>NW_024582058.1:1867025-2468079 GCF_017639235.1 Corvus kubaryi | reverse complement strand
CTGGAGCAGCCTGTTCCTGAAGGATTGCACCCCAGGGAATGGACCCACGCTGGAGCAGCCTGTTCCTGAAGGACTGGACCTTGTGGAAAGGGCCTGTGCTGAAGTAGTTCATGAAGAACTGCAGCCCATAGGAAGGACCCAGTTGCAGAATTTATTGCAGGACTGTCTCCTGCTGGAGGGACTCCATGCTGGAGCAGGGTAGGAGTGTGAGGATTCTCCCCCTGAGGAGGAAGGAGCAGCAGAGTCAACGTGTGATGAACTGACTGCAGTCCCCATTCCCTTCTGGTGGGAGGAGGTAGACAATCGGGAGTAAAGTTGAGGTCAGGAAGGAGGGAGAGGTGGGGGGAAGGTGTTCTAAGATTTGGGTTTATTTCTCATTGTCCTACTCTGATTTGATTGGTAATAAATTTCATACCTTTCCCTAATTTGGGTCTGTTTTGCCCACGAGAGAAATTGCTGTGTGACCTCCCCATCCTTATCTTGACTCACAAGCCTTTTGTTACATTTTCTCTCCCCTGTCCAGCTGAGGCTTCGGTGGGCACCTGGCATCCAGCCAGGGCCAACCCATCACAGGCTGCTGAGCTGGGACAGCATTAACTGGGTCGGCTTCCAGAGCAACAGGGAGCTTTGTCAGGAATACTCCAGGTTTAAGGGTGTTGTTCCTGAAAGAATGGCAGTTCTTACACTAAGAGAGCAGCTCTTTAATACAGGTATTTCTCAAAACATTTCAGTGGAAGAGGAAGGTCTGTTTGGCCATAATTAAGCCCTTTTTAACTCTCTGGATACAGTAACAAAGGAGCCTATTCCCAAAGCAAATGTCTGGAGTTCAAAAACTTCAATAATGCATAGCTGCATTACACAGAGGACAGGCTGTGGACCTGCTCCTCCTTTCCAAGGGATGTGCAGTGTGCAACTGGAGCACACAGGGCAGAACAGAGGCTCAGCAAGCCTTGAACACCATTCTTCATGTGCCCCAAGAAAACAGGGCTGCAGCTGTGCTCTTTTACCCCCCACAAAAACCAACAGCACCACCCCTCCCCGAATCTCAGAGCTAATAGCGACTTAATTCTGACTGAGAAACTCGGCAGAAAGTTACATATATACAAACATACTGTGGTTTGTACAAGGCAGGAATGTACTGTATTCTAGAAAACCCTGAATCAGTTGAGCATAATAGGAATTTTGCTGTGAGTCACCATCTGTCTAAAGGAGAAGGTGGTCAGGTCCTCTCTCCAGCACGGCAGAGAACTGACTCACCTCTACTGAATCAGTTCTTTAAGTCCAAAACAGAGGCAAGGCTGAGAAAAGTGGCTCATCAGCACCTCAGTAATCACGTGGCTGAGATACGCTCAAGGTATGACGCACTTGAAGAAACCAGAGAGCAATTTGCAGCAAACTAATTATAGAGTGAAATCCCCATCATTTTCTGTGTTCTGGGAATGCTCACCATGAATTTTGATTTTCCTTGGCTTCCTCTTCATCTGAAATGATTTGATGAGTCTTTTTTCAGAAAATAATCTCTGGATCTTCAGACTGCTCACTGCACGCATTCGAGGCTTTACCTGTACTGCATTCCTTCCATTTTGTCCCAAGGGCTTCCTGCTCCCTTTCTGAGTGTGCAAGGGCTGCAGATGTGGGAAGGTGTGGGAACAGTGAAAAGCTTGTTTCAAATCCAGAATTTGCTCTCTATGAATATTCCTAATTAAGTATTTCCAAAAAATTATGTTTTGGCAAGTATTTGTTCCTGTAATTTTATCCACAAGATTTTTTGACAGAAATCTTAAAGAGGCATGTGAAATAACTTTGTTTTGAGGCTATTAAAATGCAGAATTGCACCTGGATGTACGCTGGTCCCAGTTCCCCAGCTGAGCTATCACGTTCACCTCTGCAGAAATAGCAACTGTCACAGCAACAGGCACAAGAGATGCAGCCCTCAGAGAATCACACTGAGCAAAGAAGAATATCTAGGACAGTGATTTAGCTTGTCTGGATAAAATGTTCCTCGTAGATGCTTTAGGATTGTTAAAAGTCATCCTAAAGGAAGATGACAGGCTGTTCAGGCCTGCCACGAGTAACACAGAGGAACAAATAGTTATTGCAGGAAGGCTAATACAGTATTATACATGGAAAATTCTAAGCAAGTTCCTGGGAACGCTGAAACAAGAACATTTGACCTGAATTTCAGAAAATCCCTTTCTGTGCTAACATATGTTGGAATACGGGGAAAAGACATCAAACTGGTTCTGAACCAGTGTTAAGAGGTTTTTGTTGACTGGGTGACAGTCTCATTTTCACAAACTCGTGGTCACTCTGAGATGGGACATAGCAAACAAGATGCAGGGGATCAGAAGAAATGTCCATCTCAAGCCAAGAGTGGATTATTTTGAGCTGAGATAGAGACGTGATTATTTAAAAATTTTTAACAGAACTGCCAGGACCTGTCTGTCTTCAAAGGAAGACAAATGCATGTGGACTTGTGAGGGTCTGCAGCAATCTGGCATTCTTTGGGCAAATGATACACGCTGCAGGACTGCCAAATACAGATGGACCAAAGGGAGATGTCCAGATGTAACTGCAGATGTCATAGGAAATTAAGCCACTCGCTTGTGCTTGTGATTCAAGAAGTTCCATTTCTAGGTCAGATGACAGCTTAGTTGGCCATTACTGCAAACATCTCTGAGTTTTCTTGAAGTTTTCTGCCTAGAACCCATAAAAAAGCAAAGGACAAGTGCCATTTTTACAGGAAGCACATTGTAAAGCCATGTGAAGAATTAACTTTATGGAGATTAACAATGAACTAAGGAAGTCAGTTGTTAAAGGATGAAGTTCTTTAGTACTCAATAAAAAAAGAGACATTGACGAAAAGAGCTGCAAATATTTGTTGTCACTGTGAAAGCCAGTATCGCCAGTTTTGCATATGTAAAAAGGTAAATATTTGTACTGGTAAACACAAATATTATTGTTTGTGATTAATTAAGTTTTTGACTAAACTACCAGTAAAGTTTATTCATCTGTTCTGTTGTAGTGTCCTGTTGAATGATGTCCTGGTATGGTTGTGAAATATGGGTCACTGAGAGATTATTGTTTGTTTACTAAATCAGACCAGCAAAGAATATGGAAATACTGTTTAATCAATGCTGTTGAAATGAATTTGTTTCAGAATTCAACCACCTCACTCTGGATAAATGTCTCCATTACTGCTTAAGTTAATCAGTATTTCTCACATGAGGACATTTCAATTATATGGTAAAACGTGAAAGCTCAAAATGCAAAATATTGGGGGAAATTCAGTATTTTAGATTAGAAATGTTATGCATTTTGTACCTATTCCAATTCTTGAGAGAACAGTCCTTCCCTCCAGAAGTAAGATAACCTATTGCCTCTATTCTAGTAGCTGGCTGACTAAGTGTGTGTGCAGAATGTGTGACAAGGTAGTCAGATCCCCAGGCAGTGAGAACAGAACTTTGATTTGCTGGAGGAAAGAAAAGGAATCATTTCTGTCAAAGCTTTGAAAAAGATGACAGTAATTTTTAGAAATGAATACTTACGCATTTTTTTCATTTTCTGCAAAGCTTCCATTTACGTAAGAAATGAAGGGTTTTAATCTTCTTAGTAAGCGTTTTGATCATTATTTGATTAGTTTATAAAATCTGTATATTGCACATTTCTAATGAAATGGGAAACTTTTTACTGTTTCTTTGCTTACTTGTGTCAGTCTCTGTGTCTGGCACGAGCCTCATTCAGCTCCTGCCAAAGAGTCTCTGCTGATGAATGACATTTGTTCTATTGTTTAGTCCCAAACCCCCTAACACACTTACACTGATTATAGACTTCAGAGCCAAGAAATACTGACATACAATCAGAACTGGGGAGAGAAGGGGACAAAGTTTTTTTGTTTGTGCTTTGAAGATGCTAAAAAAGCCTTCGCAGCCTCATAACTTTAGCGACAGAAATGTAATGGAAGTGGGAAATGTTTATGTCTCATTTTTGGATGAGATGAAGCAGGTGAAGAGTGATTTGGGCTTCTCATGGCCCATTCATTTCTGGAGATGTTGCATCAGATGTCTAGGATAATATGGTAGCTGTGGCTGGCAGCCTGTAATGCAGGCTCCTGTCTCTTCTGGAAATAGCATTAAACAAAATATATGGCCTTGAAATTTATATTGTTTGGAATAGCAGGTGCTGTGCCATGGATCAGAAAGAAGGAGCTCTTTTAAATCAACAAATGGCTGGAGAAATAATATTTTAATACTGGTGTCCTACTGAATTCTGTATTTGTCTCACAGCATACACATGCATTGGATCCCTTATGGTACCTTCTGGGCACCTTCCCAAGTCTCAGTCTCTACAAAATTCCCCCCAGAACAGCTGGAAAAGCTGAACACCATTCTCCTTTCCCTGGCTTTGCACACATTCTGTGACTCTTCTGCTTGTGTGCCTTGGAGTGTCTTAAAAGAAAACAAGCTGATAGGAGCTGCTGTTCCTTAGTGGCCTTGGACAGGGCCACCTAGGGCCTGAGGCTACCTATTATCCTGTTATCCTGGGAGGTTTGCCAAGGCGCCTGCTGGGAGGTGACTGGGGATATCTGGAAGGTTCATATTCTGTGATCACCTTCTGTCTAACTTTTGATTGGGTCATGTTTAGAGGTTGCCCTTACTCTGGGGGTGGATGACCACTGAGGGGCAGAGAAGAAGTGTCCACTCTCATTCCTGGGTCTCTGTGAGCAGTTGTTGATGCCATGAACCTCCGGTGCTTTGCCCACAGACCTTTAGTGTGTGACTCCCTCTGCTCCTCAGTGGTTATGGTCTTCATGTCCAGAGGAGCAGGCAAATCCCAGTGGTGGGAAGGCAAGGAAAGGGAGAGTGCACCTAACAACTCATCATTTCTCTTCTTAAATGGGGATAAGCAACACAACACTGGTTTTGGATTTTTGAGTTTGGTAATTTCTTGGGCAGAGACCCATAAAGGTTCTGTTAATGATTTCAGGAGCCAGGCTGTTCTGACAGGCCATCTTCACATCTCACCATTGCTGCCTCTGCTAACCAAGGGCAAGAGTTAATCAGCAGTGGAAGGAAGGAGCCTTCTCAGCAGCCCAAGTGTGCCACATGCCTTACCTAGTCAGGTTTCACTGCCTCGATGACATTAATTTGCTCCTGACCTAATGCTCCCAGCGCTGCAGTTCAACATGTTTATTAATTCTAGGAACAAGCTTTCAGATGAATTTTATTGTTGCACTGAGACACGACGAGGTGAAGATATGTGGGTTCTATTCCATTTTCCATATCTATGCCATAAAATGTTGCATTTGTGGCACCTGTATTATTTGTGAGCTTGCATTAGTGCTTAGCTTAAGGCCTTTTGAAATGTCCTGGAAATAAAATAGCCTCATTAAGCTTTGGGGTAGATTTTTAAATTCTTGTTCATTTTTCAAGTCAGAGGAGTAGCAAGGCTTGCCAAAGAACTAGGATCATGAAAAGTTTCACTAGCCTGGCTCAGACACATAAAACTACTGGGAGAAATTTGGATGATCACTCCTGATATTCATTGACTTCTAACAGGATTCATGGGTTGATCTATTGTTTTCCATCTCAGGGAATTTTACACATTCCCCAGAAGAAGATGGCACAGATTTTTGTGGAGACAGGTACCTGTATGGAGTGGACTTGTTTTGGGATGTAAAATAGGAAGTGCCACGTTTCAGTAGCAGAGCAATTTCTTCTACTTGGTCTTGACCAGCAGGGGAAAGCTCTGCTTTCAAAGAACGATTCTTAAATATGAATAAATATTGATTTTTCATTACAAATAAATATCTGCAGTCAGACAAGTTAGTTAATATGAGCTACTTTGAAATTAGCCTTATGAGCTAACCTTTGCTACCACTGGGTTCATAGGGAAGATTCCATTGCTTCAGTACAAGAGAGATTAATGCCCCTGAGAAAGACTCTGCAGGAGTTTTCTTTCTCCCCTTTGCCTGATGGGAAGAAGGATTTTTATAGTTCATTAAAGAGAGTGACCTGTTCCAGGTTCTTAGGCCAAGTCCTCAGAAAAGACAGATTTTAAATCCTTCCCTCAATGAACTCAGCACTAGTTTAGCTCACCCAGCTCAAGGCACTTCGCTGCTTTTCAGCGTTCAGGCAAAAGAGGCATTCAGAGCCCTTCCTCACAAGCTGGTGGGTTTTTTATTCTTAAATACAGAATTAATCTAAAATTAATTTCCCACATTTGCCAGTTACAGCTACAGCTACAGTTATTTTCATATGCCAGGACAAAGTTTTAAATCAGGATCTGTATTTTGGGGTTCCTGAAATTCAGATGGGAGATAAATTTGCTTCCCAGACTGCTGGCAGCTGTCTTCTGGGCATTGATGACGGTTTGTGTTCAGCCAGGGCCTGTCTGAAGCTTCAGACAGTGATTACCCTTAATGTCTAATGAAACCTGAGGAATTAATTAGTCTTTTTGTGACTCTGCTATCCTGAATTACTTAACCTGGATTCAAGGCAGCCTCATGGGGAGGAGTGGGGAATACAGGGAAAAGGGACGGAAATAAATAAACTGTCAGTTTGTTGTCGTGCCTCCCTTCTCCTGGACTTGAACAAACATGGGGCAGAGCACAAAGCCTCGCCAACAATTGCACTTCTCCCTCCTCCCGAGGTTGCCAAAGCTGACCCCTCTCCTCACCCAGGGAGCCGTGCCAGGGTCTGGTTCTGCAGGGCTCAGCGCTGGATCCTGCAGCAGACTGCGCACGCTGCAGCAGCTGACGGCAAATCCCCGAGGCAGAGGCTTCAGTGCATCAAACAGCAGAATGGATACTGCAGCACCCCCTCCCTGCTCCACTCCTGCCTGAATTTAACACCCAGCAAACCTCCTCCTCAGCATCTTCACTGCAAGCTTGGGAGGAGCACTTGCAGCAGTGGCTCACAGCAGAGACTGCAGTGCCCTCTGGTTTGCAGGAACCGGGGGATGTTGCAAGGAGGGGACACCCTGGGAAAGGAGGATTTATGGGTCTGGCTACGACCAGTGTGGGAGGGTGGGAAGGGGAAAGGCATCCCACTGTGTTGGAGCAGAAGAATCCAGTGAGGACAGGCAGGTGCTGCCAAAAACATGAGGGCTCACAGCATCCCTCTGAGGAGGGGAGTGCTCCTTTCTCTCTGGCAGCCACCCAGGCCCAAAGTGTAATAAACCCACAAAACGGATTATTTTTCTTTAAAAATAGACCATGCCCCCCCCCCCCCCCCGGCTCCTTAAATAAATCCCTTGCCCCTGTTCTCTTCAGCTCAAGGTCACCTGGAAGCACAGCCCTTTCACTACAGCACTGGTATTTCAGCACATGAGCGAGAAGAGCAGCGAGCCCGAGGGGCCACGGCCACAGATGTGCTGCCTGACTTTGCCCATTGTGTGTTGCATCTGGGCTAAGCCTGGGGAATTTTTGGACAACAGTTTGGCTGTCAGTCACAGGGCTCTGAGCTTACAAGTGCTGAAGTGCAGTTACAAAGCTCTCTTAAGCCATTAACTATTGTAAGTGACATAAATATTCCCCTTTTCCCTCAACAATGGGTGTTTTTTTCATTTGCTGGAACAAGGGGCTTTTAGTCTACCAGATGGGTCTAGGCTATATGTCCTCCAGATCTGCTCCTTAGATGAATTTTCAAAGCTTACAAGGATAACTTCATTTAAATCCATGGCCTTCAGTCTACCCTTGGGTCAAGTGTGAAGACAGCAGCTGCACTCCAAGATCTCTTACACCACATGTATTTTCTGCTGTATGTGCCACTGGGGCTTCATGAAGGAAGGAGTTATTTCCCCCTCTTTATTCACTTATTGAAAAATATTGTCAGCATGGTGAAAGCAGTTCAGTCTGAAATATCTGAACTAGGCAACGTTGCTTACAGAAAACAAATTCTATATCGGACACAGAATTGTTCCCACATTATTCTTAGGTCAAGAATGAAGAACCACAGGTTCTTCAGGAACTTAAATTACATAAAATACACAAGCAAACAATGATTGCTTTAGATTTAAATTGGATTACATTCAAATGAAGTTCATGCCCCATCCTGCTGTCTTTACTTACAGGAGTAGTATTTATAAATATATAGTAAAGCACGTCAATATTCTTGATTGGAACTTATTTTACTTACAAATGACTTCATTAGCAAGTATTGTTCTTGTCTTCAAAATGCTTCCATTTCGAAAAATCCTCATACATTTGCAGGAGGGATAGAAGTGATGAGAAAGCTCTCCAAACTAAAGCCAGCTGAAAAAATAAAGGGATTTGGGCTCATACTGAAAGACCAGAGCACTTCTACCCAAACCTGAAAAGATGGCTCTATACTGGTGGGTCTCAGGGGAGAGAAACATCTACTGTTCCCTGAACAGCTGCAGCAAAACCCTTGGGTGCACCATCTGCTTGAGACACCTCACCTTGAACACTGATGGCTTGGCCACGTAAAAGTGTAAAAACACCTTGTTGGGTAGAGTATTTTCTAATGCCTGATCTCACAAGCTTCACAGCATTCCAACCCCTAAGTCCCTGTTGGGGACATCTCCAGAAGCCACCTACCACAGCTGAACACACCTTTTGGGAAGACGTCCCTCTTGTTCAGACATTTTCTCCGTGTCACCGGCCGTGCAGGGCCAGGTGTGCTCAGTGTGCAGCCCCAGCTCGGTGCCGCCGCGGCCCGTGCCCTGCGGTCCTTGTCACACTGCAGCTCTGCGAGCCGTGGTGCCTCTTGCTCCCAGCCTGGGTGAGTCATCCCTGCGATGCTCTGGAGGCAGCACTGCTGAGAGTCCCTTGTCCTTGGGACAAGCTGTGCTCTCCTACAGAGGACTGGAAAAACAGCCTGTCTCAGCTGATACCCAGAAACTCTCTGGATTTACACTCAGGTGGATGAATGCAGATGTGCCTAAATAAGTGAGAGTCTTCCGAAGGTGGAGACGTTGGAAGGCAAATCCTGTTTTTCTGATGCAAATCAAGCACTGTTTTAATGTTTAGAAGAATCAAATTGACTGTCACTGCTCATCCACTGCAAGGAATAACTTATTCCTTCATTTTGGCATGGCTTTTTATAAAGCCTCTGGTCTTAAAGACCCCAAGTCACCTCATGTGGGTCCCAGCAAAGGCAGAAAAAGGTTTAGGGATTTAAATGAAAATAGAATTAGAGCTTTCATTGCCCAGGCAGCGAGGCAAAATCCCTTTGCCCTCAGCTGTGTGCACACACTCTGCTCCCCAGCTTGAAGTCGGAGCTGTAGGATATTGACAGGAGGACTGTGGGAATATCCAGGCACAGTTCTGGGAAAAGCCTCTATTTGCTGAATTCTGTGACTTGTTTGTGACCAGACTTTGCTTGCCGTCAAATGTCAGCTATTAATTTTTTTTGCTGAGTTTATTCTTGATGTTTCTGTTGTTAGTATGTGAATTGCTCTTGTCCCAGCTCACTGCTGTGGTTCATCATCCAGCAGCTGAGTGAGGGGGTCGGTTTTGTTTCAACACGTACTAGAGCCAAAGAAACCTCTCGGCCATGCTTTGTGTGGACCTTTACATTTGATCCTCAATCTCTGCAGCTCCAGGTGTGCTTTTATGTCTTAGACGGATATAAGGCAGTCTGGTTTTCTGCTCTGTTTCAGGGTATTTTGTGTGCACCCTCTTGCCACCACCAGTACCTGCATAGCTCAGGGATCTGGGCATTGAATCTTAAGGATTTCAGCAGGAGCTCCCATGTACCTCTATGTTGCAAACAGTTGCTTCCCTGGAGCCAGACTGCTGAGGCCAATAAACAGTTAATTGTTGTTTATTTTATTTACATGATCAATTTTAATCTGTTGTTTTATTGTTCAGCAGAGCTCTGTAAATCTTGTGTGACCCCACAGGACTTACCCAGCTCCCATCTTTCCCAAGCCTTTCCCCTGCAGATTGTATCACAGCCTGTTTCAACGTATCCATCCCCCTTAATGAGAACAAGAACTACAGCAGGGAAAAGGGGGAGCTCTTTCAAAGTGTTTTAAATTCCATCCTGTCAGGGCCAGCATCTGTGGGTTGATGAGATTCACTTGCAATAATAATGCAAGTGTAGGAGCCGGGGAAAGGACAACATTCCCATAAGGAACTGGAAGACTTTCTACTCCCAAACACAAATAGAAAGGAAAAGGTTAAAGCCAAACCAGACCATCTTGCATGCCCTTGCAGGCCTTAATTCCTTCACAAACATGTGCAAACTGAATAAAAAGAACTAGCTAAATAAAAATCCCCATGCAAAGAGAAAGATTTTGATCCTCTGTTAAAACAGTTTGAGTGGAAAGGATTTTGCAGCCTCTCTGTTAATCTGCTGATCACGTGGTTGATAGCGATGCCCTTGAGGCACTATCAAGCCTGTTGCTGAATTGATTGGTCAACAAAAAAAGAAAGGAGAAAAAAAAGAATTGAAGTTGTGCTCTTGTATTAGTACAGCTAAATCCTCGCCTGCAAGTCTGGGTAATCTTCACTGGAGGAGCGTGCTGGGGTTTATTTCATCAGCCTGTGAAGGCTGAAATGGACTTCTGAAGAAAGAGAGGTTTCTAAATCAGCCTTCTTCCAGTTTGTATTACTGATTCTTGGAAAATGAGTAGCAGCCAGGAATTAGTTGTAGGTGTGAATCAGAAAGCAGCAGTGGCCTTTGAAAACAAGCGAATAAGTTTGGCATATCCGTGGGCTGCTATTATGCATTCCTGTGGCTAATATAATTTGTTACTTAGCCTAGAAATGTCAGATGCCTTCAATATTTGACTTGTACAACTCTAAGTGAATTTTAAGTATCCACCTTACATGGTTGTTCTCAATTTATTGGTTTTGATACAAGTATTCTCCAGTAGCAAACAGTGGATATGACCCAAGGATCTTCCCATTTAATCTTCCAGTTGTGCCTAGGGAAGGGAGCAGCCAGATCTTTTCCCTTCTCTGAACAGCATTTGCAGCGCTGCAGGGTTTTGGGAATGGGTCTGGACTGGTCAAGGGTCCAGCTTCCGTTCAGGGAGATGAGCTGTTTGATAGCAGCAGGATTTTTTGTTATTGTGGCTCTACGAAAGAGCCTTGAAATAATAAAATTTAAACTTGTAAAAGGTTTAGTGGTTTAGAATTGGGTTCCCAGCCCTTTTCGTTACATAAACTGCATTTAAAAAAGATACTCTGCTGTGTCCTTAAATTGTGCCTGCTACATTTTATATATTCACACGTCTATCTGTGTGTCACCTGTGTATAAACAGAGAAGGAGGGGACTTAAAACCTAAGTAGGGTCCTTTCTTTTTATAACATGGCTGTAGCTATTTCTTTTTTTCTTGAAAGGAAGTAAGCTTTTCAAAGTTCATGAACTCTTCTTCAGCTTTAAATCCTGCTTCCACAGTTTAAGTTCCCAGTGGAGACTACAGCACAAAGGAGAGGAGAGAGGAGCCAGGGGTAGGAAGTGGCAGAAAGTGAGCCCTGAACCAAGAGTGTGGCAAGGCACAAGACATCCTCGGGGGTCACCCAGAGCACCCTCAGAAAAGTCAACCTTTTTCTTTTTGTTTTGCTTGTTCTTTTGAAAAGCTCCTTTGCCTTAGAGAAAACCCACTGGCCATTGTGGGGAGGTGAAGGAAGACTCATTTTAGATAGCAGTTCCTTGAGGTGGTGGGCTTTGACTCAGGCCTATAACCTCTTGTGCCTTTGCTATTTCACTGATGGTGTTGCATCTTGACGTGACAGTGCCCTCACCACAGATGGCTGCATGCACACAGGAAAAAACCCAAGCTGGCAAATTCCCTTCCTTGCTACCTGCTTCAGATGCTGTATGATACAATGAACAGGCAGCTGGGCACACAGAACATGGACAATCAATGATAAACAAGACAGTGAGATAATTTCTTAAATATCTCCTTTTGCTTTCCCTCGTAGCTGGAAAAAAATCGTCCTTCAGTTAAAAAACCAATTCTACAAATAACATCATCAGCCCAGTTTCATAATGCTTATATTTTGTCAGCTGCTGATTTGACTCTGACGACTTAGTTAAAGAAGATTTCTGCTAAAAATATATCAGCCCGCTGCTTGAAATGCTTTTACCACCAGGCAGAAATGAAAGGAAAGGATGAGTATTATAAACATAATGAATAGCTTTGTTTACCACAAATACATGTCAAGAGGGGAAATGTTGTCTATTTACATTCCTGATGCCCTCACGATTGCAGTGTATTTTACTCGCCTATTAAAAGGTTTATATTTAGCAAGTGCTGCATTAATTAAATTTCTTTCATTTCTGTGGAAGGTCCTTCCTGGTGGTACACAGCTCAGGGGCAGGGGTAGGTGTGAGTCCTGGGCTGCAGAGAAATCTTGCAAATGCAAACCATGCAGAAAGAAGTGAAATGTCAGCTGAGTGTGCTGACAGCCCGTAACAAACAAACCGTCAGGGGAACACCTTATTCCCATCTATCACTTAGAAGTCAAAGCTTTGACAACACTGTTGCTGATGGGGTTAACTGTGTCACTGCCAATCTTTTACACTAAAATACAGAATTATTGTTCTTTCACCACAAAATGCTTTTCCATATTTTTGCCGTCTATCAAAATCACCAGCAATTCCACACTAAGCTTGTAAAAGTGCTGCTTAAACTCACAGCTTGTCTCATCCTGTCCTAGAAGGACTAGTGAAGGTGGGATAGCACCAATTCTTAACATACAAATGAAGAATTTCACATCTATTTTACTGGTTCTGTTCAATTAACTTTTAAAAAAATCACTTTCAAATTAAACAAAGTTACAACAAAATTTCCTCCTGACTTGCAGAGTTCCAAAAACTGCAGCAGAAATGAGCTCTACTTTGTGACAGGCCAATGCAAATATGCTCCCTTTTCTTACTGTAATACTCGTGGGTTTCCTTTCTATCATCCATTTAGCCTAAAAATACCTTTTTGCAGTTTGTGGGTTTCCTTTTCATCATCTATTTAGCCTAAAAAAAAAATCTTTCTCCAGTTTGCGAGTTTCCTTTCTATCATCCATTTAGCCTAAAAAAATCTTTCTCCAATTTGTGGGTTTCCTTTTCATCATGCATTTAGCCTAAAAATGTCTTTCTTCAGTTGTCAGTCTGCCTTCTTGGATCATTTTAAGAAATTCGAGGATGATCTCTACTGGTTTGCGTTTGCTGCCATTGATTTGATCAGTGTGTAATAGAAGAGTGTGGAACTCTTCTGACCTTTTGCGCTGACTTTGCAAAGGCAGAGAAGACGTAGGAAAGGCTGAGGCAATGTGGAGCGAGGCCTTTTGAACAACTACTCATTTAATGCTCTCTTGCAGAAGCTCAGCTCCATTTCTGTGTTGCCACTGGGGCTGCTCCTCTTGGTTTGTGAAGGTACAGAAGGAGACTCTTCACCCATGGATCATTATGGTTTGGAATGCTGAGGGGTGATGATTAACTTAAACCAGGAGATCTGGAAGAGGTTTGGATGCGTATATGGAGTGGGGGCTGGACCAGGAGCTCTGGCACTCTTGAGAAGACTGTGCAGAGGGAACAGCTTCTTTCTACAAACCTAGGAACAGCAAATGCAGCAGGCCTCATGGAGCCTGGTGGGAATGCCCCAGGAAAACTAGCCATGCAGTTTTCTTATTCCTTGCTGTCTCTTGAATCCCTCAATAAATGTTTTGCAATAATTCCATTTTACATTTCTATTCCATCTCAGAGAAACAGAAGGGAGCAACGCAGAGCCCCAGGAAAATCTGGCAGAAAAGTATTTAAGATGCCACACACTCCTGTTTGGTGTTTCCACACTCACACCCGCCCTTCCACACACTGCTGGCCTCTCCCAGCACCGTCGCCGCTGGCTTGTAGCTCTACCTGCAATTCTGACCCCACTAATGGCAGTGGTGACACTTCCTCCAACTTGAAATGGGGCGTGACTTTCACCACTAGCTTCTAAAATTGACCATTAATCAGATTTAGTGGCTTAGGAACAGTGTAAAGAAACCCAGGTTGGAATGAAATTGAAGAGAGGCTGACTGCTCATTTTTGCTGCAGTGATGGCCAGTGAATATTTTGAAGACCTGAACAGATTTAGGGTTTGAGTTCTACTGGCAATCATGACACAGTCAGAGATCTCATCCTCCAGCTAGGCAGATGCCTTTAGTTTTTCTCCAAGATTCTGGCCTGAGAATGCAAACAGCTTTGTCACAAGTCAAGACGTTTTCTTTAATCCCCTCTACTAATACCTGGATTTCTTGTTCTGAGCCATCTAGATCCAGCTATGCAAATGGCAAGTCAGGTTGTAGGATATTTTGGAGCAGGTATATCCTGGAAGGATGGGGAAGCACTAAGCCCTTTGAGCAAAGCCCATACCCTCATTTAAAATACCGTGTGAAAGGCCAGCCACTCTTTTCCAGAGAAGACTAATTCAAATGGAACTGGCATAACCAAGAGCTGGCAGGATGACAAACAGTCTGTCTACCCGGAAGGGACTAACAGAGCCCATCTTTCACGTCATAAGAAATGCTGGGAAAGGTTACAAGTCCTGTTTCTGTACCTCAGAGAGAGAAAAGGAGAGAGCAGGGAAGAAGATAAGCTATTTAAGCCACAGGACAACACCAGCACAGGAACAAGCTGCTGTTTCCTAGCTGGGAATCAATTAGTGCTAAAAGTAAAATGTTTTTTTGGTACTGGAGAAGTGAGGGTCTGGACTCAGAACTAGTGGAAATACAATAAACTTAGTGAATCATAGGACATAGCTTGTTAAATTATAAATGAAGCTGCATGAGACAGGGAGCTGCAATAACAGGGAATTTCACTTACAGCAGCCTATTCTGTCCAGGTCTGTGCTCTGTGCTGCCAGCAGATGTGGTGCCCACTCCCCTAAGAAGGTTTCTTTCTTCACCCTCCACCTCTCTGGCTGGTCACTCTCCCGGATGAACAGAGCAAACATTTTTGCCTTGAATGTTTTTCTGTTTCTGTGGGAAAGTAAAAAAAAAAAAAAAAAGAAGGAAAAACGTGTGGGTACATAGGTGTAAAAATGACTGCAAAGAGATAACACATTGAGAGGTTTATTTTCTTTTAGCAGTAAAATGGATAGAAAGTCAAGTTTTTATTACTCTGAGGTGATATTGTTACAAAACGGCTGGTCTGTGCTTTCATTTTTTTCGGTGTGGGAGCCTGGTGAAGCGACAAGCGTGTGTTGGAGGAGCCTCATGGAGCAGCCGTGTTGTCTGACAGCTGACAGGACAACAGTGACTTGCCTTGTATCGGGGTGGGGTGGCAGAGGTGCAGTGGGAGAATATGACACCATGCTCACCAGCACTTATCCCAAAGTCCCAGCTGTCCTGGACCCCAGGCAAGGTGCCGGTCCATGCCCTGAAACACCTGCAATTGAAGTAGGACAAAACAAGGGCAAGATAGGAAGGAAGAGAAGGATTTTATCTGTGTTGTGTAGAGGGGAAACAGATTCAGCTGTTAAACATGGACAAGCAGTCCCATCAGAGGGTATCCAAGACACTTGCACGGTGCTGATGGATAGAGCCAGCAGCAGGAAATCAAACACCTGTAGCACCTCACACAGCTCTAGAGACCTGTCTTCAGGCAAGGCAAGCAAGCCCTGAGAGTAAAATAAGTTGCCTAAGGCGATGCAAGAAGACAGGAATAAACTAGGAATTACTGGCTTCTCCTGAATTCAGATTTGCAACATCTCAGCACCTGTCTTTTCCAAAGTCACTCCCTGAAAAGCCCTCACCAGTAGCCATTACTCTTTACTGAGTATCAAGCAAGAATGAAGTGAAATTGGTTATTATCACTGCACTCTGTCAGTCTGGGCTGTGGAAGTGAGCCCGAAGGTTTGCAGCAAAATGCTGTGGGACAGCAGCAGGAAAGAACTGAGGTGTCTGTGCCATGGGTTAAGGCTGACAGACCTTACAGATGCACAGCTCCAGCTTTTTGGCTTAATCTGTAACACAAACGTTACAGAGGTGTTTCCAAAGGAATGAGAACTTTGCTGAAAATCTTGTGAATAAATTAGATCCATGCAATAGGATGTGCTGAAGAATTGAGGCAAAAGGCAGACTTTCCTCAAGACTTTATTTCAAATCTATTTAGAATTTAAATATAAATAACAATCCTGACTAATTTTTCATTGTTGCATTTTATGCTACAGTGTAAAATGTCGAAATAGGATTTTTCATTACAGAATTATCTGAGTTCTTCTCCAAGTGCTTTCAGATCAGTTAAAACACAGTAAGAGCAAAAGCAGGGCATGTTCAATTATAGACAGTATTAATTGTGGTAAGCTCTGGGTCAAAGAAGATGGAGATGACAGAAGTCATAAAAGCTGGAGCTTGTGAGGGCTGTTGCTGAGAGCCCACAATCTATAAAAACTATGTTCCCAACTCCCTAAAATGTCTCACCAGCTGTTGCCTGTCACACCAACTGTGGGCAGCACACACATGACTTTCCTGGCTTTCTGTTGGGATCTGCCTTCCAACGCTCCATCCTCAACACAGTTTCAGAGGGAGCCTGTGGTGTCAGTAGCACACACACAGGTAATGGTTTCTAAGCATCCTTTTGCAGCACGTTCACACTTTCCATGTAATTTCATTCCCTGCTGGTGTTAGCAGGCAGTTCCTGGTCTAGACTGAGCTTTGGGGTTAATGCCAGTGCGTTTCCTATAATCCAGCCACCAGGAGCCCCTCTCAGAAGGCTTGTGAAGGCGGTGAATGACACAGCCAATGTGCTGGACAGGTGAGCTGTAGAGAGCTCCCCACTGGGCAGTGGTCACTGTTGAGGAGGTCCAACAGGATAAAGAATGTGTCCTGTGACAGGAGGATCCTACAGAGCCCCAGAGCTGCCTTGTGCCTGACCCCATAGAGGCTGAACACCCCTGGGATGGCACACGGGAAGCCAAATGAGGGCTGACACCGGGGAGCAAGGATGACCCCCTTCATCTGTAGCTGCGTTTCATCTCCCTCTTTGACAGTGCTTCTTCTACCAACAGCCAGGCAATAGCAGCAACCCAAATTCCACCTGTAAATGGCCCGCCCAACATCCATCCTGAGACACTTGATTCAAAGTGTCTCTCCTTGGGTTTTCCGTGGCTCTACGAACACAACGCCACCATGGTAACACTTTCAGTCCTACAAGAAAGAGGCACAAAGAGTGGGATGGATCGACTCTGACTTTTTTAGTAAAATACGCCAATGCAGTCGTCTTCTGGCTACAAATATCCATGGGAAGAGTAGATGTGTCCTTTAATAACAGGGAGAGTGCTTAAAAAAGAACGTTATATTGCTGCGTTGCCTTCTCCCCAGTAAATTGCAGCATTTTCATTTTCCTGTATTTATTGCATTGAAGTGTTTATATCACTGTGAAGCAAATATTTGCTTTCAAAGGTCACTTGCTGTATCTCTCTTCTTCTGGGGATAGACATAGGTCTCTCTGACCCTTCAGTATAACTCCATACGGATTATATAATGTACTTGCTATAGGATTCTTCATTGCATCTTAGCACTACTGAAATAGCAGATGCAGAATTCGAAGAATAATAGGAAATGTCTTTCCATTAGCCAGTCTCTCTTTGTACTTCTCTCTAACATTCAGTCTGTTGTGCTTCTGTACAAGCACTGGCATAAGGTAGGAGACCATCTGCAGGGAATTTGATGTAAATCACCCAAGAGCCTGGAGTTACTTGCATTGTGTAGGAGACAGAGCACAGCCTGGAACATGCTGTACACAGTATTTTGTAGCCATGTTTGGCCTTTTTTTTTTCTTTTCAAAGAGCACCGTGGATGTTTGTGTGTGAACCCAGAGGATTTCCTTTCCCTTTTCCGAAATGGGAAAACCAAGATCCTCGTGAAATTTTGAGGTTGAATTTGTATAGGCAATTACAGCAAGTATAAACACAAATTGAGTGAATGCAGTGCCTGTAACTTCTGTAGCAACCTTTTCTTTTTTTTTATCAAAGTTTCAGATCTAAAGAGCATAACATATTACATCCCTACTTTGGTTTTCTGATCTGTCATCTCTGCAGGGACTGTAGATAAAATAAAATGTAGTTTAAGTTAAAAGTACAGAGTACACTTTGGAGAGTTTATTGTAGTTATATTAGAGGTTCCTAAGGCAATCATAGAATTTTGATATTTGATTCAAATTAACTTGAATGAGAACAGAATGCAAAATACCAACTAGTACCAAAAATATAAATTCTGCAAGGAATTTGTTATGCCAAGTCCTCAATACTGTCTTAGGCCTGTTTCTGTTCTACTAAAACAAGAGCGGGTTTCAGTGGGCCTAAGCCAGACCTATGCTTTTGAAAGTCTGTCTAGTATCAGTAAGATAAAATTCATCATGGTTTAACTTTCCTTGACCATTCCTGAAATAATTCATTTTCCATGTTTTTAAACTTCAGGAGAACTATAGGTGTTCCTAAGAAACAGCACAGAGGGAGAACCATTAATTTGTACTTTAGAGCAATAATTCCCTTTAAAACATAATTCTTCTCTCTACAGGATTTTTATTGATAACAGGGTTTGTTGTTGGAAATTCATGACAGTGGAATGGCATTTCAGCCTAAACAGGACTTTTCAAGGAAAATCCTATCTCTAATCTGTCCGATTCCACATTATAAATTGCAAAATCTGAAAAAAAATTAAACTCATTCCCTGCCATCTACAAAATGTATGTAGTTTATCATATTGTGTGCAAATCAGTAACCTTTATTGATTCTTGGGCACGGTTTTCTATTAAATAAAGTTGAATCAGCATAGCTGCGGGACACTTCTGTTTATGACTAAAACTTGATGTAAAATGACTTGTCTGGAAGAACGCTTTTTGCTATTTCTCAATACATTCTAAGTGCTTTACAAATACCAAACAATCTCAATAAACCTGTCAAGTTCAATCACTTGCTGCACAACATCTCTCCAGTTACAAGCTCTGACCCTTTTTTTAGCTTGATGCAAAATAAGGCACGTCTGTCACTAAGATGCCAACTGATGGTTCTAACAAACCAAGAAGGGTGACTAAAAAAAGCCCCACAAGAGCATGGAGTGACAGGACAAGGGACAATGGCTTCAAACTGACAGAGAGTAGGTTTAGATTAAACGTTAGGAAGAAATTATCAGCTGTGAGGATGGTGAGTCACTGGACCAGGTTGTCAAGAGAAGCTGTGGATGCCCCATACCTGGAAGTGTTCAAGGTCTGGTTGGATGGAAGTCTGAGCAACCTGGTCTAGTGAAAGGGGTCCCTGTCCATGTCAGGGGGCTGGAATGAGATGATCTTTAAGGAACCTTCCAACCCAAACCATTCTGTGCTTCTGTGAAAGTTTCTCCACATTGTTTCTTGTTTTTGCACCACCCATTAGCACTGCTGGCTCATGATCAAAAAAATTAATAAGGAAAACATCAAAAGTCGTGCTGGAATCAACCTGAGAACAGAATTTTCTGTGCAGTTTTTTTTTGTATCTGCAGAGACTGACCAACAGTGAATACATAAATTGCTCTTGTCAGTAGAAGCCCTCATGTCACCTCCACTCACTTACAGGTCTGTAATTATTCAGCTCACACTGGAGAAGCTTAGAGAATGAACCAAATTCCCTGTTAGCATTCCACCCTCTCACTGATGCATCACCTCCCACTTCACAGCCAGTGAGATGCTACCACACAGACACAGCACAGAACCACTTTCCTACTCCTCAACATCTATATGTATTTACCAATTAGATCAGTCTCAAAGTCCTAAACAAATTATCCTGATTTTTGCTAAAGCTCAGTGCTGCTATTCTGCCAGTGCAAGTGTAGCAAGGGGTCCAGGTAGAGGAGAATATTTTAACTAGATGATCCAAAACTAGGTCCACAGGCTTAATCTTGGTGTTCTGGTACAGAGGCTATGCCAGAAATATTTCAGTGCTGGGTTGTGCCTCAGTCTGGGAAAACCCTACAATTTGTGAAGCAGTGACCAGTGCTAGAGACAGCCTGTGCCAAGTGGGACAGGAGTTTGGAGCATGGTTCTTTACTAAAATATCTTCTTTTTATCCTACCTGAGCATGCTCCATTTGCTGGCCAGGAGAAGTGTCTTCCTGGCGCTGCATGATGTGATATAAAGGGCACACACACCAGCACAGCAGCAGGGTGGGAAGGCTGGGGTGGCCTTGAGAGTATCCCCACATTTTCACATGCCCTTCAGGAAGAGACCAGTTCCCAGTTTATCTTTTCCTCCTAAATATCCAAGTGCACCATTTTTTTGTAAAGCTTGTTTCCTGCTGTTTGTGAGCATCCTTGAAGTGTTCAATATCAGCCTGAGTATTAGCCATGAAATTAAGCTCTGCCTTTGCATCAGCTGGGGCTGCAGACAAGTTGCCTAAGCTTGGTCCTTCACACTGCTGTGACCACGCAGCTGGCAGGACCAGGTGGCCTCCTTCTCCAGCAGACATTTGGGCTCCTACACATGGTGTGACCCATCACAAAATGTCAGCCTCCCTCTGACAAGGATGTGGCGATGTGCTCAGTGATGAAAGTAGAATGCCGTGCCAGTAGCTGCAGGGCTGACTCTTCGAGATGGATTTTTTCCTGCTGTAGCTTCAAGGAGGAAAAGCAACCGTGAGTGAGGGCACAGCTAATGTGAAGGCATGAAGGTCACATATTCCCTCTTAGATAAGAAAAGCAGCAAATCTGTTGCTGAAGCTGCAGAGGAAATGCAAGGAGCTGCCTGCTTTCCTTACACCTTTCTAAGCAAACAGGGTGTGATCCAGGAAATGTCACTGCCACCCAGATGTACCTGCTCAGCCCAAACTCCTGATGTCCTGATGGAGAGCACCATCAAAGTGAGGAATGGTTTAATCTCCAATATATAGTAACTTCCATTTAAACAGAGTTGTTATTGCTAAAATTTTAGAGCCAAGCTCTGCCCTGAATTATTTTGTTTCATAAAGGCTGCACATACCGCAAAGACAGGACAGAAAACAGCCCCCGGGATCCTGCCTTCTCAGAGCAGCTTTGCCGAAAGGGTCTGCTTTTGTCCTCTTTCTGTAATTGAGCATGATGGCATCTGCTTTATGGCTGTTTACTTGCAGTCCCCCACAACTTCCCCACCTGCTCTGCACCTGCAATTAGGTTTTCCTGCAATGAACAAATCTAACATTCAGTGAGCAGTAATTTGCAATGTGCCGTGCTTGAATCAAGCAAAGAAATAAGCCAGTGTTGTTGTTATAAAGACCTGACAGATGGTAGGAGGGCCCGCCTTTCTTAATCAAGTCATGCTCAGCAATCAGAGCTAGCTTGAATTTGTAACAAGAAAGAAACCCTACCCAAATGAGCATTAATGGACTGCATCCTGACCTCAGGTTAGGACGAGCACAGGGGTGTCATTCTGTATCAAGAGGAATAACCAAGAGCAGGATCTGACCCACTTTGTGGAGAAGTTGAAAATACCAGTAGGTCCTATCGTCGCTTCCCCCAAAATGAAGGATTCTCCCAGGCAGACTTCTCCCGGTCTAGCTGTAAATATCATTTCATAGTCTGAACTATATCATGGTGGACAAGTCATTAGCTGATAAAAATCCTCAAAGTTTCATAGTCTTTAATTTAATTGCAGATGTGTTAGCTGAGCATCCAGCCCTCCAAGCAAGGCAGCTGAAACATAGGACTTGAGTGGCATAGGCTTGACCTTGACCTGCTTCACATTAAGCCTTTTAATTCTAGAGAAGAATGAATGGGTTCCAAGATTTTTTCTGGCAGCAAATAACATCTCCTGAGTGTCCAGCTTCCATATGAATTGCATTTGAAAGGTTAAGAAAAAAGGAAGGATTTGCTCTCTACTACATAGGAATTACTATCCAGAATGAGAGTTTGGGTGAGGACACTGATGTAATAAAGGCACTTTTGTGGGACTAACCTTTAAGCACGGCTCCTAACCACTCTGTTTCTCTTCCTTTTCACTGTCTTTCAGGCTCACAAAGCAGCTGAGTACAAATCCTGATCTGCGGCATCCCCAAACACCCCCACAGCTAAAATGGCGGAAGACGCGGATATGCGCAATGAGTTGGAAGAAATGCAGCGGCGTGCCGACCAGCTCGCTGATGAAGTGAGACCAGTAGCTAAACTGGGAACTCGGGGCTGGGGTTGGTGTGAAACACACAGCCAGAAATAGGAGATGATCCGGCAAAGGATTTCTAGAGCTCTTTTCTGTCAGCTTTACACTGAAAGCAGAATTGGAAATGAAATGAGCTGGGCTAAAATTTAATGTCATGTTTAGTCTAGATTAGGGCATTTATTGATTGTGAGTTTGGTTTAGGTATTAGACTGTGCATCAATTTGACTGGCGTCAGAGCAAAAGGCAACAATTTAATATTTTCTGAGGATTCCTTCGATTTGTCAAACCTATTAACTGTTAGAAGTCACCAATTAGGTCTCTGAAGAGTCTTAGCTGAAAACCACAGGCTTTATTTTTAAAGTGGAACGCCTGCTGTTCCGAGCAGCACCACCGCAGTGTGTGAGCAAGGGGGGCACAAGCCCTGGAGACTGCAGCTGCCTCGAGGTGTGCTGGGAACTGCTGCATTAGCCATCCATAGAGATGGAGAGATCACCAGTGCCCTGCTGATGGCCAGATTTGGAGGGGAGGGAAAGAGTGCAGGAAAAACGTCCTGTCAGCATGAGCCTACATGTTAGCCTTGGAAAGCGTAACTTGCCAAATCTCAGTGTTTTCTCCTGATTTTTTTCAGTCCCTTGAGAGCACCCGTCGAATGCTACAGCTTGTTGAAGAGGTAAGGACTTGCATTTTATTTGCACTTCCATTGTGAGCAAAAGTGATGGAGAGTGTGACAGTGGAAATGTTTTTTTTAAAACTCATATTGGTAGGGCCTTGCCACAGCTTTATGTGCCACCGTCCCTGCTCATCCCTACCCCTCAGTAGGACCATGCAAGACACTGTTCCCTGGATGCCAAGTGCAGCCAAGGCACTGGTTTGCCCATACCTGAGGATTCACCGAGACAGGATTCTGGAGATAAATGAAGGAAACGGCCTCTGAAGGTGACCTGGAGTCAGGGACAAGTGGCTGAGTTTGCTGCAGAGCTCTGGGTGCCTCGTGTCGGCACCACTCTCATGTCCTTGGCATAACAGTGCAAGAGGGGAAGGTGAGAAGGGCCCTCGATCCATTTTCCCAGTCTGCTTTAAATACTTCCCTCTCCATAAACACTTGCAGTTATTTATAGAACATTGGTCAGCACAGCATGTAAATGCCATTTCTTTATGTACCTCTGAAATATTTATCAGGATTTCAAGGCTCATGAGATGTCCTAGATTGACTGCTTTGGAAAAGGAAGCACTCTGATTTCCACAGTGCTAAGGAAGGGGTTGCTGGCTTGGTCCTCACAGCTAATACCTGCCTGGAGGGAAAAAACCAATTGAATCAGGCTGTATTTCATCCTCTTCACAATAAAGGGGTTTAAAATTTGGAAAATCTCAACTCAGTTTAGTTTTGAGTGTTCAGCCATCAGGTGGCGGAAAACTTTGCTGCCACCTGACAGGATGCATTATTTTCAGACACCATGTGAGCCCTGGTGCTGGAGCTGGTGACATTTTTAATCAGGGTCATCAGCACTGACAGTCCCAGTACTCCTGACAACCAGAGGAGTCTCCAGCAGAGACAATGGGAAGAAAATTACATCAGGTCCCGTGTTCAGGAACAAGCACAACCCCAGCCGTAGGCTTTATGGCCTCGAAATCAATCACCACTGTGAAGATCAATGGAGTCCAGTGGAGAAAAAATTAAATTTCCATGTACAGACAGACAGACAGGTCATTGAGCATAGTCAGCATCACTTTTCCTCCACAAACACTTCAGATTGGGGCCCCTTGCAGCCGTAAAATGCTCTTGTCTCACGAGCAATCTGTCCGTTTTTGCTGCTCAGTTCCCTGGACACACCATTTCTAACTACCACTTTATGTCAACTCTGTGCTGGATGCAGCTCCCGCTGAAATCAGTTCAACAACATGGAAGAGAGTCTCATATGAGTACCCCCACAACACAAGGCAGGAGAGCCTGCTGCCCCAAAATGCCTGGGATCTAAATAGACAAGGCAGATGATGAGTGGGAAGAAGGAGAAGCGCAGAAAGGGAAGTGATTTGCTTGGGGCCAAGCCATCAGTAAATATCAGCCCTGTCTCTCCTGAGCCGTATTTGTGTGGCCTATGCACTGCTTGAATCTTCCTAACATATTGAACCAGCATATTGTGAATGCCACTGGAATTTCAGTATTAAATCACAGCAAATGGCAAAGTGGGAGGAGAACTGGGACTGCTGAATCCACCAATGAATTTATGTAGGTCTATAGCGCTTCTTGGAAGAGCTCAGCATCTCTCTAGACCTGGCGTTTATTCAGATGCCACAGTATCTTCCTGTCCAAATAGAGAAGTTGCTAAAACTAGCACTGAGTAGTCAAGGGAGTTCTTCTAAAATGAGCTGAATATTGTATTCACTAATGTGACTACAGGAGACCATTAAAATTCTTATGTGGACTAAACAACTGGTTGATTATTCCAATCCCCTTTCCTAGGTACTTTAAAAAAAAGAGAAGCATTTAGGAAGTGAGAGATTTTATACTGAAAAGACAGATGGTGAGAGTATTTGAAATTGAACTTGCACTGCTCTGATTTAATAGACCCCAAAAATCCAATTAGACTTCCTCACCTAGCAGAACCTAAGTCTAGTGGATGGAGACAGGAAATACTCAGGGAAAGAATGCTTTTTACTCTGTTCTCTTCCTTTCTTAGGAAAAGGATGCCTCCATGTTTAAGCATTATTACTGTGTACATTTGTATGGATTGCTGTCAGGAAATACAGAATAAACAGACTGACTGGACTCCATCCTAGAGCCAGAAGAGTGCTGTCCACCCAGGGAAGCCCCGTAGCCGTGTAAGGCTGAATTGCAGGTCATAGCCTGGGGACAATGGGGGGACAATGGGGGAACAATGGGGACATGCCCTCCTTGCCCCAGAGGACTATTCAGAGATTGGAGATGAAGCCCTGATGCTGCTCCCAGGGAACATGGGCAAGGAAAGCCAACTATGTTACTGCTTCTTGATTTTATAACCCAGCTTTGCAAGAAGCTGATTTTCCAGTTCTGGCACAACAAGGGAAGGAAGAAGTGTTACAAAAGCAGCCACGGCTTTGCCCCAAGGCAGCTCTGTACTGGAATGACAGATTCCAAACCCCAGTTTGCTCCATGGTGCCCATCATACCCAAGCAGTGCAGCTAATCTGCACTGACCAGCGCTCTTTTGAGCCACTCAGTGCTATAAATACCTGTATTTTATGATGATGCTGTGCAATGTTTGGGCCAAAACATAAAATGAAAATGAACTGAGGCAGAACAAGTGAGACTAAATACAGTTTGTAGCTGACCTTCTTATTTTTGCGTTCCAGCTTTTTACCTCTGAGGCAACATTATGCAATGCAGAATATCACGTGTGGGAAGAAAAGCTGGGAGTTTGCTCCCATCTTTCAGTGTGACCACTATGGCCTTTGAGGAAAATCAATTGTGGTAGTATGGGGAAAAAAAGATGGTTTGTAGCTATGAAGCAGCAAGGAAAAAATAACAAGATCAGTAGTGCTAAAAGCTCAGAAGAAAGCACTTAGGAATGTACAGACAAAAGGGCTGTTTTGTACGTTTAAATCCAGGCAGGACTATCTTCTTTCATATGAGGTTAGAGTGAAGTATCAAAGGTGAAATGGTGAGCTATAAATGTTTGATAACTGATGCTGCCATACGCAGGACACTGAACACAGAGAATGCCATTTTACCAGCTGTGAGTTTACCCTGACATTTATTATCACAGGCAAACATTCCTTAGTTTGAAAAGTAGAAGAAAAAGTGTTCTATTAATTTAGAGTTTGGCCCAAACCTTGTCAAAGCTAATTTGAAAAATCCCTTTGACATCATTAGACCTATTGGAACTACTGAACTATTGGAACAGTTCCCCTCAGCAAAGTGTTTTTAACCAGTGTAATTCCACAGAAATGCGTATCTGGCACAAAGGAATGTGATCCATAACTCTGGTCTCACTTCCTCCAATGTAGGATTAGACCCCTTTGTGTGGGTTAACCAGGGGGTAGCAGATTCATGTGGGCTGAGGATCTGATTTAACAGGTGGAGCAGCAGTGTGTGGC
Source organism: Corvus kubaryi (assembly GCF_017639235.1). Classification (NCBI taxonomy): domain Eukaryota; kingdom Metazoa; phylum Chordata; class Aves; order Passeriformes; family Corvidae; genus Corvus; species Corvus kubaryi. The sequence continues at coordinate 2,441,954 of NW_024582058.1, read as the reverse complement.
TCTTTAATCAGGCACAGGGAGACATCGGAGCGTTAACAGGGTGACAGGGAACCTGGAGCAGGAGCTGAGCAAATTCATTACTATGGATGACTGAAAAATGTTTCTTTGACCACATTTTTGTCTTTAGGCTGTTGGCAGCTCTCTTTAATGTCTGTGGGAACTGCTAGCCATGTCAGCCTGTCCTGGTACATAATTGTCTGTGTTAGTTCATTCAAAGCAAACTCTATAATTTCTGATTAAAGCAAAATTCTTCATCAAAGTGGAAGTTTACGTGTTCTTCACATAACTGAGAGTGTGTATATATGTTTTTCAGGATATCTCCTGAAATGCAGGGAAACTGATTTCCAGAATTTGGATTCTCTACCTAATACATCATCCTCTTATAGTGTTAGGAAAATCTTCCCTCAGGCTAAACCAAAATTTGAGTAGCTGCCTTTGGTAGGATAGGACCCAACACACCATGTTCCTGGAGGGACTGATGAGCCCTTTGAGAAGTCATTCCAATTCTCTTCCTACTTTTATTTCCATCTTGGGAGATTAAGTTATGTAACGGCAATAACAAGAAATGATACAGCAATGCAATTCCCCTCCAAAGTGCTGGGCAAATTTGGGTGAATGTTTTGTTGCTGACTTGCTTTGAGTGAAACCCTCACCAAAAAAAAGCAAAAAAACCCAAATAACCAAAAAAACCAACCAAAAAGTTTTAAAAAGCTATTACTGATGACTAAGGATAATGGATATTAAAGCCTCCAAAAGGGTTCCCAGTTATGCTGTTAAACTGGCTTCACTGAAGCACTGACAGACTAAAGTATCTATGAGTTGAATTAAGCCCAGGGGTTTAAAATCATACTCTGGTTCTTTGATTAATAGCTTTGCCAGTGGCCAAATGAAGAACCAGGGCATGTGCTTCATATAAATGATGCAGAACCCAAATCAGCACTGCTTGTTTGTTTGCTTTTATTTAAACATTAGAGCCTAGATGAAAGATTGAAAGACATCAACTTTCCTAAAATCTACGGGGTCTGTTTCACCTTATGTGATACATTTTTAAGTTGGAAGTGTTGGCTTCCTGCTCTGAAGGGTCATCTAATGTGCAAAATTATTATATATATATTATATATTTTACCATTTGCAGAATATCTGCATTATGGATAAATAGAGGAACTCCAGAGCTGCCAGTTTAATGCCTCAACATAAGCAATTCATGCTGTGCCATTTTCTTCTAAAGGACAAGAATGTGAGAAGTTTGCTGTGTCTTGACAAAATCCAGCAGTCCAAATTCTCCTCTCAAGTGCAATGAGAAGACAAAGAGAGTCAGAATGTGTTCTGGAAACAGATGGCTGTTGCAGATTTAAGAACTGGATGAAAATGGCATGTGCTCATGAATTCTGTAGGGTCTTGTGAAAGATGCATTTTTCATCTCTCTGGCCTGACCTACCCCTAAGCATTTCATTTTTTTGAGAACCCTTATTTTGCTGCAAACTAAACAGGATTGCCTGTACAAGTTGTGGAGGGTCTGAACACATTCCTCCATTGCACAGGAAGGAAGAAATCTAATCCTGGCCAAGGTGGAACTTTAGCACACAATTTCAAACCATGATGGACCCCACTAGTTCTACCCATTCATGGCTTCCCACACAGGATGTCCTTGATGCTGGAGAGCACTGGATGTGGGTGGGAATCCTTCCTGAGCCCTCAGGACCAGACAAACCCAAGCATAGCCACTGGGCCCATGGTGATGCAGGTCTGTCATCAAGGATTCAGGGGCAGAGGTTGTAAAACATATTCTCCTGGACTGGCACTTCACAGGAGAGCTTTCATCACTTCCTGTTACACACTGTCCCAGCAACCAGCTCAAGTGACACCTGCTCCGCTGAGACCAAGGGGAGTTTCTGTGTTTGCCCCCCAAACACACTTGTTTGGCACATTTCTTCTTCTATATTCCTTTAGCTGAGGTTTTGTACTTTCCAGAGATGCCTCAGTCTGTTGTCACTGGGGTCAGTCACCAAGTGTTTCTCTCCTGCTCAGACATCTGGATGATGAAGACATTTTTAGAATAGTTCTGCCTTACAGACAGGTTGGGGTTTGAGCTATCTAAAATATCAGTCATAATGGAAATACTGAGCTTTTCTTTTTTCTTTTCTATTTTAAATGCATGAATGTGATTTATTTTTTAATTGACTTTACACATTTAATTCTTTCTGTGGAAAAGCTGAAAATTAATGCTTAATAGAAATTTTGAACAGAAGGAGATTGTCACTTGATGTCTGAATCACACCTCATCCTTTTCAGTCACCACCTCTTTATTAGCTTCAATATGCTTTGGATTAGACCACAGATGCAGACAAGTTTATTCATTGCAGACCCTTTAAAATTTTCACATTTGTGTTAATGCCGTGGCAGGCTGTTCTTAAGAGAGATACAGTGTTGCCTGATAAAATTAAAAGGCACTGATGATCGGGTAAATAAAAGAAAATTTCACCTCTTTCTCTCTGTGTAAAGATTTGATATGAAATACAAACCATAGGGTCTAATTGCTGAGTTCATTTCTCAGCACGTCTTGTTCAGGTCACTGGACATCTTAGCTGTGTAAAGGTAGTTTGCTTAGATGTTAAACACAGTAGGAAAATAAGGGTTAAAGAGCAGTAAATGTTTCTCAGCCTGATTATGTCTGATTCACCAAAAGCCATCAACTATCACAGCACCAACTAAAGGTTTCTGAGTTCAATATTTGGAAGGGTCCCATGTCAGACTGCACCATATTTACTGAAACACAGGGTGACTCAGGACCCAAGCAGCCTTCTTATGTTTGCATGAGTATGTTTGTTAAAATACATACAAATCTGGGGGGGTAAAACCTCCCTGGGTACCAACAGTATAGAAAGACCCAATAAAAGACTGTTGCACAAGCAGTGCTTAAGAAAATATAAGATAATTAAGGTGGTTTCTTTATTCTAAATTGGCAAACCTAAGATAACCCTTGGACCCTAAATTTCTAAAGGCTGCAAAAATAAAAGCTGGTTGGGATTCAAGTAAATGCAGTGTGAACTTGAAGGGAGAGAGAGCAGTGGGTGCCTGGTAGATGGCTGACCCGAGGGCAGCAGGCTGCAGCAGACCATGGGGAGAGGCAGGAGGCCTTTTCTGTCCATCTGGCAACTCACACAGGGACATTCTAAAAAGAGGAAGCAAACCAGCCTGCACACATCTGATGTTTTTCCCAGTTTCTGCAGTGATGTAGACATTAAAGACAAGAATGGGAGTGCAGGGAGAGGTAGAGAAGGGCACAAGAGGCACCTCATGTCCCTCTTGAGCTGAGCAGGATCCTCAGAAGTGCCAGCTGCACCAGGCAAACAGCCCTGAGCATGGCAGGATTGGGCTTGTGGCTGAACCAGTGTGGGCTGTGGGAGCCTGGGAGTGCCCTGTGAGCGTGGACAGGGCAGCTGATGGCCAGAGACACTTTTCTGCTCCCACAAAAACTGATGAGCAGTGAGCAGGGCTGCTGGCTGGAAGGATAACATGGAGTCCTTTATTTGCCTGCAAGAGTGGGAGGGTGGCTTGAAAAGCCAGATGGATGGTCAGGACTTTAGTTTTCTGTTCCTGATGTAGCCGTGCAACTGTGGGCTTCTCCCTGCCCTCTGCGAAATCGACACCACCACCTGGGGTGGGGTTATCTGTTTCACAGGAGCATGGATAGCTTTATGATCATGGCAACAAGTGAATTACTGCTGCACATGTCCAGGTAGTTCTGCTGTCAAGCTGTCAGGCCACAGAGGACTTACTGCATTAGTTATTGACATGCAAGAGTCAGGAGATCATTCAGGCCATTAATTATTCACAGATGTTATCACTGCTCCAAGCAGAATGGAGCTGGTTTCCCCTTTGTAATTAAAAAGGAGATAATTTGATGTGTGATATAGCTCAGTACCACAGCACCCAGAAACCGGAGACACCTGATCACATCCCAGAGTGATGATAACGCATACTAAAAATTGTACTTGTGAAAGATGCCCTACCACTGGTTTAGGCAGGTGGGAGCTGTGAATGGCTCAGCTTTGCTCAAACCCTGTATCCAGTAAAGGCAGTGATAAGATTCCCACTAAGCTGTGGGAGCAGAGGCAGATTCAGTGTGTAGGTGTTTTGAAAATCCTACCTTCAAGCCCAATTCAAAGTCCATTATTGCTAAAGGTGTCTGTTGACTGTATTAAAACTTGGCTCAAACCCATATCTATTAGATCACTGAGCCAAAAAATATGGCTTAATCCTATTAAATATTAGCCTGCTTTAAACTGGATTTCCTAAGTAGGTAAGCCTTCTGACTTCTGTCAGCAGCAAGAGCTGTGCACAAACCACTGTGCCTCCTTCCCAAACATGTTTGTGTCATATCTGTTTTCCCTGGGAATTTCTCCTGTGAGATTAACATCCACCTACAATATCGACACCCCCATCCTCCCTTCTCCTGCTTCATTTAACTCGGAGATGAATCTTCTCCTTTTAGAAATTACTCCTGTGCAAAGTGTTTATTTTAATCGCAAGGTCCATGGCTTAGTGCTTTCTGCAGAAGTCCGGTATCCCAGTGAATCCAGGAGACTGATGGTACAATGGAGAGTACCTGGTTCCTTACACAGTGTCCAGACACATAATGTCTTTGGACTGTGCCATCAGCCCCTTGTCATTCCTTTCACTGTTTTTCTTGTGTCTTCCTATGTCCCATACCAAGGGCTGAGTGTTGCCTCACTGATCTCTCTTTCTCTCTCTCTCTCTTCTCCCCCTCTCTCTCCTTACCTTGCTACCACTATTGGGATGTAGAGTAAAGATGCTGGTATCAGGACTTTGGTTATGTTGGATGAGCAAGGAGGTAAGTTCAGATTGCTTCAGTAAGGAAGTATAACCTTTCTCAAAGTGCTGTACTGACTGTGTGCAACCCTTGAAATGAGGGACAGAAAATACGTGTGGTTGTGCATGAGAACCCAAAACCTCTTTGCCTTTAGCTTTGTTGTCCAACAGAGAAAAATGTACAACAGCTGCCTGAGAGTCTGTACTTCTTTTGATCTGCTTCCCATTAATGTCAAAGAGAGCTGCAGGCTGAACTCATCCAAATCACCATTTGATTTCAGCAAGCTTTGGGTCAAGATCCAGATACATGATGAGAAGATTTGTCTCTATAAGTGTAAAATCCAGCATTATTTATGCAGGTGCTACATAATTTTCCCACTTGTTTAAGTCACAAATGAAAGACATGCAATAAATGCAACCCAAGAAAAGGTAAAACAGGTTTAGTTTGTGTAAAATTCAGTTACTTTTTGTACAGTAGTGAGGTGGTGGGGATGACAGAATTTTAGCATTAAAAGGTGTGACACAATCAGTTCATTACAATTGTCCATATAAGAGGTTTCAGGCTTAGACTACCTTCCTGTGGATGACAGTGACAAAGACAGAGCCTGATATATTCACTACATTCCAGGAAATTACATTTTTGCCCTTCATAATACTACATAGAAAAGGTAGCTTTCTCTCCCTCTCAATATAACTAATAAGTCTTCATTTGCTGTAGCCCCACAGCCCCAGCAAAATGGTGGCTCCAATAAATCAACAGAGTATAAATTTCTGCTACTCTCTATCAGACCAGCCCCCCAAAGGCCCCTGTTATTATTTACTATGTGGCATGACACAAAATTATTATTAGGAAATGTTTTCTGCAGAGGTAATGCTGTATTACTCATCAAACCCAGATGATGATAATAAACAAGGGTATGGAATTGTTGAGGAACGGACTGCAGAACCAGACAGGTCCTTTCCAGTTGTAATGTCCCTTCCTCTCTGACACTATAATGAGTGAAAAGTAATAACAAGACCTAAATGGAAAGTATTTTCTTCTATTTGCTCTTTTATGTATGTCTCATTGCTTTCCCCCAACATCCCCTCTTTAGGGAGGAGAATTTAACCCAACCAAATTTTGTCACATCGATTTGTCTTGACAAGAAAAATATTACAGAGAATATTTCATTGTCTTCAAAAAAAAAAAAAAAAGGCAGTAAAAGAACTACCACTGAATACAAAGAACCAGAAATTACTTACGTTGAAACAGACATGGCACCTGTCTAAATAATGTGGTTTATTTCAGAAGTGAATTATACAGTTGTAATAAATCACAAATATTGTCAAAGAAAGTCTGGGAATACCCAGGTGTGTCTTGCAATGTAATTCACAGGCAGAGCAGCAGAAACTTTAGTGGTTTTTGGGAACATATGTTTCTGTTCTTTAACTGCTATTTTCCCACAGAATTCTAGGGAGATTTATTTTGATTTTAATCCTGAATTTTGGTAGGTTTTTTTCACTTTGGAATTCTACTATTGCTAAACCCCTGTATTCAGTATGTCTGACTGATTCACTCTGTAGCCATGACAGGAAGGACAGTCTGGGTGAGCCAAGGAGCTGAGGCTGGACACACTCACCTCTCTGGAGTCCAGGGAACTCAGTCTTAAACCCTTATTGACAGTGAGACCTGAAATGCTTATTGTACAGCCAGAGATGCAGTTAGTCAATACCTGTAGGAAAGAATCAGACAGTTTTGAAGCCTCTTTAAATTGGTTATGGTCATGCCTTTAGTGGTTCAGTGAATTTAGCTTATGACTATACAGTGTGGATTTCTCAAGGAAAACAGCCAAATAATGTTACAAACCCTACAAATACTGTAACCTTGTACTATGCTAAATGTTTAATTAAGTTTTCTCCGTTTTAACCATATGTAAATGTAGTAATTGCTAATTTTTTTATTTCATTTTAGCAATAAAGGACACTACTGGGCAAAATACACTAATGATGACTTTGAACCCTCTGTAATTAGTGCAATGTGTGCAGCTCACGGATGTCTCAGCAGATTATCAGATTAAGGACATAATTTGCTAACACTGCCATGTGATCTCTCTGCAGCTGACTGCACAAGTCACTTAAGATTATTAGGTGTTAAATATACAGAAAACATGACATTGATCTTTCCAGTGGGCGGCAGGTAGAAGATCTAATCTCTGCACTTGCTTGAAGCTCCATTTCTAGGTTTCCTTACAAAATTGCTTGTTTTGAGGTTAAACAGACCTTACATGGAAAAACCTTTCTGAGCTGATTCAACCCAAATACTGCAAAGCAGAACTATTTTCTGGTATCAGTAAGCAGTAGTCTCTGGGATCATAACAGGCAATAGGTCAAGGTAATTTCACAGTGCCAGGTATTGTACAACAAAGCCAGCCTGGATAGATGCTGTTGCCCGAAGGTTTAGCACAGCTGGCTGCACAGCAGGTTACAGAGTCTGTCATGACCCTCGGAGATCTGGAGCTTCACAAGAGCTTTCTGTTTCACAGAGAATGGCACTCCCATAAAAACTAGAGACCTCCTCCAGCGTCCTTTGTAGAATGGGAACCTGAGTAGTCCTTCTGCAATATCAAGAGTTATCATTTTTTGGGTCAGGTATTTGTCACCCAAACCAGTTCAACACAGTTCTTCCCCCAGGGAGCCCACAGGAAGGACCTAGGAGTTTAGATTCTCCTTGCTGGGTATTTTCCCTCACTAAGAGAGCCTTTCCCAGCCCCCATATGTATCCATAATGCTTGCATTTTTTTAAATCTGGCTTTGAGTCAAGCTCCCTTAATTAATGATTTAAATAAAAGTATGTATAGAAGTCTTTAAACAAAAATACTTGTATTTACATGAAAAAATTAATGCTGCAAAGGATTATTGAGCAATGGCAATTCCTCTGCTTCTTTAAAGCATGCTAACTTAGAAAAATGTTAATATTTGGATGCATTTTGGTTAAAAACAGACTGTACAAATAAACCTAATAGTACAAAGTAAAGATATGAAGGTAAACCTGAAGTGTTAACACAGAAAAGGTCCCAGACTGGTAGCTGTCTTCATCCAAAGGAAACTCCCATCACCTATCATATCAGCATATCAGCATGGTCAAAGATTTGGACCTTCAAGGACATTTTTTGTGTAATGATGTCCTCGTGCAGTTTATTACAGAAGAATTTTGTTCCTGTATTCCAAATGAGGTGGAGGGGAGAAACTTTTCCAATAACAACAGTAGCAGCACAGTCATTTTTCATCCAAGACAAGATAGAGGAATAGCCACAACTTTGATAAGACACTAAGAAAATGTCAGTGCAATTGGAATTTTCTCCTTGTACCACAAATGCACAACCAGCAATGCCAGGGAACAGGGGGAGGAGATTAACCTACCCAGCAGATCTTACTCCAAATCAAGCTTAAAAAGGAGATAAAACTTGGAGATAACTGGGCAATCCTACAAACAAAAGCACTGGTACCAGTTGATGGTACCCATGCAAGCTTACCTCCACTCCTTTTGCAGGAGTTGTGAGTTTGGCAGTTTTGTATGCTATGGCTAATTAGCAAAATAAAAGGGAACTCACAACTACTCCTGATTCCACAGGGGAATTGGTATTAATTACGCTGAAATTGTAGCACAGAACAAAAGACAAATGAACCCACACAAAGCAGGTTGTGCCTTTGTCTACTGTTATTTTTAGCACAGCTACATGTGGGCTCACAGCTCTCCCCTCCAGCTTTTTTCCATTGGTATCTGTGCCCAGCAGTGCCTTTCAGAGCACAGCTAGGTCAGGGTTCAGGATTTCTGAAAAGGCTGTCCCAGATACATACTACGCTCCAATATGATTCTCCTCTATGGAAAATGGGATCATGGCGTAGCATTGGACATAGTTAATCTGCTGACTTTCAAATGAAACCCTCGTGTACGCAATTATGATTACAATGTGTTCTTCAATATGCCCTTTTTCTTTTCTTTTTTTCTCCAATTAAAATTGTCCTTAGGGGAAATTGCTTCACTGCACAATACTCCAGGCAAAGGAGCAAGTTCTGATCTCCACAGGCATTTAACTGACATTCAAGCACAGGCCCCAGATCCTGGACATCAGTCAAGGAATATTTGTTATACATTACAGATGGGGATGCAAAGGTGAAGCAACACCACGCTTGCTCTGTGCTGGTCTTGCTACCAATGCCTTGTAAGACGCTTTTGCAGCTGTTTTTGTTCAGGAGACCACAGGAACAGCTGAGGGATGCCCTTGCTACAGCTTCCCTGCCCCAGCCACTTAACCCAGATCAGTCACAGGATGGGGAATTGCCAGGATGTTACGGAAGATCCTGGCAAAGACCCACTGGCAAATGGCCACAATGCTGTGATAAAACTAACAGGGCTAGCTTATGGGCCCTCAGTTATCTTACAGAAGTAACTCACAAATAGAATGATACAGGTAAAAAACTGTTCTTGTTTGTGTCCTTCTGTTGGTTTGCTGTAAGATCTGGAAGAAGATTTATGGTCATTACCTTGAAATGAAAGTGGTGTTCTCAGACATCAATATATAAAAAGGGCTAATAATTAGCAGAGTTTTCCAGAGGGGAAAAAAATGAAGGAAATCTCAATGAAACTTATCTCTGATGTGTATTCTGCTTCCAGCCAGCACCAATTCTCTTACGTATATATCATATATCATACATAAACATACAGATGCAGTTTATTCAAATAATATTGCAACAAACTGTCAAACGATGTTCAAACTCTGACCTTGAAGGGCTTCTCTAAATGGAAGACAAAAGACATTATCTCTTGTAGGCGTGAATTTGCGTAGGTTCATGGCAGTATATGCAAACAAACTGTCTTCCCTAAAACCTTTAATACAGCACAGAACGTTGGAATAGGGAAGATCTACGGAAACAGACATTAAATTAACCTCTCAATAGCCATCTGATTTCCTACCAGCAGTGATTCATTCTGGGCCACATTTTAATAGCAGTTATACCAAAACAAATCCAGTGTGACCTCATTAAGTTAATTCCACTATAATATTTATGCCTCAATAATTGTGGTTAGACTCATGAATCTATTTTCTTGCCTGTGGGACCGGATCTTTGACAGGTATAAATTGGTGTTGCTCCATGAAGCCAGCATAACTATGCTGATTCAAACCAGTTAATAATCCATCCCACAACATTAACAGCTACCAAGTGGTTTCAGGACCAGCAGCCAGCTGTCTAGACTTCTGGGCTACAAGTATGACATGGGGTTTTTTTTACACTGATGAGGTTTCCATTAATGGAAGATAAATTAGTTGTGGCTCCCTTTCCTATTCAGAAATAGCTCAGGCATCAAACACAAATTCTGAAGCAGGATAAAGTCAGGATTCTAGAGAGGGCTATGATTTAAATGGAAGTCTTTGAGTTGTGTCAAATATACTCTTCAATACACATTTATTTAGGCAGAAAAGGAAACAGGTAAAGAAAGTTCAAAAGGCCCTTTTACATACATGGCTTCAGACAATGTGCATGGGGGCAAGGAGAATTGCTTAGACTGAAAGCCACCAGTGGTACCAGATCTAGGACTGACCCATGCAGTGTTAACCTGGCTTTTTCCACTGGACAGACAAGGTTAGAGAAGCACTAGCAGGAAAATCAATGGAAGAAAGGTCAGTGCCTCTCATTCCCCTCAGTGTCAAAATGCACATGTGGGTACAGCCTGCTTTTAACTGAAGAGGGGCTCTGCAAGCACAGCTCTCGCAAGCAGGAGCTCGGGGTCTGTGACAGAAGCGTAGCAAATCCCATCATGCTGCATGAACCAGCATAAAAGCCAGCTCCCACTCCCACAGCTGCTTCCCAGAGCGAGAGTAAGCATTGCCCAATTGCAGGAGCAGGCAGGACCCGGGGTTAGTGAGGAGCAGGAGCACAGGGAGGGGTGTCCCCTTCTACCACAGACTCACATTTCTGATGAGAACGACAGTCTGTGCCTACGGACACAAACCAAAGCTTCTGCTGAAGCCTAAATTGCAATGTGCATTCAGGCAATCCAACCTTGCATTTCTGGTTCTCAGCTCAGCTGTTTATCTGGCAGAACTTGTGCAGTCTCTCTGTCAGGTTTCCTTCTTAGTTTCCCAATCCTTTGCTTACACAATATGTGCCCCTTTTAGAGGACAGTGCCAGGTAACTCTGATCCTCTAAATAAATCCTTGAATTTGGGATCAATAACTCGCCTGGTATCAGGAGAGAGGCCCATCCAATGAGGAGAATGAGAACCGACAGCTGAAAAGCAGATGAGTCTCACCAGACTGACATGGCACCTCTCCTTCTCAAAGCCCAGTCTCATGCAAAAATTAAACAAAGAGCACAAGTTCAATACTTGAATTATTCCAGCTTGAATAATTTAGCCCAGGATTTTCTAGGCCCTCGAGGGGTTAGGTTCCTGTTTCCCATTAAAATTAATTAATTTTAATGGGAACTGGGTGTCTAAACCCCCCAGAAAGCTTTGAAAAGCTGAACCTCAATTGTTATTAGAAACCCAAGTAAGAAATTAGGCTTATTCATGTTCTCAAAGAAGTCAAGAAGAGCTTTATACTGACGTCAATATGCATATGATTTTTCTTCTAAAATGCCTTTTTTTCCTGGATAGGACTCAGTTAATGTCAGGGATGACATTAAATTTCTTCTACAACCAGTGCTTTTAGTTCCTTCCTCTACAGTCTAATTCTGTTTTTTTTCTATTCCATATGGGGAATAGGGAGGTATTCATGTTTTACTGGGATTGCTTTACTTTTCCTTGTTTAGGTACACTTAAAATTTTTAATGGATTGAAATGCTGCTCCAAGTAACTTTCTGATCCTGGGTAGTATTTGAGTTTATCCTTCAGGAACAAATGGTGTAAAATGTAAATCCCGTGTAAAATGTAAATCCCATATAAAATGCCGTCCCTACTCCAGACTCCACACAGGACCCTTGGTCCCATTGGATCCCTATCTGTTTACATCAGTGGAGAATCCATTCCTACACTTTTACATCGTGGCATTCTGCTCCTCTAGGACATTTTGCCCAGCTTTAAAAGTGAAAAAAATTAACACATTAAGTTATTCTGAGCCACAAGGTCGCTAAAAAAACCCTAAACCACCACCAGCCTTAGGTGGAAATATGCCAAATTCTGTTTGATGCCAGCAGAGAAACAGGGTCTATATATGGCTGGTTTCTGGGCCTGGTGCTTCTTAACTTGCCCTGGAGCAAAGCAGAAGTGACCCCACTGAAAACACGAGTCTTCACTCAATGGCTGTTTCCATAAGGTCCCTTGGGGCCAGAGACAAGGAACATCACAGCTGGTGACCCTCTCCTGGAGAGCATCAGGCTCCTGGAGTGGTTTCAGTTGTTCCATGTTCACTGAGGTTACTCCTGATTTGCAGCACCCACACCAGGAAGAAAACCAGCCCTGAGGCCACAGTCAGATTAGAGATCAATATCCAACGCCAGTCAAAGTGGCAGGTCTCAGTTTCCTCAGCCTCTGGAAGAAAAGGGTACCTGGATACAAGCCCTTAACAGCTCACTCCATTTCTGGTGCCATTAACTAGCAGCTCTCTCACTCACTAATCAAAGCAATTGTGCTGCCCAAATCCACCTAATTCCAAGGCATTTGTAAGCGTAAGTAACTGAAGTGTTTTCCATGGAACAACATATTTTCTCTAATATTAACATACATAAATGCAAAATAATAACTCTTTCTTTCTCCTGGATGTCACTGTGTCATAGTAAGTTGATGTATTGTATTATGTTTCTGGACCTTGAACTTTATAACCCTTCCTTTCTACATCATTACGTCTTGTTTATATTAATATATTTCAAATAAATTCCTCCTTTGTTTTACTCTTCCCATACTAGTAAAAAAAACCTTCAGCATCCAATGCAGCATACATCCTTTCAGCAATGCATCAGCTCAGATTAATGCATTGTAATGTCATTATTAACTCAGTTCTACATGGTCATTTTTCATGTTCTGTTGAAGACAAAATCAAACAAACAAAAATACAATTCATTCCACACTGTCATCCCTTTGTCCTGACCAGAACAACTCGATCGTGTTGAAGAAGGCATGAACCATATCAACCAAGACATGAAGGAGGCCGAGAAAAATTTAAAAGATTTAGGGAAATGCTGTGGCCTTTTCATATGTCCTTGTAACAAGTAGGTACTGGGTACCGGCTCTGCTATGTGGTGTCCAGTTTTTTGTCACAGTGAATGTCTGAAGTTTTTGTCTTTTTTTTCTTTGTCCTTTTCCATCTGCTTCATTCTGTGGGGATAAAATACTTGTGTTTAATCAGAACAACTGGAACGCATCGAAGAGGGAATGGACCAAATCAATAAGGACATGAAAGAAGCAGAAAAGAATTTGACGGACCTAGGAAAATTCTGTGGTCTTTGTGTCTGTCCATGTAACAAGTAGGTGCTGCCTGCCTCATCTCTTTGAGCACTTAAGGCTGATCCCAAAGGCCTTGTGAAGCTCATCCTTGCTAGGCACATGGACAGGATGAGCATGTGGCATGCAGAAAGAACGATTCTGGTTCAAATGCATTCATCTCATAGCATAGACAACTGACTGGGAATTACTGTAGATGCATTAAAATCAGGCATACTGCAGTGAGAGCTTCACTGTCGACACCTTTTAATGGTAAAAGTTTCAACATTTTACACAAAGTGTACTGAGTGGTTCCATTTTCCAGTGAAAAAAAACTCTGGGGCTACCTTATTCCTGGACACCCTAAATTTTGAAATGTATTTTCACAAACAAGTTTCATAAAGAAAAGAGCTGAAAAATGCAGAAGAGGTCATACTAAACATTGCTCAAAATTGTGAATGAAAGTCACACCTTTTTTTGTTGTTCAACAGAAATAGTCCTCGTTGATATCTTGAAAGAGATGTGACATTTCATAATTGGAAGCCAACTTGAAATGGTTTTCGTCTTGCCACAGGCAACAAATTTGAGAAAACCTCAACATGCCAAATTTGTCTCGTTTGGGTAGCACGTACACTAAGCAGAAATGTTGAAATCAAATTTGCTTGCATGCCATCACACTTGAACGAAACCGTCCTCCAAGTAATGCAAAGCTTGTTTTAAATGCCAAATGAAAATGTGATGTGCGGTTATGTGGGTGTAGGAAATCGGGGACAAAGTGGACCAATCCCAAGTCCTTGAGGAATGGCAAATCCAGCATGCAGTGAGTAGTCATGAAGCCAGGTTGCAGTGAAAACATTCCTAAATGGTTGGCCAGAGACTGTGCAGGAAACAAAACAGAGAATAGTGTTGCTGTAGTATTAAACTCCCTTTCTGGGTGAACTTTGTTCACAGCCAAAGCCAGGTCCTACCCTGGTTATCAAGACCAAAGGAAAGAGAGGTGTCATAGAGTTCAGGGGGTATTTTGTGAAAAATCAGAACATCAGGACTGGGGTTTTGCCTTATCAGTCACATTTATTTTGAAGTTAATTCCCTTGGGACACAATGCAGATACTGCCTCAGGTTTTTTTTTTTTTTTTAAATCTATTTTGCTTCTTTGTACCAAGCCCTGAATACTTTTTTCAGGTAAACATTTTGCCCAGAATTATTACTGCCTTGAAGAGCAATGGGAGAGAGGGCAGGAGGAATGGGAAGAGCTGCATAAACCCCTTTTGCAAGTGGTATGAGCTCTGACAGGCTTTAGCCCTGCTGCCCTGCACCAGAGGAGCTGGTGCACAAGAGCTGCAGGTATGAATACAGCAGAAACTTTACATCTCCCACACTGTGCAAGCTGTAAAACTCAGAACTGACAGCCAGACATGTGACAGGGATGGGATTAGCACCTGGCATGTGGCACTAAAACATTTGCCACTTTGCTACGACTGCAGCGTCATGCTGCAAGAACAGAACGGTTCTGCAGGTGCTGTAGGGGGCATTAATTTGTAAAGGTGTCTCTTCCCTTCTCTAAGGCATTGTGACCCTATCAGTCTGCAGATAGATTTCATAGGTCAGCATTGCTAACCAGTGCTCAGAGTATGGATGAACAATGCTTTCAGAGGCTGTTCCCTGAGTCACTAAGCCAGGACTCCACTGGTACAGATAAGATGATGTTCTGAGGAGTGGAGTGTGGGAGAGAAATCCATACAGTTCTGGGCATCAGAATCACCATGATCCCTTAATGCTCTTCTGGCTGCTGGGAGATTAATGGCATATATTTAAAAAAGATTAACATTTCACATGTAACTCTACCCTGATATATAGTGAAAGTACAGTTCTGTGAGCCCTAAAAATATGTAAAGCTTGATCCTACATTCTTAGGAGACCCAAAATGCCCACGGCATGGAACTTTGACCGGGTTGCATTCAAAAGGACAATTGCTATTGACCATGAGCAGATCCAGACTCCGTCTGTTGACTTTAATTGGAAGTCCACAAGAAAACAAGAGATCATATTCTGGGTGTATAAAGTCATTTACCTTAAACACAGAGACTATCTCACTGCCAAAGTTGCACAGGTCTAAAGAACAGGCAAAACCCTGTAAATGTATCTGCAGCAAGAGAATTACTTCCACTCATTTCTAGAAATGCCAAAGCTGATGTATAGCTTCAGAGAACTAAAATTAAACAAGCCAACCATAATCTTTTTAAGTCTTCACAAACTTTAATAGGAAATAAGCAACAAAACAGATGAGTAGGAAAGATCCTCTTTTAATCTGCATTTTAATTCTGTATTGGAGCATACAACACATCTTCAGGCTCATTTAAAACTGAGCTGCTTCAGGGGGCATGGAGAGAACACAACACCAGAAATGGGTTTGCCATGTCCTTTCCCAAATCCCCCAGAAGCACCTTCAGTTCCTCCCCCAAAATCCAAGCCACAGGGCTGTTTATAGGACTGATTGGAGCTGACCACGGAACAGCAAAACCAGAGATATTTGCAGTTCCCTGTGGTTTTGTTGGAAGCTGCCCCATTTCCAGAATAAAATCACGAACTTATACCTGTGGACCCCAAACCCTCACATTCCCCTGTTAAAATGTTCAGTCTTGCCTGGTGACCCCAATGACAGCAGCCCTAAATAGGCTGCACGTCAGTCTGCCACTCTAGGGGTGCCTGGATTTTAATTTTCTATCCGTGGCAGCTCAGTTAAAAATGGCTCTCTGAAAGCTAATGTGACTGCCACAAAATACAAATATAACAAGTTGCTAGGCTGTTTTTGAAGTCCTGTGGTTTAAAACTCCTGAAGGAGGTGATGATCCATTTTTGCCTGTGTCTTGCTTATTGTGAAGGCTGTTACTGCTGATGCATTAAGGGTATGATGAACTATTGGGGCAACTGTGCTAGTGAGAATGCTTTACTTCTTATTCATGCCTGTAGCTGGTGCATGAAGAAAAATGTAGAAAAATTTCCCTTTCTGATGCTAGATTGCTCGTATCTTTTATTTTCTCCTGCACTCATTTCACTTCTGCCTATTTTACTTTTTGTCTCTGTGGACAAAGGTTTGTACATCAACTGTCGATGTATGATTACTATTTTCAAGTACCGATATATTATTTGAAAAATCTAATGAACCCTATGATAAAATCATCCCCAAATCACCTTGGGAAAGATCAGTGGCTTTAAATGCCGATTATGCCACATACATATTGAAAAAATATCAACAGAAGCCAAATATTCTGCATGGTAAAATGTTAAATTCCAGCCAAATCCATTTTTCTCTAAGAGGGTGTGTTGCTGTGATGTGATGTACACACTATACTTGGCAGTTCTGTTTTTATGTCTGTCTGCCAGTACGTTCTCTGTGTTTGATGTCAAAACATATGTGTCACTGAAATGAAACAATGTTTTCTACTTATCTGTATTTCTTCTCTTCTTTTTTCTTTTTTCTTTTTTTTTTTTTTTAATTTTCCTTCTTTCTGGAAACTAAGTCAACATCCAAAAACCTGTGTGCAGTGTTGTAGACCTGGCAATTGCAATTCACCCTATTGGAAACTAAACCTCTGACCATCACTGTTGTGGCAGTAAAGTAAAAAATGAACAAAAACCCACCCCCTCCTTTTATTCAGGGTTATGATATATCGGTATACAACCAATGACCCTCTATCTGAAAATTCATTTGCTTGATTCAGCTTTTAGCTTGGAGAGGTAAAGAGTTTTGCATTTGTCCTTGTGCACTCGATGCTTTTTTACTCATCATCTTTTTCGCATAGGCTTAAATCAAGCGATGCTTACAAAAAGGCCTGGGGCAATAATCAGGATGGTGTTGTAGCCAGCCAGCCTGCACGTGTCGTAGATGAACGGGAGCAGATGGCCATCAGTGGTGGCTTTATCCGCAGGTGAGCCTTTTTATCCACTGTTTTCTCTCTGTTCTCCTTGTCACTGGTATATTTAGATTTCTTCCATATGGTCATGAGTTCTGTGGTGCTCATTAACTCCTTCAGAGGTGCCGGGTAATGTGATGGAGCCAGGGTTTTCCACCAAGCGGTACTCAGATTCAGGCTGATGGTGATTAAGACACGTCCTAAAGGTTTGCTGCATCTAGTGACTTCTCCTGGCCCTGAGGGTCACCTGAGCTCTAGTGAAAAGAATGGTTACCTTGCTGGAAATCCTGGAAGTAAGGGTCTTGGCCCTGAGAACCAGAAGATGCTTGAAAACACAACCCCCAACCTTCCTCTTTGAGACTGCCCAGATTTGGGCAATAATAAACTAGAAATAATGTCTGTTTATTTATTTCACAGTAGCACCGTGAGGGTGCAGACAGCCATGGCCAGCCAGAACTGTCCTCTGCACTCCAGCTCCCAGTGTGAACACTTTTCCTGGAGGCCTTATTATGGGTCTCACTAATGACAGTTGTCAAACGCCTTAGAAATGAAGTGTCAGATAAATACTAGCTTATTGCCATTATGTCTCAAGGCATGTAGTGCCCGTTATCCATCCTTGCCAGAAGATGTACCAAAGCATCAAGCAGCCCTTCCCTTCTTTGCAACAACAAAAAAGCCTCAGGCTTCCTGCCAAAGCTTAGAGCCAAGCGCAGAACTTGAAAAATGCTTTAAACTAGAGGTGCATCCCTCCCCTGCTCATGAGTATCTTCAAAACCTCACTGCATGGGGAATGATGCCCCATTCCTCAGCTGCTGGGAAGCCACAGCTATGGAGAAACAGTGGGAATGCCTGGGCTCTCAAATGAAAGCCAGTCTGATGCACACAGCTATATTAATGGCAACCGCACTGCAAACTTCCCACATCACATAGGGATCCAGCACAAAGCACCTACTGATTACAGTGCTTATGGGGCATGTATTTAGATGACAATGCTATCAGCATGGATAACAGCATACCAGTAGGCAAAGCTTTGATCTCTGAAGATTAAGGACACTAGATTAATAAGTAATTATCTTTCCAAAAACTATTATCCACTTATTTTTTTGGCTGCTGTGATAAAGGGAAGTCAGTGTGATAGAAACAACGCTGTCATACAATCTGGAGCATGGGATGGAGTTGCCATTTAAGTTTGATGGGTCTGCCATTCACTTTTTTTTTTATTTCTGGATGGCAGCCCCACCAAAATGAAGGCTGGGGCATGATAATAGAATAGCAATGAAGGAAGTTATGCTACACCATAACTGTTCTGCAAATAACCAGGAGCACCCCTTGGGCACCTACATGAACACAGATTGTGTAAGAGGCTCAAAGTAGGAATTTTCTGAGTGGGATCCATAGAGTTTGCTTTTCCCAGCATCAGTCACCACCTGCCTCTTCAGTCATTGGAGAGTTGATCTGGGCCTTGGCTCAAGCACAAGCTTTTTCTTCCAAAGAGCAAGCAACTGCAAAAGATGGTGCTAAGAATGAGAGATGAATGATCTTTACTGAAGCCAGTAAATCTGAGAGAAGCTGGTTCTGTCTTTCACCAGAAATACAGTTAATTAAATAGGATGTTAGGTCAGGATTTTCACAGCTGAAGCACCTCTTCCCCGATATCTCTGTGAGCCCCAAGCATACAAGGACTGCACAGTATTCATTAACTATCTGCAGTTCAAGGAGGGGAGCTACTATAGCTGTAATTCCACCACCTTCCAGCACTTCCCATGAATACTAACCACACACAGATCCAAATGGAGCACCCTTTCATTCTTTCTTTGGGAAGGATGATCACTGCAGAGAGGTGCAGGATGTGGTACATACTGCCAGCTCAGACAGCAACACTCAGTAACAGCAGACATGAGCAGTACAAACAGAGCACTGATAACCCAGATAACTGAGCCCAAAATGCAAAAAATAAGCACGTAACATTTTTCAGGTTATCAACTCATTAATCCCTTTTCTTCAAAGCTGAGCACAGCAACCTGCTCCTCAGGTGACAAGTGACAGAGGATGCAGTGGAGGTTTCGGGTGAATCACGGTTTCAGGGGGAAATCTCCTGTCTCTGCTTTAAAGAATTGGTGTTTTGCTCCCAGGGTAACAAATGATGCCCGGGAAAATGAAATGGATGAGAACCTCGAGCAGGTCAGCGGCATCATTGGCAACTTACGTCACATGGCCTTGGACATGGGCAACGAGATCGACACACAGAACCGCCAGATTGACAGGATCATGGAGAAGGTAAGAGCTGCCATTTCGAAGAAGACCCCGAAAGGGGCTGTGTTTTCCTTTCTGCTTGGAGAGGACAAGGGACAGAAATAGCTCCTCTCTCCTCCCTCCGAATCCTTGGGCCAAAGCAGAGCTCACTGCTGTGAATCTGCAGTAGCCTCCAGTGCAGGTGGGGTTGAACCCAAGCTGTTGAGTTTGCCACACAACTGCAAGGGGACCCCTTGGCTGACATCAAGGCTCCTTCTGCAATTGCTCTGAAAAAGGACAAGTGTCCTGAGCTATGCGGAACTGTGGGGCATGGATCTGACTGCCCTGGAACTTCCTGGAAAGTTTTAAACCCTCCTGGGCTTTTCCTTCCTCTGAAACTTCATGAGCAGCTCAGGATTAGATCACCTGCTTGGAGGACCAGTCCCCAAAAGAGGATGGGGATTTATTAAGCAAAACTTTGCCATATGGTAACAGTGCAGCCAGTTTTGTTGTGCTGCTTAAAACAACATTAGGACAGAGATCTACCTGTTCTCTTGGGGGAGGGTGTGTGTTTATGTATATATATATATATATATATATAGTTATTTATGCATAATTGGGCCCTGCATGGCCCCAGCGGAATAAAAAAGCTCAGCATTAGTTCTGCAAAATCACCACCTAAAACGGCATTCCTGTGCCAGACCTGCACTGCAGATTTCTGAAGCAGAGAGCAGCCCCCTCCAAGCCCAGCTCGGAGCTCACTGCCATCCTTAGATCCCAAGATCTGCAAGCCATCTGCATTGGTACTGGCAGAGCTCCAGGCACAGGCAGAGCCAGGCTGAAGTGACATAAGAGGCTAGATCTTCATCTGGTGTAAAATCAACACAACTCTGCACTTCCGCTGAGATTTACACAACCTGAGGGTGTAACCCAAGGACTTGACATGGTGTTTAGAGTTAATTCTGACCTCAAGTGGTAGAGCTGGTGCTCTTGAGCCTTCTTACACATGCAAGCCTCTGCACACAAGCAGGATGTCCGTCCCTGTTTTTCACGTCAGTTAACTATATCAGAGCCTAGTAAAAAGAGTTAAGGAAAATACTGCACTGAGGGATTCACTCCAAGAGCTTTCCTTATTGGAGGTGGATTCCAGAGAGAACTGGGTGAAGTACACATTGTCTGAAAGGTGGGAAGATCATCCCTGACAGAGAGGCCATCACCTGGCACTGCAGAGCACGTGGCTTTGCATTGGTCAAAAGTCTTGTTTTATAAAGCTGCATGTGTTTGACTGTATTGGAAAATGCACAGTATTACTGGGATGCCATTCTGCACCGTTTCATATTTCTGGGAAAACTAGGAGCATCAGGGGAAGGATTTACTGCTGCTATCCATATGAAAAGAACTAGAAAGCAGCACATCTCTCTATACTGCGAGAAGGGACTGGGAGTTTATACAGCCTACACCATAAGTACCTTTAAACAAGAAGCCTATTATATACATTATTTTCCCAAAGCGATGAGGATGTGCACTATTGTGTTCCCACCTCCCCTGTTCATGTCACAGTGGCAGGAGATGTGCCCTGTGGACGGAAATCAGTGGCATCCTACCTGTGCCTGCAGGATCCTATCCCAAAATACAGCAAGCCCAACAAGTCACTGTTCTCCTACCAGCTCAGGCTTGCAAACATCTGGATTTTGAAAACATTGACCAGGCCCTCTGTGCACATAAAGCACATGGGCCAAACCTCTAGGCAGTGCATGCTGAGAGCAGTGAGCTAAGGGACCAGCCTTCCAAGTCTACATGGTCTTCTTACAGACCTTGGCATTTTGTACAGCAATGGCAAAATAACATTGGCAGTGAATGGGATTCATAAAATCACCCAGGGCCCTTGGCTAAGGAACAGTGACACATTTGTGAAAGATGGATTTGCATTGTACACAGAGGAGTTGTCATGAGAGCAGCACAAAAATAAGACAGTCTTCAGTCTTAGTGAAAAATAAGCCAAATTTCCCAGAGTAAAGACACACAGTAATGAGGTACTAGAAAAAGAACACAATGTATTAATAAAACCCTCTATAAAAGTCAGAAATGATGGTTAGCTGGATAATAGGGAAACCACAACTGCACGCACATCCAGTCTGCAATGAAATATGCCAACAGACCCTCATTCCCCTGACAGCATTGCCAGGCCTGTTCTCCTGACCAGCTGGGGCACTGTGCTTTGGGTCAGTTATGATCATTAGAAAGACTCTTGGCTGGCACAGTTTGTGAAAGCTGGGGTACATCACAAAGCTAACCCAAAGTACCCCAGAGTGCATCACAAATGCTCCTAAAGGATTTACCTTAAACTAGATGCATGCACCCAAACCAGAGCAATCTCATAGTGCAGTGATGTAATCTGACCTATGCACAGTAATCAGGACAGCAATGAATAAAAGGCTTTATTTATCCTTTCCTCAGATCAGAGAGAAAGGGACAAAAACCAAAATGAGGATAGGATGAGTAGGTCAAATGGCACAGAGATCATCACCAGAAGAGCCTGGCCCTAAAATCTATCATAAATGAGAGGCTGGGAGGAAAGTAGGAACAGCTCAAAGCACTCTGTCTTAAGTGGGAAGGTCCACAAGACTCTCGCTGCCTTCAATGCAATGTCATTCACCAGATACTAAGGTCTAAACATCATTAGGAACATGATATTTTGTCACTGTTCAGTGAATATTCATGCATTTCATGACAAAGGTAACTGCTTCCAAACCCATTAACTTTTCAGGTAACCTTTTGGCAAAAGCACACAAAATTGTGGTAGACAAGGTCAAACTCATGGCTAAAATAAGGGACTGTGGCTTGCAATGAGTAGTTTTGTTGATTTACCTTTGTTGAGGAGCTGGCACATGCTGCTGCACTAAAAATGCACATCTATATAGCATTTTCCAAAACAATTATGGAGAAAAGCCCATGATATTTCAGAATGATTTATTGCACATCAGTATAAACATTTTTAAAGGATTTTTAAATGCATGTGGGAAAGTTGCTTCACCATTCTGTCTTTGCAAATTGGAGATTTAAAATAAATCTGTACAATTTGGATACACCGCAGAGATGTGGGAACAATCATCAAAGCTAACGAAATGGAGCCATCAAACCACAGAAAGAGTTTGCTATTGGGGCCCATGCTTTTAAAGCAGCAACACAATTCTCACCTTTCCCACAGGTCTGATTTTAAAAATTGAAACCATTTTCTATCTAGTGCCTCTGCTAGAATAAGTCGGCATGGCAACGTGGGGTTGAGTGGAGCTTTGCCAGTTTTTGTCAGCTAAAACAGTGTCTTCAGTCTCCAAAACTAACCTCAGCAGAGCTACAGAAAGTCATGGTCGAAGCATCTTCCCACTCAGAGAGAACTCCCAAACCTCCCAAGTGGTGCCATTTTATTAATGGCATTTAATAATCACGACAGGTGTTACCCCAGGGAAAACAGTGCAGTTAATGGCTCAGTCTGTGCAGGACTAAATTCCAGTCTGATTGCTTCAAATCACAGTAGAATCCCGGCCTTTCCTTAACTCCTGTTTATGCTGCTGCCCAAGGAAAGAGGCTACTCTGTCTTGCAACTACATTGGTGAACTGTGGAGTACTGGCATCATTCCCACATATTCCTTTCCTTTCACATGTAGACCAAAGATATTCAGGCTGATCTTTTCAAAGAAATTTATCTTTGCCAGCATTTCCTACATCAGATGATCCAGCTTCTCTGCTCCAGCAAATCTCTACACTGACCAAAATTTTAGTTTTGACTGGTGCCTGATGATCTAAATTAGACCAGAGTCCAGGTCCACTGAATCTTAGAGGGCTCTGAAGCTTTTCCCCAGCAAAATGCAGATGCACACCACCAGTTCTCATGCTGTCATCCATTACCATCAGTACCACCACTGCTATTATCAGCACCAGCTACAGATCTGGCACAGCATTTACAGGAGTTCAGCAGAGCTGATCACAAACAGAAAAGCTCTGCTCAAAGGCTACATGAAGTGTCACGAAACCAGTAAATCTCCTTTTGAGTCCCTAATGCCACTATAAAAAGCAGCTCTCCAGTATTTTCAAGCTTCATTTTTCCGTAACCTAGCCAAAATTATGGAGGTACCCACAAAGAATTGTCTTTCTTCCCTGTACTCCTTTTCTCTCTCATACTCTCTTTCTTCCCTGTACTCATCTTTCTTTCCTTTGTGTTTCCCCAGGCTGATTCCAACAAAACCAGGATTGATGAAGCCAACCAGCGTGCAACAAAGATGCTGGGCAGCGGTTAAATGCAGAGAAGTGCATTTCCTTTTAATGCTGTCCAGCAGGGCAGCACCTTCATGCTTTTATCATGGTATTTATCTACTAGGTTTGCACACATGCACATATCAGCCCCATTGTAAATGTTGTCCTGTGTAGTTTGTCAGCTTTCCAAAAATGATACTTGTAATTATTTTTTTCTAGATATCTTTCTTTCCAAAGGTTGTACATAGTGCTGATTTGATGGCTATAGCTCACTATGATGTTTTTTGGGGTTTTTCCTTTCCTTTCCTTGTTTCCATTTTGGATTCCTTTCCTTTTTTTCCCCTCTCCTCATTTTTTTGTTTTTTTAATGATGTTTGCTGAATGACAACACTGTTGGAATGCTAAACGTGCTGTTAACCTTTAAATATACAGTATTGTTCTTGTAAAACTGTGACATTCCACAGAGCTACTGCCATGCTCCTGTCTTTGGGTATCATGATGTTTAAGCACTTAAACCTGCTGTCTTCAGTTCTTCATTGCCATTATCTGTTGTTATGATTTCATGATTAGACAATGTGGAATTATATTACTATAACAAGCATTGCACTAAAAAGTGATGTGATTTATGCATTTATGCATGAGGAATAAATAGACTTTTAGACTCCTACTTAAACAAGAATTTTCCCATGGCAGTAGCACACCAACGATGACAACAAAAGCATGCTCAGTATTCGGACTCTTTTGGGACTATGTTATACCAGCAAGTTTGCAGTTGTGCCACTTTTTTCTTGTTGATATATATATAGTTATTAATCATGATCTTTTTTTTAATTATGAAATAAAGAGGGATTTGGCACTCACCATTTAGCCATTGCCAGCAAAATAAAAGCTTGGCTGAAAATATGTCAAAGACAAAAAGAAATAAGTGTAATATATTGGGTTTGTCTGCTGCTTTTGAAGACTATCTTTTGGAGGAAACAACTACCATATGAACTGGTGCAAAGAAATGTAATTTTTATAAGGCTCTCTCTTACTAGTCGCTATCCCCATGTGGTTTGTTATCGGTACAGTTCTCTGTTGCTTACCTAGAGCTATGCACACCAAATCGCTGAGATGTTTAGTAGCTGACAATTAAAAAATAATTAAAAAACCTAAACGAATGAACTCTAGATAAACTGTGAGATAAATATCATTTACAGCATGTAATATGAAAATTCCTTATGTCTCCTGTCAGTTTGTGAAGTGATTGACATTTTGTAGCTAGTTTAAAGATTATTAAAAATTATAGATCTCAGAATCCATGCTTGCTTTATCCATTTGTTGCCCTACATGTCAGTGACAACTACTTATTTGCCACTTACCTGGGACAAGAAGTGCAAAGTCTAAAGACTCTTTACAAACTACTTTTGTATTGTATTTAGTGGGAAACTAAAGATTTTGGTTTGCAATACTGTAGAAAAGTAACTACACTAAAAATAGCACTTGGTACATTCCAAGTGACTATTATTTTCAATAACCTGGCTTGAATTGCCAAACACTGAATCAAAATATTTTTCTCTTGTTCAAGGGAAAGAAAAATTGAAATAAACATTATGGTACAGAAGGGTACAGTTCCTTAGTAGATAAAATCCATTCCTGTAGTGGATTTAGTCATGTGCTAATACATCTCTTTTTAAGAAGGCTTTGACCTACAGAATTTGGATAGTCTGCTAACAATGATTTTCTCAAATGACTAACAACAGCTAGGGTTTGCTGCCAATGAAAAGTGTTATCATGTTTTCCCAGGGTTTTTTCCCCTATATGGACAAATTAGAATTAATTCTGCATGAGTGACAGTTCACTCATGTGTCTCACATGGCCGTAAGTCAAAATACACAAAGAACATATATGCTTGCATAATTAAAATTGCATGATAATGCAGACAAGCTACATTTTCTTTAGCAGCTTTTTATTTTTGGCATCTATTAAAAATTCATTTATGCAAATATTTCCCCCCACTACTTCAAACCAAAGAATAAACTTCAAGCAAACACTTTTAATCTGCTGACCATTTCCAATCGTGTCTGTTCGGGCATTCCAGTATTTGTGACAGCACAATCATTCTGCAATGTCAAAGCCTACTGGGGGAGGGCAATAATCATATTGGAAAACGCATCATGATGGGAACATACAAATGCAAGGATATTTGCAAAGGGGAGAAATATATAAGAAAGGAATGAAGATATTAATGGAGGTCTTATTTTTTGTATTTGACAACAATGCACTCTATCTGAAGAAACTCATACTTCCAAAAGCCATTAAAGCTGATCAAAAATATAACTGTTGCTGTGAAGGAACATGTTTTGACATCTGTTTTTGTCTTGAACAAAGATCAAAACCCAAACTATTGGAACGTTTTGCCAAGTGGGAAGCTTAAAGGACAGAAATTTTGAAATGTTTTATTGCAGCTGTCTTTGTGTCCTCCTCCACTGCATGCAGGGTCTTCAATGAGCTGGCTGAAAATTACTTCAGTAAATATGTTTAATATATTGCATTTCTCTGATATTTTTGAAATTGACTTTTCTAGGATTAATTATTCTTGAAATAATGCAAGGAAAGCCTCAATCTCCTGCAGTTTGTCATTACAACAATCTGCTTTTGTTTGTTGAGTTGTGTGCACCCCAAATCCCTGAGGTAGCAGCTGACTCAAAAGGGGGAAACCCCAGATGCTTTAACCAGAACACTGCCTCAAATGCAGCATTTCCCTTTTTGCCCCCTTTCTCCCTCTGGTTGGCTCCTGGGTCCCTGATACACTGCAGCCTCTCTCTGAGGCTGCACAAGCACAGTGCAGAGTTACCTGCTTGAGGGCAAGGCTCACTAGAGGGAATGGGACACACCAAGCAGCTGGAATTAAAACTCCCGTGAGATAAAGAGGCCATATTGGAAGACACAAAGTTCAATAAAATATCACTTATTTCTAGACTTTTAATGCAATTTCACCAACGGTTTGTAGGATGGCAAATCCTCATGTTGGTATTGGTTTGAGGTGGTTACACAGAAAAGGTTTTTTAATATTCACAAAGGGCATAGCTGAATAAACCACTCAGCTGGAAACGTTGAACAAAAAGGACAATGTCTGTTGAGCTCTAAAAATCCACAATTAATAACTTCTTTCATTTCATGCATTCTCCTCCTTTCCTAGCCTAGGTGAGAAATGGCAATATAAAAGTAACCCCAAGGAAGGATATTTGAATGTTATTCCTCAACAGAACAAAATTCATAACTAGTGTAATACTCATGAAAAAAGAGAAAAATTACCTTCATCAAATATCTGACCTGATTTCAGCGGGGAGAAACTAAGAAAGAATATTGAAAAAGGTAAGTAAAAATCAAAGCAGGTTACCTCTAAGAAACCTTAACACTTTTAGGATGTTAATGGTTCCCAACCTTAGGACAAACACAGAACTTTTGAACTCAAAGAGAGTGTGTTACAGCTTTCTGGATTGACACAAATGCAAGAAAAGAAACTGGATAACACTCAGCATGTTGTGGTTTGACAGAGCATGTGTTATGAAAAGTGAATGGATTTGATGCAAAGTTAAAGTGATATATAACCGATTATTATTACTGAAGATTTGGTGATATTACTGCATATAACAGAAAATTATAACTAAAAAAAAATCCATGAAGCTTGATTTTAATTTGTTTTTAGGAAAAGTAAATTTTATTAGCTTACATGCACTAAATGCACCCTTCATTTCTGAAGAAAACTAAATATGCCAGAGTCTGCACAGCAAACTGTAAAGCGCCCCCTGAGAGAGATGCCTGTGCCATGTGACACACTTATTATAGATATACTTTATATCTAGAAATACAGATGATAATTATTCTCCAAAATATTCTGTGTGCCACACTAACTGCTAACCTCCACAGGCTTTGGATCTGGACCTGAACATGCAGAGATCACCAAAGACTTATATTTAAGGCATCTGGAAGCAGATGAACCAATCCACAGACATTTTATTTTCCTCCTCCTCCTTTGTGTGCATGTGCACATATAACTCTTTTATTTTAAAGGCATTGAAAAGGGAAGAGATAAGTACTTGATAATATGGAAAATTATGTGTGTTAGAGACAGCTTAAGTATGTGCACGGCTGCTGTGTGTGCCTGTGGGCGTAGGTGTGTAGGATGTGACTGCTGTCTGCTGAGCCATTTAGTTGCCTTTCTAGAAAGAGGACAGTTTGTTTGGAAGTTAGTGGAACACAGAGTATTTTTAAACCTGCAAACAGCTACACAAAATGCAGGCAGAGGAGAGAAACCCTGCTGAGAAATTAGGGCGTTGGGCTGGTTGGATGGGGTTGGGGGGGGCAGGTTCCAGATGATTTACTCTGCCAGTGTTGGATCCCTCTGAAACAGTATTAAGAGGGATTATGTTTGTGTTGTAAAAGTACCAAACAGTTTTGAATGTTATTTTGTAAATAAAAAATACCCTCTCCCCCTTCAAAAAACGGAAACATAAAAAAAAAAAAAAAAAAAAAAAAAAAAAAAATCAAACCCAACCAAACCCTACAAGATGGTGATGAGGGAAATCAAAATAAACCATTATGTGGGACCATGCTGATTCCCACACAATTGGGATCTATTCCAAGATCACTGCTGCCCATGCAAATTCTGCACATAATGGGTAACCAATTTGGTCAAGCAGTGGGTAGCAGATGGAGGGGGGCTCATTTGCCTGGTGGGCTTCCCAGCTCCTTGCTGAATGGGAAAAGTGGTGGCTGGGGGATCAAGCCATCCTTGCCTTGCCAAAACACAGTGCTGTGGGCAGTCGTTCATGGCTGAGTTCCAGCCTTGCACTGCCTTTGCTCCACACCTTCCAGACCACAGCTCCCTCCACGCTGCTTCTGCTCCAGTGCACCCCACACCTCTGTCCATCTTCCCTGGCTTCTCTTGGCTGTCCCCACTCCCTCCTTCACTCCCAGCACCCACTCAGCTGCTTGTTCCCTTACTGTTCTTCTGGTGCTGAATTCACCTGCCTCCACTGCTGTCCCTCATTCTGCTCACTTCTCGTCCCTCCCCCTGCATGTTTTTTACCCTTGGGCTTTCAGTCAGGCTCTCTCCTTCATGACTTCATCAGGAGAAGCTCCAAAGAAACAAACAGCCTCTGGCTTTTCACTCCACAGCCAAACACCATGCCAGTGTCATGCTGGAGGACACCTGCAAGGAAGTCTTGGCTCAGCCCCAACAGTCCAAGAAGCCAGAAAATGCATTCTGCCAGAGGAGTATTTTAGACAATCTATCCAAAAAAGTCTAAAAGGTTTCCACAGGCTGATGCAAACAGAGATGTTTGGATAGCTGAGCACAGACAGGCAAGCACTGGGAAGGTATTTCATAGAAGGGCAAGAAATGAGAGCCCCTTCAGCTGCTAAATTTCATGTCTCTGTTCCACAGCACAAGTAGTGTTTCTCCATGAGACAGCTGGAGAATCTTTCCTAACAGAGGCAAAACAACTCACTTGCCCTTCTTCCACAAATTTCATTCATTAAAACTACCAAGACCTCAGTTTTTGGTTGGTTTGTTTGCTCTCCTTAGGGTTTTGTGTTTTTTTTTGGTTGGTTGGTTTTGGTTTTTTTTGCCTTTTTTAAAATTCTATTTTACTGAAGCTTTTAAAACCTGTGCTTTTAAAAAGCAGGTAGAGGAAGTAGATTTCCCTCACTCCCACCTAGGATAACTATCCAGTGCTGGGTTTATTTAATCTAAATGCAGAACACCTCAAGTTGGCATAAAAAAAATACTGTATCAGAAATTATTTAGTAAACTTTGCTATAGGCAGTCCTAAGTTAATTTGCTAAATGCTACCTTAAATACAGTAAGTTCTACTTACAACACAGTAGGTTTTCTATCCAAATTCTGATCAGAAGTTCATTAGAAGGAACAAAACAGTTCATTTCCACTTTCATGGGGGGTTGATGAGACTTCCGAAGCGGCACAAATGCACAAATCCCACTGCACTAAGGGGATCTTTAGGTATCAAAACCAACAGGACACAAACTTGAGCAAAATGTTTTTAAGAAACCTTACCTATTTTAACTTCTCTGTACAGGATTCCTGGACCTTACCACATCAACAATAGTAAATCCAGCTGATGACAGGATCCCAAAAGCCTGGGTTGCTTTAGAGTCAGTTTATAATCTCCATAAAAACACATGCTGAAAAGTTAATTTTGAAGAAACAGTAGCTATCATTCTGACATTTAGCCTTAAGCCTTTATCTTAAGCCGCATCTTCAGTGCCTACTGCACTTTTCTGTTTCTTGGATTAAATTAGAGTATGAGGAGAAATTAACCAGAAACATAACATTTAATGAACTGCTGCTTTTTTCAGGCAACCCTTACAGCCTTACCCTCAGAAGTCAACCTGTATTAATTGACTTTCTGGGCCTTGAGGTTAAAAAGAAAGTCTATTTGCCCTCCAACTAATGTATAATTAAGTTTTAAACCCCTAAACACCCACCAGAAGCACTGGTAAGTCAGACAGCTGGAGAAGAGGAAAGGGCTGGGGCTGGAGGAGGGTGCAGAGGAGAAGAAATCCAAGCTGAAAATGGATACAGTAAAACACATGCTGCAAAGCAGAGTGGCTGCGGTGGCTGCGAGGATGCAGAGAGAACCCAAGGCACAGCCCTGGGACATTGCTCTGCTTGCAGTGACCTCATTTAAAGGCACAGAGAGAGAACAGACAGCAAGGACTGGATAGCAGAGACCACTGTAAACACAGAACCATAGAATGGTTTGGGTTGGAAGGGACCTTAAATATCGTCGAGTTCCAATCCCCCTGCCATGGGCAGGGACACCACCAACTAGAAGGTCATGTCTAATTACTTTAGTGAGCAAAGACTTGAGTAAGATCAGGGCCTCAGCTGATACTCAGTTGGAGACCTATAGATTGCAGATTACTGTATTATGACATAACTCTCTAATTACTTCTGATTATGCTCAATGGTAAAAATAAAGCAAGAAAAGCAATCTGGGGGAGGGGAGAAAACTCAACCAAAGTATCTTGATAACATATTCAAAATATTTGCTTCTGACTCCCTTTAAAATATGCGTGTTTAAAGTGAAGCAGGGGAACTAAAAAGTCTTAATTCAACTTCAGTCAGTAGCAGTTTATTGCAGGGAAGGGCCTGACTTGTTAAGCATGAGGTGCCAGCCAGATGTTCTCCCTGCCCATCAAATGCTCTGTGCAGCAGCGCCTGTGTCACAGCAGCACCTCCAGGCTCCTCCTGAGGTCAGCATCCTGCTGGTCCAGGCACGTACAACCCATCACTGCCCCACGAGCTTCAGCCTGAGCAGGCAACAGGCAAAGATGCAGTTGGGGAAAAGGAACTGTGTGTAGGCACGTCTGCTCACAAGTCAATATCCTTACATCAGGGGGAGAAACTGAAGTGGCACAGGAATATCTTCTTTCATCCGTCTCTTAACGATAAAGGTTCATCTTAGTTGAGTCTGGCTGGTAAATGTGTTGACAGGGCAGAAGCCTGAGTGAACGCAGTTCTTTTTTCATGGCTGTCTCGAGACTCTGCAGTAATACGAGTCATCCTACGCCAAACAAAATCCACCTGCTATTTATGGTCAAACACACACACACACACACAATGTTTCCGCAGAGTTTTAAAGTGAGAATGGCTGCTGAGAATGGAGCTCATTGTTAAAGGAGTGACATACATAAAAATACATCATTGCTGCATACCGGCTTTGATTTTCATCCCTTGTTTAACTGTCCGAAACAACTAAGCATGTTATTAGTCATTTGGAGTTCAAGTTGGATAAAATACTAAGGAAAACCTGAGAAATGATGAGTGGGATTTCAGCCACTGTAAAATATTTGAGGTGTACTCTGTCTCTTGCTGGTCCCTGTAGAGCACAGCTTGGAAATGTTCAGTTCTATAGGTCTTGCCTAAGATAAGCTCCTGAAGCTGTGAATACCATGAGGTGTAGGAATTACCTGAATACAATTGCAAAGTTATTTCCACAAGACCTTTGAAATACAGAAAAGCTTTTTAATGTACAGAAGATGTAAGATGAGGGTGATGGTATTCGAGATTTTATGGGTTTTGTGAAATTGTGACAGAACGTTAAGAAGACTATTTGTTCTCCTTTATTTCACAAGTCTTCTCACAGGGACTGCTGGGCAAGTATTTAAAACTGATATAGCACAGCCAACTAGGTAGTTTCAATATTAAATTTGAAATTCCAATATTAAAGCAGAAATTGGATTACTCAATCCACTAATTAGGACACACGACTTCAGCCAATGCAGTGTACAGGTAACAGCAAAATTAATCTGAAAAGAAAAGAGGGTGCAGGTCCACACCAGCATCTTTTAAAAAAATATATTCTGAATAACTGTCAGTGTCC
The DNA here is from genome assembly GCF_017639235.1 of Corvus kubaryi. NCBI lineage: Eukaryota > Metazoa > Chordata > Aves > Passeriformes > Corvidae > Corvus > Corvus kubaryi. Next base: position 2,409,933 of record NW_024582058.1, on the reverse strand, counting down.
TGGGAAAACTCTCTAGGATTAGGAATCTACTTAATGTGTTGTATAACACTGTGATACAATCAGCTTTTTATGAAGTTGTGACTCCCAAAGCACACAAAGTCAACGCATCACGCAGGTTACAAGAATTAGATATGATGGAAATTTACAAGTGGTTGAGGGATACACACGGAGAGTGACTTGCTGCCAGTGAGTTACACAAACATGGGGAATGGTAATGACTGAGGCAAGGCAAAAAAACCAAAAGGCAGAAGGCCAGGTGAGGAAGGGATAGCTCTAAACAAGCCCTGTCCATCTTTTCACTAAGATGTGGCTGGCAGAACTTCAGCCTGAACTGAACACTGAAGTGACAATACAAAAACTCCAAATCTCTTGGGTCTGGTATAGTCTTTGAGCTTGGCCCATCTCTTACAGAAAATCCTTGATATCCTTGTAGATACTTCTATCCCCTCACCAGGGGTGGTACTTTATAGAAAGTCTCTTTCTACTTACTTGAATGACCAGCCACATTAAATCTATTTTTACACTAAAGAAATTAATTCCTTTCAGCTATTTGTCTTCTTGAAAGAAGTATTTCCCCATGAAGAATTTTCATTGTTCTATTAAAACAAACAAAACCCAAACTGAACAGTTTATTTAGACAAGCCTGAAACAAAGTCTAGTAATTTCAAAACTTAAAAGTACCCCCCCTGGTTCTTGTTCTTTTGTCTGAGCTGAATTTCAATGCTGACAGGGGATTTAATGCCATGTTGGTGTAGTCATAAATAATAGGAAGTTCTGTGGGATAAAAAAAGGCTTATCCTCAGGGAGAGAAGAGGGGAAACAGAGTGTGGGAATGCAGTGGTGATGATGGAATGGGGAATGAGGAATAAAAGCAAGCAAGCAACCAAACAAAACCCTTCTAAAACCAGGAGTCCAACACAGCCCCAACCCAGTGTGTGTGCCAAAAAGACCTAGACAGCAACTCCTATGCAACAAAACCCCAGCATTTCTGGATCAAATACTGTTGTGGGATTTTTTTCCCCCTGTAAATTTTATCTCCTGTAAATTTTATTTTCTAAGTGAATTAAACTTTTCTTTCAACTTCAAATTTTGGGATTTTGGGCAGGAAAAAATATTTTATTTTTCACAGCGTCCCTCAATTTTTAGTTATCTCTGTCTCTTTAGAGACAGAGCCAACACCTGCAAAGGCACATACTGCAGAGTAACTTTAGCAAAGAGGTTGTTTTGCAGCTCAGAGTAAAGAAAATATGCTGTCAAGACAAACTACAGCTGTTTAAATCACCCCTCTGTGAAGCAATGGTTTCCCACAGGGAGAAGTCCCAAAAGTGTGTTTGTGCATCTGCAAATGCCTTTGCTGCTCCTCTGCCCAGCACAGCGTGGAGAAAGCCGAGAAGATGAAGTCATGCTTCCACAGCTTGTGGCTTGGGTTGTTGTTGTTGCTGCTCTTTGAACAAATACTTCAGAAAGGGAAAAAATATTCCTCCCCATCTCAAGCATCCCCAATAAAATCAGTGTATTTTAAGTGGCAGCAGACTGTCTGGCTGTCAATGTGTTTCTGATGTTGACCCCCACATGCTGCAGCATATCACAACCATGTGGATGTAAGGATAATTAACAGCAACACTGAGAAAATATTTAGGGATATTGCATCTAGTTCTGCTCCAAGGGACTTTGGTGCTTCGACAAGGAATACCTTCTGGAGATCCATATGGCTCTGAGCCAAATCCTATTCAAAAATGCCCTAAATTGACCTGGAGCTGCTCCTACAGCAGACAGAGTAGGGCCGGGATAGCTTCTGCACATCCTTATCCACGGCACAGCTTTATGCCAGGCTGTGCTCTCTTGACTCTGGGGACATAAGATCACTGAATGGTTTGGGTTGGAAGACGCCTTAAAATCATCTCATCCCAACTTCCCTACCATGGGCAGGGAAACCTTCCAGGGTGCTGAGAGCCCCATCCAGCCTTTAACACTTCCAGGGATAGGGCATCCATAGCCTCACTGGGGAAAATGTTCCAGTGCCTCACTATGCTCACAGCACCATCATCTCCATCAGAGCAGTCTCGAGACAAAAATCAGACCTAAAATGTTTGTATTTGCCAAAACAGAAAAGTTAAAAGTAATAAATTTCTTTTCTTTCTTTTTTTTTTTTTTTCTCAGGCAGGGCCAGGATGTAGTCTATACCAGGAAAGCAGGGACAGGTAGAAAAGAAAAATTCAGTGAGGAATAAGGACTTAGGGGGAAATTAGGAAAGAAAACACCTTCAAGTCTGTAATTTTCAAGGAAGAGGTGCTAAGACCTGTATGTAATAGCAAAAGAAGAGTCTCTGAAGCCGTAGCTGGAAATTCAAGAGTTACTGTGGGAGTACAGCTGAGGCCTCAGCTCCAGGAGCTGTTCAGGTGTCCACTGCTACTTAGGAGAGCTCCCTTTGTCCAGGTGCCAGGAGGCATCTCCTGACAGCACAGGTATAAAAAACCTCCAAAAGTGAACAAAAATTCCCTCACCTTTCACCCCCCTGCCCCTAAACTATACGTTTCCAATTTGCAGAAGTTACTGTAATCAGGGAAACAAGCAGGAGCTCTGGGTGGGCCTTGGATTTGGCTGTGCAGGGACACGAGGACACAGCAGGCACCACAGCCTGCACTCCCCCAGAGACATGCTCGTCAGGATTTGTTTCGGAAGTCACTGATGCAGACCAGGGGCTCTGCCTGTCTTGGCACATCAGCTCCTGGCTGTCAGTGCCAGCTCTCCCAGGCACCTCATCTCCTTGAGCTGCTGGAGCCTGCCCTGACAGAGGGATGAGGAGCATGTCCAGGGCTTCCAGCCCTGGGGGCTGCATACACCAGGGAGAGGTGGGGACTGGTGGCTATGGCTCTGCACTCCCCAGCCTGACCTCCTGCGAGCTCCGGGCAGTGTCCAGCGGATCCAGAGCTGTCCAGGGCTGAGCTGGAAAGGCTGAATCAACACTTGTTAATGCAGCTCTTCAGGAAAGTGGTGGATTAGCCCGGATTAGCAGCAGGGCATTGTGATTGCACATAATGAATTATGTAAAATGGGCCTGTTAGTGTAAAGCAGATGTATGGCCACATGACTTCAGCTGCAGGCACAGCCAGGAATAAAACAGAGTGGATTCAGTTAGGGAAGGATAAAAAGGGGGGGGGAAGGGAATTTCATTTATTTCCCAAAATGCACTGTGTCCTACTGCTTTTGCAGTGATATTTGAAAACAACACTACAGTGATTCCAGCATGGGAAGCAAGACCGAGTTCCCCACTTACAATTAGGGGAAAGCATTTCTCCTCTGCCTCTCCATTCACAGTTACATGACTCAGGAAATACCATATGAGCCTCCAGGAACAGCAATCAGCTACAGCCACTCCTGAAGAGATACTGAAGATACAGTCTAATCATTTTCCATTTAAACAAAAATGCTTTCACCTAATAGGATTAGCCTCTGCATTTTGATAACATGCTTCCCTTCAGAGTTTGGTCTTCTATCAACTTAAATGAACCCAGCTGCCAATTAAACAACTAGCACAGAGACAGTCACAAGCCAGCAAGGATAAATATGGGAAAATTAACCATTGGGAAGAAGGAAAGACAGGACATCTAATGTTTTCAAAACAAATATAAATGAGATTAATTTAGATTGAAATGTGGTCAACATCCCCTTTAGATACTACACAGGAAAATGCTAATTTTGGATAATATGAACCAGAGCCCAGTGATATCAGACATTTCTTTCCATAGGCAAACTTCACACGAGCAAGTGCTAATTGATGTAAAAATACACAATTAATAATTTGTCTGCAGTGACTTGGTAAAATGGAAAAGGCAGACAGACACTCTGTACAGACAGGTAAAAATCATATGACTTGAGCAGTCAGAGAAGACCCCTTTCCTTCTACTTCCAGTTTTGGTAGATGGACTGGTCACAGGGACCTCCCCAGTTTCTGACCACTACTGAGATTTCCATTCCTGAGCAATCTCACAAATGATCCTGCCAAAGCACAGCCACCAGTTCTTGTAAAGCTTGTACTTTTGGTCTGCCACTGCCTAGGTTTAGGTTAAGACACAAAACTGAGCATACGTTAATGGACTGTCAGAGGAAAGAAGACACACACCCATCTTCATCTTCTGTGAAGCTCCTGCACTATCCAGTGGCAGGAAAAGTAAGAACTTGCTGTGTGTTTGCCAGACACAAGTGGCAGGGCTTTAGGGGAATGTACAGAAGTGGTTTTAGCCTTTCTGGAGAGATTCCTCTCTGTGAAAGGATGCGCACCCTCCACTAGGAAATTCAATTACTGATCACACCAGAATCAAACTTCTACCTGCTCTTTCAGCACTTACATTCAGTCACTAGAAGAGGTACACAGACTGAGACTCCACTGCCAGCCATATGCACACATTCTATTCTTTGGGATTATACAATTTACTGCTGCTGCAAGTCTTTTGTTTTCTGAGGCTGTTCAGAAGAATATAGAATTGAAACAAATGCTTTCTTTGTTCCATTGCGCTTCATGTTGATAGAGATATCCACAAGAAGCTCTGGAGATTTCATCCCAGCCTGGCTGATGGTTTAGACATGATCACACACGCTCTGCCGTGAGTTTATACCCATTACTTTCCACCATACTATGTTAGAAGTGTAACATGGCAGCAATAAACTAATGGCCAACCAGCAGGGAAAAGAATGCCAGCATCAACACAGCAGCTGCTTAACAGCCTCCTGGTTAACAGCAATAATCCAATAATCCTATACTGCTATCACACATCTTTGACAATTTTGACACAAGCACTGCAAAAAAAGAAAACAAGATCCAAAGGAAAATGCTCAACAGCCTGAGCAAGACAAAGACTTCATAGCTGTCTGTATCAATACATTGCGACAAAGTTTTTCTACCCCTTCTAAACGTTAGGTTTTGGATTTGGTTTTTGCCTTTCAAATTCACTGCTTTCAGAAAAATGCATTTTATATTTTCAAAGAAACCAACATCCCCTGTATGAGCATGGAAGACGAAATAGAGTATTATGAATGCTGCTTAGTTCAGAATCTAGATATTTGTCTGCAAAAAATAATAGTACTTTGATTGAGAAAAGATTTATGAACAAGCAAATCAAATGGCACGGAAGTTGCCGGGAAATGTGTGCTGCAGCATTTTCTATTGCAGCATTTGGAGCTGCCTATGAGCTCTGTACATTTGGGTGATTTTCATTGAAATTCAGCACACTACATTGCAGGCGGGGAAGTCTGCCAAAGATTTTATTTTTAAGATGCAGCAGCTACATGACCCATTTTTGCCTTAAACAACTAGCAACTTCTCCCTCAAAAGAAAGAGGAGACTTAAAATCCAGTGCAGATTTGAGTACTTGTGTTTTGCTTTCTCCCTTGCCACAGAGATGATGTGGAAAAGCAGCAAGGATTGACATTGGACAGCTACTGAGATCTGCCTGTTTTTCTTCCTTGTTCTGTTTTTAATCTCCTCATGTCCAGAAGAAAACGTGAAAGACTACGTGCCTGTTATTTGCTGAGGCCCTAAGAAAAACAGAGCTCTTGTCTGAGAGCATCAGGGTAACAACGGCATTTGCCATCCCCTCCAGAACAGCAGGGTCCTCAGTCACCCCCCCCACACAATCCAGTTCCTGCTTTGGCTGTGTGTCAGTCAGCTGGTCCTCTCACTGCAGAGATGGCAGAGGTCTCAGGAGCCTGGTATTTATGTAACACTACAGCAGAGGAGAACAGCCTGTTCCTCAGGCTTCCTATGGCTCACACTTCCAGGAAGAATTGGACTCACTGCCCATGGAGAGGAAAAAAGTGGTTTGTCCAATTCCTCAAGCTGGGATGGACATGGCAAGTTTGGAAAGTGTGAAGTGGAAAAAATAAAAAGAATTAAAAACCCCAGAGCAGCTGCAGCGCAAATAGATGTGGCAGTGCTGTGTCTCACTACACATCAGTGGGGAAAGAGGACGTGCTCCTTATGCCTCACTAGGACAAAACTCATCATGACTCCCCACTTGAGTCCCCCAGCACACACACAAAATCTACCCACAGCTTTAAAACCAATGTTAGTCATGCCAAACCTTTAAGCTCCCTCCAGTGCCCATTTCATAATAAGGTAGAACAAAAGACTGTTTTTGTAGTTACAATGTTTTGCTTGCTTGGAAACTGTCAGATTCATATTTTCAAGCTTCTCTGCACTGCACTCACTACACTTGGTTTTTGGTTTTTTTTTTTATTTTTAAACCGAAAACTGGGACTCCAAGTATGTGTAACTGAAGGAAGAAGCCAAGCTCACTGAATTTTTTGCAGGAAGTATAGGTATGTCTATTTCTACTGCTTCAAAACAGAAATCTTAAATGCTGTGTATCCCAAGTTAAATCATTCTATCTGATTATCTAACACTGCATTAGATCCATATTCCAGAATTCCTAGACAAAAAGAATGGAAATCCGCACCATGGTTTACAAGCCATTAACAAGATACAGAATAAAAATGCCATCAGAAGGTGCAACTGCTTGTGGCTCTTCATGCACGCTCTAACAACCCAGAGGACACTCAAGATCAGGAAACAGGCATGAATATATGTGTATTTTAGTAACTAAGGTTACAGATTATCCAAAAGATAGGAATTTGGGAAAGATTTCTTGCTGTATGATAGCTGCATTTACCCTCTGTTGCACATACAATATCCTTACTATAATTCTATTAGTTCCACAACCACACATGTAAAGGAAGACCTTGTTTATGATCTAAATATGTCAAAAATATCAGATTTTTTTAGCAGATTAATAAAGGAGTACTCATTTGAATCTCTGCTGTAGAGATGATTTGTACTTGCGATCAACATTTCCTGATCACTGCTTCTCTTGACTAGAGCTCCAAGCAAAAATCCAAAAAACATTCATGTACATTTTTATACATGCATATATATAAAAACACAATAAAACAAAAATTAGGAAGGCCACTGCAGTGGATGACTTCCCAGAATGCATTTGGCTGATGTTGTGAAGACTGACAGGACAAGACGAAACACAGGTAAAGTAAAGCAGTCCAACTGAAAAGGAGGGAATCCTCCTAACTGAGAAGAAAGAATTCAAATTAATTCACTTGTTACTTCTTTGAGGTTGATTTGGATCTTTACTATTAGTTTCTATCATTTAAGCAATCAGGCTTTTTAAAAGTTTACCTCCGAGTACAGCAGCTATGATTTTTTATTGCGGTTTGATTCCAAAGTGGAATTTTCATAAAGAATAGAGAAGCATCTCACCCAAACTCACAGATTTCCCAATTTTCTGATACAGATCTCAGAGGCTCAGTGTTCACTCTTTATCCTAACTCTCAAAGCAGTCTAATGTTCAGAGGCCTTCTGGTGGTTCATACTGTACAGTCACAGCCAAAGAGGGTCGTTTACTGCCTCAGATGTTGTTGTGTATAAAATAAAAGTTGCCTGCACACTACTGCCCTTTTCATCAGACTTTTTCAGGACCTTTCTGCTGTGTTTGCCACCACAATGGTTCAGAGGCCTCCCTAGGAACAACAATGTACGTGCACAACGGGCATCTGAGAATCCAGAGAGACTGAACATCACTAGAAGCTGTTCCCTAAAAACATCAAGGGACAAAGATGAGTACAACAGGGCTTGGACTAATAATAGTCAAGCCACTACTGGGATGAAGTGAATCAGATCTTCATAGAGATCTAAGAATGTTTTCAGGCTTTCTATACTTCTGAATATCTTTCACAAAGTCAGAACAATGTAAGGAGGGAAAAAAAGAAGGGCGCTGACTTTGGATTCAAGATGGGAATTACCAAAGCCTCAAAATACAGACAAAACACCTTAGTTATTTCAGAGAAGAAACTACAGGATTTAAAAATATGTCTAAATTCACAGGATCACTGACAAAGAGTAGTTTTGAAATTTTTACTTCAAAAGGTTGGATTAATCTGGATAGAAAGCAGCAGCAACATTGGTAACCACTTGTAAGCAATAAAGACTGAAGAATGCTCAACAGCCATTTCTCCAACAAATCACTGGGCCAGAAATCCTGGTAATTTATTCTGTGACTGCCTGTTTTTGTATTCCTGAGGATGCAAGCCAAGGAATTTTGTGTCTTTGTGCACAGCAGTCTGAACAGAGAATTCCCCCTGTGTTTGTAAAATATCTGTATTGAAATGTTTAATATTTTAAGATAAAATAACACAATAAAAGTCAATAGCATAGACTGTGGCAGAGGTTACTTTGGTGTTTTTGGTCTCCAGCAAACAATCCCACCCTTGTTTAGTCTGGCTAAGCCTAGAACTCTTTTGATCAATTCCTTGACCAAGCACATTAGGGAGTCCTGTGAAAGGTAAAAAAATGAAACCAAATCTGTATCCTGCAGTTTTTGATATTCCTTCTAGTTCTGGTCTCCACAAGTTTCTTACTTGAATTTTAAACAGAATCATACCAACACTTTCCATTAGCTTCAAATACACCTATAGAATATATTTCTTAAAAATCCTTGTAACTGGTATATAGTAATTTAGGCAGCCACTTAATGCTCTCTATCATATTAAGCAACCTTTAATTTAATGAGCCCATTCACAAATCTAAACACACAAATTACAGAACACCAGATCTTTTCCTCAAAGCCCCTGCAGTAATCCTATTTTCTTCATATCCTTGGGTGATCAAGGAGTGTTTCACTGTATTTTAACCCAGAACACAGTCTGAAGAGGCAGATATCACAAAGCAGTAGTCTCAAATGGATCCAATCAAGTTCTGCAGTGAAGCTGGTTTAATTAATGATTAATTTAATCTTATCTATATTTTCTTTCATGTTGAACATTCATTTGCTCTGTGCTACTAAAACAGCAGCAACAAAAAGGATTTTGGTATTTTGTTTTACTTTTTCTTTTCTTCTTTGTGCAAAACTCCCTTGTTTTCATTACAAGAACACTTCAGTAGCAAAAATACATCTTTTCCCCAGAATTTTTCCTTTTAGCAAGCAGATTATTGACTATAGCATTGACTTCTGAGAGCTGATTGAATAGTTGACTTTTGTCAATTCTGCCCTCAAGATTCCTATATTCAATTAACAAAGCTGGTTGAACAAGATATTGAGGGAAAACATAAAGACAGTTTTCTTCTTATTCCAATGAAATTCTGCTGACACAATGCACTGAGACAGAAAACACTAAAGACACCCAAGCCCTGGATCAGCTACAGTGATAAGACACCCTGGCACCACTGGCAAAGGAGAAGCGCACAAAGAAAACATGCAAGAAATTGGAGAGTCGGAGTGCTTATTTTTTCCAGAGGAAACTACGTGTTTCTGGCTCTGCCAGCTATAAGAGAACTGAGAAAAATCAGTAGGGACAGCCTGTCAGCCAGCAGAGAGGCTGGAGCACACAGGAACCTCAGCAAGGACAAAACAGCCAATACCTTCCCTTTCACAGAAGGCTCAGGATGAGCAGGGGCCTGTGCAGAGCTTCCCTGGCTTGCCCTGCTCAGAGCTCACACCAAGTAACCAAACTCTGTCAGAACCAAGAGCACTGCCTGGATGTGGATTGACAACAGCACAGTGACACGTGTAGCTCTAGGCCAGGCACAGAATCATTCCTGCAGTTGAGTCACAGCACCAGAGAGCTGTGAGTGGGTGTGAAGCAGTTAGAAAACCACAAGCCTACCACGGGATGACTGTCAGAGATGACTGGTGATTTTTGCTTTGAACCAGTTTGTGACTAGTGCAGATGCCTGAATGCTTTCTTTTAGAAAGATAATGGTTGGAGCCTTTTGGAGATTGTGTCCCTTTGGCTGTGGCAGGTGGCTGTAAAGTCACAGTCACTTTACCTGTGAAATACAGGAGGTCAAAATGACTCAATATGAGATGAGTTCTGATGTGACTTAGAGTCCATGGCCAGCTACTGCCTTTGTGATCAACATGCAAATATAAAAGTGTTGAACTACAGTAACAAGTACCTATATTGAAGTGACCCCAGACATTTTTATTATGGAAACATGCACATTAAAACAGGAAAAATGATGGGTTCCATGAGGTGGGTTGTTGTCCAGACTGGAGAAGGTTCCAAGCAGACTTTATACCAGCATGTCAGTACCTAAAGGGGAACTACAAGAGAGCTGGAGAGGGACTTTTGACAAGGACATAGAGTGATAGGACAGAGGAATGGCTTCAAACTGACAGAGAATAGGTTTAGACTAGATATTAGGAGGAAATTCTTTACTGTGAGGGTGGTGAGACTCTGGAACATGTTGCCTAGAATAAGTTGTGGAGGCCCCATCCCTGAAAACATTCAAGACCAGTTGGAAGGGGCCCTGAGCAATCTGATCTAGTGGGTGGCATCCGTGCCTGCCCACAGCAGGGGCTTGGAACTAGATGAGCTTTAAGGCCCCTCCAACCCAAACCATTCCATGATTCTCTTTACTGGTTTGCTTGAGCCAGGAGTAGTGAGAGGCTGCATATTATATGGCACTGCTCCAAGGCTGAATCATTATCCTGCATATGACAGAAGCATTGAACACTCACAGAATCACAGAATGGTTTGGGTTGGAAGGGACCTCAAAAATCACCTGACTCCATCCCCCCTGCCATGGGTAGTGACATCTTCCACTAAACCAGGGTGCTCAGAGCCCCATCCAACCTGTTCTTGAACAGTCCCAGGGATGTGGCATGTAACTGTCTTCCGAATGTCATGACATTCTTGATGGTGCAATTCAAATAAGTATCAACAGCAAGCATTAAAGAATAAAGTTTTTCAATTTCTCCAAGTACACAAAGCACACCCCTGGATACTGCTGCTGGAGATCACTCCTGTTAATTTCATGGAATAGCAAGTAATTCCCCACACACTCTACCCCTTGCAAAGGCTAGGACAGATAAATAGGTGAACCAAGAAAATATATTAGAAAATAATTGCATGAAAACACTTTCAGACATAGTCCTGGACACAGCTGCTTCTATAAGCAAGGTCACTTTAAAATTTTGTCTTTAAAACAGAAGACTTGAGACACGGTCATGGCCAGATATGGAGGGAAAACAGATGCTTTTGGTGGAAGATGCTTTATACACTGCATTTAAAATAAGTTAAACTTGTAAGATACTCATTTTAGATACAAAACTTCAGGTGCAAGAAATAGTGCCTGTCATCCGAAAGTAGTAGAACCTTAGGAAAAAAAGATGGAACTCATACCACACTGTCATTAGGAAAAGAGCTATTTGCATTCATACTGGACAGACCAATGAAGTGGGTTTCTATCTTCTCTGCTTTTAAAACCATGGAAAATACATGCTTTTTGAGTAGATCTTGGAAGAACATCTGGATACACTGTGCATGACTTCATATATTACTTTCACCCTTTTCAGGCAAAAAACCCTAGACATTTCACAAAATGTTTTTCATCCATCAGGACTTGCTTGAGATGCGATTTGTTGAAACATATGGCATAACAGTACCTCCTAAACAGAGGTATTTATTAAAGAAAACAGTTATAAATATAGAGCCAAATAAACAGCTTTCAGTCAGAAAAGCTGTCCAGCTTTACCTCCTTTGTTTATCCAGGCTAGATCTTCCTTCAAGCACAGCGTACCACACAGATAGCCAACGGCTGAGTATTAGTGCAAAATATTAGTGTCATTATGGTTTGCTTAAAACTGACTTCATACTGCTCTGGCTCCTCTTTTCCAAAAACAGTCCTTGGCCAAAACAAACCAGCAAAGCCAATAAAACCCCACCAAACCAAACCAAAAAAAACCCACAACCACTGAGAACACAATTGTTTATTCCAAAGGGGAAAGATGAAGGACAGACTGACTGCTGGCATGGACAATGGCTCAAAGACATCTGTTCAACAGCTGACTCACACCCACTACACAATGGACTGAAACATCTACAAATTAGCTACTGAAATCCCCAGTTTATAGCTCAGTATTGTTTTAGTGCATTAAAAGGCTGTGGGTTAAACTGTTGGAGCTCAGCAATGAAAGCACAGGGACAGACCAGAGCACCAGGGGTTCTGACCTCTTTGGTCTCACTATTCCCACCCACCAGCCAAAACTAAAATATTTAGAGAACTCAAGTTCAACAGCCGTGTTCTGTGCATTTAATATTACCAATATAAGCAATACAGAAGTGTTTCACTGGTGTATTGGGACTGAGGGAGGAACACTGCTAAGGCCTAAGCTGCTCTGAAATGTCCAGTACCAAGAGGACTGTAAAATGCACATTTGCAACCCAACTTTACCAGCATTCCAAATTTTACAAGCACTTCATGCAAATTAAACCAAAGGATTGGGGCTGAGGTCCCAATACAATGAGGGCTGAGGTTCCTTACCACAGCAGCCTGCCTGCAGTTCCGTGACAGCATTGCAGCAAGCCAGAGTAATGGATGACTTGGCTTTATCATAGCAACCAAACTCTTCAAATTCTTTTTTTTTTTTTACTAAAACGAGATAGGGTTTGGAAGGATTGAACACCTGCCACTTTCTCTGTCCTTCACTTACTGCCCATCTGCAGCTGACAAAAGTGTTAAAGGATACAAATAGAAGAGGGAAGAAAAGCAGAGCAGCAAATCTTTTCTTTGATTTGCATAGTTTCTCCAGGCATAAATTCAGCAAAAGGCACAGATTTCCTCTCTAATGGTTTCCCTAGTCAAGCAATTTGCAAAAGAAGCTAAGTCTAGAAGAATGGAATCTCTCATCCTCGATATTACGGGCATCTCAAAGGTTTCAACCTGGACTTCAGTATTAACTTCACACACAGGTATAGGAGAACTGTGATATAAAGCTGCCAAATCCCAAATGCCCAGATCAAATGAACACTTAACTCTTTAATTCATAAGGACGTGGATGTAAAGTAGAAAATTTCAGGCCCTCTGTAGGCAAGACATGAGTTTAGGACTCCTGAGACAACAGATCAAATACCACCTCTTCCCGCGTAAGGTGTGACCTACAGCATCCTAAATTAGGCTTCCTCTTCCAACCCATCAGGAAGCCACATCTCCCTACACTTGCTCTGTTGTAGGGATTATCTAAGTGAGGGTCACTGTGCCCCTTTTCTTTTATATGCAGACAGTTCTGACTGAAGAGTACTTTTTGTTTCCTTTTTCTTAATAAAACCCAGAAGTAAACATGTATGTCTTCCTCTCATAAGGCTCAGGTTGGAAGTTAGGGTGCTCCCATGGGCTGTGGGATGCTGCCACGGAGCACAAGGATTTTATGCATTATCAACCATACTCACTTCCTTCATGCCCATTAAAAAAACCAAACAAATAAGGCTTATTTTACTGTATTACCATGACAGGAAACAAGTCCAAAGTTATGTCTCCAGTGTGGGTTAAAAGATGTTTTAAATTCAGGTTGTGGTCTTTTACTACTGACACTCCCATTATGAATGATTGAAGGCTGCTCCTGCCACAGAGGTCACTACTCCATCACAGGTGGTTTGTCCAGCCTACGCTGCACTTGGCAGTTGTTATTTTTTAATCTGTGTTTTGCATGCTTGTAACAACTCACTGCGTTGGTTTACTCAGAGCAATGGGACCATTTAGACATCAGGAACATAAACCACTTCAAATATTTGCTATTACAGAATAACCCCAGTCTGGAGTGCCTGCACTATGAAGAAAGTGCCCTGGGTAGCTTCACCTGTAAATCTCTTTTTTATTTTTAAGTAATTTGTATTATGACTTACCATCTGATTCTGGGAGCTCTAGAAGAGATGGCATTGAGCCTGGGTGGGCAGAACAGGGACACTGAGAGACCTCAAGAACAGGACATGCACATCTTTCATCTTTCTTTCCCAGCTTTCATACAATAAATCTCTCTGGCTCTCCAGCTCAGCCCTCCGCTCTGTCCCTGACGCAGATAAAAGTGACCTCCATGAGCTCATATTCTTCTGACCAAAACAGAGCCTGAAACTCTCTCACTAAAGTGTGATCCAGGGCCTCAGAGACAGTCCATATAAACACTTCTGGATCTCATCCTGCCACATCTGTATTTCACCGTGTCTTTTAGTCACTGCTCTTAAAACTCACACAAAAAGGCTCAGCCCTAGATATACTCCTTCACAGATCTGAAATATCAGTTCAGGACTTGATTGCTTTGTCCACTTCTTTTCTTCTGAGCGGGATTTTAGTTGCTCCAAATAAAGACAAACCTAAAGAAATTCACATTTAGGCATTACTGAGAAATTGTCCTACGAGTGCCTATTAAAACTGACAATCCAGATGTAGCCTGACACAGAAGTCCTTAAATTGCTGATTGCTAGAAGATAAAGCAGCCGTCCAGGAGAGTTCTTGCTGTTCTTCCCTCAGCACTTAAAAGGCCACTATAGAGAATGACAATAGTTCTATCTCGTAAGTGTCCTTACTTTGTGTCTCATCATCACTCATATCTTTTGAGGGCAGAGAAAATGGTCTTTTTGGTCTGTATCTTATTTTGTGCTTCCTGTATTCAAACACTGTCAAGAAACAGACCAAATTTTCAACATGGTGGTGGGGAAATGACACCTTTTCATATCCCGGAGCAAAAAAGAAACAGACATTCCCAGGATCTGGCCCAAATTTTGAATATTCCAATTTTTAAAAAATGCAATAAAATCAGACTCTCAGGTTTTCTTGCCTTACAAGTCACTGTAATCCCACCATTTAATGAAGAGGAGACAAAAAAAGCTTAACGCAGACAATCACAGTAAAAATAAGCACACTATTTGAAAAGGATGGAATTTCATCAACTCCAGCTCCTCCAAGCTAAGCTGAGTACTCAGCACTATGACAACAACCTCCTGGCACACTGTTCAAGGCCAAAAGAAACCAGTGAGTGTTTTTGCGGTCTCTGGGAAGGCAGCAGATCCCACACTCACCATCTGGCTGGAGCTCTTTGGAAGCCAGGCACTTCCAGTAGAAAATCTCCAGGTTCTCCATTCGAGGTCGACAGGCAGAGCACAGCCTGCCTCACTCTGACAATAACCAGACCCACACAGACCTTCAAATTCATCACACCAAGAACCTTCTGTTGAGATAATTTCGTCAACTCTATTCATTACCAACATGTCCCTGAGGATTCTGCCAGGAAGAGGCTGAAGCACAGCATTTCTGCTTCTGGGTGTTTCATTATGGCACAAGTTCTCATCTAAGTGATTTGCCCCTAACAGAGATAAACATTGTGTTCAGCTGGACTTCTGCTGATAGCCAGAGCCCTGGGTAGGGCCAATCTTTTGTTCCTGTGACAACTATAGAGAGCATGTCTGGGTAGGAATTCAAATGAATTCTTGATTAAACATTACTGAACACAAGGGACAAGCATATGGGACAGAGTTTGCCCATCTTTACCCAATAAAGTTCAAGCTTGTATATGCAATACACTGCGCTTTTTTTTCAGGTATTCATTCTACTACACACACAGTTAAGACCGTAGTATCCTTGCCAAACTACTCTGTGTTTTTTACTACCTGAAAACATCAACCTAATTCTCCATTCAGGGAGCCTTACTACACAATTATGACAAAATTGAGTGTTTTCTTTCCACCCTGTAGAGAAATAATCTCTTGGCCTGTGGCTCCAAATCCACTCTCCTCTGTGTTTCATGGCTGTTCTTTAAACCATATTTGTTACAGCTATGGAATTGATTTTGTGCCTTACAATTACTGCTGCCTTTGCCAGTCACGATGCCCAGTCATCACTTAGGGTGGCAAATACTCTCTATCTGAAGCTATAAATACAGATAAGTATTTTATTTTGAGTCCTTTAATATCACCTGCCTGGCACCTTGCAGCAACTGCTAGGTATGACCAAAGAATCGTGGCAAATAAATCTCTATTTCCCAATACTGCAAGTCATCCTTGTAAGACTGGTATGCACATTCAAGAGACATTCATATTAACTTGTTACAAAGATAACTATCTGCAACGCTTTTCACTATGCAAAGCTTCAAGCAAAATGTCTGTCAGCAAAATGTAAATTCACCTCTGCTTTTTTTCAGAGGTAGAACTATTCCTTTTTCCCCTAAAATGCATTTTGATATCATAAAACATTTTTTTCTTTTCTTCCTCCAATGTAAAAATAACTTTATCTTTGTTTCTCTACAGGCACTAGATTCAGACAGATGTAGCTCTGGATGACTTTATGCCAGTAAGTCATTAGTTTCAAGCAACTAGAAGTAATCTATAATACAGAAATAATCTTGCTTTCTACTCTAGTGTCTTTAGGGCCAATAGCAAGGTAGGTTTTAGATCCCCTACCAGTGTGCAAATCAAACCAAAACCACATTCTTAAGATTGCACTGAGTACTCACAGAACCTACTATGGCATTTGTGGATGCTTATGTTTCTTTTTGTGCTCAGGAAACTAATTTTGCTACCTTGCCATGAGATTTTTGGCCCACATTTTGCAACACAATACATATAAAGTCATATAAAATGTGCCTGTTTCAATCAGCACTACTTCATAAAACTTAAAACTTTCATTCTGGGCTCCTACATGAATTTAGTATAAATTTAGCAATTGTTATGACCAAAGTATGAACACTGAAACAAACTGCTCCTTCAGACTATTTGCTGTAGTTTGCTTAAAATGAACTTAATTATAATATAACCTTAAAACACTTAGATCAGTTCAGGCATGCAGCTGTATATTTTTCTCAGTTAACAGAGAACCACGCTGTTTTAACCATACTCCATGCATAAGGCATGTGTTGTTACTCCTTGCCCACAGCTCTTCACAAACTGGTTCCACCCCAAGCCAGCATACACAGCTCCAAATGGAGACACTCCAGAAACAGCGTTTCTCTGGTATTTACTCCAGCAATCCACAGTTAATCTCAAAAATTCTGTGATGTATTCCATCTATTCCTTAACACACTATATTAAACATAAGCGATAATGCCATGCATGAGTTATTCTTGCAGTGAAGCAAATTCTTCTCTGGCCCCAGCATAAAAACTGGAGTGACATCTGCTGTTTCGCATGCAGCTTTAGTAAGATTTTTCTTTTAGCAGCCATTTTGATTAAACAGATCCTCTTAACACCTAAAACCAGGACACGTGCACTCACACTCCCCTCAGAATTTTTCCCTTCTGTGGAACACTCATATAAAGAACTCCTAGAAGGGATTTTACATTCACAAAGACATCACGTGCATACAGCTTGTTAAAAATTTTATTTGATGCTATAATATTTTCAGTACCCAAAGGAAGATTTTGCACAGCAATTTATGTTATTAGAAATCTAAACTAATTTCTCTGCTGCTTTGCTTTGGAGATCAGTTCTTTATTTGGAAAAGCTCACACTATACCAATAAAAAAAAGAGGAGACCAGATTATTCAATACAGGGTTCAAGTATTCCACTTTCTTAGCATTTTGTATTATATTCTTCTAATTAGTTAATTTCAAAGATAAACAGCAAGGCCATCTTCAGCTGTCTTAGCTACTACCCAAATAACCATGTTTCAGCGGAGAACACCTTTCAATTAGAAATGTTCCCAGCTGTAGAACATCAACACATCTGACTGGCCAGACCAAACAATTTATGGAACAAAAAAGAATAATTTATGCACAAACTCACTTTTGCAAGTAAAGTATCATGACAGGACAGTTCAAAACCTGATTCAGCAAAGATATCTGGGTCAAACACAAAGCATGGAAGTCAGTACAATGCTGATCACAACTACATGACACTTGAGTGATACAGGGACAGGCAGTTTCAGGTCATGCTTTCTAGGATCATGATTTTAAATACCCAAAAAGAACTCAATTAAAAACTAAAAATCTAATTTTCCTTTCTTCGCCTCTGCTAGTGATCCCAAAGAAGAAATACAGCATACCAGGGTTAAGGCATGTAAAACCAAGTGAAGAATTTGTCCTGCCTTTGTTAGTTACAGGAGAAATATGTCCTTGCTTGCTTAAAAATGAAAGGCAAAAAAACCAGAAAAAAGGTTGGCATAGACAGCCAGCCATGTCACACAGCTCCCTGCTTAGCAGGCACAGTGCTGGTGCAAAGTAAATGTAGAAAAACTCACTTTTTGGAGTCATCTCATGGACTGCAGCACACACGATGATGGAGGGGCCGTGGGTCAATCCTCTGTCTCTATCCCATACACATTTGTATCCTCAGACCACTCCTGAGAAGGCCTTTATGGGTGTGGGTAGGTGGTCTTCCCATCTGAACTCGCTCATGAAGTGTTGCTGGGCCATTTCCCTTCCCAAAGATACTGGGAAGTGATCTCAGAAATGCCCACGTTCTGGAAGCTCCCCAGTCCTTAGGCACACCATCGACCCTTGTTTCTCCACAGGTACTTCCCTGGGGTCTGTCTCTGAGGGGAGCAGGGCAGCTTGTCACAGGAGGCCTGGATAAGAAGCACCAGCAACCACAGCTTTATATCACCCTCGTCAAAGAGAAGCCGGGTTTTTCTTTGCCCCTGCCCATTATCTGAGGTCAGCTCTCTGGCCAGCTGATCTCTGGTGCCTATCCCTCCTCAAGTACTCATTGAACAAGGAAAAACCCCATTTTCTCAGCACCTCCCCCAGGACTAGGCTTTGCTGACAGCTCTAGTGCTCTTCCCTGGCTCCAGGTTTTTAAACGCAGCCATTTTCCCACACCCTTCAGCAGCCTTCGTGAGGGCTCACAAAATGGCTCCCTGTGAGGTACTTCAGGAGCTCTGAGGGGAGCAGGGGGCTCCCGCCCAGCTCCAGCAGCTGCACCACCGGGCACAGCCCAGCCCTCAGCCCTAGGACTGTGGCAGCTCTGCTTAAACACATCTAAAAAAGGGCAAAATGCCACTTGGCAGCGAGGAATTTAGAGGAAAAGTGTGGGAAAAATGGCAGGAGAGGTTTATCTTGACCCAGGAGGTTTTTCATCCTGTTTTCTCCCTCTGTTGAGGTGAGGGGTGAGCAAGCGGCTGGGCAGGCACATTGCAGGAAAAATATTGTTACAAAGATTAATAAATGAGGGGGAAATAGTTTTGCTTATGGCTCTTAAAGCCACAAAGTCTTCCAAGAACTGAAAGTACCACCATCCCTACAATTCCCTGAAAAAACCACTCGGACATTGCCCAAGTGTACCATCCATCAGCAAAGCCTGCACAGCCCACATGCAAATGGTGACTCAGGATCCTTCCGAGTCATCACCACAGATTAGGGAACTAATTTTTCCCAAAACTCACATTTTTTTTACCAGGGATAACATAACAGTCTATCAATATCATAAAGCCTTAAAGAAAAAGACTCTAGACTTGATGGTTTATAAAAAGGTTACCATGAGGAATAGCTGTTGACATCACAGTGCTGCCACACAAATGCTTAGCAGACAGCACGTAATAGTATTAAAATAATAAGCAGCTAGTATTTAATGTGTATTTAATGTGTACCTGAAGAGAGCTGATGTTGTCAGGACAGAAAATAACAAGGACACCAGTAATCAGTTTGCACAAGGCAGACACACACAGCTGGGGCCTTCCAGGCACATGATGAAAGCTTGAATAAAAGCTTTTCATGTGCAAGCAGATTTAAAAGCTCAAGTTTATAGAGACGTTTGCAGTAAGGTATGAAAATAAAATGTGTTTAATGGTTAGGTCAAGAATAACGGAAGTCAGCAGAGTTAAACTACAAAGTTCCCAGCCCAATCCTGGAACCTATTCTGCAATTAATTTTATTGGTGACTGGAATAATGACATGGTGGCTCTACTTACATACACTGCGACTACATTTCTGCTTCTGCATAAAGAATAAATTTGTGTATGCTTTTGAACTTACTATGTGCAAGACTAATTTAAACCAGGCTATGCATACAGACAAAAAGTAAAGGTATTTCTTAAATGAGAATTTAAGATCACAGTGTTACCAGTCAAACAGTTATTAGTACTGTGCATCTTGTCTCTGCTGGCAAACATAGAAATAACCCATATTTACAATAATGGATAAAAGCTACTAATATTCTAGAACTAACCATTGTAATATGGCTTCTCGAAAAGCCTGGCTGGCAGATTGTGAGCATGCTGGAGGCAGTCCCTTTGCAATGAAGTCCAACTGGTTCTGCATCTTCAGAACAGCAGTAAATGCAGATCCAGTAAAAGTTCTTCCTACGACATTGACTGACTCAAAGATATTGATTTTCCTGAGATTGAAGAGTGTAATACTTACATGACTCAGTTCACATGGCACTGCTGAAAATGTGAGAAATACCACATTTTGCTAACCAGCACAGCAACATAAGGGCACAAGTAAAATTCAAGAATTGAGGTTTCAGGTAAGGTGAATTATTTTGTACATGCTCTACTGTGCTTGTGATATTCTGGGCACTATTTTCCTTACAAGATTTGACAGCAACCAATATTCTCTTTCCTTACTGGGACAGATTAACACTGTAAACGGCTGGTCAGCCGAAAAAGCCCAAACACCTGAATTAAAAAAATAATTCAAGGTTATAAACCAACAAACCAGTGTTACACTAACAATATAGTAAGGTTAGGTTTCCCAAACTCACAAATCTGTTTCTAGCCTGTCTGACAGGATTAGCATCATTTGAACATCTACTCTGAAACACAGAGCACAGACTCTGAAGACACGACACAGTAAGGATTGCTGACATGTCTGACATTGCTCATCTTGAATTCCAACCATATCTGCACAGAGCTTTAAGGTCACATTTCTGTGTGTGTCTGTACTGAAGATGCAAAGCAATAAATCATAATACTGGTAGCAACAGTGATATACTGCTGCTGGAACTTCAGAGAACAAGAAAATGCATCCAGGTTCAATATAAAAAAAACGTGGTGTTTTACCCAGCAAAATAATTTAAGGAGTCTACATGAAATCCTAATCAAAGCTCCCTTAATGAAATTACTCTAATATTTTATCAAGGATTTGAGTTATTTTAAAATATCTTTTTCTTTGTTCCTGTGCAGCAAGTAGTTTTTCACTTTACATCTGGATCTTAGAACTCTTCACCCACAAATCTTTGTTCCCATTTTATAGATAGAATAGACAGGAAAAGACTTTAGATATGGCTCAGAGTGACTCTACAAAGTCACAGAAAAGAAGCAGAATCAATGAAAAACAGGCATGCATTCTTAACCAATGCCAAAATAATATTATTTAATGGTGCATCTGCTTGAAACAGGTCACAATAGTAGGAAAAAAGATCCCTTAATTAATCAGCATTTTCAAGTCTTCACTTTGAAGTTTTAAGTATCAAATGGGAACTGAAATAGCAAACAAATACTGAACTGAGGAGCAGCTGTATTACACTGGCATCTTACTTAAGTATGTTGACCTGAGTGATTATAATATCGGCACTCCTTTGTTTCTCCTTCTAGCCTGGAGCACGAACACAGCTGAGAAATGAACGTTCATACTTCTTGTGCATTATCAGTAGAATTACTGAAGTTTAAATTAACAGCCTCTGAGCAATCTGTGGAAATCAGACATGACTGAGGTCATGATCAGAAAACACTTGTCTCTTAATACCTATGTAATGCTAATATTTCCCACTGAACAAACTTCAAATATCAAGAGGAACAGGAATAAAACCATAGTGGCCTCTCAGAGGCATTATACTTCATTTTGTCAACTTTAAAACACAGGGAGAAACCCAACCATTTTTGTACCCAAATTTTATCAGAAAACATGAAAGTTCAAAAAAGTTACTTTATGTTGCTGTATATGAGAGACAAAATTCTTTCTACTTGGATTTTAAAAAGTATCCGAAGTTGTACTCCTCCTATGTTACCCCTCAAAGGTGAGGCAACACTAACCACTAAAGGTTCAAGCATACTGCAGTATAACTAAGAACTGTCCACAAACAGCACAGCAAGCTGCTTATTTTTAATCACAGTAGGAGAAAAAAATTCATCGTTATTAAAATTATCTATATATGAAACGATCTTTTAGCTCAGGTATAAATGAAATTTTAGCTACTTACCAAAAACTAAATTTATTTTTTTCAGTTTTCTAATCTGCAAATTTCTTTGGGGGAGAATAAAAACCATTGTCAGCTCTAATTCAAGAGGTGTGATCCGACCTTCAGATACCAAGACAAAAGAACGCTCTCAACTTCTTCTACTTGAATATTGTTTTAATTTTCACTTCACAGCTGTAGTCACTAAACTCAACATTTTTCACACTGCATAACAAGCTGCTATTATAGGAAGTAAAATAGTATAATTCAGCACTGAGCTGGAGAATCACAATTAGATGAAGTATTACCAAGATTCTTCTGTGCCTTAAGATACACACCATCATTTGGCTTCATTATTCCTGATGTTTTCATATAGTTCATGGCATACGGGAGGATCAAGATATAAAAGCAGCCTTTTCAGTAACCAACTTTGAAGAGCCTCCATTCTCAACCCTTGTAACATTCTCCCACAAGTCCCCAAAGGATGCCTTATAGCACTGAAGCAATCATTTCAGGTCATAAAAAGATAAAGAACTTTAAATAACTCTTCATTATTTCCCAGTGAGAAAATGATTACTTATACTCTTAAAATTAAAAGGACTTGGTACAAAAGGTCTGGAAAGATCTGTTTTTAATTACATATTTCAAAACTGAGTTATACATAACAATTCTACTGCTTATATTAAATAAATATATTAAAACTTAAGAGACCAGGAAAAACATAAGCAGACTAGACTACAACTGACTCGGATGTTTTCTGGAAACACACCATGAACAATTTGTCCCTTGAGACTGAAAACAAAAAGGGAGAAGAAAAGTGGTAGAGAAAATGAGCTTAAGTAAGAAACTCTAACACCCTTTTTGATCTTGCATGCAAGCTGAGAATGAGAAAAAGTTTTGATCATTCAGTCTACAGTCTTATTTAAAGATCAAAACAAGCCTCAGCAGCTTAAAGCCTTACTTCATTAAAAGAAGCCATGCATAGTCAGTTACTTGAATGGTAAGTGGGACATTCTTTCTTGCAGCTTTGCTTAAATGATAGAAACTTCATTATAGACTGTCCTGTATCCCACAGAAGACAATCAAGGTCCATTTGACTTTTTTTTTTTCCACCTAGACTGTCATTTCTTTTCAAATCTTCTATTAGCTACCTGCTACCTTAAGAGCTCCAGGTTAAAGTTTTTATAACTTGTTAAATAAATTACATATATGAATTAAAATCTTTCAGCCATTTAGAAACAGAAACTGCATGCAGTGTATGGTGACGAAAAATTCAGAACAAAATTAAAAACAAGGGGCTCAAGGCATCTGCCAAGCCAAGCCTTTTTTACCTATAAAATTAAAAGTTTCAGTGACAAAATTCTGCTGCAATACGTCTCTTTGAATGTGTAAAGCTTTTGTTGAGACTATATAAATTCTAATACATAACATGTTTTCTCAGCTAGTGAATTCATTTTTCCCTTTCCTTTGAAGATGCCACAGAGCTAACAAACATCCAAAACTTTCCTTAATGCAGAGGTAACAGGTTGAACATTTGAAAATGCTTGAGAGCACAGTAGATTAACAATGAGAATAGTACTCAGTGGCCAACGGTTGAATTTAAAATTTCTGTGTGTTATCCACATTCTAACCAATTCAAGTGTTTTAACACATTATACATTATCCTGCTTTCAACTCAGTGTCTTGCTATACAACACAAATCACGTTAGATCAGAGCTAATTTTGATCTTCAATTATGTATGAAAGATCCAAAATCAGGTTGGCTGTCTCCAGAGCTACTTGCAGGCCACTGCACTTGGCAGCAAAGCAATCCAGAGTCAGGAGGTCAGTAACCTTTACTGAGGGCTCTTGAGGGCAGCCCTGCACAACAGGAGACCCAGACTGGCCTTGCAAAAACCTCCAGCTGAGGTCCTCTGTGTTACCATTCATCCCACAGCCGCATTTTGAAACTAAATCTGACCACTTTGAGACACAGGGAGAACCTGATGGAACAAACCAACAGTGTCCATAAACCATGTCTGTAAGAATTTCTCCATCATCATGACTCAGAGAGTGAGCTACAGACTCCAGGGAACGGCAAAACCCATCAGCAACCAATTGGTATTGCGTCTGAGAACAATCTAGGTCTTTGAAAGTGCTGTCAGGCAGAGTGGAACTCTAAAAAAGAAACCAGAACCAGGAAAGCAAAGTTAGAACACTGTTTTACAGAAATAATTTTAAATTTTATGTATCATGCTGCTGCATCTTTCCCCGAAACAGATGGTTCAGTTCTAACTAAAAATGTTTAGGTCATGATTATTCCACAATAGGAGTCAAAGATGTATTATCATCTTTCAATATAAAAACTCTACATATTTTTAACACTTAAAAACATGCAATTACTATAATAGATACCTAAAGATTAACGAGTAAAAAATAGTGTTAAAAAGACATAATTAAAATGGAGTGCCTCAAACAGATGCCTTTATTTCATATTAGTAGTTAGCAAAAATGCCACATTAATCCAGAAAGAGACAAGTGTTTTAACTGCTGCAGTGATTCTACATAAATTCTTGTTTCTCAAGTATATTAAGCATCTTTAAAACCCTGATGTCTTACATACCTTATGTCTTATGTATGAAGCCAGGTGAGTTTCTGTACAGCCCCCTCCTAATAATGCCAAAGGTTCCTTCATTGTTAACTGTAACACGTGTTCTGCAGTTTCACAGACACGCTGAAAATCATATGAAATTCTTGTCAGACATACCATGATTAATAGGAATTTTCCCCATTGAAAATTTCCCCAAATTTTCAGTAGTTTCTGGTACAGATTCCATAAACTTGAATTACACGTAGATATAAAGCTGCTGAGTGATTTCCAAACCCATGTTCACTTAATGAGAAATTTTCTTTATTTGTCCACACTATGGAAAAGCAGAAATAAAAAGCTGCATTTTATTCATTTTTTTTCAAAACAGGGCTATATATAAAAAGTCAATCAGTATCAATGACATTTCCAGGCCAACTATTCAATGCAAAACAATGCTTGACTATCATTGTAGGTGTTGCTGCTGGCTTTTTGCTAGGCAGTTTTTATTTTTATGTTCTCATAGACCAAGTAATGAGAATGAAAATATTTATCCAGCACTGGCATCAAGAACAGGTGAAAGATGTGTCTGTCCCTAAACAACTTCCAGTATTAAAAGACACATTAAACGAACATGACCCCTTCAAGGATTTTGAAATCCTAGAAACAAATTTCATTTATGTACCAAAAAAATTATGTTTCTAAACTCAGTGTATTTAATATTTCTCAGTATTTTATTTTTCCATTAAAAACGTGACTTTCCAAGAAAAGATTTGAAGAAAACTTGCCTACCTTCAGCTCATCCCATGCTGTTTCACTTCTGTTACAGAGTATCAGGCTGCAGATAACCGTGTCCTCCGCAATTAGATGAAGAAAATGCTTTGAAGCAAAACTCTCAAGGCACAAATCTTTCAAGCTGCCATAACAGGCAGGAGACAACGAATGTATGGAAGCTATAGGCTGTGAACCTGTCAATTAAAAAAAGCAGAAAACAGTATGCTGTACCATCATAACAGCTAGCAGATACATTTCATAAAGTATAAACTTTATTCCTCTTGCCTTTTAAAACTATATACATTGTCCAATAGCTATGATTTCACAGGAAATCACGAACAGAAACCAACACATTCAAAGTGCAGGACTTGGTGGTAGTTTGAGATAAAATAAAGTAATTGTTTCATTTGCCTTGAATCAGAGTTTGAAAATAAAGTTACTGGAATTGGATATCCCTCATGCAGCAAGCAGTAATAACACCTATGGCCTGCAGAAGACCAGTCTCACCTCAAAAAATGGTTTTCAGACTAGACAAGAACAACTCCTGCTCAGCTGCTAAGGTAGGATACAGAGTGAAATAAGAGACTCCTTCCTCTGCAATGACACCACCCCAGGTAATGTTCACCTTACAATGAAAGCTCCAGGCCAAGGGTTCAGAGCAGAGAACTGGCTCGTTACCTGTCATGCGGCCCAGGGGCTCCATCAGAGACAGCCCAGCCCTGTCCACAGCAATGACACCGTTCTCCTTCAGGTACTGCTTCAAGGATGGATGCATCACTTTCTGGCACATTACAAGGCCCACCTCATCCTTAACCAGCTGCTTCCCCACATTAAGCAACTGATTCAGCTCTGACATTTCCAGAGAAACTCCGTGATGGACTGCTATAGTTCCTTCCTCGGCGTTAAAGCCATCTCCTGACATGGACACACTGAAAAGTGCAGTCTTGATCGTGTTTGAACCAGTCCTTTTGACAGCAAGTGGTTTTCCCAATTGAAATTCTGGCGTTTCTATCAGCAGTCCAGGAAGAACTGTAGAATCCACAACTCTTCTACCTTTCACAGGTACTATCATACACTTCCCTAAAACAGCATTAGTCTGAACATGACATGGAATAGTAAATATAAAAGCCTTTAAAACCAATGTGGTGAGATGATCAACTTCTGTTTTATTAAGCATGCAAGCAGGTTTGCTTGTTAAAATGCTACGTACCAAACAAACAAGAGTCTCAACACTGCCAAAATCCACGGACACCCGGCAGCCACAAGCCTCAGATTTCAGGTGGTCCATGCACAAACTCAAAAGATGCTTGCTTATTTTAATGATAGTAAAAGGTGCAACATTCAGGCTCCTGAAATTTTCAATGAAGCCACAGCACAGAATGGCAGTGAATAAGCCACAGTCACTGAAACGTGACACATGGTTCTGTACAGAGGCTGTCAGGACACGCAGCACAGGCTGGCTGGTGGAAAGGTGCCCCAGGAGGGCTGAGGATTGGGAAGTGGTACAAACACAACCCCCCACACCATTGTGGAGCTGTTTGAGTCGGCCAGCAGGACCATAGGAAGATTTTAATATTCCACTCAGCAAAGACAGCGACTGACTCACCGCATCTCTAGTTAAAGGTTCACTAATAAATAACGGAGGCTTTTTAGCTTCAAGGCGAGACATTGTCAAGGTAAGATTTTAATTCTAGTCAACAAAACAATTCATTTTTACTTGGATCTATAACTTACAGCAATTTTAAATTTTAAAAGTAGTGCTTTTAATTCTTTGCAGGTAGGAATTATTATTTTCAGTGTGAAACAGTACATACAGTAACATAACATTCCTGAAATTACTCATCACAGCTCTCTTAAAATGAGGCTTATATCATGTTGCAAAACATGAGAGTGACAGCAGGAAGCCATTTCATTCATGACGATCTCTTTTAGCTTCCGAATGAGATTGAGCAGACTTTTTTGCAACAAAGTTTACAAGCATGCTTCCTAAATGAACACCTATAAGTGACAGTCCTGCTACAAGCAGAAAGTTCTTTCTACTCCAGGTAGTTTTCTTCATCTTTCTGGCAACAGTCACAGATGAAAACCTTCAAGGTTAGTTATACCTACAATAAAAACCAGAAAGCTATTAGAATAATCTTATGAAGATATTGTATAGCTTGACCTATTTTAGTTTTCACCAAAAAAAGTCACAGAAGGACAAACACTGCATCACAAAATCATTGTGGCTGGAAAAGACCTTTAAGATCGAGTTCTGTTGTTACCCCAGCACTGCCAAGCCACCACTGAACCATGTCCCCAAGTGCCACATCTATGCATCCATTAAATACCTCCAGGGATGGTGACTCAGCCACCTCCCTGGGCAGCCTGTGCCAGTGCTTGCCACCCCTTTCTGTAAAGACAGTTTTCCTAATATCCAATCTAACCCTCCCCTGGTGCAATCTGAGGCCACTTCCTCTTGTTCTATCACTTGTTACTTCGGAGAAGAGACCGACCCCCATCTGCCTGCAGGCTCCTTCCAGGTGCTTGTAGAGAGCAATGGGGCTGCCCTGAGCCTTCTTTTCTCCAGGCTGAAGACCCCCAGCTCCCTCAGCCACTCCTCACAGGACCATTGCCTTTCTCTGGACTCATTCAGCACCTCAGTGTCCTCTTTGAAAGAGGATGCCCCTCACCAGTGCCAAGCAGAGGGGACAATCACTGCCCTTGTCCTGCTGGCCACACCATTGCTGATCCAGGTCAGGATCCCCTTGGCCGCCTGGGCACAGCTGGCTCACGTCCAGCTGCTGTCACCAGCATTCCCAGGAATCTCTCCAGCCACTCTTCTCTGTAGCTTAGCACAGGGTTGTGACCCAAGTGCACGACATGGCACTGGGCCTCGTTGGACCTCGTACAACTGGCCTACATATGCTAAAATGCTTTTTAACAGAGAAAATCTACTAATATGATTTTACTACAAACACAGTGCACCAATTATACCCGTTTGTTAATAACTTCAATTCTGACCACTGGTCTATACTGTTACCAGCAGGTCTATAAGTAACAGGCTACCATAAACTTCACTGAATTGCACTGAAGTATCAAAACAACAGCGATATTCACCTGATTTTACTCAAGAACAAAAGAACTCAACTAGTCAGCAGTGCTTGCCAGGCAACAGAAACAACAGCTTTTGATGTCCAAACAACTTTAAGAAATCTGGCTCAAACAAAGGTTTCTTACTTCAAGATGCCAACCAAGAAAGTTTTTCAGTTCTTAAAACAGTAAAACTTAAATCAATGTTTATTTACATTTCTATGCAAACTCTACAGTATTTACACTTGTACTTCATTTTGTTTCATTCTCTATTGTAATCACCATCCCTATGAACACAGAATATGTTACAAGTCACAATTATTTCTGGGCAGTTTTGAGCCTGAAGGGATACTGTTATAGAGTCCGATTACTCTCTTGAAGTTACTGGAGTTTGTTTTTAGATATCTTTAAGACATGTAATACCCTCACTTAATTGAGCCCATCAAGTGGGATTTAGCAGTAGTTTCTGAGATTTTATGATGCGCTTTTTGGGTCCACGTAGGTACAAAAAATTAACTCAGTTTCAAAGAAGAACAAAACTCTGAAAGACTAAAGTTAGAATACCAAGGCTGTACCTGTTTGAAAATTCTCAATAAATTCATCTTCTCCCTCAAAGACACAGATACAACTAATTAGGCAACTTACCCAAAAAACAAAGTACTAATGCTACTTTTCTTTATTTTTGCGATCACTTTGCATCATGAATGTCACAATCCCAGGTTCTGGAACAAAATCCTCTGTCTTCACTTGGAAGATAGGACTGGACTTCATGTGTAACCAGCCCCCGTGCACCAGCCCAAGGCCAGCTCCCACAACAATCAGAACTTTGTAGTCCTTCCAGAAGGTTTTAAGACCCATTGCAAACTGGCATCTACCTAGGTAAAGATAATTTATTATTTTGAATATAGTCTAGAAATCCTTTTTTTCTTACTCTATAATAATAACACTGAACAGATGAAGCTGAATGTTAATATTTTTAATTGCATTGCAGCAGATGACTAAAACACTAAACAAAAAAGCCTTACTTTGTGAACCTAAAAAAAATTACAAAAATAACCTCAATTCAGACATTTTGAAATGTTAATTGCAGCATTTGCTTCGAGCTTTGGCATGCTAAATCTTAAACACAACAAAGCTTTAGCTAATTACAAGCGCTACTGCTCAGATGGTAAATATTTGAAGCCCAAAAGTAGATGCAAAATACACCTTCCCCTCCCCCCCCCAATTAATTAATAAAATTCAATGACAAACTGAGCTCCTAAGGGAATACAGAACTTTCAAACTGCAGGCAAAACAAGGTGTGATGCTTCTGACACCACTTTATCTTCGTGCAGCGTTGCCTGAGCACCTTATGGTATTCAGAAGCGGCACCATTACAAAGACAATAAATTAATCCTTATATAATAAGAAACGGGAAAGCACTACTTTCTATGGGATTTCGTCAAGAAGTACCTACTTCAAAAAGAAAACGCACGTATACTCAAGCTTCCTACCAAAATACCTCACTGGTTTGAGCGGCTACGAAGCTACAAGTCGGAGAGGAAATGCTCCTACACCCGCCCAACGCCATGCCCCTGACAGGTGTAACACGCTCCGCCAACCACCCCTGCACCGCGCTCCGGAGCCCTCACAACCCGCTCCTTCTCCTCCTTCCCCGGGTCCCAGCGACCTTGAAGCGCGGGCGGCTGAGGGGGCAGCGGCTCCCTCGGGCACAGACCGCGGGCGCGGCGCACCTGAGGCTTCTCCCCGCTCTAGGAGGGCCCGAGGAAGCAGCTGCCCAAGAGCCCTCCCGAGGCGACGAGAACTCACCCGCCCACCACGCGTTCAAACGCGGCCCGGCAGGAAGAAGAGGAAGTGAAAGCAGCACGACCCCGGACGTGCCGCTCCTCCCCGCTCGCCATTAGCCGAGCGTCGCGTCACTCGCGGCCCGGACCCGCCTCGGCCGCTGGCGGCCATTTTGCGTGCGGGCAGCGCGGGGCGGGCGGTGGCGACAGGCGCGGCCATTTTGGGTAGGGCAGAGGAGCGGCGGGAGGCGGGCGCGGCGTGGGAAGAGGTACGGCCGCCTTGTGCCGCCCGGCTCTTGCGGTCGCCCCTCGGGCTCCAGCCCCTCTCTTCTCCTCAGTTAAACCTGTGAGGGGATGCTCGGGGAGAACCGGTGCTCTGGCGGCGGTGCCGGTCGGCTCCCACCGAGCCTCCCTCAGGTGCCGCCTCAGCCGCTGTGTCCCGTTCCTCACCCCTGCCCGGCCCGGCCAGGCACTGGCCGCGCTTAAAAATATGTATATGCGTATATAATATCTCTGATTCTTCTTCCTTGCTTACCTGCCATTGCAGTCACTCTGCCTTACACTTGCGCCCAGGTCTCTGAGGCTTCCTGTGGGCGGGCAGAAGTGCCCTGGCCAAAACAAGTTCAAATAACTTTGTTCCCTGACCTCCGCTTTTCCTTAGCTGTTCTGCTTTCCTGTATTCACTTTTCCTGTATTCATTCCTGTAAGTACAAGAAATACTTCTGTGAATACATTAATACTTTTCACGTGTTCACTCTTCTCTCTATTCCTGCAGTCACTGTCAGGAATATCCCGTTTTATATTAATGTGTTAATGAATGGGTTTGTTTTCATTTATAGGTGCAGAGTTTATAACTAGCCAAAAGAGAAGTATTTAATGCCTGATCTCCATGCAGAAAGGAGTATAATTATTTTTCATTGTACAGTAATTTTTCATTGTTAATTGTATTCAGCTGTTCCACAAAAGTTTAAAAAGGCACTTACCAGTGCAAAAAGATAATAGTACCTGTCTGTGACAGCCCTCTCATGCTCTTCAGAACATCTCGTTCCTTTAGTTCTAGGCAGTTCTGTGGTAAGTGGGTCATGTTTTTGAAACAGAGTTGTTGAACCTTAAAGGTGAATGGGCAGTTTATGAATGAAGGAGTGTGAATAACAACGAGGAGAATAGGTACTGACTAGCTGGAAGAGTACTTTTCAAGGGTTAAGTGGAGTAATTGACAACAGTGAGCATAAAAATCCTGAATGGCAAACATGGGAAGATTCTGGTGTGTCTTTTCAGAACCAGAGATGCTTTACTGGATATGAGAGTAGCTGAGCATTGCCCTGCTCATCCCAAGCTTAGGATCCGGTCCCAGAAACTGCAGGTGCTGGACTGGGAAGTTCAGAAAACTCCTCTTTTATGTTGTGATAGCTCATTTTGAACTACAAAAATAGTTAACCTACAGAGTTCCGTAATTAGCGTTTGTTTGTTTCTAGCGTTTTCAGGTGCCCCCTGTCCCCGGGTGTGGCAAAGGCATCCAGCAATGAGCAAGTGTGTGAAGTTTGCTGCTGTGTCTCCAAGTGTGTGGCAGGAGTTTTCAGTTCCTCGTTCCTTCTGAGTTCTAAGTTTCCTCACCACGGGAAGCTACTTTGCTAAGGTAAGATGCTGTTCATAGCTGGTAGAGGACACTTGAGCTTGCTCTCTGGGTGACCATGTTTTCTGGCTTCTCCTGAGTATCCACTGCTCCACTGGGCTCAAATTTAGGAAAGGAAGATATTTTGCCACATTATTTTTCAAGTGCATCTCACTCTACTTACACGCAACCTATGTGTTTAGTTCTAAATCATGTCTTCTTGTACAGGTTGTATCAACATTTTAGGTCTTGAAATACTACACATCCCATATCAGGACTTTTTAAAAAAAAAAAAAAAAAAATATATGTATAGTCTTGTGAGAGGAGTTTTTCTGCTGTATTTTCTTATCTTTGTATATCCTTATATAGAGTTTACTTTAGATGTTTGCAACTGAAAAAGAACATGAAACAGAATCTTGCTGTCAGACAGTAGCAATTGTAATAGATCTGTGTTTTTGGTGGGGTTTTTTGCTGCCCTTTTTTTTTTTTTTTAAACACAGGAAATGGCAAAGTATTTTGGGGCTAGTTGGTTTTTTTTTTTTTTTTTCTTGGACAATTGATGAGTGGTTTTCCTCATCTTCTGATGTCTGAGTAATGAGTATTTTTTCGCCTGTGTCACTTCAGTGATTTTCCTGATGGTTCACACATAAAATATTTTCCTTTTTGTTTTCTGAGGATTTGCTTACATTTTGTCTGTCTGCTGTATTTCCTTTGTCTTATCTGTGAGGTCAGTGCAAAGAATGGGGTAGTTGGCAAACTCCCAAAGTCAGCTTACTCCCAGGAAGAGCAAACTGAACCAAAGCTAACTTTTCTTGTGCATCTTTCTCCTTTTTATGTGTTTTCTTGTATTATTTTTGTAAATTGTATTTGGAGGGTATTTCTGCCTGCCAGTGGCTCACACGTGAGTAGTAGCAGATGTGTTGCACAAGTAGTATTCTGGAAGATAAATTGTTACCAGAAAGAGATCAGTGACCCCGGGATAAGTTCAGATTCATCCACCTGCTTTGTTTGTTCTCAAGAGAACATGAGAACATTTGGAGAAGAGGTGATGCTCTGCCATGTTTTGTTGCAATTCTTTTTTATATTATTGCTACTGTAAGGATTAATGAGAAAACATTAGCAGTTCAAGTATTGTTTCTTGGAAGCAATGTTTTGAGGAACTGAGAAGCTCTTGGTTTTGATTTGGTGGCTGCAATTTCTCTTCAGCATCTCTTCTGAACTAGTTCTAGCAGCTGCTCTTTCAACAATGTGTGGGTTTTATATCCTAGTGAGAGTTCTCATGTAGTTTCTCTACTATGTTTACTTCTCTAGAGTAGCACTTACTACATGACTGAACTGAAACAGGATGTCTCAAATGATCCAGAGCACTGTTCCTTGCATTGTGTTTCTCAAAATTGCTGTCAGTAAAGTTGACAGGGTTTAATCTGATAAGATGGAGAAGTTTCCAGGGCTTTTTGGTGCAAGGGAGAATGACAGTGGCATGGCGCAAGGCATGATGGTATTCCAGTTTCTGTGTGCAGGACTGTTAAGTATTTTAGGATTAAAATCATCTGTGCTATGCTGTGTTGTTGTAAAGTGGGTGTTCATCTTGTTTTGCACTTTTTTGAAGTTGAGTAATGATAACAAGTGCATTTTGAAATATGTAAGTGTAGTGCCTGACAGACACATATCCCCAACCTGATTTGTGTCCTGAAATTTTGACAGCTCTGTCGTAGTACTTAACGTGAAGTATGCAATGACAAATGTGTACATATTCCTCAGTTTTTAGTATTTTCCTATACCATCTCCTACAAAATTGACCAGATTTTTCCACTTTAAGAGACTAATCCTTTAGGAAAATTTAGATTACAAAAGGCAGCTCTGTTCTTAGTGTGGTTTCTGTTGCTGTTCATTTATTGCAGACAGCAGCTACTGATGCTCATTTTCCTTCTTCATTTTGAAGCTTAAGCTGTATGGTTTGGATACTCTGCCTCCTGCCACTTTACTGAGACTCTGCTTCACCTGGTTTTCTGACCAATCCAAATCTCTTTGTTGTCTGTTGGCTCTCTTCCTACCCTGTGTGAAAATAGAATGTATCATAGTTTTTGTATTCCTGTTTCTTGTAGCTATTAATTGGTACCATAGGGTCCATTGCATGTCTTTCCTGAATCCCAGCATTGTGGAGTTAGCTGGAAAGACTTTCATGAGTTTAACCTGATTTTCTCCTTTTTTGACAAGTCAGTTTTGGGCTCCTATTTATGTGGAGGATGATGGGCTTCCCAAGTAGCTTCAGTGCTGTGACTGTAAATGTCAGTTTGGAAAAAAATCTTAGCAATTAATTGAGGGTTTTTTCTTGAGCCCAAGGGAGTGTTTAACTTCTAGCACAAGTTAACACTTCCTGAGCTACTTGGAATGGTCTGAGGCAGGGTCAGAGTCTGTGCAGCTCAATGTACTTCACTCAGGATCCCCAAGTAAGTAATTCAGGTCCTGTTTGGGATAAGAAAGAGAAGAGGATGTCCAAAGCTCACTTTACTTTTGTGCAACCACCGTAAAACTCAGGTTATGTTGCTTTATGTGTGTAGTAGTCTCAAATTTTAAATGTGCATAACGTGTGTATGTATGAATGGATACCAGGTGAGCCAAAAACTATAGTTTCTTACTTAAAAGAGTTCTAACTTTGTATTTCCTGTGTTGAATGGAAAGTGCCTGGGCAGTTATGAGGTTCACTAAAAGAAACCAACACAGGTAGCTAAGAAATTCTCGTTTAAATAAGAGTTTTCCTTGGTTTTTTTAAAGCAGAGTGTAGGTTTGAAGAATAGCAGTAATGAAAAAATGAACCACAGGTGTAAAAATCCTTCTCGATGGGTGTTGAGATCTGAGTGTTTCTCCAGTGCTGATCACTTTTAATTGGTATTTTTATAGGACCAGCTCACATTGACCTATCATGGCATCCAACAAATTTGTCATTAAGGTAAGTGGAATGTCATAGCTTAAAAAAAAAAAAAAATCTGTAATACTGCTTAGAATGTGTCTGTTGATACTAAAAGTGCATCCTTCAGCCTTCTGGTCATAGTAGCAGGCTTTATATGAGCTTTTCTCTCCCTCTGGAAGCAAACTTGGGATTGCTGCTGTATCATGGCAGAGTGCGTCTGGGGTCAGCTGAGGATTAAAATGCTGTAACTCAAAGTGATTCGTTGTGCAGTTAGAAGTAGAAACATGAATTCTCAGAAAAACACTATTTGCTCCCTGAAGTAAAATTTTGGGTGGATTCTTTTCTTATGGTAATCTTGTAATATTATTTATGTACCTCCCAGGTCTAAGGGTTCCTGGTTTAAGGTGTAGCAGTGTTCTTAAACTATTTATCACTCTTGACATTAAATTTGTCTCTTTTTTAGCCTCTTTTTCCATTTTCAGCAATTAGTTGTTTCATGTCCAATAAAATACTGTTGAAGTACATTTTGCAAACAGTCCCAGACTTTTGGTTATGTGCTGAAGAGCAAAGCTTTTCAAAACATTCTATAATAAACATAGCACTTCATAATTCTTCTACTGTAACTATACCAGCTAATCAATAAATATATCTACTTGTGATTAGCACAAAATATTATTTTCTTGGAAATGTTTTTTTCCTAACAGAAGAGATTTTTCCTCTGTGGGTATGCTTGGGGTTTTTTTGGAGGGCAGCTACAAAACCCTTCCTGAGTGATCAGACTGTGGAAGCTGTTGAAGCTTGGTTTTGTTTTTTTGAGAAGACCAAGCACTTAATTTTTGTGTGCTACGTGTTCTTTTCCAAGGAAAACTGCTGTCATTTAGTGGGATGTTTGCTTTAAATTCTTTCTGTTTAACAGGATTGTAAACCTTCAGTTAACAGTATGATGTTTGTATTATTCAGTGCTGCTGAGTTGATAGAGGACTTAAGGAGAAATATCTTTGAGCACATTTTAGCTGATACTGTGAGTCCGTGCACCACTGATGTGGGTAACAACAGGAGCTGAGGCTGAAGGCATTGCTTTTCTCAGCTGAGAACTCTTGATATCGTCAACATTCATGTAAGCGCCCAAGAAAACAAGTGGTGTGAGTTGGAATGTCTTTACTCCGTAAAAAGCCTGAAGACACTTGGTTTCTGACCTGCATCATTACAGCTTCATTGTTCAGTATAGATGTGTTACTGGTATTCAGCATGGGCCTTGCACTCACCAAGTTTAGCATCCTTGACTGCCTGAGCAAGGGCTGGGTTCTCATTGAGGATGTGTTTGGTAAACAGTATCACAGATAAAGCTTTTGAGAATGGCAATAAAATACAACTTTTTCGTTCTTACAGTATATGAGAAATGAGAGTAAGTTTTGCATGTACCAAATGCTGAAAATTAACTTTACCTTGACCTGATTGAAATTCACTTTGTGCACAGATGTGTAACATTTTCTTGTTAGATCAGGTAAAGTTTTGTTTCTTTACATTCACTGGATTTGTATTTCATGTGAATATTTTCTAAGACTGTTCAGCTTTCACTTAAGTTTTGCAAGGAAGGTCCCTGTGCAGAAGATTCTCCATTAAAAACTATTCTTGCTTGTCTCTGCAGAGGGAGTACAGAAAATACTATATTCTTGATTGTAGATTCCTTGTGTTTAAATTGATGGGGGCATTTTACCGAGTCTGAAAACGTTCAGGACAGATGTGTTAGAACAAGTCTACAGGAGGGACATGGAGATGATAGATGGAGCTGCTCTCCTTGAGGAAGGTCTGAGAGAATTGGGATTGTTCAGCCTGGAGAAGAAAAGGCTTCAGGGTGACTGAATTGTGGCCTTCTAGTACCTGAAAGGAGCCTACAAGAAAGATGGAGAGAGACTATTTACAAGGGTATATACCCCTACAGGAGAAGGGGGATGGGTCTAGACTGAAAGAGAGTAGGTTCAGATTAGGTCTTAGGAAGAAATTCTTCCCTCTGAGGGTGGTGACACACTGGAACAGGCAGCCAAGAGAAGTTGTGGATGCCCCATCCCTGGAAGTGTTCAAGTCTGCTCGGAGCCCCATCCAGTCCCTCCTGGTCTACTGGAAGGCGTCCCTGCCCCTGGCAGGGTGTTGGAACTGGAGGAAGGATGGTCTCTAAGGTCCCTTTCAACCCAAACCACTCTGTGGTGCCATGATTCCGTGTTTCAGGTGCCTCGCCTCATCTTACACATTCTCTACTTTTAAGTTTTTTTACTTTTTAGATTTTGCAAACTTGTGTTTGTGAATCTTTTCAGTAAAAGAGTGAAAAGTGCAGGTTATCAGTCCATCAAATCTTAGCTGACTGTCAAGTAATTAAGTGGAAACCCCCTCTAATTTGTTTAACTTCCCTTCTTACCAATGTGTGTTTTATCTGCCGGTCTCTGCACGCCGGGTAATGGTCTGTTACTTCCAGTGGAGGGAGCAATTGGTCTGTTTTTGAGAGGCGATCTTAAGCTTAGCTTTATGGGCAGTTAAGAGGGATTGAAATAAACTACTTGATGCAGTAAAATAGCTTTAAACCTTAATACAAAAACTACACTTAGGTCCGAAACACACTTTCTTCACCTACCAAGCAGCTGGACGATACAGTGTTGTGATTTGCAACAGATAATATTTTGTGCAAGTTAATTTGATCATCAATTTTCAATTTTATTTTATATTGATACTTCATAAAGCATTGCATGGTAAAATACCCCCAGCATATGAATTTAATTAATCTTTCTCTGTGTGTTGCTAAAATATTTTACTGCTGTTCTGAGAAATAAATCTTAAATTTAATTGGTGAGGCTTAAAGCAAAATCATGAATTCTATATGGATTTCAAAAATAATATCACTAGGGCCTTGTTTAAAACTTTGGACAAAGTAGAAAGAATTTTTCTTCCAGAATTGTGTAAATTGACTTTATTCATCCCAAGCTGCAGAACTAAATATAGTAATTTTTATGGCTGCAATAGAAAAATTTCATTTACTGTTTTCTGCAATTCATTCGTTTGCCAAAGACGGAAGAGTAACTTGTTACTACATTTCAATAGCTCAGCTCAAAGGGAAGCTTTTTTTACTTTGTTTCCTACTTTGAGCACTGTTCTGTCTCAGATTTGTAGGCCTTAGATTAAGATAATTGTAATTTCAGTGTTCCCTCTGGTCATCCAGCTCACTCTACAATTGATTTTTCAGCATTGTTGCTCCTTGTTACCAATTTAAATTATTGCATGCTGGACATATATGTACCTTTTTTTATCCTTCCTACTCATTTTTTGCTTGCTTGAAGTGGCAAGTTCATTTGAAATAGCAAGCACAGCTTTTTGTTTTATATTGGGAACAAAGATGAAAATACTGGATATAATTGGCCAGGAAAATGATGGTGGGATTTTAATATGATCAGTTTGTGTACTTAGGTTTTTTTATATTGATGTACCTTAATGTAATCATTAAGATACTGACGTATAACCAAAGCCATCCTAACATCTGTCTTTGGAATCTTAGGAGTGTGCCATGAAAGAAGGTGTGTGTAGCAGTAGGTAGAAGGAAATGGAAAGCCATCTTCCTGTCAGACAGTGTCCCAGTATGGACTGGCAGCCCTGGCTGGGTCAGTTTAGGGTCTGCTCACACACCTGTGGATTGTCTTGGGTCTGCAATAACAAGATGAGCATTTATTTTGAAGTTTATTTTGGTATTTCTGATGGGTTTTTTAGCTACCAGTTGAAATGTAATACAGTGACAGTACATCAGCACAGATTTCTCCACCAGTTGTGCCTGTCTGGATGATTCTTAGGTGACATCTCAGTGGGCTTGACAGATGGAAGTTCACATTTCTGTGAAGTGTGTCCATTGAGTTAGCTGATCAGTATTTCTGTAAATATTTGTGGTTAAGTCATAATATTTTTGTGAGAAAGTGATGTGTTTCCTCTTTCTTGGGAATTGTTTGGAAAGAAAAAAACTATGGCGTTGAGTAGATTTTCTTACCTGACTTTTTATTTATCTGATCCCATATAGTGAGTGATAAAGGATAACAGATGTGTTTACTTCTGTATTAAGTCCACAGATACATGAGTGCAGTGCTCTCAAGGGGAGAGCAAGGATAAGGAATTCTGTTTGTATTTAGAGTAAATTTTTATATATTGTGACTGCTCAGAGCCATAAGACTGAGTCTGCAGCTGCTTTTTTATGTACATAGTTGTGAGCTTGTTAGCATTCTGATTTCTGGTTTGAGAGTTAGGTTTTTTTTAGAGAGTACTTAGTTAAATTAACTAATAAATACAGTCTTTTCTGATGTTCTTTTCCCCTTCACTGTAAAATGAAGACATTTGTATGTGAAATTCCTGTGGTTGGAGTACTCACAAATGTTTCAATAGAAACATGCTAAGATTAGGTTTCTGTGATTTAAATAGAATTTTCTAAAGTATTGTAAATCTAAAACTAAGGTACTGGTGTTCTCCAAACAGATTTGGGGTTGTTGAGTTTTACATGTATTGTGTGTTCTTGTATTTGCTTTTTGGGTCTTTAAAAATTAAGAAATAGTTATGTTAACCATCAAATAGTGG
Organism: Corvus kubaryi; assembly: GCF_017639235.1. Classification (NCBI taxonomy): domain Eukaryota; kingdom Metazoa; phylum Chordata; class Aves; order Passeriformes; family Corvidae; genus Corvus; species Corvus kubaryi. Next base: position 2,370,729 of record NW_024582058.1, on the reverse strand, counting down.
TTTTCTAGAGATGGAGCTTTCCTGAAGTGGTATTGCTTAGAACAACTGGAAATACAGGTGGCTGAAATTGTTATTATCAAGTACCATCACACTTCACTCAGCTGTCATGTTTGTTTCTGTATAAATGGATAAAATAGAATACTTGTCTAAAAGGGCTTAGAAGTCTTAAAGAAGATGATGAAAAAGGGGCAGGAGGGAATGTGATTTAAAGTAGGAAGTGCAAACAATAATAATGGCTGGAGGGACATCTATTTAGTTCTCTCTCTTAATGCTGCATTTAATTCCCAATTTCATGGGACCAGATATGGAATGGCTAAAGTGATGAGTAAATAAGTTCCAGAAGAAACAAAAGAGGAAGTTGGGAGGTAGAAGGGGGAGGAAAATTAAGTGTATAATATAATTCTAAATCCTGGAGTCAGTGGAAGTTTCCTCACTGACCTCAGAGGATTAATTTTCAAGCCCAGGGAAATGATGAGTGGATGAAGAGTTGAGAGATTAAAGTGTTAGCAGAAGGAGAAAGGAATAGGAAGCCAGAGGGATAAACAACAATAGTGGAAACACTGCTTTCACAGGGATCACTTCAAATAAAGAATAAAAGGATGGTTCAACTTGCATTACTTCTTTTGGTAATTCAAATCTGATTAGTTTTTAAAGTACCACTTGTGCCTGAAAAGTAGGTTTTTTGCTAACTGTGAGCACTATATTACTGTGGCAGTGATATGGGATTCTAAATACCCACCATACTAAGTAACATGGTATTTTTTAAATCTAATTAATTCAAAGACTGTAGGTTCCATGATACTTGCCGTGTGCTTTATTTCTGACCAGCACTACCAGATTTTACACCTCCACTGTTCTGCTTCGTGGAGATCCTGGTGGTGCTGCCTGCTTGACCTCGGAGTCCAGCCCTGAAGGAGGAAAGGATGGGAAACTTAGGAGCAGACTTGAATCTCTCTGAGTCCAGCAAAACATGAGGGCTTAGCAGCGATGCTGCGTGGGATCACAGAGTGTCTTTAGGTCCTGGGAGAGGCTTCAGCTTAGACTGTAGGTGAAATTCTTCAATTCTTTCCAGTGGGTTCAGATTGAGGTTAGTAGGCTAGGAGGTAAAGGCATCCATGTTTTATGCAGTACCTGGTAAAAACAGTTTCATGATGCAGTGATGCAGTTGTTGCTCTTGATGTTATGATAATGAAAATGTATTATAATGTTTTTTGGTAATTTTTTATGTGGCCTCTCCTTACTTAGGACAATGTAGATGGATTCTAGTATGTGGGAGCTGTCTGAATAGTTGGTATAAGAGTGTGTTCTGACAGGCCTATGGAGTAAAGGGGGGAAGAGTGACTGACAACACATTTTTATTCTTTCCCGATGTTTCATCCATATAGTTCACAACTTCCTTAAAAGGCATCTATTTTTAATAGCAAAATTATTGCTTACTTTCAATTCTCAAATAAAAGCTTCGTTTCTGGACATTTTGTGTTCCAGTTTGGGGACATTTTGTGTTCCCTGCAGCACTTATTCCACCGTGACTTTGCAGTATTTTTCTTGAGTCAGTAGCCAGACTTTTCCTTAAATAATGGTACCACAGCACATGGCCCCGTTTCATTGTTGTGCTGCAGTCACTGCTGTGCATGGGCACCGATGACGCTCAACTATTGTGAAAGTCCTTTAAACTGCTGATAAAATGATGACTCATGGTCACCTGATGAAAACAGATTCATTACCATGACTCCAGAAAGTTTAGCTCCCATGAAAGTGTTTCACTTCCCACACTAGTTCTTCTAAAAGAGATGATACTGCAGTTATTTTCTAAGAGTTGTCAGCTGCCCAATTAAGCTGCAACAGTGTGGTTGGCAAAAACTTGGAATTCCAGACTTCTTTTAATAATAGTTCAAGGAGCTAAAATCTGTATGAGCTGTGAAGCAGTCACCAACATTCTTCACAGTGATACTTGGAGTGATTTCTAATCAAATTATATATTTTGGATATCATTTACCACTACCGAATTAAGTTCTTTTTACAGTAGATCTGACCCAAACCTCACTGGAGTCAATGGGCTTTGGATCAGAGCCTGTAGGAGTATATTGGTAGCATGCTGTAGCTTAAGTAGGGACACACTTCCTCAGTCCAGTTTATCTGTGTTTTTAATATATTTTGTTCATCGATAATGTCAGTGTGTAAGGAAGTTAGGTTGGAAAAATATGGAAATGTGATACAGCCAAATAATAAAACATAAATTGATTTTAATTCCAGTATGAAATGAGTAAAATCAAATCTTCTGCATTGCTGACTTGCGATTCCCCAGGGACTGTGAAAGGATGCGTGAATTAAAATAGAATTATGAAAAGACCTGTTACATTAGGCTTAGGTGTATATGATTTTATGTTGTAAGGCAGAAAAAGGTTCTCAACCAGTATTTGAATGTAGGGTAGTGTGGGATGGCTCATTCACTCTAATGTGATTAGGGGTTCAACTGGTGATTTTTGTCTTAATCTAGTTTCCCTCTTTTGACTGGAAGTATTTCTGACACACAATGCTTAAGAAAGTCAACATATTAAATTGCTTCAAATGTGTGTGATTGAAACTTGCTACAATAATGACTAATATAAAATAAACAAATGTTGACTAAGTAATTCATGCTTTAAAATTTAACATGCAAACTCCTACATTTTTTTAGTTACATCTTCGCTTCTGCTTTGGTTTTTTTCCTATTTATTTTCCAGCTGACTCATTTTAAATTTAGATTATGAACATCATGTATTTATTTTGTGCCAAAAACTTGTCTAGTTTGAAAAAGAATGGTCTCATCAGAATTGAAAATTAACTTCAGATATTTAAAAAAATGTAGAAATAAGAGAGATTTCTTGAATGTTTTAATATCAGTCATACAAACTTTGTCAACAAATTACATATGGAAACGTCATGGCTTGTTTGTGTTGTGGTGTTTGTTTTTTCTCTGAATACCTCTCCACCATTTTCATTACCACAAGCAATGTTGTAATGGAGAGGCAAAGTGTTGCAGATATAATAAAGACATTTAGTAATAAGTTAAAAACCCCTTTGAAATACAAGCCCCAATATGGAGGGAAGAGGTCTCTTGATTGACAGAACTCTTACTGCAGAAGGCAACTTCTGCACAGTGTGTCTGTATTGGGGCCCTTCTGCTGTTGTGTGGTGGTGTTTTTTGCAGGATCTGTCAACTTCTGCCTTCGTGTGATGTTGCTTGGCAAAATGAAAGAAGGAATAAACACCTTTCTGTATCGAATAGGAGTCAGATCAGCTGTGGATGTTCATTTAGTCATACAGAGGTGTGGTGAGTGAAGCTGGGTCTTGCCAAGCCATGGTGTCTGGCCCTTCACATGTGAAGCTCACCCATTGTTTATTTCCCTGCTTCAAGGAATGCAGTACTTTGAATGAGGCCAGCACAAGAGACAACTCTGCCTTCTTACTACCAAACAGTGTTTGTAACTAACTGAAAGCTTTTCACTTGGGAAAGTGGGAAAAAATAGTTTGTGGTCTAGATCATGTGCAGATGTTTTCAACCAAAATCTTCACTTCTGTGATTTGAGTATTTTCCTGTTGGCTGTGTACACTTTGCTAGGGAAGTAGGGTGCATTTATGAAGCCTTAAGGGCAAGTACCATCTTTCTTGGGTTTGTACTTTTTTTGTCTTTGACCTTCACGGAGGGTTCTTTGCTGTTTTTGCTATAGGTGTGTTTTGCAGACAGATCCTTGTGCAGGAAATCCTTAATATCCACGCTTCAGCAAAATGGAGATTTTTTCCTTTTTCTGTGTAACTTGCCATGTACTATGAGATAGGATTCAAGTGGAGAATCACTGTAAAAATGTTGCATCAAAGCTGGTTGGAGAACAGTCAGTTGTTGGTCTTGAGGGAGAGTGAGAACAGAGATAAGGAAGAATGACACAGTGGTTTCCACCCAAGAAAATGTGTCATAGCCACAGAACATTTTCTCAGCATTTTCATGTTGTTGATGACTGAGGCTTGTAAAGTTTCTTCAATAATTCTATCCTCATTTTACTCAAAAAAGTTATGCAATAAGTGAGCTAAACTAAGCTGTGTTCTGTGTGCAAGGTCCTCTTTGCAAGTCCCTGCTTAGTTTCCAGGAATTAGTACGTTGCCTGGCATATCTGACACCACTGTGCTGGTGAAACAATAGTTTATATAAGGTATAGTTAAATACAGCCTTTCAAGCTTGAGCCAATATTCTCCTGTTGTAAACTCTGAGGATTGTCTTTGTTCATTGAATATCCCAGTGATTTAATAGCACTCATAATGGACCAAATATACATGGCTGTGGTTTATCCTGCTTTGTATCATACAGATAAAGGCTGAGAGAATAGCAACGTCTAGATCTGAACAGAAAATATTTGCTGAACCAAAGAGTTGGGAAAGAGCTAATTCTTGGGCCATTAAAGAGGATCTGTTCAATGCCAAGATCCTAGGATGTGACAGTTAGTAGGCTCATGCAGAATATAACTTTCCCTTCTTTATTTTGACATTCCTGTAGCATAAAAATAGGAAGGAGAATCATTTGAGCTGTACCAGAGTGTGCTGCCCTGCCATAATAAGGTAATCTTCAGCAGTGGAAAACAAGCCTCCAAAGAGTTACTCATTCCCTTTGTGGTATTGTCTGCAAGTCTCTGGTTCTCATTTGCCTGGGTGTTAAACTGACACAGTCACAATCCATGGCTCAGGGAATTTACAAACAACTTGGATGATAGGATTAAGCCTGACACATCAAAAGTTGAAAATGAAGCCCATAATTTAAAAAAGCAATCAAACAACAACATATTCTCATCTCAAAGAGTGAGTACTGAATGTTTGTAGCATAACATAAAATAGCTGAATAGCAGAGAGCAGTGATTAAATCATCATTGGCTGCCATGGCTGGAATAAAAGAGCAACATCGGTTTACAGATTTCTTTAGAAAACTGATAGAATTTGTCACTAGTTTTAAATGTTTTAATGTCAATTTATGCGTGTTTCAGTAAATTGAATTGAATATTTAATTTTGCTTCTATTGTTTGGTGGAAATAGGATGGTGTTTAGAGATGACCTCAAAGGACAAAAAAATGTTAAGGAAAATGTGTCTTTGTCTCTATCCCTTCACCCTGATAATTGGCAGGAATCTTGATTTGTAGAATATGTGGAGGATACAACTAGGGGTACTTTTTGATTATGAACTGGAAAGAGATTTAATTACAGATGCTCAGCATATTCTACATAGTTCAGAAAACTTTTTGCTAATTTGAAGCCATTTTCCGTAGGGTTATTAGAGATGGTTCGTTTGTTGTTGCTGTTTTGGAGAGGCCTTCATTATTAAGCATGTAGTAACTGTTGGGATGTAATCTGGTTTTGTAAATTCCTATTTGAACTATGATACAGGTTTTGGGAAGGAAAATCCAGTGATGAAGAATACAATAAAAAAATATTGTAAGTTCAGAAGTGAAATGATACCTGGATATTGTTAGAACCTGTCTTTTTTATCTTTTCCAAGCATCAAGGAATCTCACAGTATTTCAAGCTGTACACCTAGAAAGTCACTTAAAGCTCTCTTCTTGGTAGCCAGTGCTGTGACAAGGTGAGGTAACTGTTTTTCATGTACCATTATGAGGCAGCATTCACACTCCAAGCCGAGAAAATGAAGATGGCAAAATATAATTTCCTGATTTGTAAGTAGGCCAGGGTATTCGAGCTGTTACAAAGTGTTAGGAATACCAGTGATGATCACAGATTCCTAAAACCCAGTAGAAAGTTTGGTCTTCACTGTGGACTACAAGTCTAAAACTAGTTTAGAAGTAGAGAATACTTCAAAAATTTTGTCTACAGAGATACTGGTGGCTTTAAATTGACACAAGTGGTAGTTTCAGAATAGGCAATGTAATGGTACTTAAGAAGGTAAGCTCATTCGCCAGGAGCATCTACTCTGTAGTAATGGCCAAATCCAAATCATCTCTGCTGCTGCTGGCTGTCATCATGTTGGTACTTGGTTTTGAAATATGTCTTTCTCTTTGGATTGCCACACAGATTTGGTGGTTAGGCCCTGATCAACAAGTGGCTTGCTCGTTTCTCTCATTTGACCATCTGCAAGTCAGTTCAGTGACCCTTAAGATGTTTAGATTTGTTCCCTTGTGTTTTCAGTAATGCTTTGGATCTCCTCAAAATGTCCATATGCTATTTGTTTAAATGTTAAAATAGTTAATCAGTTAAAAGATAATTCAGTTTAAATGCTGTGTTATCTATTACCTTACTAGTGTGGTGAAAACCAGCAAGGTTTTGTAGTTTTCCTGTGGGCTGTGTGATGGAGGTTCCTGTGTATTCAGGGTGAGGATTCCAGGCTTTTCCACAAAGTGAAAACACTATGAAAATTCCGTTCTGTGAGAGCTCATTCTCACAGCAGCAAAGATCTCCCTTGCTATTATTTTCATGTTTACAGCAGCACTGTATAGAGGCTTAAAAATCAGACAGAACTAGGGAAAGGAGTAAAGTAAAAAGTGGCAGGGTCGTGGAACAGGCTGTGGAAAGTCTGTCCTATGGGGTGGGAGCAACTGTGGCATAAGCTGTCACCTGTACAACTGCTGTTGAATAGCAGGGGAGCCTGTTTAACTGTTAAATTGCAGATAAATGCAGATAATAAGCATAAAAATGCAAAAATTTGCCATTAGCTTCCTAAGGAAGAGACTGCACATGAACAGGTGATGGGATTGGAATGAGTACTCTGCTACCTGAAGAGAAAGGCAATCTGCCACCGAATGCTTGTGTATTCTGGAGTTTCCCTCTGTGACTTCCACAGGAAGGTTTTGCAGTCCGGCATTACACAAAATAAATTCTCAGGCCTTCCTTTGTTGTTTGCAGCTGTCTTCAACCAATCCATTAATGTTTCTGGACTAGAGCAAAAGCTGAATGTTTACAAATAATTCCACACTGAAGAAATGTGTAGCGTAATGCTTTATTTACCAAAAAATACAGATTCCAGCAGCCAGGCTCCAATAGCCGGGCTGACAGGCCAGTAGAGCCATGGAAATCCCGTAAGGCTGCTTGGATCTCCCTCCCTAGGACACTTCAGCCAACGAGGCCCCCTCCTGTGAGACCGGAGTGGAAAGTGGGGATACTGCACTGCAGTTCTGCCTGGTTACAGAGCCATGCTGCTTCCTCCAGGAAACTCAGAAGGACCCCTTTCAAGGGTCATTTACTGTTTGTTTTTGCAGTGAATTACCCTTCATACATATTTCTTTTCTATTGGCTCCCTGTTCGTTTCTCTAATTTGGGAAGTGTACTTTTAAAGACTTTCGGTGACATGTTTATTTTTCTTAAATGCTTATGGAACAGAAACGCAACCTCATGGGGGCATGTGTGTCCCAAATGGAATTAGAATGATCCCGCAGTGTTAATTCTGTTCATCCATTATGTTCCTGATTTTTTCTCTTCTAACTTCAATCCTGTAATTTTAGAGAAGAAACTGTTTTGAAGAACTTTGCTTCCTGTGCACACATTAAATTATCAATAGGGTATAAATGTGGGAAACTTAATAGGTTATTCCTCCTTCCCCGTTCAGCTTACCACATATGCAAATGAACAATAGGACCAGAAATCTGTCTCAAACCTTTGGACAGATGCATTCTTGATACAACCTTGTACTTTCAAGCCTTCATTTTTTTTCCCACTGAAATCTTAGGAATTTCAGCCATGGGTAGTGGGGTTCACAGATAGATGCTGGAAGGATGAGGGCCTCTGTTTTCTGTTGCTGGCTGTGGCAGGAAGTCTCAATTAGTGTGAAAAATATTGTGAGTTCTTGCATTAAGTGATTGAAGTAAGTATTTCTATTTATTCTGCATACTTGCCTTTTAAAATTACATGTTTGATTGCTAGACATAGGGAGTGGGAAGGTGGGACAGTTTGATACACTTTACCTACCCACTGGCAGTCCTTGGCTGTGTGTGAATGGTAAAGCTGCTAATTGGTCTCCCTGCAGTACAGGGAGCTTGCATCTTCTTTTCCTTAATGATTTCACAGTGTTCTCTTTCCTCAGTAAGGCTTTGCTTTTTATTAAAAGGAAAAAAAAATTGTTGCAGGAGATTTTTCCAGTGATTCCTAAGTAAATTAGTAACAGCAATTTGTAGCAAAAATCAGCTAAGAATCAGCAGATTAGAGGTTTAAGACATTGATGAGCTAGAGCTGTTATATATGCTATATTTGTATAAAAATTAGGGCAATTTAATACATTTTATGTGCTAAAACAATACAAGTGAAATTACCATAGTTACAGAATGTCTCAGCTTTTAGCAATGATGATGTTTATTATTTTTAATTTCTTGATTTTTTTCCTTTGTAAGCAATGTAAAGGGAAGAAAACTTAATTTTGTGAAATATGAGTCCTCTTTACTTTTAGAAAAGCTTTGTTTCAATTTATTAATTCCTTTTAGAAAAGGAAATAAAAGCTTTGTATGTAGGTATGTGTGTTGTAATGCTCATTTTCAGAAACGTAAATCTCAGTGCTTCTAATATGTGCAGTCTGGCATTGATTGTAAGTATAATAGGTTATTTCATGCTGCTTCTCTTTATATTCATGGTTATGATACTGAAATGTTAAGACCACACACAGACAACAAGATCTCCAGCCACTTACGCATGTAAACAGTCTGGCTTTTTACAAAGTGGAAAAATATTTCTTGTGCAGCATTTTAACATGATCAGCATGTTAAGGCTCAATCTGCAACTGTGTCAACATTTCTTTGGCTGTAACCATTAATTCTGTAGCCTCTTGATAATATGTAAAATGTGAGACTGGTTTGTTTACTACTGGGATTTGTCAGCAATTACTGTCTGCATTTAGCTTAGTGCTTTCAAATATATAATAGATCAAACAGTTATTTTGCATCATCACTGTGGTTTTAGTAAAACAGAGGACTTTTTTATTCTTCCCGGCTGGCTTTGGGACCTTCAAAATTATTCAATTATTGGAGCAATAATTTTCATAAATATTGTACTTACACCTTTTTGATATTGGTAGGCACAGGTACAATACATTAAATAACCTTCTGTAGCTACTGTTTGACATGAATTTAGCTATAGGGACAGGAATGCACATCTCCTTCAGCCTCAGTTATTGTGAGACTTGGCATGGCTTCAAAATAGCTGGGAATTTTTGTTTTCCTTATTTTTGTGTAATTAATGCATGTTTTCAGCATTCTTCTTACTGGCAGGAACTGCAAGTGCAGTGGTCATGTGCAATATTACCTAAGTGCCATATCATTTTCATCACAAAGAACTGAGGATTACAAGTTCTGATAGACAAGTTCTTCATATGGATATGTATGTATGGAGCTAATAAGAGTAAGATGGCATAAAAGCATTTTAATGGGCAATGTATCTGTTCAAATATTAACTGTTTGGGTTTATATAGTGTCTTTTATCTCTGTTCTCAAAGATAATTTGTTAGCATATTTATGAATTTAGTTTCAACGTATTTTTGAGGTTTTGCAAGTAACAAAAAGAATGGTCCCCCAAACTTATCAGACAAATGTGCAGAACTTTGGTAAGGATTTTTTTGTTTAATTAGAAGTAGGCTGTAAAATCAGTTAGACTTGCCACTGCTCCTAAGAAGGTTGCCATTAATTAATTCTGTGATCTCAGGGGCACTTGATTAAAATACTTCGCTTGAGCTTTGCTTATGACTTTGTACAATTCTGAAGTGCTTTTTTTTTCTATGAGTATTTCATTTACAAGATAAAAATAATGGCACACCAGTACATAAGACGGATTAAAGATCTCAAAAATGCAGATACTGCAACAAGGATAAGGGAAATTGTTAGGGGAGTTCAGTTTTAGGGATAGTCAGCTGACAGAATGAGTTTTTATGTGAAACTCTTAAAAGGCAAACCTGCATTTTTGAAGTCAGTATTATAAGGTATTTAATAAATGTGTCAATATTACTGCTGGAGATTAATAAAGCTTTCAGTTTGTAGATCACTATCTTTTTATTTTTAAGACTTAAGTGCTCTTTGCTGCTTAAATTCAATTGCCATTTCTTAGCACCACTCAAACCAGATGTTTTGTTAAAATTGGAATGAGTCTTTTGCCCAGTAAAGCCCTAAAATACTGTTCTCCTAAACAGCATATGAACAAAGAGAATCGATGTTTCATCATTCCTGTTCTGCTGTCTGGCCCAGTTTCATTTCCTTTGATGAAAAAATGATAAATACAAATTACAAAGTGAGGCAGCAAATGATTTCTATCAGTTAGTTAAAACTAAATTCTTGATATTTGTTTTGTTTTCCAAGATTTTAAGTATTTAACTTAAATTACAAATTTCATGCAGATAAGTTGGTTTAGTAAAATAATTGGAACAGAACTTTTAACTCATTTACTCCCTGCAAAGGTGTTATTTTGGACATATCTACCAGCTATGTATCCAAGTCTTTTGCATGGTAACAAATCCCAGGCTTTAAGAAGCAGCAGTTTTGTGATGGAGCTTTGTGATGAGCCCTTTGCCCTTGGTTTGGAAATCTCCCCACCAAATTATACAGCTTTGGGAAAATCAGTTTTTAGATTCACTTTTCATTTAGGAAAACCCTCTACTGAGAGTGAATCTCCTGTGATCTTGGTGGCCTCTGCTGCACTGGAGATGAGAAAGGGGGGAGATGGAGCCTGTCCAGTTTGAAAGTAAAGAGAAAGGGTTGGATGATTTATTTAAACAAAATTTAAAAAATAATAATAAAACAAAACAAGAAAAAGAAAACAGCCCTGCAAACAGCAAAAAACTGTTTGAAGATTCTTGTTATTTATGGAGCAGAGCCTGGGAGTAGCTGGCACGGGAATGGGCTACAGGGATATTCAGCAGTTTGTGTGAGGAATAAAGACTGATGGTAGGAGAGCAGTGGAGCAGGAATGAGGAAAAAATGAACGATGGATGTCAATGCTGGAGCAGGGATGTGCAGGCTGTGTCAAGCTGGGAACTGAGCTAAAAGGTGGAGAGCAGGTTAGGAACAAGACAAGGTATGGAGCAGCAGGAGTAAAACAGGAGTTAATAGCTGCTTGATAATGAGATGAGGATTAGGAGTGGTGGTACTCAAACTGATGAAAAATCTCGACTGGCAAGATTAATTGCTTGAAAAACTGTTTTCAGTGGCTTGAAACAGGGAAGAGATCAGGAATATCTAGATGCTGGAAAGCTTAAATTTTGAGGGATGATGGGCACAATTGTCTGTTTTATGTACCCCTTTGCACCCCAGAAGGAGAACCTAAGGCCCCTGAGGGGACACAGAGTCCAAAACGTTTTATCCTTCCCTAGTGCTAATCCAAAGAAAGGCTGATGGCTTACTGCAGGTTAATTGTATTGATCCAGTCGGGGGAGAGGTCTGTGGGGCCTCCAATCCTGCCCATTTCCCTGTGGGAGTCAATGTCACCAGATGGCAGATTTTCCTTAATCACTTTTCCACCTGCCCTTACCAAGGTCATATTCAGAGACTGTTTAACTTCATAAATGTACTTGCAGTCATCAAGGAGCATGTGTGGTGTCCTTGGCCTTTTTGGAAGTCTTTCTGTAGGATATTGTGATTGTGTTTTATTATAGCATTGCTTCACTCTGTTTTTATACAGTTATATAAAATATTTCATGCAAAAAGGGTGTATTTCTCATGACGGCTTTTAAACACTTCTATATTTACCTGAAGTTTTTGAGAAATATTTGGTTGATAAAATTGAAGTATTTTTGTGGGCTGTTGTTCTTCAGTGTTTCTCTGAAAACCTAATGAAGGGAGGTTGAAGGCCATATTGAAAAACCTTAAAGCCAGCAAGATTTGGAACATCTAGCCCTCCTACCATGTTATAGTCATTAATATTAATGAATTAAAATGTTTACACACCCTGATCACTATTCTTCTCTTTGATGTTAATTACATTACAGTAGATCATGAGTTCATTCTTCATATCAGGCAAGTAAGGAAATATTTCCTCTTCATTTACCTGTGCCCCTTAGCAACACAGTAGGTCTTAGTCATTGTTGAATAACGTGTGGTTTTGCTGCCTTTGCTATATACAAATGCTTGTCTTTCCATCTTTTTAAAAAGCCCTGAGTGGAGCTTTGTTACTAAATTCAAGCAAAAAATAATATAAAGATATAAATACATGGATATAGGTGAGTATAATGAAGCTTAATAGTGTTCTTGGACATGTTAAAACCAAGTCATCTTTTTTTTTTTCTTTTTTGTCTTGCTCTTATTAATGTGAATCAGATGAAATGGATGGTGTGTTCACTTGCCTGTGAACTGTCTGTGTGGTTCTTGACATCCAGGAGCTGTAATCTGTCATGTGCTGTCATCTCTGTTCCTTCATTGCTTTTACCAAAGACAGTTGTGCAGCTAGCATACTATCAATTTTTTAAATTAAAAAATGAGCTGCTGCTTTCCAAAGGGTAATTCCCTCTCAATCTGTAAAGTAGGTATGGTTTTTTGTTGTTTTTTTTTTTCTTTTTCCCATGTTGAAATTAATGGAAAAAAAGGTAGGTTTTTAAACTTAATTTAACCAGGTTACTCTTTCCTGTGTGGCTCTTAAAAAAGATGCAGACTTGTAGGAAGTGAAATCTCAGCCACAGCTGTTCTAGCTCTGCAGATATTGTTAAAGTTCCTCACTTGGCACAGCCCTGTCTTTGGTAGGTGATTTTTGCAGCATGTGAGGGTTCATTCTTGGGTTTTGCTCCTGTGGTTTTCACACTTAGAATTGTATGACAGGGGTGGGTTCTGTAACCAGTGAAATCACATTATATTAGTAGCATCTGCTGTCATGTATTTTAATATAAAATTTGTGACTTCTGGTAGGCATTGCTTAGGTTCCATCAGCAATGTTACTGCTGCATGCAAAGAAGAGGCCTTTCCTCCTGTCAGCCTGGTCTCTTGAGCACAATGGATTTCCAGTGCAGTGGGTACAGGTGAGTATTGTACCCAGAAGGAAAGAAACTTTCTGCCCTGTAATATGATCTGTCAGTTGGAGAAATGCTTCACAGATCTGTTTATCTGCTGCCCGCCAGGGTAAATACCACTGCTGCATTGCCTAGAAGAAAGGGGAAGTCTATTTCCTACAAGTGATCTTGAAATTCATCTCTGAAAGTCTTCAGCAGAATGCACGTGGATTTTTGCTGTTGAAGCTGATTGCAAAGTTTTTAAATGTTAAGAGTTGCATGTCTTCTGGTATTATTGTTAATTTTATTTGACTATTTGAAAAATTTAATTGGGAATGTAAAACTTCTACTGGATCTACAACCTTAAAGATACTGATGGATAAGTTTTGTCCTCAAGTACAACAAATTGAGTCTCTAAGTGTGTCTGTAAACTTGTTCTGCATCTGTGCAGAGGTGTTACAATGGCAGAATCTGACCATGTCTTCTAAAAATCTATGCTTTTCCATTGCTTCTACTATCGGTGATATCCTTTGGTTTTATAAGATGGATAATTAATAATGTTTTTTTGAAAATATTTTTTTCTTAAGCATCTGTATCCAGAAGTACATACAGGAATCTTTATTATCTTAAAAGGGACTGTGAAAACAAGGTAATTAAACATAATGCAGCATTAGAAAGACTGTAGTCTTAAAATCTGGTTCTGTATTATGCCAAATGGATCTTTACTTCTGCTGTTTCCATATGAGTGAAAGTGCTGTTGGCAGATAAGGTTTACAGCTATAGATTCATGCAGAATTTTCTTCTAAAATTCCAACACTTTCTTGTAATATTGAACCATAAGGATATTTAAAGCAGTTACTACTTAATTTCCCATGAATATTGAGTGAGAGCACTTTTTAAAAGCCCCTGGAAAGCAGACCTAAATACAAATCTTGTAACATCAAAACTTCAGTGGACTCTGGCAGGTTACATTTCTTTCATACTTCTGTGTTTCCTTTGAAAGAAAAGCTTTCCCAGATGGTCATTGCAGGGTACTGAATGAAACCAGTAATTTTATGTAAGCATGTAAGTTCATAGCTATGTCAGAATTCCTTATTTGGCTGCTGGATTCTTTGCAGAGGTTTTTTTCATTTTTATCTTTACACTGTTAAATGAAGGGAAGTTGAGGGTAAGATTATCTGCAGGGTCAGAGAGAAACTTCAAGCATGATGGGCAAAGTATCCTTACCGAGTTGGAACTAGAAATAAACACACAAAGGGAAGGATAGGGCCATACTGATAGTTATAAATTAAGTGTCAAGGTTTCAAATCTGGGAAAGGATCATCAGAATTTATAAAGTTCTATTTAAATAGTCCATTCTCCTCACTTCAGACATCTGTTACTGGTTATTGTTTGAGTGACCACCATGTACATTATACAAAAAGGAATGTGTTTTTTGTAAGATCTCTGCTAATGTGGCAGATAAAATCCCAGTGTTTGATAGCAGTGCCAAAGGGCAAAGAGGTGCTGAACAATATTCCTCATCTTTACCATAACTTTCCTTCCTGGAAAAACAGGCTTTGACAGTGGGAAAATGAAGACTGAGATAAGGAGAGGTGGAAAGAGGCTTGGGAACTGAGAGTGATATAGACCAGAACTTGAGCAAGCTGGGGAAAAAGTCTTCTCTTAGGCTGATGCACCAGTAATTTTTTTTGTTGATTACAAATAGGAGTTATATCTCCATGCTATGGCAATAAATTAAAAGGACTAGCAAGCTAAGCAGCAGTTGTTTTTGTTGGCATGGAGTGTAATCTGGGCCTAGTTTTTACATCTCTAGCAACTGATTATTGCCTCGTATAAAGTAAAATGCACTGGTTTTATTAATGTGAAATGCTGCATCAGTCTCCAAATTTCATTTTTTCAGAGAAGCAGTATTAGAACTGATGAAAATTATTTGCTTACTCCTCAGGAGAGATGAAGCAGTTGACAGTGATGGTTCTCTTGTTTTTATTGATCATGGGCATTAAGTTTCAGTACAGCAAACAGGGAAGTTTTTTACCTTTAAACTGTATTTCTTTCACCCTTGGAGAGCTAAGCAGGTGGATACAGGTTATGGAAAATTAGATGTGCTGCAGACATATTAAGTAATTCTGTTTTAATTTTCCATTTTAACATCTTGCTGGGTAGACATAAACACTGCAATTAAGCAGGATTTAATTCAGCCAGGTGACATCTTAGATGCCCGATAATAGATGGCATAGCTGAATTTATTGAGCTGCTTTCTCCTGTCAGTTTTACTGTAGCCCTTGCCTGTTTAGAAGATGCATTAAGGAGGAATTTTGACCTTGGCAGGTGTCGAGAAAGTCTTGTATTTAAATTCAGGAAAAATGTCATGGAAGAATTAGGAGACCTTTGACAGTTTTTTTGCAATAGGGTTACAGATGGAGCAGGGAGAAAAAGAATCTAGTGAATGTACAAATATGTGTATTTTTGGATAGAAAATGATAAAAATAAGAATTTTGAGAGACTGTTTTACAGAAGGTGGGGCTTTTTTTCCAGCAGTTTGGTTCATTTTAGGGGAAATATGGAAGACAAGTGAAGCAGAATTAGCCATTAGCTTACGCATGATTCTCTATATTTGCACACAACAGGACAGGGTGCTAAGATGCATTTGTAGAGTTTTGCTATTTACTAATATGTTAAAGAGCTGACCTTTTTGAAACATACGCATTAACTTTGGAATCATAATGTTCTCAGCTGCAAAAGAAACAATAGGTATTAATACACTTTACTAATTTTATTTTGTTGTAGTTAATTTGTACTCTGCGCTGGAATAAGTACACAGAAAGCCACCTTTTAGAGTATGTGTGAGGAATGAACTTTGGCAGATGTTGCTCTTGTTAAACTGTCCCAGCTCCATGTATGTGAGAGTGCCTTGTATGATGGGACTAGAAAGTTGTCAGTTCAATATCTGACGTCTGTGTTGGGTGAATTAGCACAAACTCCAGTGGGGCAGAATAAATGGATATCAGGATTAGTGTAATACATTGGGAAAAAGTCAAAACACCCATTATAAACAGGAGTCAAGCATCACAGCCTTCTGGCATCTTTACAGGAGTGAGTCTAAGAACAGGGAAATCTGGTTGCCATAACCCATTCAGGTTCTCCAGAAGGGATTGACAAGGTGCTTCACCAAAGGCTCCTGAAGTGAGCTGGAAAAGAAGGTCCATGCACAGATTCCCTGGCTGAAGGATGAAGGTGGATGAAGGCGGTACTGGCATTGAACAGGGAACTCTGGAGCAGATGCTGTATTTGTAAAGGACCTGAGAAGGGAGCTGAGTTACAAAAGGTTAAAATGCAGTTGTGCAAAAAATCTCAAAGTATTGAGTGACATGATGATTTGAAATGAACTAGAACATGTGATTCCTAATGGCATGTGTGACTGGATTTGCCACACGATGTTGTAGATGCAAATATTCAAGCAGTTTTATGAACCAGTTAACAAATTGTGGGAGAACACAATCACGGATGACTTCCAAATACAGATGCATCTTATGAGATATAAAACCCAGGGTCTCATGTTGACAAAAGTCTAATGTATCTGCTGAGGAAAGTATCATTATTTGCTTATGTTTTTAACCTTTTCCTGTAGACTTCTTGTTTCTGTCAGAGCATACGGGTCGGTATATAACCCAATATAACATTGTATATATTTAATGTCTACATTTTGTTGCATAAAATCAACACTATTTATCATTTTCAGTGATTTTAATGTTTTCCACGTGTATTAGGATTGGTGCTAATTATCACTGGAATTTTTCTAAACATAATTGTGGGAAATATTTCCCACATATTCCCAATTAGTAACATAATCCACGGGAAACTTGGAAAAAAAAATAATACAAAGGCTTTGAAATGTAAAACTTTTTAAAAAGGCATTCCCAAATAGCAGTTGAAATCCTAGGTACTGGTAGTGTTTTTTGACTGTACTAAAATTATGTCCTTGTTTCTTTAAGGCAACAGCTTTTTTGATCCCAGTGAAACAGAGAAATGGTTTTTTGAGAATAAATCAATGCTTCTTGCCATTCCATCCCTCTCCATCTGTAAAATAGAGCTTCTCTGAAATCTTGAGAGCATGTTGTTTCTATTATTCTTCATAATAGGTGAAAATGAACTATGTGTTACCCATAATGTCTGTACATTTTGTTTTTCACAAGTGTTTTTCCTTGGGTTTTCATGATGTGATTGACCACATGTGAATATCATACCTATCAGTGCATGTAGTATGAAAAAGAATTATAAAAACTGGCAAAGCCAGCTAGAGATTAGGCTCTACTTATGCAAAGTACTGAATTTGTTTCTTTAAATGTTTGTTTTCATGTTAGAAACAATCACACTTTGTTTGGATTTTCCTTTCCACTATTGGAAGAGACTGGAGTCAATTAACTGATTTTTATAAATTTTTAGAAGAAAAATGGTCAACACTTCCCAACCTCAGAAACTGAGTTGCAGGAAGAGGAATATTTGCAGAAGGATTCACTTTTACGAATTAGAACTGTTTGGTGAGCCTGCTGTGGGGGCATGTAAATAAATACTGATTAACCTGTGCAACCTAATGCTGTACTCACCTGCCTTCCTTAAAGGTCAGGGATGGGTTACTGGGGCCTCCTGAAGGCCTGAGGTTGGAGCAGAGTCAGGTGCACTTTTTCAGCTGCATCTGATTTAAGTTAAGGTCTTGTCATCCACCACCTGCTTTTCATTGCCCTGTCCTCCTCCCAGCAGTTACCACTTAAGTTTTTTAGGAGAGATATATGAATAGTCACTTCCTATTTATTTCTGTCAAACTCAGTAGATTTTAGGATGCATTTTCAAAAAGATGTTGAATCAAAAGTGGTTCAGGTAGGGGACAGTTATACCTGTTCAGCTCTGGTTGGTGGTAACCTGTGGGAGATGTGAGATGGAGGCAGTCTGGGGCAAGGATGGACAAATGGGGAAAGTGCTTCCTTAGCAGGTTGTGTTTTAGTCCCAGGAGCCTTTCTGGTGACAAACACTCCACCAGGTACTTTTCACAGTTGATTCTTGCTTTTCACCAGCTCCTCAGTGTTCAACTATGTTAATATTTTACATATTTTTATAAATTACTTGTTGCTCCTATTCTTTTTGTATCCATTTTTCTTTTTTATTTAAGCACGAAGTCTATTTATTACATACTCTGTTCAATGCCAGATGAAATGATTTTTTTTTTTTGGACATTAAAAAAAATTATATTCCTTTGCTTGCCAGCTTGTAATTCCTTGAGGTTTTTGCTGATCTGTTTCCATTTTGAAATATGAGGTATTCTCCATCATCTGATTCTGCTTTTTCAGCAGTAAAATTTAGAGCATCACTTGTTCATTTGAAAGACTCATCTGTTTCTTCCCTTGTACCTTTGTAGATAAAGCATTGAATATTTTGTTGAACTTTCCTCTTCTTCTGCCCTGTGTTGACTTAATATGCTCCCACTTAATAGAAGGATTTTGTCCAAAGGGTGTCACTTTTGTAATATGCCTTCTTCAGCAGTGAGTCACTTTTTTCTTACGCTCTTTCTGAAAAAGCCTTGTTGCTGTTCGGAAACTTTCCTGGCTGGGTTCAGACAACTCAGTTAAAACACAGAGTTAAAAAGAACTTCTTTTACATACTTGGAAAATGCAACATTTCAACCATTTCAGTAAATTTAACAATATTAAGAAGTTTGGCTCGGTATACCTTTTTAGCCAATAAAAATACTTTTGCTTTATGTATTTGTCTTAAAGTCTGATCATGTGCAATTGATGTATCTTTAATCTGTTAAATTATTTTGGCATAAAGATTTAGCATCTGCAAATATTTTATATTGAAACATGGGCTGCAGATGTTGGGTTTGGTTTTGTGTTGCCTCCTGCTTCCCCGTTCAGTAGCCGCGTGCTGCGGTAGGTAACGTTTTCAGGAGAGGCAGGGAAGGAAGGGAGTTCCACAGCAGGTAAGACCTTGTCTCTTAGAATAAAAAAGGAATCTGAAATAATTGCAAAGTTGGACACGTGGAACAATTTCCTGCGTGGGACCTGCCCTCACATCCCCATTCTGTTTTTGTGAGAGGGAAGTCAGCCCATCCCTGCAGCTGTTGGACAAATAACTCAGAAAGATAGTCATGGGTGCATTATGTGCTGGAAAACCTCTGCTCCTTCACCCCAGCAATGTGCACGTTAACTTGTGAAACAAACACTGTGGTTTGCCTCTGCTTCACCTTAGGGGAACCTTGTAAATTGTGTTTTCATGCTATCTGATGGCTGGATTTATTTCCTCTGACAGAGTTTACATCAGAAGATACTGAGGGTGGTGTCTTCACCTAATATTTATTGCACTTTGTTTTCTGATATATGCAGAAATACATAAAATCAGGTGGTACATTGCTAATTTCCTCAGCCCTTCTCTGTGGTGGTTCTTTTCATGCTGAACAAATCCATCCATAACTTGCCAATACATACTTGGTGATCTTTGGTTGATGCTTTAAAGTCTGGCAGATTAATATTAAAATACAGCATGTAAAGCATGTATGGGAAAACCTGTGAAAATCATTTAACAAGTTGAATGTCTGAAAAAGGCCCTCAAACCTTTTTATTACTGGCTGTAATTTCTTCAAAAAATTATATTGTCATGTTACAGTTGGCAATCTTTAGGAGTTCTGGAAGCTTTAGTAATCATGGCAGTTGTTTTGATACCTATTGCTGTAGTATCTGATGACTACACACCGAGTAATTCAGCCTTGCAGGGTGTTTTGTACAAGGTGTGTATGAGTGCCTTTGTCTCTCCACCTGGGGAAGAAATGAAATCCCTGTACTGATTTTGTAGAACCCCAAAGAATGTCCCCCATTCCAGTTTAGTACAGCAGTGGCAATGCAATTCTTCTCATGAATTGCTTTCATAATACCAAACTTTTATTATTGATAGCGCAGGGTAAGAACTCGGTAAGATAATAATCTTTATCTGCATCCACTTACCAATGATGAGGTGATACACAATAATGTGTTATCCTGTGGCACTCCGTTGGTGTGGCTAAGCCCTAGGAAGTGTCCTTAAAATTAAGAATTAATTGCATTTGGGTAGATTGTGAATATGTTCACTTCTCCAGTTAATACGGCCGCTCACCTTCCCCAGCCTGAAGTGGCATAAAAACAGGTTGTTGCAGACATGGGTATTTCATCATCGCTTGCTTGCAATGATTTAAAAAATACCATAGTTTTTAGAATAATACTTCACAACAAGAGGGTGAAAGCAGCTTGTTGGAATCTCAAATTATCTTTTTATTATCTTGAACAAATACTGTGCTGCTATTTCTGTTTTTCTGGATCAGTCCTGACACAGGCAGGGACATGGTGTATATCCTTTCAAAACAATGGTGAGATTGCACTGTTACTTGGAGATTTTGCCCTAAGGAAAAACTTGCTTTTTGCAATTGTTTGAGCTCCAGCTACACGACTCGTTTCAATATGTGGGCTACAAAACCTCCTACGGAATTGGGATCAGACCAGCACAGATTGACAACCTAAATTATGCTTAATTCTCTCATGCAATTTAGGCCTCTTTTTCAACATTGTTCCTGATAGAGCAGTTCTCCGAGACCAGTTCAGATGTTTAGATTAAGTAATTACTGCTTAGCCTGACTGTGGGTGATGAACTGAAGGCGCTGTTTGCACTGCAGCGTTCCTACATTGCTGAAAACATGCAGCTCTTTTACCTCGGCAGGTGCTTGGCTCTCTGAAGGAGGTGTCTTCATTAATTTATTTTAATCTGTTGATTTGGGTGGATCGCTCACAATTATGTGCTTTAACAACAGTGTGTTAGTCCTCAATTTGAAAGTCTCCCGTGTCATACACAGCTCCATCAGATCTGAAACTCCTTCGGTTTTTCAATGTTCTCCTCAGGGCTGAATAATTCACAAGTATTTCTTGTTTTCTTTTTCCTGTAATTTCTTAAGTTTAATATCCTGTCCATCTGCATCTGTTAAGAGTCTAAAATGCTGCCTTGATGTTGCATCCTAGTTTCATGTGTTGTCAGGCCACATTTATCAAAGGTGTGTTCTAAAGGCTTGTTCTCTGCTTACACCTCTTTGCTTGGCATGGGAACCTCTCAGTGTGATCTTAGTGTGCCTATAACTTATTGATTGACTTTTCAGATAACTGCTTCTTCTCTTCCACTAAAACACCAGAAAATTAAATACTCCTCCCTTCAGGAATTTTTCATACATAAGCTATACTTCTAAAAAAAGCAAGCCAACCAGTTGTGAAAGATTACTTAGATATAACTCTTATGCAGGTTATAAAACGGGGAATTTCCTCCCTGCTTTTGGAAAGTCTGAATGCACTTTAGATTGTCCAATTCCTGCTGAATCTGTGTATAATTGAGTACAGCTATCTTTGAGGATAGATTTTCAAGTTAGACCCCGTTCTAACTTGATCTTGATCTGCTTCTCCCTTTTTACTGTTGCAGTGACCCCACAGATCTTTGAAAGCCGGGAATTTAAAAGATCTAGGTGATGTTAGCTGATGGCTATAATCCTTCTTCAGTAAGAAGGATTTATTTATTGAAACTGTTCTCAACTTTAGTATATAAATTTATAACAAAGTACAAGCTTTGTACAATTTCCAGAACCAAGCAGCTCCTATTCAGAAAAAAGGTCAAAAGTGGAATGTAACTTTTTTATCCCCACTCCGACATTTGCATTGTATTTCTTGAGCATTTTGAAAAGTGGACTTATGTCATGATTTTCTAGAGGGATCCTGGTTTTGGCTTCTTCTGGAGGCTTCTCTCATTTGTTCTGCTCTGTTTCTGAATCAGCTGTTTAGAAATCTTTCTATAATTGCAAGTTCCTCTTGTTAGGTGAGCTCCTGATTAATCTTGTGACAGTAAAACCATTCACTGGTGGCCTTTTGGTTCCTGAAAACCCCTGAAATAGAGAGTTGGAAAAACACCTTGCTCTGAGCATTAACCAGTGAAACACTATTTCTGTGCAACTTTGCTGCCTGTGAAAAAAAATTCTATTATTCCCCCCCCCCCCCCCCCCGTACTTTTTTTGATTTGTTTTTTGTTTGTTTGGGGTTTTTGTTTGTTTGTTTTTTGTTTGTTTGTTTTTTTGTTTTGTTTGGGGGTTTTTTGTTTCCCTTGGACACCCCCCCCCCAAAAAAAAAAAAAAAGGAAAAGGAAAAGAAACAAAAAATGAGCAAACCCCTGGAGATTCTGGAGAAAAATATGTGGAAAAGTCATACACATATCAAATTGTAACTTCATCTACTTAAAAGAATGAGAAATGTACGGTGTTAGCTGTCACCAAAGTTCCTCTGTCCCTTGTTAGCCGTCAGCAGTGGTGGTGGCATAAATAACTATCCTGACTCCTGTGTTTATACAGGTTGAGGCATTTAAGTACTGGAACAGTGTCCTCTATGGTTTGGGAAACTCTGCATTACCTCCAATCATTGTGGTCCTAGACATGCTTGTAAATGAAAGTTAAATTAATGTTGTATAATGACAGATAAATCTCTTGTACTGTATGCTCACTTGCTTAAGTGATTTTTGCCTCTTGCTATTTAAGAGAAAAAGTCAAGATACTATAAATCATTGGTGCTAAAAGTATAAACAAAAGAAAACAAGTCATTTTCTTTGGGATCAGAAAGATAAAGGAGGAGAATAAACTTCTAATAAGCCCAGAAACGTGAATTTTGTCATAATACAGTTGCCATAGTGTATAGACCAATGACAATACATAATTATACTTAATGCTGCAGATGTTAGAACTTGCTTGATTCAATGCAGAACACTTACTGATTTTCAGAAAGAACTTACGATGGAAAATATTTCAATTCTCCTGTTTATTTTAAGACAAGATATTTCACATAAGCTTTTTATGTGTGGTTTTTTTTATTTTTTCCCACAAAATCTCTTGGCTGTGCTTTTGCCAGCTGGAGACTGGAGATGATAACGTCCTATCAATTTTGTCACAATGCCACAAAGGGCTTCCAGTGGCATTTTTGAGTGGTCATTGGGATCAAGTCTATTTTTTTTTTTTTTAATTTTAGATATAATCTAAGACTGGAATAAAATTCTCTCTGTAGCTAACAAAGTAGCACAGTGCTCAGGGAAGAGGGAACAGTAAGTAAACAGTTCCTATGTGTTCATCATGGAGCAGTTTTGGAGTTTTGAGTGTGTAAAGGTTGC
The DNA here is from genome assembly GCF_017639235.1 of Corvus kubaryi. Taxonomy (NCBI): domain Eukaryota; kingdom Metazoa; phylum Chordata; class Aves; order Passeriformes; family Corvidae; genus Corvus; species Corvus kubaryi. Next base: position 2,347,607 of record NW_024582058.1, on the reverse strand, counting down.
AGCTCGGCTCCTTCCCACCCATTCCAAAAATCAGCCAAACTATCAGATGTTTCTGTTCCAACTCAGCTTCAATTAATTCTGACCCTCCAGCCCACATCCGTAATCTCAGAAATGGGAAACCCTAATATGTGTCTTGGGAGGCTGGTTCTCCAGTGCTGTCTGCTTTAATGATATAGCACATTTGGAGTGGTGTAACTGAATACAAACCCACCATGCTCGTCTCCAGCATCCCAAGGACTTTCTGTTTTTAAGGACTAGTTTTATGCTGTTCAAGTGATGCAGTTTAAGGAAACAAGAGTACCCATGTAGGAACCCACTGATTGTAAAAATGAGTATAGCAATAAAAAGTATTTATTTGGGTTTATTTATTCATTGGGGATTTGCAATAATAGTTCACTGTCTAATATGTGCTTATTTCAAGGTTTCAGCGGGTTCTGAGCAGATGAATTTGCTTGACTGACCACTTTGTGTTGGGTTTCGTTCTATTTACGTTACGTGTCTGGTTATATTTTAAATTTGCAGAGGCTATGAAGTGTTTGATGTAGTCGTATAAACAATTTGATTTCTGAAAAGATGTTCTGAATTAGATGCCATTGCTGTACGACAATATACTAACAACATTCTGAGATCATTTTAAGCCCTTTGTTTAGTAACACAATGAATGTCATTAGACTGTTAGAGTAAGAATGTGAACATTAAAAACAGCTTGTAAAAATGAAGAGTTTTTGAAATCTAGAACTATGGGGGATATCAAATTGGAGCATCTGCTTCTGTCTTTAATTTTTGAGTGAAATGTTTTCCTATTGATTCTTGACAAATGTGTTTCCCATCAAATCAGGCATTCAAGTTTCAGTTTTGACAATCACACCTCAAAAAACAATTTTCAGTGCAAATTTTGAGATGGATGTTGAAAGCATGAAATTAAAAGTTGCCATTCTTTTTGTTTGCCTTTCATTTGTGGTACTTAGGAGTCACGAGTTGCATCTGGCAGCCATGCTGACTGGAAACACTTCATTTCCACTAAAATAAAAGCTAGTATTTTCATGGAATTGCATGTCATCAGAGTAAAAATAAAAATAGAAACTTCTATAAGAGCATCAGATCTGCTAATATAAAACTGTGTTCGTTTTTCTTCCACTTGCCTCTGTTCCCTGCAATTATTTGTATTGGCATTTAGTCTGTACTTGTCTTTTGCTGCTGGAGCAGCCAAAGTTTTATTGAGCTGCTCAGTATAAATATCATCCCTACAGCTGTACCGTGTGAAGGCACATAAAGCATAAGTCAGGTGTAGCTCTAGCAGGTATTGTGCAGCTCAAGAATGCAGGGGAGCCTGCGTGGGAGCTGTCGCTCATATCACGTCCAGGACTTATGAAAAATAGGATGTAGTGAGGCTCATGAAGGTTTGTGCTTGTATTCTCTGACTCATCATCTTCCTCTTTGCCTGTGCCAGTTGTGCATCCCTGTGTCCTGTCCCAAAGCTGTTCTGGTTGTGTGGCAAAACTGTTGGCTTGTGGTTATTGAAATATTTTCAGGTGTGCTGTCTACAAGAAGAGTGCTCCAAAGCTTAGAGGGATAAAAATCTTCCATGGGGAAACCTTGTCTCTTATAAGGATTTATGCACTATTTATATGTATTTGTTTTTTCTTTGAAGTACTACAAATGTTAGGTGTGTTTGTAAAATTTTAAAGATAATTCTAACTGTACCGTTATGTAGTTTTGAATGTGGTTTGTTATTTTCTTTTTTCCCAGTTGTTTTGAGATTGGCAACTGAGACAAATAGTGCCATTCAGAAGAAAATAATTGCAAGCATTCTCTCTCCTTGAAAAACAGGTCTATACTTTGCATCTGTATCTATATATAAAGTTTTGTAGTCATTAGAAAATGATGCCAATTAACATGGAGCATTTGATAATTTGAATTTTCTTGATGTATCAACTACTTGTTTGTTGTTATTAGTGCTGAACCATGAATAATTTACTGGCTTTCACTTTAATCTGCAGTGTCTGCTAACTTTGAAGTTCAGTAGTCAATTTAAAGTTTGCTGGAGCTGACTAATGATTCACCAGAGATTTTTGTGAGATATTTTGTCATCCATTTAAAGCTTGGAAAGGTTTGCTGTTGCAGCCATCTGGCAATTCTTGGTTCTCTGGAGAAAAGAGAAGCCTTTTGATACAATAGATCAAAGCATTCTGCTCTTTCAGTGACTGATACCTATAAGTAACTTAGAAGTTTCTCAAAATGATTTCACAACGCCTGTCTCATTTGCCAAACTTTTGCATTCTAGCTACAATACAACACTGGCCATGAATTACATTTTAATTATATTTGCATCATTATTTAGAAACTTCTGTTTGCAGTTGATTTACAGATCCAAGTGTTCTATAAACCAAGAGGTTTTTAATTTACCAAATACGCTGCTATGATTAATAAAATCAATGCTAAATCTTGTGGCTCTTAGTGCTAATGGCATAGGTAAGGGTACTCTCAGCAACTGTACTTGTGCTATACCATAAGCCTGAGATATTGATGTATCCCTTAGACTGTAGGTGATGTAAAACTAGAGTCTAAAACCGTATATCCCACTATTTGTAGAGCTAACTCTGTTAGCAGTTGGAATTCTGAGATTGGGCTTTGCAGATGTTTGGCAGTGAAGAGCAGATATGGAGAGAGTGAGTGAGGACAGGAGGTGAGCACTGCAACATCCCTTGAAACGAGCCCAATCTCACGCCGGATGGTCCGTGCACATGGGAGGTTTGTCTGGGATCAGGATGTTGTTTCTATTCCGTCAGACATTCCGGATGTGCAGTTGCCATGACCGCACATGTCCAGTCTTCTCACAGAGTGACTTCATTGCATCACAAGTGCACCACAAGCAGCCAAGCCAGAATGATTAAATTGGCTTTTACCTTGCATGTTATTTAGTTAAAGGGTGTCTGAGTGAGATTTGGTGCTGGGTTTAAAAGGGAACCCATTAGCTTGTAATGCCCCATATCTCTGTGCAGTACAGGAGGCAGCAGTGAATAAATGCCCAGTGGAACTGGGATGTGTTCATGCCATTCACTCTTCCTGGTGTTAGTTCATTGTAATGATTGATGTACCAATGAAAGAAAATAATCCTTGTCTGTCACACTGTCCTCAATCAAAACCTATCAAGGAATTTCAGAAATAGCTGATGTGTCTTGGGATGTAGCCTATATCACCCTACTATCTCTATGTAGTCTTTGGTAATAGTTAAGCCTTATTATTTAACCATTCAAAGTACAGTAATGACTAAATGGCAAATGTGGTATATACCAAGTATCCACTGACAAGTCCTTCAAACTTGCTGTTCTTTACATTAGGCAGCTTGGAGAGAGGAAAAGACTTCTAAGATGCTGAATTTTTGAGTACTGAATAAACTTTAAACACCAACTGGATAATTAATGTGGTACCAAATTTTCAGAAAATAGAATGATGTGAGTTTGGTGAAGGAAGAGCTAATTTTTCACACATTAAAATTTGCTTGAACTCAGATTTAAAAGTGGCATTTAAATAGCAGAAGAAAATTCCACATACTTCTGCTTGTTATTTTTCAGTGAGCTATCCAAGATAGGTCTGGTGCTCTTGTTTCTTGTCCACAAACAATGATAAATTTGTAATTGCGTACTTCATAAACTTCCACAATTTAGTGTTCTGCCTGCTGTAACTCTGAATCAGATGCATGTGCTTACCTGATTGTTTATCTCCCCGTCTGCTCAACATGTGCTTCCTAGCAGCTACAGTTCAACATGTTTTTTCTTCTTCTTTTTTTTTTTTTTTTCCAGTGTGGGAACTTTGCTGTCTTGGTGGATGTTCATATTTTGCCTCAAGGCTCCAGTAAAGACACCAGCTGGTTTTCAGATCATGAGAAAGAGGTACAACAAATATCAATTCTACTTCAAAAGCATGTGGCTGCAGGGAAAATGTTGGATTGCCTTGAACTGTTCAGAATTTTTCAGTGTTATGAGAATATTGTTAGTTATACCTAAGCATCAGTGGTTGCTGTGGGACCCCTAAGTCAACCATATGTGCTTTTTGGGTCACTAATGACCACTTTAAATTTGCTTTTTAATTTTTAAACTCTGTGTGTGTGCACATATATGCATGCATGCAATGTGGATTCTTCTGACTTAGCTTTTAATTTAAAAAATATGTTTCTCATGAACATTTGTAAATTATCTTCTGTGATATAAACCAGATTGTGCCAGGTATCGTTTTCTTGGTGAAATATCTTTCTATTAATTTTCTTTTTTCATTCTGAGAAGTGTAAATGATATTGCATTTAGAGGGTACAAGAAAACATAAATATGCATGATAAACCATAGTAGAACTGTTGCATCTTATGAAAAGAAACTTCCATGATTTTTAAGTGTATCATGTGCATAAGCTGATGAAACTGGGGAAAATCAGTGCATCAGTGAGCTGCAAAATTCTGCCTGTAACTTTCATCAGAATATAGAGAAATCACACATGATCTTGTGATGAGTTCCTGGCTGGAGCTTTCTCCTCTGTGTGGGAACTTGAGAAGTTCCCTATTGAAAACGAAGGCAGGATATGTTTGGGATGCCTGTGGACTTTCCCGCAAGTCTCCGTTACGGTAATTTTCAGCAGATAGCTTCCCTAATAATGCCATCATTAACTTGTCACTGCACAGCGTCCCCAGACATCTCAGAGTAATACATTTAAGTGAAATTAAAAGAAACAATAAATTAATATCCTGAGGGAGCAAAAGCCGAATATTTAGCAGTTTGTGGTTCATCCGATTTGTGGTTTATTAAGCAGAGAAATAAGAAAATAGGGAAAATATTTTAGATTTCTTTTTTATGACTAAATGAATGCTCATTCCCTTTTCTATTTATAACCAGCTTTACGCTCCTGGTTATCTGAGTTTTAAACGTTTTCAAAATGTATTTTGTAAGACAGCCAAAACAAAAGAGATTAATTTCAGGAAATTAGATCATGATTGATTTAATAAAGAGGCATGACAGGACAGCATTCAGTGCATTTCTGTGACTGCACGTTTCGAGAAAAGTACAAAGGTTGCATATTTTCAACAACTGAGAAGTGTGAGTCCAATAGCTTTGCAATTCACTTCCTGAAAGTCCTATGCAGAATCTTTGTGTAAGTGACGGGAGGAAGGGTCCCAAAGAAAGATTATTTTGACATATTTTTTATGAGGGCTTTTACATGTTCATCTCAAGTGGTTTCTGGAAAATACTAGTGGTGGTGCAGCCCTCTCTGCCTGTCTGTGGGAAATGTGGATGCCTCTGTAACAAATGCAGTTCCTGCTGATCCCCTGCTTACCCTGGATGAAATGCATTGGCTTGAGCTCATGGACCCTGGTGATGCTGTCCCAGTGGCCTTTTGGCTGCCAGCTCCTCCTTGGAGCATGTGCCATGGAGGGCAGGATGGGAACTTCACCAGTGCCCAAAGCATGGGATTGGTGTAAGGAAATACAGCTGGGTGTTGGAATGACCACCAGCACTGTGACACATTGCTGTGACCAGTTGGATGTAGTGTATTCTTGGGATTGCTGTGAGATGCTGCAGTTTTTGTCCTCCTTCTGCCCTTCCAGTTTCCCTGCCCTTTCTTCCACATCCCTTTTCCCCTGGAATAGCAAAGTCAAAGTTTTATCTTTGCACTCTGAGGTCTGTAGGGTACTTTGTGGAAAGCCATTTAAATAATATTTCCATAAGCCTAACAAGTAAAACATGTTCCATGTAAATGAAAGAAGTGCATGGTAATGTTTATTGCTGCAGAAGGAACCAAAGACAAACCATGTTTCTGCTGCTTTCTAGACCTTTTCATTCTAACCTGAACACAGGCCCATGAAGGAATGTGTAATGGGAGCACTTTAATGAGTTAAACAGAAGAAAAAGCAAAACCAGTAATTTATAATTGTACTCTACAAGCAGAAAGGAAAATATATTTCTTACTGTAAAGAGAAAATACTGGTTGTGATTGACTAATGTATGTGCCCTGCTTTTATTTAGAGCAATGCACTAAAAATTTGTTGTTCTGAGTACTTTCTACATTAATCAAAAGGAAATTTCAAGCCAAGATAGCTTAGAAACTACTTATATAATTTTATGTGTTACCCAAACACATTACAGAGGTAAAGTTATATTTTTGTGTGCCACAAAATATCGCTTCTGTGAGCACATAGTTATGAACAATGGAAAACGAGAACACTGAGGAAAGGGCTCAAATATGTATGTGTGTATTAAGCTTAAAACTTATTCTGGTATTCAAGAGATGAATTTTTTGTTTTTACTCCAAGTATTTTTTTTCCTGGGTAATTCTGGCTGAAGGCTTTGTTCTTCCGGAGTTGTGTGTGGTTTTATTGTGCTTTGTTGAAGAAAGTATGAAAGATATGAACATTTATGTTTAGGAGCAGAACAATCTAAATTAATTAGAGCAATTAAGTCGCTGTGACCTAATTTGTTCAGAGTCTTCTCTCTTTCCACCCCCCTCTCCCCCCTGAAATTACACTGAAGCAGAATATCTGTTGTGGTTTATAAGGATTCTTGTAGAGAAATAGTGTGTTGACAATTCCTGAGAGGATTTATACTAAAATTTTGCTTAAATAACTCATGCTGTGATACATTTTTAACATGTATCCTACATTTTAACATTTTCCTCCTTTGAATGCATATGAAACTAATTTCTGATAAAAAAGTTAGCATTGTAATATAATGTATTTCATCTGCCAAGTAAGAATTTCATAATGTACTTTCCTCTCTTGTTCTGCAGAAAAATGGTTTGATTCCCCTCCTTTTTCCCATTCATTTCCTAACTGATGTGCTTCTGCTCTCAATGTTTTTCCTTTTAATGTGAGAGGGGGTAATTTTGTATTGATTTCTGCTGTGTGCCTGTGGGCATTTCTGTAAATTTAGATCAAACCAGGCCGGTGGTTTCTCTTTCAGGAGGTCTGCAAGCTGCTAGAAGAAGTTGTTGCTTCAAGGGTCAAACACTACTTGGAGGCACATAAACAGCGTGGTCAGTGGAAAGCCATGGAATATGGATCATCTGGGCCTTTGTTTCTTACCGGTAAAAGAAATTATTTAACTTAGTGTGAAGTAAAGTCATGGGGAAAATACTGTTCTTCGTTTTTTTCTGTGAGAAACTTGCCATCAGGAAGGCCTGAAATAGCTGATGTTTGGGTATGGAATTACTTCAGTTAGTGAACAAATTAAGTGGATTTTAATTTTCTTTGTTACTTAAAAGTGAATGTAGTGCTGGTACTATTAGTCCAAGAGCCTATTATTAGAATTTAGAAAAAGAACTTATATAACCCTTGGTCCTGCAAAATTGATTGAAATCTTGCTGGTTAGTTAAGTCTCCTTTTTACTCAAACATTTAGTTTAGAATTTTTAAATACAGAAATAATATCTTTACTTCTCCTGCTTTTGGCAATCTGTTCAGTCTTAAAAAGTTGGTGTGGTGTGATAAATGACATTTGTCATTCCACCAGTGCTGCTGCAGGCTCGGCAGCAGCACCCATCACCTTGGGAGTGCAGAAGAGAACAGCATTAAGAGCCTTCACCCCGTCGGAGCTCTTTTTTTGTGTTTGTGTAAGGGTTGAGACCAACGGGTGCCATTTCAGTACATCTACATTCGAAACTAAAGATCACGGTCACTTGTAGCTTGTACCTTGCTGTTAGAGCAGCTTTGGGGCTAATTGGCTGCCAGTTTTTGTTTGATACCATTGCACCAATAGCATAATGGTGGGGTTTACAGTTGATAGGCTTATCTGTTGGTCTTTTATCATACCAGCAATTTATTTTTAAATAGTTCTTGGGCAAAAAATTACAGATTTTTGTTACTAGCCTGGAGCAGGTCATAAACTTGTCACAGAAAAGAAGGGCTGCAGTAGTAAAGCTCTGTGTTGGCCATGGTTTGTCACATTTCCTTAAATACATTGAGGAATCTCTGCTGAAGTGTGACTTCTGCAATGCATGTAATTACATACTTACAATATATGATCACTGTACTCATAAATTTTAGAATTCAACATATGTTATAGTAACAATTTTAATAGTGCACAAATTCTTTGCCTCTTGAAATGCTTTCCATTATGGAAAAGGTATATTCCTATAGAATTCTATTAGATGGTTGCAGCTTTAAACACTATTGTCAATAACAATGAGTGGCTTTAATGAGAAAACACAGGTTACATGCTGTATGGTTGGCTTATTATTGCAAAATTTTAGGCATATATGGGAGCCAGGTTCTTCTGGCATGAAATGGCCTTTTTCTCACCCCCAAGAACACAATACCACATAAGCAAGGGGTGCTTCAGGCCACTAAAGTATTTTCAACCTCTTTTTTTTCCTTTCAAGTAGTAACGACATTTTATCCCTTTAAAATATTACTAATGTCAAGCACATGAACTTTCAGACCCCTGTACTTTTCTGATTGTGAGTGAGCAAAAAGAATTTTCTTCAGTGAAAGCAGAGGGACATTACAGATGGTGGGATCAGAATTTCTAAGATTTGTTGAGATTCTTCTGTGTTTTCTTTTATCAAGGGATGTTTTTTATCATTTATTTTTTTAAAGTTTCCTGCCTCAGTAAAAAGTAGGTTTTGAAAAATGATGATTTTATAAGGTAAAACTGCCAGACATAATAACCGGTTTTATATATGTGGGCAGATGCAACACTGATCTGAGGGTGTTTGTGAGAATTTAGGGTCTTCTATTTTCTTTTGTATCATGAACATTTCAGTAAAAATACTGGTATGCTGTCCCAGGGTTGTGAACTGATCTTCTGCTTGACTCTTCCCCTTGTTTCCTGAAAATTAAAATCTTAGGGATATGCATTTGAGGAGGTCATCAGTAAGATCAGTGACAGTTTTAGATTAAAGGATATTTACTTTGGATGAGGCAGAATGACTGTTCCATCAGTTTTCTGCAGTTAATCTCACCGTCATTAATTAACAATAAAGAATTAAAGGAAGAAAACAGGCTGTGATAACGAACATTCATGTTAAGCTTCATTTCCAAAGCCAGCTCTTTCTTCTTCTCTCAGCCTGCTTTGCTCAAGGCTGTAATTTGTAAGAAAGGAGTGCTTTGTTCAGGTCCAAGAATCAAGTTTCTTCAAGTTCTATTCAAGTCTGTTCTTACCTGGGGAGGAAATAACAGAATAGGTGGGTGTTCACTGGGGCAACCGGGCCCTGCTTCTAAGGACTGACCCTTTGAGGTGAGCCACAGGGCCGGGAGTCTTCACCAGTTACCTCTTGTGTTCTGCCTTCCTCTCTAGGATCACAGGTTCTGTTTGTAGGCTGCAGGGAGATGGTTTTGTGTTTTTCACACCAATGAAGTGCCTCATTCCAGGCCAGTGCTTGGCTGGCAGTGTTGTGTAGTACACAAAGGAATGCACGAGCCTGGTACTTGCTCCACAGAGGTGCTGCTGGGAAAAGGCTTCAGCTGCAGCTATTGTTGCATTTGGAGGCTATGAAGAGTTTGAGTTCTTCAAACTCTGAGTGGTTTCTTTTGCTCCAAGTTATTCAATCTGTATTCAAACCCCTGCTATTGTAAGGAAGTGTGTATCTATAGAAGGAACCTCCACACGCTTACTAACTGGCTACTTACTATTTCCAGTGTCCCAGGTCAGCATTCCATCCCTGTCTGAAGATGCATCTTTTCAAGTCAATTTTAGCTAGTTTGCTGTACACACTGCGGGATGTATTCAAAATTTCTTCAAAAGAGAATTATTAGACCAGTATTAATAAGATTTTAGGCTACCTTTAATGTGAAGGTATGTTGTATTAGGTTTCATTTCAGAACTAGAAGCCAAGCTACTTTACTTCAATGAGCAGATCTAATCCTGCAAGATCTGTTGAGCAGGGAAGACTTGTTAAGTCTTCTACTTCCTTACTACTATAACTATTTTGAAAAGAAAATTTTCACCTATCACAGCTTCTTTTTAGTATTAATGTTATATTCTGTTTAATATTAATATTATTTGACACTACCTTTCATTTTTGTGGCACTTAATGTAAATATCCATGCAAGTTACTCGTTAATTTACGTTTCTTTTTTTCTTTTGCATTTGAGTTCCACCCACTCTACAGTGTGTGGTGGGTCGCATACCAGCTCATTAGGAAATCTGTGGGTGTTAGACACAGGAGAAGAAAGAAAGAAGGAAAGAATGGAAAAATGAGAAAAAGTAGCCAAGACAAGCAAGTTCTTCCTATTCTTCCTTCTGTCTGAACAATTTCCACACCCCTCCCAAATGGCCAGTATGAACAATTTGCCAAAGTAAGCTTTAATTTAGTCTTTGGACATAGGCTTTGGTATAAACTCTCTGTTTCCTGTGTTTAATTAATGTCCAAACGTGTTTGACTTTGGTTTATTTTATTTTTTTAAAGAGAAATTTAAAATGGGGTGGATTTTCAAAGGTTGAATTTGGCCTGCATCACATCTGCATGGCCAAAATCATGCAAGAAGGATATTGGCCAGGTATGGCTTGTGACTGCATTATTTGAAGTTTCATGTTCCACAGAAAGTGGCTGGTTTTGATCAAGAGCAGTGAGAATTAAGAGGAGACTACAGAGGACTGAGTAGAGATATTAAATACAGGAGAAATGACAAAGGATGAACTGAAAACAATAAGGAAGAAGGTAAGGTTTACATGGGCACAGAGGAAACAATAAGGAGAAGTGAAAAAAAAAATATGGCTGATAGAAATGTCAGTGTTAGAAATGGAAGGAAGGAAGAGGGTATATTGTAAACTGACCTTCTTCCCCCTCTTGAGGGAGGAGAAAGTTAACTATGTTTTTCCTACAAGTAATTTTCAGATCTATTCTCATTCCTTCCCTAGCATCCTTGCTGTTTTTCTTGGCTTGAGGGTGGGACATTTTTGCTCTGATTTCAGATCTTTTTATTGTACAGTCTCTTCTACAGTGAAAATAATTAGAGATCATGCTGTCACATGGCACAGTGAGCTCCTAGCTTGATTTTTTCTGCTTTCCCTGGGATTCTGTATATTTTTTACATATTTTTAACTTTCTTCTCTAATGAAATGGGGCTTACTGTGGTCATGTTTTCTGTGTTCATCTGTTCATCCAGGTGTTTTTGCAAATGTGACTGTAGTTTATTAACAGGTAGAAGTCTCAGACTTGACATTCTCTGACATTAACTTCTGAGAAGCTTACTAAAATGAGAAACTGGAAGAGATATAAGAGCTGTTATGAGTAGTTCAGCCTTACAAAGATCTGGAGTCAAAGTTCATGTCTCATTTAGTGTAAAGAAAAATGCATAAGATGCAATTTCATAAGAAAATACTTTTCTCTTGCTTATGAAACGATTTTTTTGGCTCCTGCAAGCACACAAAAAATATACAATAAATCATGATGGTAAATATTCCAAACTCTTTTGGCATTGCATTTTAATTTGAACATTATGATGTTTTTAAGGGAAACACCCTTTTCAGACTGCCCCAGTTTGCTTTAGGAGTGTTCACTATTGCTGTAGGACATGAATTGTGTGAAATGCTTGTAGGGTATGTCCCACATTATAATCCTGTAACAGCAAAACTGATTTATTCCCACTCTCCCAGCTGTTAAGTCACACTCCTCTGCTGTGAAACTGTTGGTTTGGTTTGAACTAGAATCTTTTCACTTGCCTTGCTCAAACAGCAACTCTACAACGCTTTGATGGATGCAGCTACAGGGGAGAATAAGCAGCCATAGGGGACTGAGAAGGAGTCTTTCAAATGAACTTTGATAGTTGCAGTTGCACATTGTAATATCTGTCTCTCCAAAGAATTACATTGCAGCTTCTCTACAATGGGCTCATTTATGATTTGTGGCCAAGTCCTGCAAATCTGTGTGAACTTTAAACTTACATTCATCTGTCTGTGACAACAGAGCTCCCTGAAGTATGCAGTAACTTATGCAATAACTTATGAAAAATGTTTTGATTAGTATCACGTACTTAATATTTCCTGTATTTGCTTTAGGTTACTTTCCCCCCCCCCCCCCCCCCCATTTTTACAGCCAGATAATGGGGGAATAAGGGCACTTTTTTTTTCACCAAAGCATTTTTCTTCTAGAAGATTGAGGTTATATATCTGAACTTTTTGTTGTTGTTGTTTGGTTTTGTTCTTTTCTCAGGGTAACTGATACTTGACAAGAACAAAAGAAATGTCCATACTTACACACTCTTTGGGTGTTTTCTTTTTCTGTGATTTTTTTTTTTTTCTATCTTACCTTAGATTGTAATACAATAGAATTGGGAAAAATGCCAAGAAGGGCAGCAGAGATGATCTAAGATGAGGAAATGCAATACAGGGAACAGTTGAGTGTTCCTGACTCTTCAGCCTGGGAAGTATATAAATTAGGGGGAATACAACCAAGATCTATGAAATCATTTCTTGTCTCATTCTTTTCCAGTTTGAGAGCAAGGGTGTATCAAATGAAGGTATTGGAAATGCTGTGGTAGTTAGGGGAACTGTGAAACTCTTTGCCAAAGGATAATGGGCATGATAAAGGCTTGTGCTGCATCCACAGCAGCAAGAGAGAGTATTCCAGCGAGGGGACAGAATCTCCTTTGGTGCACTAAAGGCCTGAGTTGAGAGGGCTTGGAGCCTGGCAGTTACCAGGGGAATAACCACGTGCACTTGGCTCTTGTATTTAGTGTCTCCTTGTAGGCATTTTACAGCCAAGGTGTTTGGCTTTAGGGACCTTTGGTGTTCCCCTGTGTGGCCTTTCTTACCACCGTGCTCCTCTGTAAAACAAGACCTCATTCAGTCAGAGTCAGTGGGAGTTAGAGACTGGCAGAGGAAGTTCTGCACTGTCTAGGACTGAAGCATCTACCTTTGGAAGGATCTTCTGTCGTGGCACTGATACTGGCAGAGGCTTCAGCAATGGTTGTCTCTGTCTTACACGGGATATTTGCAGCTGCAGCACCAGGTGGGTTGAATGTGATCTTCCTATTTTACTTCTTCCCTGGTGGCAGCTCCCCGTGAAATTATTTATGGTCTTGGGTAAGAAATGAAATGTTGTACTTATTTTAAAGATTCCTTAATAAAGTGTTTTATGTAGATAGTATTGGATTGAAAAGAAATATAATTTATTTAAAACAACAGAAGAGTTGTTTAATTTGGTGTATTTTTGTGAAAAGGAAGAATTTGCTGTTGGTTTTGAAAACAGTCTTGACCTCTAGCCTTAAAATAATCTCTGCCTTAATGCATTGTATTGCTTTCTTTTGCTTTCATCGTTTCCATTTTTTGTCTCTTGTTTCCATATGATTTTCTTCATTTTATGAGAAGAAAAAATAGTATGAAAAGGACCCCTAGTTGTGTGTGTGCAAAAAAAATAGTGTTTGTATGCACAAACAGCTACTCTTACACATCTGTGTGAACTATAAAGGTCTTCCTTCATCATCCAAGTATTTCTGCAGTGATTTTGCTGTTAGTATTTCAGTTTATGCAAAGACACATATATTTATTAATTTATGCAAATTTGAAGTTAATCTTTGGTGTTTTCATTCTATAGTTAGGCAAAAAAATCAGCATCCATTAATCATGTGTCTTTACAAAGTGGAGTTATGTGTCTCAGTCTCTCAAAGTTGGCTGGAACTTGATAGGTAATTTATCTCCATCAGTTAAAAATGAAGTTTAGGGTACTAGTTTGATGCAGGTGTTTCAAGTTAGGCAAGATGAACCCCGCCTTTAATTTCTGATTTGATACTCACCTGAGAATATCAAAGTGACTCTCATCTAGGCTAGGGAACATACCTTTGGAAAGAGCCCTTGGCATGCTTGTTCCGAGTGGGAATTCAGCATTTTTGGAGGGCACATGAGGTGAATTTGAAAATCTGTTCCTAAGCACTATTTCTTACTTGACTGCCTTACTCTTCGTTGCAACGTATTTTCCTCTTGAAGGTGCTCTTTCATGTGTGCTCGCCATGGGCTTTACAGCTTCTCTAGTCCCTTGAAATCAGGAATACAGAGGATGGATTCTCAGTGTACAGCCCATGGACCTGTTTTAGCACTAGGCACAGCTGGAAGAGGTGGCAGATAGGTTTGGGGTTTTTTTGAGTGCTCACTGTTTTGGTTGAAATGTTTTGGTCCTAAAAATTAACTAGGTTTACAGTGTCTTTTGTGTTTAGTTCAACTGTGCATTAAATGAGATGGAAAAAACCCCAAGGATTGATTCTTATTTTGAAATTAACTGTTGGGTTCCTTTTAAAAATGTTCTTTATTAAGTGTATCTAAAGAGAGCAATATTGTTTTGGTTAGAATGTAAGCAAGAAAGAATAGGGATTTGAAATAATACCTGAAAGAAATGTGATTTCCCTAGAAATGTTCAGAGGAATTCACTTAATTGCAACCAGAAGTTTGACCTGGAAGTGTAATGTTTTGACCTTTTAGCTGTCTGGCTTCCTAAATGTGTTGTTTTGCTCTCTTTAAACTGTGAGAAAATCTCTTTTATACATCTTTAACCCTTGCCTTCCCTAAAAGTCTCAATAAAAGTCTCAGTAAAAGTCTGCAAACAATCACCAGCAAAAGAAAAATCATCATGATATTTTAAGGAAAAAAAAAAATCATTGCATCTATGTGTTGAGCACTGAAGTCCTTTCTATTTTCATTTTAACTGGAAGTAATTGGGGGTATAATTTCACTGTTAAATATGAATAGGAATTTCTTTTAAACTTTCCATGCTGCCGTATTATACAATAATACTCTCCTTTGTTCTTTTGTTCTTAAGTTTCATTATCATATGACCAAGGTAGAAATTACAGCTTTTAAAATTGCAAACATTTTTGTGGGTTTATTCATATTTGGAAAATTTTTATTAGCCATTATAGGAATCTGTCCAGGTAGAAATGGAGGCCCGATTCCTGAAAAAAACTGTGCCTCTTTTCCCCATGTAAGTAGTTCAGTGGGAGCAGTTCTGGGTGTTTGATTCACCACTGAAGTACCAGGTATGTTGTGGTTGTTGCACACTAAGTATTTCTGTGGACTACAAAGGCACAGTGGCAGACCACAAACAAAAGCAATGCAGCAAAGCTTTGCAGGGCCCGTGCCTTAATTTGTAAAAAAAGAGATAATTAAATAAAAATTGAGTAGTGTAGCAAATAATAAAGACTTTTACTTGAAAACAGGAGGAAAAAAGTTCAGTGTAATCTTGACTGTGTTGTGGACTTTGAACTTGATGTATTCCATCAACTTCAGACAGATCAGAGATGTTGTAATGCACAGCAAATTACACATATTCAGGGAGAAACATTCAATAGTCACTGTACAAATCCAAGTTTAAATGTCAAAACTTGCTTTAGAAGGAATAGAAGATGGCAGTTTTGTATTTGTTTACTAAGCATCTTTTTCTTAATTCCTTTAATTAAGATATTTTGTTTGGTGGGGTTTTTTTTTATGTGTATGCGTGTGGGCAACCAGAAGTTTGTCCATAGAATATGGGTACTGCCTGTCTTTTGTCTGCTGTTTACTTGCCATGGCACAAGACAGGGTTGTGGAGTTTGGTCTTTTGCATAAAGGACCTTACCTTTGATATTTAGTTTTGAGGAAGAGGATGTCCTGTTTACTTTTTTTTTGCACTTGGCATCTGTTAAGCTGATGTTGGAAATGGAGGCTGCTGAGCTGTGCCATTCAAGGTGGTCCCTTACAACACAGTATTCTTGAGTGAGCTAAGATGAGTGGTTTTATACAAACCGGTTTGCAGTCAGTCTCCAGCTCTTTGCACCAGAACCAGAGCTGAGCTGGTGGCAGTGAGCAGATGATCACAATCATAGTTGTTCTTGGTCTCTTTTGGTGGTATCCTCTTTGCATCAGAGCTTATGAGAGCAGAAGGAGATTGAGACTTATTTGGAAATAGAGCCTTTCAGCAGCTGACTTAATTATGGTCTGCTTGCCAGCATTTAAAAAGAGAAGATACAGAAGGCTCTATTGTGGTACTTTCCACCTATTTTCTATGCCCCAGAATTTCCTTCTGTTCTGAGTTTTTACAAATCTAACAAGAGTCTGTTGTGTGAAAAGACAAAACCTGTGAACCTCTGGCACAACTTGCTTTATTCAGACAACAGGATGAAACTGCAGGTTCAAGTCCACACATGCCTCTTAGAACTCAAGTTCTTTTGAAGTGTCCTCTAGATGTTAGCATAGAAGAGGAGTCATGGCCATCACCATCTACCTCCTAGCTCCACTGGGATATCCTAACAGGAATCCTCAAAAAAAAAAAAAAAATTTAAATATAAGAATATTTTTTGCTATATATCAAGATCACCTTTGAAGAAACCGTTTCATGTTCACGCCACTTTTTTTAAGTTCTGCTGAATATACCTGCTCCTGGTTGTTATCTCCCTCTCTCCCATCACATCTCCAGTGGCAGTGTTGGGCTTTTTCACCAAACCCAGAGCTTTTGTAGCCCTGTGATACAATATATTCCTGACATTTTTAGTGACCCTTGCCTAGAGACCTTGTTAATGGTCGAAGATGAAAGTCTTGGCAGCTGTGGGAGCTTTAGGGTTAAAACCCTTTCCTCTTGGGGGTAAAAGTTTTGCAGAAGTTATTTCCTATTGCCAGGGAAAAAAAAAATGGGGCCTGGAGACCTGTGAAAGGTTTGATTGACTTTATTTGAAAATCTTTCAGCATCATAGTATTTACACCAGTGATTTTGTTGTTCTAATTAACAGTAAGGGGAACCAGTCTAGGCTGATGAATTCCAAGAGGTTAATTTCCACGTGTTGGTTGAATTTTTGTGCTTGAAAAAACTTAGCTTTGTAGAGATTCATCACACTTAAAATACAAAATCCTCCATTTCAAGTACTTCATGGCATCAAAGATTTCCTGCAGCTCATGGATTTCTTCACAGAAAAACCACAGAGACAGGCTGAAAGGACATATTTTGTAAAAGAGGCATGTGCTGTGTTAGGCATTCCCTAGTGCCCTGTGAGTCAAACTTGAGTCCATCAGAGTGTCTGTCTCATCTGAGCCAGAATCTACCTTTCTTTTATCGCTGTGAGGAGTTCAGTGCTATGAGTGATTGGTCCATTTGGGTAGAGCTGTGTTTGTCCAGTTTGTGGGATGTACTCAGCCTGATGTGCAAAAGTGGCACCGGCCAGTTTAACTGAACTCCATCGCAGTACAGACACTTCGAAAATCCTTCGGCTTCTCCTGGGCTGCTGACTTGTCAGACAGTGTTTACCACAGGGTTTGTTTTCCAGCTCTCTCTGCCTTTTGGCTGGTAGCAACAGATGCCTTTTTCAGCCTTTCTCTTGGTTGTTGTGCTCATTCCAGTGGTTAAAGAAGTCCAGGCATGTGGCTTTCTCTGGAATATGGTTTAGATGTTCAAAACAGGGAGCGTTCCTAAATAGCTTTCAGTTCGTGCTCGTCACATGCAATTAATAATGTGGTTATTGAGTCTGAGACCAACAAAAGGGTGAAATCAAATCTTGTCTCCTGTTAGAAAACAGTTGTCTGTGGTAAAGGTGCACGGACCATCAAATCTGTTGCTCTACATTTACCTGCTTGAATGCATTGGCAGGTGCTGCTGGATATTACTGCTCATACATTATGGATGGATATGGATTTTCCAGGAATGGATCAGCCTTCCTCTCCGTTCTTAAGTATTAGTGAGGAGAAGATGGTCTTTTTCCTTCAGGGCTGCTGTGTTCCCAGGACCTCCATCAGGGGCATTAATCATCTTGCAGCCAGATGGTCTCAGATGTGCTTTTCTTCATTCTTTCCTCCAGAACAGAACTAACAGCGAGGCTAAGAAATGCCTTATCTTGGACCTGGTTTTGCAGGATAGTTCTGATTTTGCAGTGAATTCTCCACCTCTCCTGCTAGAGGAGAGCCCTACAAACCTACTCTAGGATTTCACAAAATGGCTCAGTCCATTTTTGCACTTTGTGGCTCATATTCTGAATGGTTTAGACAGTGTGCTGTGTCCAGCTATCCAGGTTCTGGTAGCAGGAAGGGTTTGTCTAGGCCCATCCCTTCTTCTCTTGATCACACTCTTTGAAAGGTTAATTTCTTTCTTCCAGTCAGAGACCCTGTTCCCAGATGGCAGCTAAATGTCGTCCCCAGGTCCTTGGTGGGAAGGATTTCTTACCTATTTGTGTTGGCAACTGGCCTGTGTTCAGAAGATTTAGCAGATAGAACAGAAGCAGTAATGCTAAAAAACTACTGAAAGAGTAAGGTGAAAAAAATCAGCAATCTGGTTTTGTCTGTACTTGGTTTCAGCTGCTGTGAGGCACCCTGGAAAAAGACACAGGCAAATTCCATCCCTGAATTTATTTGCAGGTATAAGAGTTGGCAAGGACAGACCCTGCAGCAATACTCACTCAATATTGCACCCAAGTATTTTTTGTCCATTCTTCAAGTGTATTGATTTAATGGCCTGAATGCTTTTCCTTAGCTATTAAACTTCTTTTTAAAAAGCTTATGGGCTTGATGCTACGTTTTTCAGTATGCATTTTCCTGTGTACTTGCTTACAGTAATCACTTTCTTTGAGCTGAAGGCAGACTGTATGGAAAGAATGGATGCCATCTGACCTGTTGCAGTTGTTTTGAAGCCCACTCTTTGCTGTATAAAACTTTGAACTGAAGATGCGTCTTGTTTAAAAAATATCAAGTGGATTCCAGAAAAGGCTTTGGAATTTTCAGCAGCTTTTTGTATATGATGTCTTGCATCTGCTGTCCCTATCTTAGACTTGGCTTTAAACTTAAATGCCAATATTTTATTTGAATCTCTTCTAAATTAGAAATGGCAGCCTACTCTGCAGCACATGGTATTTGTTTTGGGAAGGAAAACTGCACAATTAACGGTAGGTTCAGAATAAAATGTTCCTTTTTTTTTGTGTTGTTTACAAATGATCAGGACTTTTGATTCCATGGTGAATAATTTTAAGTGGAGAAATATGAGTGCTAAAAAGCAGTGTAATAATAAGTCTGTGGAGCACTTTGAAGATGAAAAGCTCTATATACTGTAAACATCATTATTGGTATAGCCTAATCTGTGTGGAAAAATTAATCTAGCATGAGCTAAGTGTAGATTTTTTTTATTTTAATGTACAGTTTAGTGTTTCAGAAAGTTCAATGCACCTGTGTATTTACTTCCACATTGTAACATTAGGAATTTATCCTCTTATATTTTTAATGTGTGTTGCAATGATTTACTTTGTTGTTACTTTTCAAAAGTAGAGTCAGTTCTAATCCACAATAACCTTTCAGAAACGTGAAGTGTCTAAGCTGGGAGGGAGAATGGTATGATATAAAAATACTGTGTGATGAGAAATAGGTGCCTGTCAGATATGGAAATGTTTTTGGGGCAGTCAGCCTTAGGCTTGTGCTGTGGCTTTGGACAAGTCTGGAGTGAAGTAGGGAGCCGGGCAGGTGCCAGATCGTGCTGGGGAGTGAACACCTGCCAGGCTGCTCCAGATAACTCAGCAGCTCAGAGGCATTTTCCCAGGCTCCCAACTCAATGGTCCATAATAGCCGTGGGAGACGGCTTCCCACTGCTCCACGCTGCACCACAGCCGCCTCTTGGCAGCCTTCTGGAAGCTCAAGTCAGCTTGGCTGTGTCTCCTTTGGAAAACAAGTGTTGCTGGATAGTCTTACAGGAGAGTTGGTGTCTGATACTTCCTCTCAGTGTCGTGGGACTCTGAAATACAACAAGCAGGGCAAATTACTGTTCCCTTAAAAGGCAGTGCTCACTGGTGCCTATTTCAGCTGAAACTGAGCTGTGGCTTTTCTAGAACCACTTTTATGCAGTCTCCTTTTGGGTTCCAGGGTCTGTTTATTTCCTTGGGGTTGGTTTGTTTGTTTGGTTTTGTTTTTCTTGTTTGTTTTTGGACCCTGAATCTGATGATTTAAGTGCCCAGTTTTGAAACAAGAAAAACAAAACTTCAAGTCACTAAACACAATTTTATTTCTGCCTGTGTACTGGTAATCCACAAATGGAGCTTTGTCTGTATTGCATGGTGAAGAGGAAATTGAAGATGGGATCAACTGGGTTTGCTGAGCCCAGGATGTGTGAATTTTCTACATTACTGGAAGCAAAATTGTCTGTACCTTGAGGTTCTCTGTGGTACCTCTGTGTTGTGCTCAGAAGGAGTTAGGGATGGAGCATTTGGTACATATCAGTTGATCTGTTCTTCCATGAGATCATGAACAAATTTAAACTCATGCTGAGTAACTGTGTAGAAAGTTTAAAAAGCTGCAAGTCGCATGGGGTTCTTGGATAAGAAGGTTTTCTTGTGGGTCTTATTTTTAAGTTTCTTTTTTTCATGAAGCGGAATAGTTAATTGGAAAATATATTTCCCCAGAAGGAAGCTGAAAGAGGATATCACCATTTTTTATAGTTCTACAGTAACTTTGACAACTTTAAAACTGACTACAGAGTAGATCATATGTCCTGTACAAGAGGGTTTCAAAGCATTTGATGAGTGTAGCTGTGTGACACTTTCAAAATGCAGGTATCTTAAATGCAGTGCATCTTAATATTTTCTCATATTAGAGGGTTAGCAACAAGTAACAGCAAATATCTGTTAAGGCCTTTTCAGCAAAGTAGTAAATAATAATGGAAACAAAAATGATTTTCTGGTGTTAGTCCCTCTGGGCTAAGCTTATTAGCTCAGGTGCAATTCTCTGTGAAGGCTTTATAAGACTTTCAGACTTAAGCTGGTGCTGCAAAAATAGTTTGTAGAGGTGTCTTGATCTCTTACATAATTATTTCTTTTGTCAGATCTGAGGTAGATGTTCTCTTCCACAGAACAGTAGCTGGCTGAATCAAGGGTTTCTAAGGAGAATTTGAAACTTTGTTCAGTCAATCACATGCAATTAAACACTTAAGCTCTCAGAGAATACCAGGATAGCAAGAAAAACAAACAGATATGGATGCCACTGATTTATAAAAGAATTTCAGGAACGAAGTATCCTGCTTTTCCTGTGAAACACAAAGATTCGCGCATTTTCATTTTAGATTCCTTTCAAAAAAACCCCAAAACATGTGGAATATCACCAACAGATGAAGGTAGAAAGAAAAACTTCCAATATTTACTGTCTGAAGTTTTGTTTTCCAAGTTGTGCTTTTAGGAATGCTACTTTCTCAGCATTCCAAGGTCACAGTGGAGGATGTTGTTATCACACTAATAACTTATTTATATACAGGGCAAATTCTTTGATTGGACTAAGCCTACTAGCAGTGATAAAGAATTGTAGATGCCAAACTGGAAATAGCTAAAAGTAATTTTCCTTAATTGTTCTTTTAAGTAAACAGTTAATAAAGCTGGTGGATTACATCCAAATTTTTCTCTAGCGCTCATCATTTTTAAGGGATGGTTCAACTTGTCACATCTTGACTCGATCTCTAAAAGGAAGTCAAATTTTGAGTATCTTCCTGAGGGGAAGGAAAAAAGATGGCTGATAAATTTCAAAGGGATTGGTTATGATTGATAACTGTAGTTCTTAATGAGAGCTGAGGCTCAACAGCGCTCGATGGTGAGCTCCAGAAGATCTTGTAGAAATAGGAGAGTGGTGGACCCCACAGGAGAGGATGTGCATTTATACTTGAAAATAAGGCATGCCTTGACACTTGCTCAGTAGGGGTTGAGACTGCAACAAGCAACCTTTCCTTCTTTTTAAATGGTTAGATTATAAAAACAACAGGAGCACTTAATATTCTAACTTATCTGTGCTAACTGCACCTAGGGTAGCTGACTGTCTTAAAAGCATCAATAATTTAAGTCTTGCAAACCCCATTCAAGTTAGGGGAAATAACACCCAACCTTCTTACACACTTTCATTTCAGTGAGGTGCACAGGGAGATTGGGGAGGATGAGTCACAGATGTCAGGTTTTTTTACACTTTCTGTGGGAGTCAGTTGCTAAATACCTTCATGAATGAAGTGCTAACTGATTTACCAGGGTCATTTGGGAATTTAAGTAGAACAAAAGTAAAAGCTGATTTCCTTGGTCTAATACTCTCTCAGTCATAATATAATCCTTTCTGCCCTTTTCTTATGCCCCTGGTGCACAAGGATTTCTGTCATTCTTGGAAATAGAAACTGAAAAAGCCTCTGGAGGTTGCAGGTACCTGCTTAGTCAGCCAGGCCAGCTCTGGCTGTTGAACATACTGAGGAGTTCAAATGTGGGCATTTCTCACTTCATTCAATGGAATTGTAGATAATTAAGCCCTCTCATGGTTGGTTTTCTTTGTAGTTATCTTTTATTTTCCTACCAGGTCTGTCACCTTCCTCTAGAAGATAGTTAAGATAATGGACATCTGTAGTGTTCTTGTAGAATATGTATGAAAACCCTGTGAGTAGCCCTAGTGACCACGACACCACACTATTAAGCAAACGACACCTCTGATCAATTAATTTAATTTCTGTGGTTGGATTCCAGAACTTAGTGGTTATTAATTTGTGTAGATTTTTGTCCCGTTTCAGACTTTAATTTCTTGAGACCTCAGTATGAGAATTCAGCAGTTTCTTTTGGAAAATATTCCATTAAAGTTACGTTTTCCTTTGTAGTGTTGAGCTGCTGCTCCTTTCTCTCAATCCTGTCTTAGCAGATGTGCAACACTGAGACCAGAATGCCCAAGAAACCCTTATACTTAATATTATCCCTTTGTTTTATGTTGCAGCCAACAGTTTGCACATTACTGCCTACTTTATGAAGAGATGGGTTAATCTCCGTTGTGCTCTAGGGAAACGTTATCGTGGTAAGAAATCAGTTTCTTACAGTTACTTACAAGAGGAAGAAAGGGAACATAACTAAGATTTTGTCAAATTTTGGTCTACTTAATCAAAATTTCTTTCAGAACTTGGGCTTTTTTCAAAGGTTTCCTGAAAACAAAAAAACCCCCAACAACAACAAAACAACCCACAAAACCCCCAAAAACGACAAAAAAGGAGAAGTGTTTCTTGAGATAAGATGGATTTTTTTTTTTAAACTTAATTTTAAATTTGTGTATGCCTTGCCCCCAGGGTTATCAGCTAAGCCACACCAAATTCTGTAAGTATGACGAGACTCAGCATTTTCCTGAGTCTCTGCAGGGTGAATCAAGCAGAGGTTGCAGCATGAATCACTTCATTATTGCTCGAGTGTCTTGTGACATCAACATACAGTACAAGTGTATGCAGGAAAGGCTTTCATTCACCTCACAGCTATAAAATCTTGACGTAGGTGATGTCATTGGGACCGGGTCTTCTCTTCATGTTTTCTCAAGCCAAGATGCTCTGGAAGGAAGTGATATCAATCCTGTCCTGGCAACAGCAATGCAAAGGAGCTATAATGATCACTGCCCTTTGCGCTGACCTTGTGGCATTAAAAAAAGAGCAAAATCCTTAAAAATACTGAATACTTGAATAGATATTTTAAAATAATTTTTTGTTTTTATAGGAATTCATGATATTCATAAATGTTTAAATCTGTCTTCAAATGCTAACTGGTTGTTTTCTAAGTCCATATTGGCTGAAGATATCAGTGTTGACTTTAAATATTTCATCAAAGTAGTCTACTTGTTAGACTAGAATAGCAGTGTCTGCATTGCTATCTCAACATTGTTTGCTGTCTATTAAATTTGAACTGTTGTGAAGCATCAGTGAATGCCTAAAGACACCTGCATTTTGCTAGCCAGCAGATGAGATTGTTATAAAATGTAACAATAAAAACATGTTCCTGGAAGCAACTTGTCCTACGCTTCAATTCTACAATAAAACATCTATGAGATCAACCTCATAGGTTTTTTCCTGCAAGCCTTGTCGCTTTCTTGTCCCACAAAAATAGTGTTGTGGCTTCGTTCTGAAATATAACTAACTTTAAAAATTATTAACTATCTTTTTATAAAAACAAAACCAAAAAAACCAACAACAAAAAAGCAGGGCTGAAAATATGAAGATACTGATCTGGAAATAATTCCATAATGTAAAACAAGAAACTATCCAGCTGTGTTCTTCCCATAGCATTGCCAGGTACTGAATAAAGCTTTGTCTCATCTGTTCTAATCTGAGAACTTTTCATTTTTTAATCCTTTGTAAATAGAAACTTTGTTGTGTTCATAACAAACCATTTGATCTTGAGTAAAGTGTGTAATTCAGTGGGAGTTAACCAGTTTGTTTAATGACTTCAAAAATCTCTGTAGTCAGAATGTGAAGCACTCTGCCCTGGCCTTACACTGAGGTTTGATGCCAAGCCCCGATTGAATGTTGTTCTGGGCTACAAACCTAATTTACAGCTTTTGTGATGAAAAGACTCATCACCAGAATAGCACAAAAGAAATCCTTGTTAAGTGGTTTGTCTGTTGGTTCTGTCTGGTCTTTCTGTCCAGGGGTGCAGGTGGACTAATTTGCAGCCCTGACTGTCCTTTTGGGAACTCAATTTATTCTACTTATTGATTTTTTGGAATGCTTTATAAAAACAAAACAAAAGGAGGCAGTGGCATGTTGAAGAGAGTAGGTGAAAAGCTAGAGGGATGCATGAAATGAGTTAGTGTGCAATTAAAAAAATAATTTTGCTTACTAAAATAACATGTATGTATGTTGTTGTTATGAGTGGTTTTGAAAGTGGTTATGATTTTTGTAATCTTCTTGTCAATTCTTTTTGTGTAGAGCTCCGTGTGTTTCCAGAGAAATTTATTGTTTGTGTCAGTAAACTTGACTTTGATCCAAGTGCTTGGACACGTGACAATGGTATATTGGTAAGTACAAAACTGTTCTATAAATTTTGGGGGTTTTTTAATAGCAATAAGATGAATGTTTATATATATAGATGTAGTTATTCAAGTATTTGTTACTGTCCTCTTGGAAGCAGAAAGTCACATTAACAGTTGGGCCAAAGTATTCAAAAGGACATCCTGAAATGAGCCTAAGGCAGGCAAAAAGGGGAATTTTGAAAGCTCAGCATTTTCTGAGCTTTGTAAAACTTGGAGAAAAAAAAAAAAAAGGTATTTAGAAAGCTGGGTGTGATTTTAGCACCCTGATTTAAGGATCTTTTTTTTCCTTTATATTTTGTCCTTGTAGCTGTTTGTAATGTCCACGGGTTTCTTGTATGTTTTCTTAGCACTTGTCCTGCGCAGCAACTCAAGCGGATCAGTGCTGGCCCTGCTGGGAAAAAAAATCCCCAAACATTTATGGAGGAAAAGGCACTGGTGTGTGGTTAAATACCATAAGCAATTCTCCTTAAATATTTCATCCTGAAGGCTTCATCAGGGTCAAAGGCTTCTGAATTTTATGCTGCAGTTAAGTGCTGATTGTCTCAGGAGTGCTCACATGGGCCCAGGTGCTGCTCTGTGGCTCACACCGAGGGTCACAATTACACCCTGAGGTCTGGGTGGATTTTAGTAGTTGATCTTACATGTATTAAAGCATATTTGACCCTTGAAAAAAAGGGTTTTCTTTTACTCATTCGACTCTTTTTTTTTTTTTTTTTTTATACCAGGCTGGGTGTTCATATTTGTAATGCTAAATGCAGATTTTCTTGTTTCAATTCCTAGTTTGGTACATACCCTTAAATGTCAAAGAATCAAGCAAATGTTTTTTGCACTCTCAGAAAAGATTATCTCTCTGCTCTAGACGTACTTTGCTATTTTGAAAAGTATTACTTCTTCAGTTTTGTCTTGAAAACTACTTAATGCTTTAAGTAGAAAAGTCTATCTCTGCATTTTGACTGAGAAATAATAATGGGTTTTTCTTCTTGCTTAAGTAACTCTTATGAAATATCCAATTCCCTCATCTGGTATTTTTAATCTTTCCATAAAATGAGAGCTGAGAAGTTTTCGTTAGTTTTTCACGTGATTCTGTGTCGGAAGGAGAAGGCAAATTTAAAAATTTGATGTTAGGGACTTTGGCTTTACTGTTTCAAAATTGGATCTTGATCTGTGGAAACTCCTTGTTGTTTAAAAGGCAAGTTAAAACACTTTTATATTTAAAAAGAAAATATCTCTTAGTAGGCTGATAACCTAATCAGAAATAAAGTCTTGAGAGTTTGCTTTGCTTACAGATGCAATGCGTGTGCACAGATCTGGCTGGGATGGCCAGTGTAATGTGTTGGAGAGAGAGTAAGAGAAAGTTACCCCTAAGCATCGTCCCTGATTTGAAGAACTTGGCAAGATGAGAGCAGACCCTCAGCAAATGTTTTGGAGCATCTGTTTAATTCCCTCTCTCTTAAAGGGTCCACTCCAGACTGTTTTGTTGTTCTGGTATTCCTACAGCATGTTAGTACCAGATTTGTCATATACTCCAGTTGAGTACTTTGCCAAACTGGGGGAGTGTTTGATTGCCACTGAGAGTTTCTCAAGTTTTTGGCACTCCAGAAGAAAGGCAAAGGATCTGCACTTTGTGTGTGTCTGCTTTTCTCCATGCAGTTGAGCCGTGAGTAGGCTGGAATTCTAAACTCTGCCCTACAAAAGACCACCCAGAAGACCTTTCTGTTGATACACTCAGCAGATTCTGTCAGGGGCTGGAAATGAGGCTGTGTTTTGTTTTCTTCTGTATGTTGTTTGGGTTTGAATAGTGCCACAGTGTTGGATGCAAGTTCTGTTAAACCTTTAATCAGCTCACACCCTTGGATTTGAGGGCATATTTGTGTTTTGCAAAAGCAGTTGACTATACATTAATGGAGACTTTGTCACTTTCCTGTGTTGCTGTGACTGTGATTGACTTAGTCAAGACTTGGTGATTATTTATTTTTTTTAAACTGTTTTTATGCTGGTTTATGGTCTGGGTCAAGCTTTCGTTCCTGAGCTCTGTCAAGACAAATCAGGCTCAGTGCTCCCCTTTCCCATTACTTGGAACCAGTTCTATGTCAGCCTGGTGCACGTTGCCTCCACTCACCACAGCTCTCTTCCTTCACCTGTCTTCAGCCCTTTAGTCTTTGCCTTTTCACTGCTTTTTAGGCTGTTCTGTGTATCTCTGAAATAGGCTGTGCTTAAACCATGAGTTTCAGGGGATGTAGCCAGCTATGAAATGAAATTTTCATGTCCTGCACCTTAGGAAAGAGTATAATTAGATTGCTTCTGAGATATTCACAAGCACAAACCTCAGCATCAGTTACTGGGAGAACCAATTTGAATCCTTCAATGATGCCTCGTGTAAGACTAAGGTTAGACTGGATTAGACAGTCTGTCAAATTAGCTCTAAGCATAAACTAATAAAATATTTGAGAGTGCCTCTAAGGAGCAGAGATTAAATAAAATACAAGAAAATCTATCGACCCTTAATTTTCTATGATGTATTTATAAATGGGTGTGTCTGTGGTTATGTTTAAAACTCAGGCTGCAGGCAGTAATAAGCATTTTGGAAGAAGGGAAATCCCTGTTAAAGAAACAATATAGCAAGTTATTGAAATTACATAAGCAAATTGAAAGTCTTAAGGAAAAGATGGAAGAATAGGCTGGCTGATTAATGCTAAGTTTAAACATGAAACTATTGTTTCCTGTTTTACCAAACTATGTTTGTAATCTTGAATAGTTTTAGCTTGAAAAAGAAGACAGTTTTGGGAACATGGCAGAAGAGGAAACCCAGGGAAATATATAAGAGCTCTGGAGAGATTAGTCATCTTTGTCAGTGACGACATTTTCTCGATTATTATTATGTAGAGAGCTGAAATGGAAAATTGGAAATGGGTTATCTGGAGAAACAGATAAAAGTGGAAATGGAAATGGGTGGAAGGCTTATGAGCATTTGAAAATGTGCAAACAATGGAGTATTCGTTGATAACCACATCAGCTTTATACCAGAATCTATGAGAGGAAGCACTTCTAGGGAAAGCATGAAGGAGGTTAAGCTAAAGATGGTATTAAAGTGGAAATTTGAAATTACTCTTTGAAATCAGAAAAGAAAGTGGGGAGTAAGAGATCCTGGCTTGATTAAAAGGGTCTCAGGGTTTCCACTGAGCCTTGTTAAGTTACAGAGACTGTCGTACAAAAATAAAGATCTTTTTCCATCAGAATATTGCTCTTTAAAAACCAAACCAAATAAAAAAACCCCTCATAGGTGCACACAGAGAAGAAAAGTGCTAAAGATGTGCCCAGTGCTTTTTAAATCCCCAGTAGGGAAATAAAACTATTTCATCTTCATACATGTGCGATTTGTAAATTGTGTCATTGTAATATACTTCAGGAGCATTAGAGAATTCTCATTCTTAGAACTCTTAAGAGCATTAGTGGCAGGGTTTGCTTGGGTTTTGATTATGCTGGCAAGAGGCTCCTGGTTCTTTCATGCAAACATGAAACTTAGCTGTAATTAACAGGAGACTTGTCCCACTGGGGTGTGTGCTGCTGGAATGGTGTGTCTATTGGAATGTAGAATGAAAACTTCAGATAGCAGCAATTTGTAAAGATTAGTACAAGACTTTATGTGGAATTTAGTTATCTTAAATGCTTTAAAGACTTATTGTTAAGTGATATCAGATTGGGTAGGGGAAGAAGGAAATGCTGTGAAATAGAATTGCACAAATCACACTGTAAGTACTTGGCATGTGTGTGTTTATCTATATATGTGTATAAAATATTATAATGAAACTGCTGTGCTGGTGGGCTACTACTGAGAAGGTCAGTCCACGTCCCCTCTACATCCAGCCACATACTCCTTTCCTTTCTGGTTACAATGGACCAAGTGATTCTTCCGTTGAGAATGAATTAGTTCATTGACTTGATCTAGCAGAAAATTATTTATTTGTGAAGTTTCTGTTTTTCATTGGAGGATTAGTTTTCCATCATGTCAGTTCATTGAACCAACTCATCCTGTACCCACACGCTTGCCAATTGTGATGTAAAAAAAAAATGTTGCAGGAGCAAGCAGCTAGGATTTGGATGAATGGAGCAGAAGCACCCTTTAGGTAGCGGCTGAGAGGGTTTGGAAGTAACATCCACAACACCTTAATGTTACATTTGTTGTAATATTTGTCTTGTTGCTGGTTTTTTTATGTCACTATCCTTTTTAAATTTTTATAAAATCTAGTTTTCTGGGATTTTAGATAATGTGCTGAATTCTTTTCAGTCATTACAGGAAACAGGATAAAAATATTACGCTGTAGTTGGTAGATATGAGCAGGGTTCACTACTTCTTTCAAAAAGGTAGAGAGGGGAAACTGCAGACTAATGAACTTTATCCTAATACCACATTAGTGAAACAGGCAAAGAACTGCTTTGGTGAGCTTTCACTTTCGCCACTTCAAGCTTCTGTCACTTTTTTTCATTCATCCTTCATGTTCTGTTCTCCTCCTGCCTTTGCTTCCCTGAGCATTCTTGTCTTCAGTGCCTGTCAGTGCTGGCATGTGTGGGGAGCTGGGCTCATTCAGTGATCCCTCTGAAGCCAAGAGGTGGTTTTGTTTTGGTTTTTTGTTGCCGTTTGTGTGGTTCACTTTCAGCCAGATCCCTTCAGTGTTGATCCTTGGCAGGACCACGTGTTGGGTAAGGCTGAGACTTTCCTTTCATTGTTGGTCTAGCTTTAAATTAGCTTGAATCATTAGGCTGCTGTCCCTGAGAAACTACATCTCAGAGTAATGATCCTGAAGGCTTTGACTCGGTTATAAAAAGAAAGCTACAGCAGCTTTACAATATTCCCTTTTGTTCCAGCTGTCTACCTCTTCTCCTTGGAGATTACCACTCCTGCAGCAGCGTTGCCAAAAGGGCTGTGTGCCTGCATCTCATCTTGCTGTGTATCACAGTCCTGCAGATTCATGCACACCAAACTTCCCTGGATTTTCGGCTAGCGCACTGAATTGCGGGTGGGAGCAGCTGGGGCATGTGTGTGCTCCCTCCTGCCAGCTCTGCGTGGGGCAGGAACCTCCTGCAAAAGGAGAGGGAGGAGACCTGAGAGCAGTGATGCTGTGAATTGCCTCAGTGAGATTTGTCTGAACTTGTCGGAGTTTCTTCTTATAGCTTCCAAACTGATTTATTTTCTGCATGGCAAAAGTCTCACAGCTGTCTGCTGCGTTAACTATCCAGAAAAGTGAACAAATGATGAAATGAAAACTGACACAATTATTTCAATTAGTCAAGACTAGAGAAGGCTTTGGAGCATTTCAGAGAAACCTCCCAGAGCTGGGTAGAGGGGCACTAGGGCTGTAAATGAAAATAATCTGTTGATAAATGCACAGTATTTTTAGTGAAAAGAGCAATTGCAGTGCTCATGCAAACTGCTGAGTGAATTAACTGTGGGATTGCTGGAAAAAGGCCAAGATATTGCTGCAAGGAACTTTGTAGCATCGTAGCATTATTTATCTGAAAAGCAGACAGAATATTAGAGTATATATGGAATGAAATAAAAAGTCTTATTTATTGCCTTAAAGCCAACAGTAAGTGGAATACATCCTTAATAAAAGTGTACCTCACTATACAAAATCAGGTGAAGCAGAGCAGAAATACAGATGGTCCTGTAGTTGCAGTATAAATGATTAAGCTCATAAAATGATTTCCATATGAACCAATCTTCAAAAAGTAGGGACAAATTGAGCAATCTTTTACTCATTTTGGTAGTTGGTTCTTATATGAGTGCTCCAGTTGATTTAAATCTAACTACTTAGCAGCGTTCACAAGTTCCCATTTGTCAAAGCCTTGTGGTTATTTAAGATATTATCATCTGTCATCATCCTTTCACCTCCCTCATTTTCCTCTCCCCTCTCACTCTTGCTGTCACAGCTTATGCTGGTGTTTCATGTGGATTTGAGCTGATCCTCTGCTCCTTCCTCTCTGCAGACTTGGAGAGGATGGGCACCCCTGGCAGAGGGGCAGGGGGAGGGCTGGCAGAGATCACGTTAAAGCGTCAGGGAGCTAAAAGTTCTATTTAGCTGTGGTGCATCTGTGAGATTTTGATGGCTCTAGGACTTGAAAAGGTTTAACTTACTTCAGATTTTGACAATAATTCTTGAAATTCCTGTTGGGCAAAGACTATTTGACAGGATTTTTAAAAATTGTTTTAAAGAGCAATCAGCCTTCAGCAGAAATCTCTTAGAACTAATAGGAAGTTCATAACTTGACTGAACAGGAAACTGAAATATATGATGGTGTAAAGTTCATGGCAGGATTTTTGAACAATTTGTAATGATTTGAAATTATTTGGAGGGACAGATCCCCAGTGTGAGCTCAGAAATCTTGGGAGCTTTTGGGGTGGTGGTACTGGTGTTTGTTTTGGAAACCAAGCTAAAACATTAAATTGTTGCACAGTAATTATTTCCTGAGCTGTGCAGTTCTTGTTTTACATTTTTTGCTTCTGTATAACCAGCAAGATCAAGAGTATTAGTTATTCTTTACAAGATCTCCTCCAGTTGTTACTGTGTATTGTAATTGCATAAAAAGAACAAAAGAGCATAAAATTGATGTATTTTTTTCCAGATTATTTTCCTGTAAGTATTAAAAGTGTTGAGCATCTGAATCACATTGTATACATCATGTACTCTAAGGAGTATTCTCTAATGTCCTATAACCCATGCTTTGTCTGCAAGGGCAAATGCAAAGTTCGCTTCAGTGTTGCTGGTGGGTGATGCTGATGGGCATCTGCACTGGTTGGCCCTGATGCCCAGTGAGATTTGGTAGGCACACAGAGGATCCTCATGCCAGGCCTGTCTCAGATATTGGCTCATGGTTTGTAAGTTGGAGAAAGGGGTCGAGCACCACATAAAATTGCTATTCCTTTATTTTATAAAAATCTCTTTCAAGTATGAAATGTGTGTCTTGCATGCATGTCCTCTTTCATAACTACTGGAGTCAAGAACATAAAATTGATGGGAATTGATGGCTGAAGATGCATGCTTATAAGGCATTGGCTTCCTTTAAAAAGGTAAAAATTGACTGTTAATATGCTTTAAATTTTTCTTCAGTGTCACTGAGAGAAGTTATTTTGGTTGAAAAGCTGTTGTCTACTGCATTTCTTATCAGTGGATACTTTCTCTGAAGATAGAATCTGAGTCTTGTAGCATCAGTATATAAAATCAGAATGATTAATAGCTCAATTACTTAACATTAATTTTAGCACTTCTTGCCTTCAAGCAAATGCACACAGCCTGTGTCACGTGCTGCTCAGTATGTAAATAAATCGGTTGTTTCAGGAGCACTTCTCTGCCTCTAGAAAGTGTGATGGGAGTATTTGCTCTGTGTGTTACACATAGGTTGAATTTATAAAAACACTCCATTGCAGCTTTAGGTTTTAGGAAGAATCACATTTCATTTGTTCTATGTTATTTACAGCAGGAATTCTTCTATTTTCTCTTCTTTAGCGAGTGTTGAAATGCAAATCTAGAGAGCTCTGAATTTCTTACACTCAGAACCATCTGGGCTTCCTCCTATATGTGAAATACAGTTAAAATCTGAACCAAACACTTCAAAAGGAAGAAGGCTTTTTTCTTCAGAGAAGTCATATGCTTTAAGCTAATCTGGTGATGCCTGGGGGACCTTTGAAATGTTTGTAATTGCCAGGACTTATGTATTGAGTGAGAAACTTGGGTTCACACGTTGTGTTTTGAGAAAGTGAAATGTGTATCACGGGGGCTTTTAATAGACTGGGCCAGTGCTTGGACTAAATAGTACAGACCATTGGGTCTCCTGACCAGCAAAACTTAAGATCCATTGTGTCAAATTCTAAGGAATTTTGGTGGTAGATAATGAAGACTGTACTGATCCAGGAGTTTGATTTTACTTTTCTGTGCTAGGTCATGGGTGGGTTGAACAGTTCTGCTCCTGCTGGCGAGTTGCAGTTTGCTCTGGCTGTGACATTCTTTTCAAGACTGAAATTGGAGTATTTTTGAAAACCACTAGTATTCCTTAAAAATACCTATTTCAAAGGCAACACCAGTATTCCAATGTAACGTGGAATGATCCGAATGGTTTTTACTGGAATTTACTGACTTTTAGAGCAGGGCAGTCAACTTTAAAATGTAGAGAGCAATATTCCAGAAATCTGATCAAGGAACTGTATTTCAGGTTGAGAATAATATCCATTTCTGTACTTGGAAAACTTCTGCAAGTGTTTTATGATGTGGTTGGAGTTCCTAAGTAGAACTGCCAGGACTGATGCATCACTACATTGGAAATGCAAAAAAATTTGCATCTTGAAACTGTGGGAAGTTTTTCCTTCATGTGGGTTGGGAGAGGGCAAGAGACCAGACCCAAAGTCCTGTCTCTGTCACTTTTTTATCAGTTAGATTGTAGTATCTGATTTATCCTTCCCTCACAAGCCTCCTCACTTGCTTTAAGGAGCCCTTTTTGTTTATCAGATTGGAAGGAGTCCTGTCTGACCTCTGTGATCTGTCAGTCATCTATTAGGACACCTCTGAAACCTAAAGGTTATCTTTGATGGTTGAGCTAATGATGCAGCTTACAATGACACTAAGAGAAATCATGCAATTGCAAGCTTCTATAAAGCTCCCCTAAATAAGTATTTCTGTCTTAATCATTTCAATAATTTTAGTTTTATTGTGTGTGCCTGGGGGGTAATAGTTTAGTTCATAGCTTTGCCTATATTATTATCTTTATCGTCCCTTCCCATTTGCCACTGTGATATAAAAATTGATTTCTTGAATCTGTTGATATATTCTATTAAGTATTTTTGATGAGCCACATTGATAAATGCATTTTAAAAACGGTGTGTTTTTATTATGAGGTTGGTTTATTTTTGTTAACCAGACATAAAATTTAATTATCCCTTAGTCTTATTTTATTGGTACATAAGCTTGTGGCACTGAGAAGAGTAAGACACAACTAGAAAGCATGACACCGGAGAGGTAGGAAAGGGGTGCAGCAGTGTTCACTTCGAAAGTTTTCTTTCAACCCAGTATTAGACTGGAAAAAAAATGGGTATTTGTATCAGCATATTGTCATGCTGAAAAGGCCAAAGCTTTCACTCTGCTTCAGGGTAATGAGTTGTAAGGGTTCCTCACAAGTGCCCATCCATGGCTAGTTCTTTAATAGATATTTAATGCTGTACTGCTGAGTTCAGCTGTCCGGGAGAGAGCTGGAGATGGCAGTGACCACTTTTACAGTTTTGAGGGTTTCTTTTTCAGCTTGAGTGAGTAGTAAGTTGAGTAAGATGGCAAAAAAAAAGAAAAATCAATTTGATAAACCTTAAAGGAAGTATGTTCAGTGCCTAACAGTCGTATTTCTCTGTAAGTTTTGATAGAGGATTTTATTCCCCCAGACATCTCTTTGGATAAGTATTTTGGATCTTAAAATCAGGTTTGGGGAGGCCATTGTCAGGAGCAGGTAGGCTGGTAAGACTTTGTAAGCTTCACTTCTGCAGGCCATTCTCTGCAGTTTTAGTGACAAAAAGGACTGAGCTTACCCTGGGATTTTAAGAGCACATATTTCTAATAGAACTTGGCAGTTCAAGGGCTAGAGAAGCATTTTAATCTTTTGTGCCCACCCAGTCTCTATACAAATGTAAATATGTCTGTCTTTAACAATTTGCCAAGAAATGTGGTTTTAATTTGTTAGCAGCAATCCCACTCCCTGCAGCTCTTTCAGAGTCGAGTCGCAAGTCTGGCGGTGCTTTGACGTTTTTCTCTGTCATGGTGTCATTGTTTATATGATGTCTGCTTCTGCTGTCCTCCCTTTTATGCCTGGAATATTTTTCTTTAATTATTTCACTGCCTAAAAGGAATTTGGGATTACTAGACAGGATGAGAGCAGATTAGCTTTTTTTCTTTCTTTAACAAGTCCTGAAGTTCCCATAGGAAATAAATAGTATTCCCAAAACAGACAGTGTGTTTTATTTTTTTTTAATTAACTAAAATTATTAAGTCTAATAAAGAAAATAAAGGAAGTATCACCAATAATGGCTGTGTGTCTTAGTAGTATATGGAGTGCCCATTGTTGTTATTTATGACTCTCTTTGCTTCTATTGTGGACTTATTCCAGCCTTAGGGAGTTTACATCACTCCTAATAGCAAAAGGCTCTCTGGTTCCCACAGAGTCTTTCAAAGACTGACTCATATGCCTTATGTTAATTGTTCAGCTCTCAAAATACAGCACTTACAGGGTGTGGTTCCGAGGGGAAAATCTACTGTACTTAGAGGGCATGTTCAGAAGTGTTTCACATATAAATCATTTTGATTTTTACTTTTTTTGATGCCTTAACCCTTTCTGTCACGGCTTTGTGTGATAAGTTATTTGAAAGCAAAACAAGGGGTTGATGACAGCGCAGTGAGGGAATGTGTTAGCCCTGCAACTTGGGGCCATTAACTCCAGCCTGACTCAACTCACAAGTGCCATGACTTCGTCATCCTTGCCTCTCTGCAGGGTTTGCTCCTCACACCGTGGCAGGACCATCCCAGTCCTGCAGGGTTCGGAATCGGATGCAAGTTAGAACTGGGGTTTATTGCTTATCTGCAGTAGGGCATACGTGTGGACAGGACTTATCCCCAGTCTTCCCCTGGATTTTGTACTAAGGGCTACTTTCCACACATTGCAACAAGAGTTGCCTTAGTGGGCTGCTGATCCTGTCCTGGTCGGTGTGTTGGGGACTGAAGAAAATTAACAGAATTAACCTTACCCGGTTCCACCCAGCAGGAACTCAGATGGGCTCTCTGGCCAAGTATGAGTGCTCTCCAGCTGCTTTGATGCAGGATGATTGTGCAAGATACTTCAGCCTCCAAATTGTGTGACTGTTACTGGAAATCAAAACAGTTTCTACAGACTTTACAGTCTCTGCCTTCTCTTAAAATTAGCAGAATGCTCAAGTATCTTAATAGTATTCCTGTCTTTAATAGCTTACAAAGTATGATAATATATTTAGTCAAATTAGGGGAATCTACCTCCAACAACAACACAAGCAGCAATTAATCCCTGAGATTAAACTAGTTAAGCTTGATTTCTGAGGTTGGGATCACACTGCATGTATGCTCCATGTGTTTTCTGCCTGCTGTAAGCACACTGGTTGCACCATGAGTGGACAGAGCTTCATGCATCGCTCAGTGCGCACACTTGTGTAACTTGTTTCTGAAAGGAAGGCTCAGAACAGCTGTAGTTTTTTAAGTGCCAAAATGGCTTTGCTTCTTTGCCTGACTATGCTCCTTCTGCTTGCAAAACAGGAAGCTGTTTTCACTGGCTATTTCTTCTGGAAAGAGCATGGAGGTCCCCCCACCCTCTCCTTTAAAACAGAAATAAAAATGGACAGGGCTTAATCTCCCCTAAGTGACAGGTTCCCGAGGGGTGTTCCAGGCAGGGGTCATGTACAGGCTTTGGCCTTGTGCCTCTGCTGGCTTTCTCTGTGTCCCTCAGTTCTTCCATATCACCTGGTTCCAGTGCCCTTGCTTCACCAAGGAATGGGCTAAAGCAGCACTCTCTGTGTTCGGGGAGCCCCTGTCAGAGGCTGCATCGTGGAGGCTGAGGGAGAAAAGTGCTGTCAAAGACAAAGAGATGCACAAAGCCTCTTCTCTTCTTCACCACTTCTTTTTCCTCTCCTCCATAGCCTCGGAGATAATACTTTTTTGGAGTGTGTAGTAGTTAATAGTGAAATCAGCAAATGGCCCTTCTCTGATTGAGATTGTTTCCTTGTGAAAGGAAGTGCTCACAGCTTGATGAAAAAGAGCATTTTCCTTCCCTCCCGCTCGCCCCAACCTCGTATTATATAAAAGGATGGTGCTGCTGTTAGCTGAGACCAGAAAGAATTCCCCTGTTGTCCTGTAGTAGCCAACCACTACAAGCTGCAAGCGTTTAAATGTTAGAATTAAAAGTTTTAACCCTTGCCTTGTTCAATGAGCAAATAATGCTGTGTATGTTTTTTTGTAAGTATGGAAAATTATGGGAATTCCTCTGAGAATAAGTGTATAGACCACTGCGCCAGTCAGTCTCTTTAGAAAAAAAACTGACAAGCATGCTCCTGTCTGCAAGAGAGATTCCTGGCATTTGTCACAGTTTGAGCCACAAAGATGTCAAATATTTGCCAACAGTTTCCTCAGATGGTTTGGAAAGCTACATCCTTTACATTGCAGTCTTGTTTGTTTGCGGTGTATTTTAGCATACAAAATATGTTGGTTGGGAGTCAAGGGGAGGGAACTGACTAGACTCCCAAATATTAAAAGATTAAAAATAATTGTTTCTCTTAGACTGCTCAGATCAAAATAATAAAGAACAGCTGTAAATCTTAGTATTAGAAATGAAGCTTTCTGTTGAATAATCATAGCTTGATGTGTCATGTTTTAAACCTGTATTTTTTTCTGGAGCAGAAAGAAGAACTTTCCAGTGGGACGTCTGAGTATATTACTGAATCTGCTGAGAACAAGAAGCTTGAGATTAGACTGAGTGAACAAATAAAGCAAGACATCCTGAAAAAAATGTATGCCACTGTTCTTTCTAAGCTTTTGAATTTATAAGTGGTAAAATTTGGTTTGGTAGAATCTAGCTTATGTAATAAAATTTTAAATAATATAAACTACTTTACAAAAGATTGTTTTGAATTACTGAAAGATTACTGCTGTGGTGTGGATAAGCACATAAAATGATTGTTGTTGTTTTTTACAGCATAGAGAAAGCTATTACAACCCACACAGATATCACACATAGCACTAGGCAGAGTCAAAACAGGCTGTTTTTCCTTGAATTAAGCTCTCAGCCAAAATAAATATGTGATGCTTGAATTGGGTGAAAAACACTTCACAAATACTTTTTTTTGTTAATTTTGAGCATCTGGATCATTGATCACAATTAAAGAATTGTGATGGAATGGATGGGGAGGGTGAGCTGATCAGCTGAACATGTTACTGCTCCTTGTGGTACCAGGACACCATTCAGTCTTGCGTGAGCTCCCAGCAGCTCCAAATCACCTGTGAAATCAGGGATTTGTTGTGAGCCCTGGCAACTTTTCTTTTTACCCGTGTTGTCTCATCTGTGTTGTCTTTAGAAGTTAGATTAGCTTTGGAGCTGTGCCAGCTCTACCTGTTTTGGGTGAGCCCTCTTTGAGAAGAGTTAGATACACTGACCTGGGAGTTACTCGGCAGCAGCTGGGCAGCAGAAAGTGGTTTCGGCTTGGGGCCATCTCTAGTAACATGTTTGGACTTAAAGTGCAGCTTCAGTACTTGGGCATAACGTTCATCTTATGGGCTGTGTGAAATCCAGATCCATAGGTACCACACTGCTGAGGAGTGTTTATGTACTCACACTCCATCAGCTCCCTTGTGATGCCATTTTCCTGTATAATTCCTTTTAGAATATCATCTACTTGCATTACCTAAGTCCTTGCCAGATGAATGGGCTTGATACTAGATGAGTGGTGGTTAACTTTAAAGTAATGCTTTGAAATGTCCTGGGAAAAATTCCAGAGGAACATTCTAAAATAGAGATTAGGAACTCTCACACAGAGGCGCACTTGCTGCCTCTCCCCACCTGCCCCCTCTGTCCTGTAGATATGCATTATGCATGTGGATATATGGGAATGGTTTGCAATCATTTAGGCACTTAGGAAATGCTATTTTATCTAGCCGGTTCAGAAAGGAATTCAATATACTTCTGCTCTGTTGACCTTTAACATCTGTAATGAATCCAGTTCTGCCTCTTGGAAAAGAGTGTGAACTCACTCCTTCATGGCTTAGTCATTAATAAATAGGGTTCTCCCCTAGTGCAGTGGAAAATCAGATGGATAACGCTTGATACTATCCACACTAGACAAACGTTGCTGCTTGTCAAGATGATATGCAGGGATTTTTTCCATGTTCAGAAAGAGGGTGGCCCAAGTGGTGTTTCAGAGTTGGAAAAACGGTAGGTGGAGGCAGTAAAGGTTCTTTTTTCTTTAAAAAACAAAATTCCTTTTTATTGCAGTGTGAAGAGGACAAAACCAAGGAGAAGTAGTGCAAGCAAACCTCAAATCAGCAAGGACTCCAAGAAAGTGTATCTTGGCTTGGGGGACTCGCAGACAGAGAACAGAAAGAACGACTGTCAGACTTCCCTCAGTGCTTGGTCTGATGTCAAACGTAGGAGTCCAGGCCTGCTGAAGGACTGCACAAACACAGCTGAGAGCACCTTGGAGCTTCCTGCGTTAGAGCAGAGAAATTGTGTTAATCAGAGACAGCCAGATGATGTTCGCAGCCAGCAAAAACCTCACTCTCTGGAGTGGTTGGAGACGAGTCTTCTACTCGAGAACCCTCCTTGCAGCTCTGAGTCAGCGCTGCCGGCTCCAAAACAAAGTCAGAGAGTGACCAAAACACGGGCTCAGCTAAAGACCTGTGGTTCAGAGGAAGAGTTGGAGTATTTCACAAAAGTGTCCTCCGAAGGGACTCCTTTAACTTCTATCAATACAGAAATTAGTAAATGTGATGATAATTGTTTGGGTCCGTTCCTGGAGGAGAAGACACCCCTTAATTCCAGGCTGTTTTCGAAGCAAGACATGACAAAGACTGTGGCTGACAAGAAATCATTGAGAAAAAACCTCTCCTGGTCTCTGTCGGCGATCAGCAGTGGAGTGCAGGCAAGCCAAAATGAGCCAAGCACAGCCACTGAAGAGTTGCCTGCAGTGCCAACATCGTGTCTAGAACTGCACCCTGTGTCTTCAGAGGAGCTTTCCCAAAAAAGAAAAAAAGAAGTGGAAAATGGTCTCAGGAAGTTAAAACTGCGAAGGCTTAAAAAGTCACAATCTGAAATATTACCTTGATGGCACAGGTGGTCAGCCAAGTTTCTGCATAAGCAAATAGTAGGTAGCGATTCAAAATGATGGAAAATAATATAAATACAAAATCAAAATTAGAGAACGTTAAGAAAATTTTGTTAACTAAGGATCTTAGTCATTTGGAACTTTAGTAATGATAATCCTTTTAAGTCTTTAGGAATTAGACATTATTATTGCACAAATCAGCGTCATATTTATAGAAAGAAATACCTCTTATAAAATAATATTTACTAAGCAAAATTTTATATTTATGCATATTCACTGCTATTAAAAAGTCCTATCAGCTGGTGACAGCAAAAGGTAAAACCCCTTGTGTGATCCGTTAGTTAGCAGCTACAGTTATTTGGTATCTTGCTTGTTTCTGAACATGTAGTTTATTTTAGTAAAAATTAACCCTTTCTCTATATTAGAAAGTTTGTGGTTACTTACTTGATCTTTACAACAATAAAGCAAATTGAGGTTATTTAAAATAAATCTTGAACCAGGATTAATAGCTGATGATTTGAGGCCCACTTTTTCAGAGAAGTTTCAAAATAACTATAGTTTCTGCTTGTGTAGTTTTGATATGAACATTTCTTTCTAGCCCATGTTGTGGATACAAGTCATCATGCATTTCATTTTGGGGAAAAATGAAGATTGTTTTTATATATTTAGATTTATATATTTCCACCTGGATGTGCAGACATTGCTCTTGGGTGAAGTTCATATAGAAACGTGTACACATCTTCATGCATACATGTTTCAAAATCAGGCCTTGCTTGTGTGCAAGGGCAACACACTGGTGTTCATGTGTTAGTGATACCCAAGTTAATTCTTATTTTAAGATAATTTTTAATTTCATAGTGCTTGTTCATACTGCTTTTTAAATTTAAATGATAATGAGCTAAAGAAACATACCTTTTTTATTTAATGCTTATCTTTTTTAGATGTGTAAAATAAATTTATAAGCCATTTTCTTTCATCATTCTTAAGATCAGTGTGACCACAGACACTGAGTGAGCAGTGCCCTGGCAGCCAGGAGGGCCAGCCATGTCCTTGAGATGCACCAGGCACAGCATTGCCAGCCAGGCACAGGAGGGGATTGTTCTGCTCTGCTCTGACCTGGGGCAGCCCCTCCTCAGGTGCTGGGGACAGTTTTGGGCACTGCAATATAAAAAAGATATAAAGGTGTTAGAGAACATCCAGAGGGGAGTCCATGAGGATGGTGAAGGGCTTTGAGGGGAAGCTGTACGAGGAGCGGCTGAGGGCACTGGGTCTATCCAGCCTGGAAAAGAGGAGACTGAGGGGAGACCTCACTGCAGCTACAACTTCCTTGTGAGTGGAACAGGAGGGGCAGGCACCGATCTCTTCTCCCTGGGGGCCAGTGACAGGACTGTAGGAATGGCCTGAAGTTGTGGCAGGGAGGGTTTAGGTTGGGTATCAGGAATAGGTTTTTCACCCAGAGGGTGCTTGGGCACTGGAACAGGCTCCTCAGGGAAGTGGTCACTACACCCAAGCCTGGCAGAGCTCAAGAAGCATTTGAACAATGTTCCCACGTGCAGGGTGGGATTGTTGGGGTGTCCTGTGCAGGGCCAGGAGCTGGACTTTGATGATCCTTGTGAGTCCCTTCCAACTCAGCATATTCTGTGGTCTATGATTTTATGTGAAGTAATTTAGAAAAATCTCAGTGACATTTACTTATGACTGTGGATATCCTCATTGAGGTTAAGGAGATGATTCACATCCAGGAGCATTAGAGTTGGTGGTGTAACCCAGGTCCTGATGAGAGTTTGCAGCTCTGCAGCTGACACCAAGACACTGCTGATTGTACAGCTTCCTCCTGCTGGAAATAATTTCTGCTCTTGCTGCAAATGAAAAAGATTCTGCATGTGTCTGGAAGACATGTTCTCTTTTTTCTTTCTGCTATTTGGGTGATGTTTCTCAGTGCTTTGCAGTCAGGTTGCTAATCCTTACCCAGCTCCAGGTTCTGCTAAAAGGTCTTTCCCAGTACCAGCAAAACCAAGGCTGCAAAGAACCTGGTTTGGAGGAAGAAGAGCCTGAGGTATGTTCACTGTTGTCTTTTTTATGTGCTGGAGATACTGGGCCAGGAAGGGAGTGAAAAACCCCTTTTTGATGGACTTGAAAGAGATACAGGGATATTTAATTGAGTATTTATCAGAAAAATGAGAGTAGTTGGAATAATTTGATAATTTATATTAAAGTCTTAACATAGATAACTCAAGTGTCAGAAACCAGAAGGCAACCACATACGGTTTTTATCATCCCATACTGTTATTCTATATACATATATATGTATATTTTAACCTTATAATTACATTTTAGTTTTAATCTTAACTGAATAACATACCTGCCTGCACCCTTTCAAATTAATGTCATACATTTATAGGGGGCTTGGGTAGATTAAACCATTGTTTGTGTTAGCTAAGAACACTTGATTTTTCCTTTAGGATGTTGTGTTAGGTTACTTAAAATGCTGTTTTCATCTCCTCTCTGATGCCTGGGAACATCTCACTTTCAAAGCAGTGATCCTGCAACAGTGAGAGATGTAGGGTGATTGAGGGTGTTAGAGCCTGGAGAGTCAGAACAAAGGCCGGTGGACTTTCTCACAAGTTCACAGTGGCATCATTCCTTCTGTCCTTGATAAGTTCTAGGCTCTTTGGAGCTGTGTATTTTTGAGCTTCATTACTATGAAAAGTTGTGTCCTGGATCCTCTCAGAAATGCAACTATTCAGGGAAAAAGCTTTGAATTCATGGTCATTTCTGGATTTTAGATGGTGTTGCAGCTCAAAA
Source organism: Corvus kubaryi (assembly GCF_017639235.1). Taxonomy (NCBI): domain Eukaryota; kingdom Metazoa; phylum Chordata; class Aves; order Passeriformes; family Corvidae; genus Corvus; species Corvus kubaryi. The sequence continues at coordinate 2,305,239 of NW_024582058.1, read as the reverse complement.
TGGCTTTCTTTTGTCTGTGCGGCAGGACTTCTATACCAGCTTCCCTTTTGCAAACCTGGTGGTGCTTTGGGGTTGCTGGGACACCCAGGCTGTGTCCGTGTCTCTCTCCTCTCTCTGCTTCTAGCCCAGGGTCACCTCACACTTAGCACTTTTCTTTATCACCCATCCACCTGCACCCAGAGGGCTGGCAGAGGTGTGGTCTGACATGCTCTTGAACCACAAACCTGATTTCCTAAGTCAGGTTTAGGGGGAAAAAAGGAACTGGAAACTGAGCTGGAGTAAAATTAGCAGTTTGCAAGTCCTGGCTTTCTATTACCAAATTGCTTCTGCACAGCATTAGCATACCTTTCTGTAAAAGTAATGAATATTTAAGCCTCTGTTCTCTTCTGAAACAGCCACTGGAGCACAGAAACAATGCCTTTGGTTCGTTTTTTTATCCTAAACCAGCCAGCTTTGATGGGTTATTATTTTTAATGAATCATCTGGTTCATTTGGTCTGTGCTGCTTGCTGATAGTGAACAGTGCTTTCCTAGTGAAACACTTTCTGCTGCATGCAGATGATCATTGCCATTATTCTTTACATCAAAGCAGTTAAAAATATTTATTAGTGGACTTTTATGGTTAAACATGTATCAAAAGCTAGGCCAGCCTTTTACATAATCATTTATAAAGAGGAAGCAGCTCATGTGAATTCTCCCTTGCCCAGCGTTTGTTGGTAGGAAAGTTTTAAGTATCATACCCAAGATCTTGTGGGTACTGAGCTTTGTGCTGGTTCTGGTGTTACCTGCCAGGTAGGCACCCACACTTCCTTTCCTACAGAAAGTTTTGCCCAAGTAAGGTGTTAAGTAGCTTCCAAAGACATTTATTTGGTCAGTGTGAACTTCCTTCCCTCTCACTGCTCAGCATGTGGATTGCATTGGCTGTTTTAATTGGCATTTTGTATCATCATCTCATTGGCTTTGACTGGAAAATGGTTTCTTTCTAAAGAAAAAAAATGAAGGAAATATTTTTGTGTTTGCAATTGGAATAAGAAAGATGTGAAATATAGGCTCTCCCAGATTGCATACTATGAATAGTTATCTCCTTGGCTTTATCAGTACCCAGGGAAAGGTTTTGTTCTCTATTTAAACAGCTGCAGCAAACAGAGGCAATAGCACTGAGCCTCTTTGCCAGCAGTGGGAAGTGCAGGTTGGCCTCAGAAATTAGCTTTAATAAAAGGCACTCCTCACTTCTTTGCGTTGTGCTTTTTCTCCTTTAATAAACATTAACTCACTTCCAGTAACCCAAGTGAAGGAGAAGATGTGGGCTGAGGGGAACGGCCACGCACAGAGCCTTTCATCAGAGGGATATCAAAAGCGCTCAGCAGCTGAACCTCAGGGAGCTGGAAGTGCTTATTCTGACAGCTGGGGCAGCACTGAGGGAAGCAGTGCGTCCAAGGTAAAGCAAGCTGGTTAAGGAACAGCAAATTCTTTCATCAACTCACACAACTCCTTCTGTCCACATGTTTTCCCCAGATAATTAAAATTGAACCTGGTAGTGTGTGACCTTGTCCTTTCCACAGTGGCAATAAGGTGACATTTTCAGGTGGGGACTTTTTGTTTATTTGGTGTTGTCTTATGCAGAGAAATCCTAAAAGTTGTGGAAATGATGGAGTGTCGCAAGGCATTTCAGATGTAACCTGGAAATTGTCCAGGAAATTAGCCACAACTGTCCTACCTTCTTTACTATCCACTTAAATTAGTCCAGAGCTGGGACTCTGTTCCTGTGAGAGCTGACAGTGCACCTTTTGTGAATGAGATTTTAAGTGATTTGCTCCCATTCTGTCCAAGTTAAATCCTTTAGTACAGTAGTAGGAATTGGTACTCTAGCTCCATAACTGCCTTGCTTGCTGGCATAGTAATTCTCTTTTTTATTTATGCATCAGATCTTTAAAGAAAAGTGTCTCAAGCTCTAATTCTAGAGCTGGGCATGCCCCTTTTTAATATTAATATGATCTCATGGTGCTAGAATGAAAGGAATAGAGATTTATTTCTCCACCCTGTAGAGAAACTGGTTGAAACAATTTGCACATCACAGAAGGTGCTCGCTGGCAGATCTGGGCTGGGACTCCGGTCTGACGCCGTCTGATCCCGCATGGCTCTGCTGCTGCCCCAGTGCCAGGGAGGCAGCTGCTGAACCATACAGAGCCTGCACCCCTCTCCTCCTCCTCCTCTGCCCCAGAAACTGGAGTTAATCCTTGCATAGCTATTTTACTGCGTTTTCCCTCTCTGGGAGCAATCACTGACCTTTGCAAGCAAACTCAGTGGCACTGGCAAACAGTTACCACGATGGCCACTGCTGTTAATGCTGAAAAAAAGAGGAAGCCAAAAACTTCTTAAATATACTCAAATATTCTTACTTCCGTTTGAAGGGGAGGGGGAGGTTACGCAATCACTTCCATCTTCTGGGGAGGAAAAGGCTGAATTTGGTACTTCCCTTGTCAGAACTTCTCGTCTTTGCAGGAACTCCTAAAAACCATGAAGGCTCTGCCTTGTGACTCCACAGATGGCAGGCCAGCACCCTGAACCTGGGATAGCTGGGAGGCAGGGCTGGATTCCAGCCCGAGGGCTGGAAGATAAGGAGAAGAATCAGGCAGTCTTCAAGGAGCAGCAGGGAGCATAACCTTGTACATTTTAGCTTGGCAGGGAGCTGATTAATAACATTAACTCGTGCTGTGCAGGTGTCAGCTGGTGTGAGAACAGGAGGTGTGTCTGTGCAGGGGAAAATGGTTTCACCAGGACATGACTGGAGATGCAGTCGCACGTTTGGGCCCCAACCCGGTTCACGTTCCTGGCCTGAGGGGCTTCAGGTCTCAGTGCTCACCAGCTGCCCTTGGCTCCTGTCAGCAATGGCGAGGGAGCCATTCCCAAGGCTGGCATTCCCGGTGACATGAATATGATGGTGTGAAGGTTGATGTAACCTGCACCATCAGCACCTTTCCCAGGTACCTCTACGTAAGATGGGCCTTTTCCATGCGGAGGTGCAGAGCTTTGATGTGGCCGTGTTCAGCTCAGGCTGAACCAAACCCAGATTTGGCAGGTTCAATTACCTGTAGGTAGAGCAAAGCTGAGAGTGCTAAGGGGAGCTATTTTATTTTATTTTATTTTATTTTGTTTTGTTTTATTTTATCTTTAAAGCTCCTGTGCTTAACTGGCAGCTCAGGAAGCACACATTTTTTATTTCTTAGATGAAGAAGGATCCAAAGAACAGACACATAGTAGCAGCAGGAAACTTCTCCTGACTAAACAGAATGTATCTGCCCTGAGTAGTAAAGTGTGAACTGGCAAAGTATGATTTCCACAAAAATAAATGTGCCTTGGTATCTTAAGGGGGAAGCCCTAAACTTCACGTTTCTATTTATTTTCATGGCAATGAAAACCACTTCATAGACCAGCCCCCATCCTGGTGGTGGATCTGGGCTTTGGGGGACTGTTCTTGTGTTACAGTGTACCATTGAGATAGGAGGATTAATTAAAAATACCATTATGAAAATTGCGCAGAATTTTCTGACTGCCCCCTGTACAAATTGCATTATTCTAATTTTCTAACACCATGAGGTAGCAACAAAAGGAGGAAAATCCATGGGGAAATGGGGAAAAGCAGGGGTGTGTGGAGCAGCTCTGCAGTAACAAAACCTCTGCATGGAGCACAGGAAAGGCTGGAAATAAATAAATGAACTCTGGGCTCAGGGCTTTGACACATTTTGAAGCTTGAGGAACCCAGGTTTTGCTTTCACTGAGTCTTCAGATACCTAAACAGCTTTGTCACTAAATTTACATTGTTAAATGATTAAGTCTGTAAATAGAAATGGCCTCAGTAGGTTTTGGAGAAGCCTGACAAATACATGTTCCCAGAAACAGCAAATGCCCTATTTTCATTTAATTACTTTTTGCTTAATAGAAGGCAGACTCTTAAAAATTCCTAAAAGTTCAAGTATGTTTGAGCTCTTTGGAAGAGGTAGTTGGTTTCTGTATCACTGAATTTGAGACCCATGTTAACAGTAGACAGCAGGAAGATGGTTAATTCAACATGGGAAAGCAGTCAGGGAATAGCCTGGCTTTGCCCTTTGGAGGCAGGTGGAAGATTCTATTAAGTGGCTTTTTTGGACAGGATGTGTTTGCTTTATTGCAGATTTAGAAGTCAGGGAACAAAGGGAAATAAATACTCATGGGATTTGTTTGATGAGGAATTATTGAAGTGGTCAGCTGAAGCTAATCTTGTTGACTTCCCCTTCAGGAGGCAGTAAACTAAACAGGCTCCGGTACTTGCCCTGTGTGGCGTGTGAGTGTGAAGAGTAAAAGCAGCAGCCAGCCAAAGTAGAGTAGCCACGATGGAAACCTTCTAAAGCGAGTTTAAAATGAAAAAATTAACACTAACAAGATTTCATCAATTTTTTTGACAGGTGTAAAAAAAGTACAGAAGAAAGTATTTCTCACTCCCAGGTTTTGTTGGCATTCAGTGTATTGTCTTGGTTTGAAAGACAGGTGTCTGCTAAGGAAAGCAGGAGCCTCCCTTGGAATGGAAAATGTAACCCCCTTCCTTCCAAATTATTATAATTTTGAAATTAAGGGGCTTTCAGGCAAAGATATGAGGAATAGCAATAACAGTTCTTTACTAATACATATATATATAAAACAAGGCAAACAAACACCACCAACTCTGGCAGCAGCAGCAGCAAACAGAGCAGCAGCCCAGCACCAGCCTCTCTCGGCTGCAGGTGGTTTCCCCTTGGGTGCAGTTCCGCTCACAGCCGGCAGGGGCGCTGGGGGCTCTCGGCCGGGCAGGGCGGCTGCGATGGTTCCCCGCGCCTGCAGGGGGCGCTGTGGCGCGAGCTCGGGGAGCACACAGTGATGGCAGACTAGATGGAGCCGGGAAGGGATGGAAGAAAAGCTTCACAAACCCCCAGGGGCAGCCGATCCCGGTGCCCCAGCAGGACCCTTGGGAGCAGCAAACTGGAAGGGCAGGAATGAGCAGAAAATCCTGGGTGGTAGAAGGGATGTATCAAACTCCACAGCTGTAGCGGGAATCTGGGGATGTCTTGGCAGGCCGGGAGTGAGGAGCTACAGTGTAGCAAAGACTCAGAGCAGTGGCAAAGGAATGGTGGGGGTGGGGCAGCTGTGGCCCACATCCCAGCAGGTTAGGGAAAATCAGGCTCGGGATCCTGGGGTTTTTCCCCTGAGGCACCCAGACAGTGAGAAGTCCCTCTTTTAGTGAGGTAGTGTTAAATAAGGTCCCAATGCAATGGCCACTCCAGGGAGCAAGCTCCATTCATGGTAGAAGAAAGGCAGCAGAAGGCAGAACCCTGCAGTGGTGATGAATTCTCCCCACAGTGACCACAGCTTCTCTCCCCTCCGAACGCTGAGAGAACAAGTGGAGCTAGGGCCTCCACCCAACTCCTTTTCCCCAGTCCAAATCTCGTGGCATCTCTGCCCTCCATGAGGAACCCCAGGTAAAAGAGAGTAGCCATCTGGACCCGTCCCCGAGCTGTGGCCAGATCTTTTGTCTCTCTTAAGTATGCAGTTATTGTCTCCTAGCACCACATATGGGGGAAAATTCCTTAAGAGGACAAAACCAAAAGGAGAATTCCTAAAACCCCAACATTATTCATATCGCAGCAATCTGTATATAAAATATCTGTTTATTTACTACAAACAAATACAGATGGGAAGGCCTAACCTTGCAGCAGGCTGGTTTAACTATTTTTCAATGAACTTGTTACACATTTAATTGTTCCTTCAGCTTTGCAGTAGCCCTTTACCAGAACAACTTTGCAGCTTCATCAGAACATGGTAAAACCAGAGCAGCCCCTGAGCCAGCAACCCCCTGCACACAGGTGGGAGGGGCAGCATTAGTTCAGCATTCGAAGCCATTGTGTTGAATACTTTCAGAGTTTATTTTCTGCTTTACAAAGCGCTTTTTTGCCCACTAGAAATCAGCATCATCTATGGATCCCTTCCCATCCAGGTCAGCACTTTGGATCTTGCCTAGCTACTTAGATTTGGTTCCTATCTGGGGGCAGCTCATTGGCCCGTGCAGGGTAAACTCATTGCACAAGTGCAGCCACACCATCCTCTCTCAGGAGAACACCGAGGGACATTGGCCAAGAGGCAGTGAGAACAAGGGACATGCTGCTTTCCAACCTCCTCAACGCCATTTGGAGCCAGAGGGGAACATGTAATCATCTAACAAAAAAACTGACTCCACCAAAGGCAGGGGCAGGTCCTGGAAACCTCCAGCAGCACCTGCCCCTGCTTTTGCACAACTGACTGGCCGGGAGCGCCTCCAAGCTCAATAATCTCCACGCTCTTTTATGTTTTCATACAAAAAATTTAATAAATATTACTTTTCAAGATTTATTGCCAGGAACAACACATCAAAGATGCATTTTCATATAACACTAATATCACAATACAAGGTATCTTCATGATCTCAATGGTTAACCACCGAGATGACTATGTTTATAAGCCTTTTGATCTTAAACATCGTAATAGCACTTTGATTTCCTCACTTGTTAAGGCGGGCAGTGTAATCTATGGCAAACCTACACAGTGATCTTACTGGACATTCTACTGTTCAAGTATTCAACAACTAGCTTATTAGAATACTCCCTAAATGCAGTAGATTACAAAAAAAGTCAAATCTACAAGTGGTTCAGTATTACATATTCATGGTGAGAAGAAAATAATTAGAATTTACAAAATAAGATTGCTGTGTTTCCAACTTCACACGCTAATTTGATATTTTGAATTACATGCAACCACTCACATTTCATCTACATAAAGTAATAGCTCAGTTTTGTTCCCTTAAACTGCTTCTTAGCAGATTATCTGCCTTTCACTCGGTTTTCAAGTCTAAAGCAGCAAAAAAAATTTTCTAGTCTAATTCTCTAAACTGCCTCAGTCAGTACTTACAAATAGTCTTAAAGTGATACTATGGAAGGTGTTTCAAACGTTTGACATTGTACAAAAACCAGCATCAAGGCATGAAAGCCCATCCTATTAAAAATAAACTATTTTAGAACACCTTAGTTTTGGCATATAGGCAACATGTAACAAGAAAATAAATTCAAAATAGAGAAGCCACGAGCTTACAATGCTATCAAAAACCTTCAACTCTAAACACATACATATAAATAAAAAGGAATGATATTTTAAGGCTTATGATTATTAAGTTAATAAATCAAATATACACAGTGATTAATAAAAAAAGAATTATTTACATATCTATACAAACTTCTATTTTTGACACATTTTCCTCTTTAAATTCTTCATTTACCAGCAACTGCTGACAAGTTCCCCCCACCCACCCCCAACAAAAATACAATAAAAAAATAAATAATAAACTTATTTTTGATAGTTGCTGTGGTTCCGAGCTGCAAAGGCACTTTCAAATACAGAACTAGTTGTACGTCACCATAAAACCAATATACAAAAAACTCAAATTCAATAAATATAAATAAAATGTATTATTCTAAAGAAACTGTATAAATCGGAACATCTGGCAGAAAAAAAATGAACACTAAGGAAGAGTAATAAGGCTATGTAATACCTTATGGAACGTCTCCGTGATGGATCAGCTGCAGCTGAATTTACAGGAGGGCACTTTTGACTAGTTTTGCATAGATGTGAAATGCAGCACTTGGTATTCCAGCCAACCACAGCAACTATCATTGCCAGTGTAAGCCAGCTTGTCCAAACTTAAATTAACACAGGGATTCTAAGTAAATAATAGCCTTAGACTCAAATATTACACAACAGTTTAAGAACTACAAGCTCTTGAGTGCCTTTATAATGATACTCAAAGGCCCTGCATGGCAGCACCCCACCGTCTGCTATACGATGTACTCCATCCGATTTAGGCTTTGTGCACTTTCCAAGTCTCTGTTGTCCTGTTTATTTGTCCAGTTTGGGTGTTTTGTAGGGGTGCTGTTGGGGGGCTTTTCATCTCTGTCTACCAAAGTGTAGGCTGGCTGCTTGGCAAATCGGGCCTTCTGCTGGTGCTTGTCCATGTCGTCCTCCTCCACCTCGGAGTTGTGTGTCCTTATTTTGGCGATTTTAGAGTTTTTGTTTTCATAGTCTTTAATGGGGACAGTATTTGCTCCGTGTTTCTCAATGGGGTTTTTGATCTGATTCAGCTGCTCCCTTACGTTGTTGGTGGTGTTGTCGTCAGAGGCTGTGTGGGTGTGGCTGCTCTGCTTTCGGCGCTTTTGGATGCACCAGTAAAACACAGTGACCAGGCAACAGATCCAGGCTACTGTTAGGACTGAGCTCAGCAAGGGCACAAGGAAATCTGGAAGAGAGAGGAGAGAGTTAGTCCTGCTGCAAACCACAGGGGACACTTCAGGATGTCTACAGAGAAAACAAACCTCAGTTTTTACACTTTGTTTCTTCACTTATTTCTCCATGAGGAGCACGGAAGGGTAGCAGCCCTTTTGCCAGGTCAGGCCACAGGTTTAGAGAACTTTTGGAAAGTTTTTTTTGGGTTTTTAGAAATAAAAAGACCTTGGTGCAAAGCCTCCCCATTGTTCCTGATGAACAGGGCCAAGAAGCAGAGATTCCAAACTTGCTACAAGTCTCCGAAGAGAGGAAAGCCCCTCCCCCTTGGAAGGGGTGTTCCAGTCAGGGCAAGGTACAGGAGTCTGGGGCCAAGGAGCAGCTCACCTGTTTTGTTCTTGGTCGGCCGCCGCTGCACCCTGACTTCAGCAACGGCAGCGATGAGGGTGTTGTTCCCATCGCGCTTACTGACGAGGTCGATGATCTTATCCGTGATGTCTTTAATCGGCTTTTCATCTTCCCCAGTATCTTCTGCAGACTGCAGGAGAAGGCACGCAATTAACACCAAGCACCACATCAGATGCACAGGGGAACCTGCTATTTATAAACCTTCACCGGCAGCGAAGGCTCTTGCTACTTTTAATAGATGACAAAACAGAAACAAAGCAAAAAGGCCTGCTATGGGCAGAAACTAAGAACTCAGAATTTTTGTCCTCATCCTTAAAAAGACCAAAACCTCCAAAAAAGCAAGAATGTAACAGAGGAATGTTTTACTCCCCCTATTACAGCTGCCCCCAGATGGCAGCTTTCAGGTACGCACGCACATGTAACCAGAATTCCTTTCCTTTTCTTAAAGGGAATCAGGATGGAAACTAAACCACAAGAAGTGCTGACAAGCCAGGAATTAAGATTTTGATGAAATCCACATGTTGCACACATATCCAAGCAATTAACTACTAAGACATATTTAAAAATATTCCAGGAATACTTACAATAGCAACATGGATTTCATTATTTGCCAAGTGGGAAGGTTCACAGGTAATATAGATGGAATATTCAACAGAAACATTCTTCAGAATATTCAGATTCCTCAATTCACTGCAAACATGTTCTGTGGTAAGGCCCTGGAGGATACAAAAAAGATGTTGGCTTTGTAAAATACATATGCACACGAACACACAGATATAAGATTTGTTCGGGATTTTTTTTTTTCTTGCCCTGAAGTAAGAGTTCTCAAGGGAAAAGGAGGTGGAATTTCCTCCAACCTAGCTTTTGTTCTTCTCTAGTCACAAAAGGATTTAGGCTGCAAGGCTGTATTAATCCTCCTCTGCTTTTTGTTTTCTTTGATAATAAGGCAGTGTCAGCTTTTACTGCACTTTTCCCTAGGTGGAACATCATTCTGTGCTCTGGGAAGTGAGTCTATGTGTGCCACAGCCCAGTGAGCTGCTGCTACTTACTGGGGCCATCATCTCTTTGTTAAAGGTGAAGGTGATGTTGGCACAGTTGTCCTGGTAGTAGGAATCCGAGTTGCATTTGGTCCTCACAGGCTGCTGGTTGGGGGGCCAGCATTCCCCCACGGCAGCACACGGGTGGGTGAAGCAGTGGTCATCCCGCACAGGGACACAGGTGTGGCCAGCGGGGCACTCGCTGGGGCCTTTGCCATGCAGGACACAAGGCCGAGGGCCACACCAAACCTAGGAGAGAATAAATACTGGTAAGAACCCACTGGTTAGAGGACAGAAAATGGTGTAACCCACAGCACAGCACAGCTGTACCTTAGAACAGGTGACTTTTCCATTCAGACACTGACAGGTATTGCAGTCGTCATCCCACTTAGTCCCATCTGGCATTACCCGAACACTGGTAATGCAAGGCCTTCCTGTAACTGAAGAGAGATTGAACAGAATTATAAGCTTAAAATAGGAAAAAACCCCTTTTCTAAGTTCATCTAAACTTCCCACTAAGTTTGCTTCTTCAATAAAGACACTTGCTTTAAAAAACAACAGATAATACACCCCAAAACCAATCCCATACAACCACAAACCCATCAACATGCAATTATACAGCTCTTGCTGCAAGTGCTAGGAGCAGCTCTGGCATCTGGAATACCTTCTTGGCATCCTGGACCACTGCGACCCGGGGGGCAAATGCAACGGTACCCATTAATTTCATCTACACAGGTGGCTCCAAAGGCACAGGGCGAGGACTGGCATTCGTTGATATCTATGATGGGAAGGAGAGGAAATAGAACAGTTACTCCATAGTATCCTTTTGTTTTGTCAGGAAAAAGGCAAACATAGGATAGAATTGCCTACTGGAGCTTTATGTTCATCTTCTAGTGTCTCCTGGGACAAAGATTCCTGCTTGCAGCACCAGTATAACCTCAGGAAAGTCCTTTGACGTTTCTGCTGTGTGGCACTAACAAAGATCAAAACCTGACCCCTGTGGCTACTTGAGCTTTACAGGGCAAGGACAAATTCCTTCCTACACAGACACACTTCCTCTCCTCTGATGTGTTCCAGTTTTGTCCCCCACTAGATTCTTCAACTGATGTCAATGTTAAACCCTTCCCAGCTCTATTGCTGCTGCGAGACTTCTATGCCATGGCTGTTATTAAAAAAAGTGTCCTCCTACCTGTAATTATTACTAAATTACAGGGAAGCGCATACATCACCTCAGGGCTTGGAGGTGGCTTATTAACTGACAAGGTTTTTGGCTGGCACACTTTCATCTCAAGCAGAAGCCTGGGCCACACAAACACATGGAAGACAGTCCCAAAGGGTACTTTGCCCACTCAGCTGAACCAAGAGGTTTCAGCTCCAGCTGAATGACTTTAAATTTCTTTCATTTGCAGTGTGATTCCTGCCCTCTCCAAATCTGCTACGGATCCAGGTAAGGATAGAGATGACACAAGACATCTATCACTCATCTGATCTACCACTTAACTCAATTAAGATGATTGCCTTCCAACAAGATCCAAGCAAGACAAGAACTGAGGCAGAGAGCCATCGAACACTTACTGATCCTGCAGTCGGGCCCGGCGAAGCCTGGAGCACACTCACAGCGGTACCAGTTCTCTCCATCCACACAAGTGCCACTGTTGTAACTGCAGAGAAAAGGCATTATTACAGACATTAAAAACTGCTACCGATAAAAGGAACCCAGAATTCTAAAACAACAACAAAAAAAAATCAAGGATAAACATCGCAAACTTACCAAGGATGAGGACTGCAGTCGTTTGTGTCTGCAAAGCAAAGACAGACAGCATTAAGCATGCAGACTTTGGCTAATACAGCTCTACTGGCAGTAAAGAATGATCAAACTTCCCCGAATGCCCAAGATACACTTAGCTCAACTTTTACAAAAATATGCTGAAATTCTCTACTAAATTGATTCCAGGCTTGTACCACAAAATTTGTTAACTACATTGTGGAACACATGTACACAGGAAGAGATCCTTGTAAAGAATCTAACGGGGGAAAAAAGTGGAAGCAGACAGAGCTGCTTGTAGAAAAAGAATGCAGGAGAAAACAAGACAACATCTGTCTCCACTTAGCTCATTTGCAACTTTCTCATGCCCAGGTCAAGGCTCTATCACATAAAGTCATTAAAAACAAAGATTCAGGTGATGCTAAAGCCTACATCAAACAAGCTTTCCCTTCTGGTTTCAATCTTGACTCCAAGGGTGACAGGATGAGCTCATGTTCTCATCATGCAACACTCTGGAAGAGTTCAAGCAGAGCTGACTTACTCTGGGTACATGTGGGTCCTTCCCAGCCCTCCTTGCAGACACAAGTGAAAGAGTCCCCGCTGACTACACAGGTACCACCGTTGTGACAGGGGTTTGGCAGGCAGCTGCTGTTCCTCGCTGTAACACAAACAACGTTTGCCGCTCAGTGGTTAGAAAGCCCTCAAGTCTGAGCCAAGAGGAACAGCTGAGGTCAGAGCTGCAGCACTGCATCTGCTTCCTGGCGATTATGCAGGGTATTTACCTATGTTACAAGTGGCTCCTTCCCATCCCGCAGGACACATGCACTTGAAAGTGTCCCCCTCGTCATAGCACGTCCCCCCGTTGTTGCACGTCGCCTCATCACACTGGCTGTCACCTGTGGAAAACCCAAACTATCCTTAATACTGGTGCTCTCTTATGGCAACAAGTTCAAGCAGCCTATCAGAGCATGCCTCTAATGTTTTGGAAATGCTGAACTTACGGGAGTGGCAAGTTTTTCCTTTCCACCCATTTTTACATTCACAGAAGAAGTCGTTGACCAAGTCTCGGCAAGTTCCTCCATTGTGGCAAGGGTTTTTACTGCAGTCATTAATATCTGGATATGTTAAGGAGAGAAAACAGGCTCAGTGGTGTTTACAGAATTGACAAACACAGTGCTTGAAAGGAGCATAACCCATCCCCAAGTTTGGCCTGTGTTTCAATCGTGGATTAAATGCTTAAGTCAGTATTTTAAAGCTTTAGGCACTGTCGCAGAGATGAAGACTGTTTCACCATATTCCTCCAGTTTGTTTTCATTTTGTTTGTAATCTTGTTTCAGAAACAAGCAGTGAAAAGGCCTATTACATAAACTGCCCTGTTAGTCAGGGGAAGGGAGCAGAGTGCTCTTCTGCTCCCGAGACTGACAAAATACAAGTGTGACATGCAGACAGCCATTCCTAAAGTGGCATCTACTAATGCAAGGGGTTTCTTCCTGGAATATCCCTATTCCAAAGGATAGAGCAGGAAACTGAACAGTGAGAGAGCCAGGTTCTAATTCCAGTCCAATTTTGTAATTTGGCTTTAGTTCCAATACAAAAGCTTGGGACTCGGTGGAAGTACCTGGTCCTCCATGGCCTTTGAAGCAGAGTTTGTTGACACTGGTCACTGTAATCTTAAAGACAGTGCCAGCCAGTGTTCTCCCAAGAGATCTTTCTGTGTGCTGAAGGATGAATAACTTACTCGTTTCACAATACGTTCCTTCCCATCCATCGCTACAAATACATTTGTAGGAGTTGATGCCATCAATGCAAGTGCCACCATTTTTACAGGGGTTGCTCTCACAGTCATTGATATCTGCAACAGTTGGGAAGAGAAAAGAGGATTAAAAAAAGAGGGGAAAAAAATCAAACTAAAAGTACAGCTACTAGGAGTCATCATCTTATTACAGACTGTTTGGTGCTACTTCCATTTCTAATACCCTTTGGAGAGGAATGGTTATAAGCAAGATGAAAAAAGGGTAAAAAACTGTGTAAGGTGATGAACCTGTCACTATTAAAACCAGAAAAAATATCAGGAGTCCTTAAGATCCACGTTAAAACCTACTATTAACTCCCTCAGACCTTGTATACATAAGGTTTTTAAAAACATACGATTCAAGGCCACAGGGTTCATTACTATGAACTTCCCCCAAGGCCTAGCAAATTCCACTCTGCCTCGCCCATGAGGGATATGAAAACTTACAGCAGTTCCAAGGTTCACTGAGTTTCAATGAAGAAACCTTAAAGGGGTTTGGGAGGGAAGGATGGAACCTTTTTCCCGTAAGAGTGGGGGACAGTAAAATACATTCTGTTTTTTGCTCTTACTCTCATGACAGTAGGTGCCAGTGAATCCTTTGTTGCATTCACAGGTGAATTTCCCACCCGCTTGGCTCTTGCACTTCCCGTGAGGACCACAGACATTGGAAGAGATGTAGCGAACCCCCTCGGGTGTGCTGTTGGAAGCCACTGCCACGGTGCAACTGTCAATTACTGCAGAAAAGCAGAGACCAGCATGAGAATTGCCCATGTGACCTGATTCCTTAAGAACAACATTTTCACTTCCAGCCATGGATGTTTAGAAGACACTCGTGCCATAGAATCATTTTGGTTGGAAAAGACCTTTAAGATCATCGAGTGAAACCATGAACATATGACTGGAAATATGTTTGCTGCTTTAAAATAACAGGACTCTGCCAACTGTGCATAAAATAACCACAGCATCTTATCTGATGATTGCTGGACCACATCCATGGCCTGGAATAAATGCATCAGGCTGTTTGCTACCTGTGCTTTCTGTCCACATTGACATAAAACTGTCTTTCAATAGCTGATGCTTACAAATATCACTCATCTTTTCACATAAAGAGAGAACTAAGGCAGAGGGCAAAATTCAGCCTCTTTACATCAGAGCTACTCAAGTGACTCCCTTGCAGGAGCTGCATTAGGGCTCCAGCGAGGGGAGGGGCAGGAACCACTGCCAGACATTCCCATTGACCCGCAAGGCAACACAAACCTTCGCAAGGAGTGGTGCGGCAGTGATCCTTCAGGTGGGAGCAGTTCTTCCCTTCGTAATCCTCAGGGCAGTTACAGAAATAGTCCATGGCAAGATTGAAGCACTGGGCACCGTTCTGGCATGGATTTGGCTCACAATAATCTATGTCCAGCTGTAAGTAGTGCACAGAGAGGGAAGGGAAATAGGAAGGGGGAGGAAAGGGAGTGAGGGAAAGCTGAGTGAAAGAGGTTTATCACGGCCTTCCCTCACCATGCTGACATTGTGGAATCTGACCTTTTTATCTGCTGTCTCAAAGAATCATTCATAGCACACAGAGTTTAGTCGGACTTGCCACTATTTCAGCAGACAACTCTTGATATTAAATTGCCAGAGTAAATAGTTAGAGCTCCACAAAGCCTGACGTGCAAACCCTGCAGTCTGCTTAACAAAGAGAATCCTCTGCAGCCTGTCAGGGGTTTGTTGGTTTCTTTCCCCCCCCAATATATATTAATCAAGCACTTTCTTGGCAGACTGACAGCGATATTGAGTACAACTTTATACTATGCTTCACTGGATGCAAGGCATTCCGTGCTCAGATCCGGAGCGTCGGAACAAACGGCACTGGCTGAGGGCCTGCCTTTCACCCAGGCTTCTTACCTGACAGAGGTTTCCTGAGAAACCAGCAGGACACAGACATTGGAATCCATTGATTTCATCCTGGCAATGACCCCCATTCATGCAAGGGTTACTTGCACATTCATTGATGTCTTTCTCACAGTGATCTCCTGCATAGCCAGGTGGACAGATACACCGATAACCATTAACCAAGTCCTGGGAAAGAACAAAAAAAAGTTTAGAGTTAAGGGTTTTCCTCCCTCAATACATTCTTATTAAGAAAAAAGAGTTTAAAAAAGTTAAAAAAGAAAAATCGTATTACTGTGTCCAAACAAGGCAAAAATATTTAGAGGGGAAAAAACACACACACAGAGACCCAGTCCCAGCTTACACTCCTAATTTTCCAGGCAGGATACATCAATCCACAGGTTGAAGACAAGTGCCTGCATTTCCAGTAAGTAGTTTGCACAACCACCAGCCCATTCACTGGTGACACTGACAGTGAAAATGAGTCATTTATTGAAGTTATATTCTTTTGCCCTTACTGTTCTACAGACATATCTCGACGTGCTGTGGCATGACATAGGCCCTCCCCCCAACTTAAAGAAATGACAATTTATACCAGCTAATTGCTATTTTCCAAACTATTTGTGCTTAGACTCAAATGTTTCACTTACTGCTGCAAGTCGTGGGGAAACCAAAGCAAAACAAGAATGGCTTACCCGACAGGATCCTCCATTCTGACATTGTCCACGACAGTCGTTAATATCTGCAACAAAATTAGCATGGTTAGAAGGCAAAAATGTATTTACACTAGATAGAGAGTTCAGTTCTCTCTACAACTGCAGCTAGATAAACCTTTTGTCAAGTTTCCTGCATGCCTTCCTTGAGATAAGGTTATTATAATGGGTGGGAAACCTTTCACGATTCTTCTAGGAGAGGCAGTAAAACTTCACATCATTGTTTTAGTCCCTTTATCAGAATATAGCTATGGTACAGGCTAATGACTTTGATAAAATTGTATATTTTCATTCCGTACTAACTACTCCCTTTCTAAAAACATCAGCTGCTGGGGCTCTGCCCAGTGTTTAAATCTGAGCTTAGAACTCAGTGGCACACACACACATGCCCATAGAACTGGCCTTTAACAAACCCAAGGGTATGGACACTTACTTATATCACAGTTGTGGCCAGACCAGCCAGTAATGCAGTCACAGTAGTAGCTGCCGATCAGGTTCCTGCAGGAGTTGGCATTGACACAGGGCTTGCCCTCACATTCATTCGCATCTGGAAAACCAAGAGGAACATTCAGCGGGGAGGGGAGAAGCCCACGCGCCCAGAAGTTCCTACAGAGCTAAGAGGAACTTGCAGTGGACAACAGGGATTAGCGTGACTTGAAAGAATAAAAGTCAATCATACATCAGCCTCTCAAGCTCTTTCAGTTTCTCTGCAATTAGAACGTACAGGCTACGCTAATTATTTCACAATTACCCAGCCACTCATTAGGAGCAACTTGCCCCCACACACACATCTCGGCTGAGCGTTCTGAGGGAGGAATGCTGCAGCCTGTTCATTGGGATGAGTGTGTTGTGTAAAGAATGCAGCCAGCTCATTCTCCCTGAGATCATCCACATTTTGGAACCCAGCTGTGAACTCCTGGGTCTGGAGGAGTTGACATGGTTGAAGAGATACAGCAACTTTCTCACAGGGTAAAGGGAGAAACACATGTGGGGGCGGGACTGGGAGGCACAACATGCACCCTTCCCCACTTCAGGGCAGTTCTGGTTTGAGAGATGTCTCTGGTTAACTATTTCCTTCAAGTGCCAGCTCGCAAAAGCAAGGTGATGGAAGCCACACTACTCTTAGTCACTGTCCTAGACCCCAGTCCTGCAAACAGACACTGAATGTCTTCAATGTGCCACAATACATCCACACGCTCCAGAAACATGACCATGACTAATGCAGGACCATGATCCCTTTTGCATTTATCTTTCCTGGCTCTGGAACAACACTGGATGAAGAGAAAGCAGTTCTTACCTAGCTGGCACGTTTTGCCAGTCCACTGAGGTGGGCAAATACACTTAAATCCATCAACTAGATCTTGGCAAGTTCCCCCATGACCACAGGGATTTGGAGAACAATCATCAATATCTGTAATGCAGAGTAAGGAAAGACTTAGCTCCGCTCCCAGACTGGCAATGGCAGTAACTGACAAGTTTGATAATGGATTGTTGCTACCCAGGGTTTTCCCTGAGGAGCAGAAAGGCAACAGGACTTCTACTTGGAATTTCTAGGTCATCTCTGATTTCAGCAAAAGCCTCCTTTAAAAATTAGAGCAGTGTGACAAATGGGTTCAAAGCATAGGGGAAAATTTTACCGCTGTGGCCTTTTTGTAAGTGGAAGTCCTATTTTGATCCAGCAAGTCCGTCTAAAAAGCATTTTAAATAACATGCCAGAATGCTACAAAAATTCAGCACTCTGCTTCTTTCAAGATGATTTTGGCTATTCCCTCCCCTGGTAGTTGAGAAAAACCTTGGTAAAAGCAGAGGGGAAGAGAGTACACAGGGGTATAAATGGCTGCCAGAAACCAATGCTCAGGCTGGGAAAGGTTAAGTAGTCTGCCCTGTAAGTTTATGAGGGATTAGAAAGACTGATCAAAACCAGCAAACTGGCACATTTTTAATAAACACTGAAAAGGACTCACTGTCAGTGCAAGTTGGTCCAGCCCAGCCAGGAGCACACACACATTCAAATCCCGTGGATGTCTCAAGGCAGCTTCCCCCGTTGTGACAAGGGTCAGACAGGCAGGCGTGCTCCGCTGCACAGGGACAGAAGGACATCATGGCAGCAGCTACAGCAATGCCACCAGAGCCACCCCTGCTCCCTCCACATGCTTCTGCTCTGGACACACCATCTTGCTGCACTG
The DNA here is from genome assembly GCF_017639235.1 of Corvus kubaryi. NCBI lineage: Eukaryota > Metazoa > Chordata > Aves > Passeriformes > Corvidae > Corvus > Corvus kubaryi. The sequence continues at coordinate 2,287,148 of NW_024582058.1, read as the reverse complement.
TGCTCCTGCAAGAACCAGGAATTTCCTGGCTCGCAGGAGGTCTCCTTCCGTGCTAACCTCATCAGCACACTGACTGGCACCTGCTGGAGCCACAGCCAGACAGGGGGGCTTGGAGTGACCTCCCCAGTGAGCAGAAGGCTGATTTCAGAGACACTAAATGTTCATGATGAAGCATGAACAGGAAAGGCTAGATCTTTGTACCCAGCCCTGACTAGATACACTAGAAACGGAGTTTTCCTCAATCTCATAAAGTGCATCCAAAACCAGCCACCAAAAGCTGGCACAAATGAACTGTCAGGTGGCAGCTCAGCAGCTGCATCCAACTTACCAATTTCACAGTTCTGTCCTGAGTAGCCCTCAGGGCAGGAACATTGGTATTTGTCAGGGCCAGTGTTGCTGCAGGTACCACCATTCAAACAGGGTGGGTGGGTTCCACAGTAGTTCAGATCTGCAAGAGGGGAGGAGTGTTAAAGCCATGGCTGGAAAGCAACAGGAACATCACCACATGCTTTGTTCTGTTATCCCAGAGCCTTTACAGAACGCATCCCCACACAGGAGTGGGACAGGACAGCGACAAGCTAAGGACAGATGCTGACCATGCCAGAACAGCAGTGGGGACAAGGCCAAGCAGCTGAGGGCCAGCACGCTCCCAGCACGTTTCAGGAGCTCACTCAGCCCCGCGTGCACTCCCTCAGTGCAAAGTCTGCCAGCGCTGACATTCAAGTGTTACATGGCCCTCTGGGATTAGCATACCTTTGTCACAGAGCTGACCACCCCAGTTGGTTTCACAGAGGCACTGCCATGGTTCAATGCAAGTGCCATGGACACATCCCGGGTGCGGAATGCACTGATCACAGTAGTGGCCTTGCCATCCATACTGACACCTTCAGTTAAAGGGTGAAAAAAAGGAAAAAAAAATCAGAACAGGGAAACAAACCAAACCCCATCGTAATTGCTGTGTGTAGATATGAGTGTGCAACTCCAAAGCTTGAAGAAAGGCTGGGGAAGTGGGGCAGAAGGGCAGGATGAGGGGAGGGGAGAGGCTATTCAAGGATTGTTTGATGGTTTCTTGTAAACAAACATTTTGGTAGTTTTGCCAAGGTCTCTGTAGCCGGCCTCCTGACAAAAGAATAACTGTTCTGAGAAAACCAGCATGAGGCCATTCAGCACAATAATACTCCTTTGGAGCCTCATATAAATGTGGCAGAGAGGGTGGGTGTGCACTACAAATCAATCTCTGGACTTTGACAGGGTGCTTTATAAATTGAAGGGGGGACGAAAAAGTCTGTGGAAACAATAGTTATCCAGAGATCCTCATGAATACAAGGTTCCAGGCGTTTCAGCCATGCTGGGTTTGCAGGAAGACAAACAAAACCATAACCACCAACTCTGGGCCTTGGCAAGGCAGTGGCAAAACATGAGGAGTTCCCTGCTCTATCAAAAGCCAACCTTATTCTGGACAGAGACACACACACACAGCCAGTATGGACTGGGCCACAGTCAGGGATGGAAGAAAGCAGCACATCAGGATTTTGCACATGTTCAAAGATCAGCTGTCGGTGTGTTTCTGAATTTGATTGATGTTAATAACCTCTTCTCAGGGAATAACTAAATCATATCCAATTCTGAGAAACACTGATGTCTGAAGAAGAATTTATCACTATTTGATTTCTTTACTGTCATTATCAATGAGCTACCTGAATTTTCTACTTAAAAGGAAGATGTTCTTTTAAAATAAAGCTCCCTTAAGGGAAAGCTTATTTTGGCTTTCATTTAGTTCTCACTAGCAAGACAGACCAAGGATCCTTCAAATTAAAGTGGATCTATAGATAAAAACAAGCAAAACAAGTTGAAAATGAAAAGCAAGGCTTTGTTGAGGTACTGTATTTCATTAACAGGTCCTGAGAGTAATTGATCAGCAGCAATTATGCACTAAGCTGTCACTAAATTATGAAAACAAACCTCAGCTCTACAGAAGTCAGCTAAGCTTTCTATTTGTTAAACCCCCCACCATTCTTCTGCTGGCAATTTCTTCTCATGGGAAAAAGCCAGAAGGATCTATCCAATGGATAATCACACACAGCCAGTGGTAAGTCCAACTTCCCTTCTAAAAATCTCAGGTGACAAACTGCATCCTAATTAACTCTTTTCCTTTAACAGCTATTACAATAGCAGCCTTTTCAAAGTCAGTGGGAAATTCTTATTAGTTTGTGTATTAAAAAAAGCCAGTCAGTGCAAAGAACAGAAAAACACCCAGATAAGGCAAAACAACCTCCCTCAAGTGGCTCTTGGAAAATCCTTGGAAAATCCTTCTGTATAGGGCATATAATGAGAATGCACAAAGATCAAGATTTAGGACCGTATGCTTTTAATTTGTATTGCATTCAAAGCAACTTGCCTGTGAGCTTGCACACAAGCCCAACTAAGGGACCTCACCTGCAAAAGCAGGTATCCAAATTAAGGATTTTACTCCTTTCTGTCAAATCAAAGTGGTGGTGGGTTTTGTTTTCTTTAGAACAAGTGTGAAGAAAGCAAAATAATTTAAAAACCCCCATACCACACGGAAAAAAAATTAATGAGCTTTAGAGCCAAAGGTACTACTTCAAACATCAGCTTCAAAACATAACACACAAAATTGGATAAGGCTATGGGCATTTAGGAAAAAAAGAGTGAGATATCAGTTCCAGAAAAAGATTCACAGCAATAACTCATGTTTAATAATATGTACGCAGCAGTTTCTCATGAGAAATTTAAAGTTAACTTTCCTTGTATAGTGATTCATGAGTAAAAATGGTTTAGTTGGCTGGCCTGCATTGAAGAAAATGACTGGCAGCGAAAGGGAAAAGGATATTTTAAGAACATTTGCAAGTTGTCTGTTGTACCAGAACGCAGAGCAGTTTCTGCTCGGATGTTATTTTTAAACCCTGTTGCATTTGTAGCATACAGGCTATATGACTCATCAAAACTTAAAAGAAAATAAAATCTTGTTTCTGTGTTCACTTTAAAGATAGTGGTCTAACTTGGCAAGCAGAAGTTATCTGAAAGCACCAGAAGGACAGCATTGTTTCAAGACTATGCAAATCAAGTGTGGGAAAGTTGCACCTTAAGTAAATAAGAGCACTAGTGCATGTCTGGGCAGTGAGTGGGAGGCAAGAGACTTAGAAAGAGAAAGGGAAGAAAAAAATCTGGAAACAAAGCCTGTTGTTCTGACTAGGAGACAGCAACCCCTACAAGGCATGTTTATTCTGATGACAGAAGCACAAATCACTGGTAGTCCTGACTGATATGCTCCTTTCAGCATCTGGCCCCCCGATACTTCCTACTGCTTGTTAGGCTTTTTTTTAATTAAAACAAGATTTAGATTTGGTGTTCTGGGGGTTAACCAGCTTATATCAGTGCTGCTGAACATTAAAATCACAGGACAGCAGTCCATCCTGTGGCTGGACTTTCACTTTGCCATGGTTCTGTGAGGATGAGAGGTTACTTTTACTTCCCACCTCACTTTCAGAAGGTTCCTTGGTAATTTTTTTTTGTTTTAAAGCATGAATTACAGAAGTAGAGAAAATGAGTGAGCCACTATGGCTATTTAGGCTGAATTCTTATAGAACAGTCTGTCAGACACTCCAGATTCAGTTCCTGTTAGAACTCTAGCTCATCAAGCAGTCCACTTCAGGCAAAGGTTCCCAGCAACAGAGAATCCACCAACACGCTCATCGGGCGGAAAAATTACTTTCTATTCCTTCAGACTTCTGAGTCTTATTCAGGAATACCCAAACTCCACTTTTAACCCTTCTCACACAGGATCAATATCAACATTTTGTAACCTCAGAAGCTCTCAGTTGTAAACAGAAATGATAAAGGGTTACATGCAGCAACTTGGAACCTGTCTGTTGATAAAGAATATCCACACTTAATATCTACTGCCCCTCTAAGAGTAAGGGACAAAACTTCCCTGTGCTGTAAATATATGCTGCATATTTTAAGGCATTCCAAATATTTAATTGTTGGGTTATGGATAAAATCTGCTTTCCATTGTCTCCTTGCCAGGACAGAAGGGACTTCAAAGCACAGCAACAAAATTTGGCATTCATCAGAGCCCACTGACAAGATTTCATCCCAGCCATTAACCTCTCAGCACTTGGAGCCAGGCTCACAATGGGAAAGGAACCCAGAGATTTAACTAATCCCATTCTAAAGAATGCTTGACTTTTGCCTACTGATGGAAGAAACCAGGGGGTGGGAGGGAAGAAGGGGGAAACAGTGAAAGGGAGAAGAAGAGAGAAAAGCCACACTGTACTTCAAGCTTGGAATTGAAAAAGCCTATTAATCAGGCTGTTGGAAAAAACATACCCACCAAACATTTGCACTATTTATACAGAAACAATTAGTTAGTGCTCATTAGGCAGCATTCATACGATTTATCCCATACTCCCCTCTCCCTCAGTGCCACCATTTCACAAACCAAAAGCTTCTTAAAATTATCAGTGCATTAAAAGCCTGCTCCCCTCTTATTCTGGGCAAGTCAGCATGAAAAATGTGTCTTGGTCAAAACCACAACTTCCAAAACGCCCTCCCACCCCAGTCCTACTGTGTTTAGCATCACTCGTTTAATTAGCTGGGGAGGGGTGGGGGGAAAGCAAGGAGGGATAGGAAGCATTTACCTGCAGTCTCCTGGAATTGTGCAAGAACCATGCTTGGGGCTACATCCCTGACGACAAATAGCTGTTGAAACAACAAAAAAGAAGAGTATCAGCACGCTGCCCGCTTCCAGCACCTTCGCACTCGTGAGAATGTTTTAATCTTCAACCAGCATTGTAATCCTGCCAAATCCTCGGTTTTAACAAGTGTCTCGCATCAAGTCTACCAGAAGGAAAACCAAGGTAGGTGACTCCCTGAGATAGAAAATCTATCAGCTTTTCTTTTCTATAGGAGATCTATTCCTCTGGCTTTGCAGAGGAATTGTCCCTAGTGCTGTTCAAAGAGCTGTTTTTATGTGGGAGAAACCATCTTGCCTCGAAGTCTACAGATTTCCTTTCTCTGTCTTTTGCAGGTGATCTGGGCCACTCTCCCTGGCTCTACACCTAATTCAAACCAACTTGTAACTACTCTGGATTTAGTTCTGGCTGTATCTCTGAACAGATAGGATATCAAGATGAGCAACAATTCAAATTGCAGGTAAACTCAGTCATTAAGACAGGCCGATATTCTGTTCTAGGTCCTGCTTTCTCCTTCCCCAATTACCTAGGTAGTAACCATTCCCTAATAAACATGTTGAACATGATCTCGGGTAGAACAAACAAGCCTGGGACTTTTCAAACACCAAAGCTTTACACTTGCCAGGTCAGCTTTAAAACAAGTCTCTCCTTCCTGCTTGTCTTGAAGTTCTGCACCAAAGGGGAAATCCTTTTTGAAGTCAGCAGCAGAACTCCCATTGAAGTTAGTGGGCTGGGTTTTCTTCCCAAGGGCAAAGATGCGGATAATCAGAGCAAGAAAACATCTGCTAAGTGCCCAGCACTCGGCAGACCTCTCCAAGACTTTAACACAAGGCAGAAACCACTCTTCTCCTGCCCCCAGCTCCCTGTGTAAAGAGCTGGTCACTGTCCCATCAGTCCTCAGCCCCCCTATCTACACAATCTGACCACTGAATGCAATCTGGATACGATGCCTACAAATCCCTCCCAATCCCACTGGTCCCTTGCAGGTTGAGCATCGGTCACAAACCTTTGTTGCACTCTGGTCCCATCCAGCCTTCCAAGCAGGTCTTGTTGCCGTTCTGGTCACAGGTGTGGTGAGTGAAGAAGTCATCTCTCGGTCGACAGAACTTGTTGCAGCCAAAGCCGTAGTAATGTTCTGCACAGGTCACACGGATTTGGTACTCAAAGTGGGCAACCCCTGCACTGTGTTTCAGAGTCTGCCACTGGCGGCTGGGATTGATCATGCCGGAGTGGGAAGCCTTCTCAATAATGCGATCGGGGTCTGCAAGGCACAAGAGATGTCAGAGTTAAAAGTTCATTTGGGTCTCATCATTGACTGCCACATCACAGCTCTCCAGCTTCACAGGCAAGACTATCTGAGGCAGCCAGCTGGTTTTATTAATTTTCTGTTTTAGACAGTCAGATAAGGCTGCCCTGGAGCTACAAACCATTAACTGAAACACGCATGCAGCATTATCAAACAGAACAAAGCTTGAAATCAAAAGGGACTGTTCAGTTACTGCCAATCACTTATCCCTTTTGCAGTGTAAGGGCATCCACTAAGAATTCATACAGTTCATGACTAAAGAAAATTCAGCTGCTTTTACTTCCAGCTCCAACAGATTGGTACAAAATGTGTTTTCCCCTGCTTCTCCATTAATGGCACTAGTCTTGTTTTCAACTGGAGCATTTACAAAAACAACATACTACAACAGCCTAATAAAGCCATGTCTACAAACTGAACACAAGACACTGCAAAAGGTTTGCAGCCTTTTCCTTATGTGCAAACACTAAATTGAAAACTATCAACTCCAACATTCAGATGACATCAGCAATCTCACCAGATTTTGGCTGAGAAATACCATGGAAGCTCTGTCTTCAGACGGCAGCTGAGAATACAAAGTCAAAACTACCAGAGCTCAAAGCAGAAGACCCAAACTACTGCATATATGTGCTATAGATCCCCTTCCTCTCTACAGAGCATTTCAAAGTTTAGGTTTGCACTTGACATTTAGCTCTAGCAAAAGTAAAGTCTTCTGGCTTCCAGAGCCATACAACCGTCTAAATTATGGCTTGAAATAATATTTCACATTTGCTTGGAACATTGTATATATCTGTGGTATTTCACTTTGTAGTCCAGGTCTTGTGACTCAAACGATCTGACACTGCCTTACGACCTGCTGCTACCCAGCACTTGACTGCTGAGTGAAAGTTTATCGTAAAACAGCCAAAATATCCTTGCAGACAGAGTTCAAAACCAACAGTGAGCACACGGGAGCATAATCCAGCAGCAGGAGAATTTTAGGTAGGAAGGCAGTTTGCCAATGGTGTGTTAGCAGCGTGTGAAGTATTGGCACCTCTGAGTGCTAAGAATTAAAATGTACTGATGTGCTGCTTGTCCTTCCAACAACTACAAAAGAACCTTCTGGGATTATACATGAGGCAGAGTTGAAGACTAATGAAGTCGCTACTAAAGCCTTAAGATGACACATGGGCAATTTTTAATCTAAAATGCTTTTAAATGTATTGCTAAGGACCTTTGATTTGCAGCTTTCAAAAAAGAAATTTCCCAACAGGCTTCTCAAGCCTCGGATACCCATTATGGATCCACCACTAGGTCGTGCCTGCTTGTCTGCAGTTTGGAATGAAGTCAAAGCTCTTACTGCACAACCACATAAGAGTGTCAATACTCAGACATTGTGAGCATTTGCCCATTTTTGGGGGTATTTGTGACTTGAGACTACAGCATTCATTACATGTTTACAGTGTGAAATTAAGGGGAACAATTTCTTATTCACCTTCTGGTATTTCTGGTTCTATAATATTTTCCATTTCAATCAGTTTTTATTATTCATTGGCACTAAGCCCCCAACCCCACAACTATGTGTCAGACTTTCAAATGCATGCAGGCCTTTATTAATTTAAATCCCATTCACAGGTAATGTGGATGCCTAAGGACCTTTCCATACTGGTACATCCAGAGCAATATCATGTTCTGTGCTGTGCAGGTGTAAGGCTCTTAGATCTCATCAGCAAGGTTATTGACTAATTCTAAGAGGTACTGAAGCAGATGCATATCTGCTGGTCTTGAATGGGGCTAGTCTGGCAATTATAGTTCCACTCATGCATGCTGGAGATGGCTCTGCTGCACTTGCCAAGATTGCACTCCATCCACAGCACAGCTGGAAAGCAAAGGCACTTCCCCAAACACCGAGTGTGCATAAAGACATACTGCTCCTCGTGAGTAAAACAACTTTTATCCTCTCCTGTAAGTGGCAGAAGAAAAGGAGAACGACACTCAATTTAGTATTGCAAACCAGCCCCCCACCTCCACCCCCACACTCATTCTTGCTTTTCCAGCCTTTTCCTGCTCCCCATTGGGAACATACCACTGACAGCTATTTCGGAGCTTGGCACCAGAAAAGGAGCTGCCTTGGAAAAGTGAGCCTTCCTTTTGCCTCTGCTCTATCATTTCTCCTATGTGCCAGCTCATTAGGAAGCTTGTCCTTGCTGTTTGTCTATGACCTCTCACTCAAGCCATCAGCTCTTTGGAGACCTTAACCACAGGCTGAACTCAAACAGAAACACCCTTTTAAATCCACTGCATTTCATTTCTTTCAGGGGCTCAGATGAAATCCAGCTGCAATTTCACTCTGGATCATGGATAAAATGTCTTCCATTGGATACACGTTATAAAGCTACCCCCATCCACCTAAATGCAAGCGTGGTCTCACAGGTTTAGGCTTCCTTTCCATTAGCCATCACCCAGAGTTTTCACAATGAAGCGCTGGCATGTTCCTTCTTGTACAAAAACTCCTCCACCCTTGCTTATTCCCACCTGTCAGTGTGCACTTACACAAGGGTGCTGACCCAGACTCCAGGGGAGGCATTGCAACAACTCTGCCCTTCTTAGCCTGCACCAACCACAGTTTCAGTTTTATAGGAAGCAATCCCAACACAGCAGAATGGTTAAGCAAATAAAAAAGCAGCAGTCGGCCAAGCTTGAGACAAAGGGATCTTCTGAACTCCCCTGCCTTCATCTGACTCAGAACCCCATGCTTTGATAGAAAGGTTAGAGGAAGCATTAACCCATTAGAAATTGATGAAGTGGAAGAGAGAGGCTTTCTGTACATCTCAAGCTTCCGCTCGCACTTCGCTGTCAGAAACTCTTGGTTTCATTCACTTCTTGTGCCTACACTTCAAAGCTATGAATCTCTCTTTTTATTCAGTGGGCAACTGTATCAAAGGTTTTAGACACATGGAAATGAGCTATTTTGACTGCCCACCTTTGCCTTTCAGTGCTCCAATGTCTGGAAATTATAACTATGCAGCATCAGGAAGCAAAAACAACAACAGAAAAAGTCCAGACTTCTCTGAGCAGTTTGGGTGGCCAAGGACAGCACAGTTATTTTTGAAAGTCTTTGTTTCAGACAACTTCCAGCTATGGCTTGGTTTACATTGTGCTGAAGTCTTTTATGCCTGCCTAGAATTCACATGCAACTGATACCAGTAATTTACAATTGCTCTTTGACATAGTTTGAGATGCAATGTCAGCCCATTAGCTTTATGTATGAAGCAACAGTAGCAAGATGGCAACCAGACAAGAACCAGAGTAAGAAAACCATTTGAGTTGAATCTTGGCTCCAACAAAGCACGATTCTCATCAACTTCAACAGGGCCAGAACTTAACTGCAAGCCACTCTTGGAAGTGAGACAAGAGAGAGTATGTGGTAAAGGGAACGTAGGAGGAGCGGAATGTAGAGAGGGGAAGGAAGCATCCACTCCAGGATCTTCTAACAACTGCATTGATCAGAGGATGCTTTCAAAGCTATTGAAAAGTCACACAAGGCCTACTAAACCCACTTTTATTGTGGAGAGCTCTCACAGGGTCCTCACAATTCAGTGGCAATTAGGGCAAAAGAAAATCCTGGACATCAAAAACCCCCCACTCTTCACATTATATGACAACAATTGTGTAGTTCTAATTGTTTTCTTAACTAGTTCTTCAAGCCTTACTCTTCATCTCTGGGAAAGCTGACTAAGTCAAGCCACGCAGCACACAAAGGAAAAGTTTTGTGCAGTGCAGTGACTGAAGTGACCTACAGATGGATAAGTGACAGCAAAGCTGGAGCAGGAATGCAGATCAGGAACATATGCAAGAACATGTCTGCACTTGGTCAAATGCACTGCTGAGAAATGAGGCAATTTTGTCTGAAGACAATTATACTTCCAGAACATGAAAGCAAAGAAAGGGTTCATTGTGTAGCTTTGGAAATGCAGTTGTTTCATGAAAAAAGATGAGCTCTAATAATAGAAGAAGTGGCAGAGACTCAGTCTGAAAAAACTCTCAGATCCTACTATAAAACAAGACCTTCATTTTGAATTCAGGCATCTTCCATTTTTAATACAACACTGCTGCTGCAGCATCTACTTTCTTCTCCTCCATAGAACACTCTATATCCAAGAAATCCCCCTGCCACTGCTCCATGACTGTGCTGGAATAGGGCCTGAAATCACAGGTACTGCAACAATGCCGAATGAGGTTGGTTGTGGCTACCCCTGACAGGCTACATGATTCACCTCAAGGGACAGCTGCTTTTCTGGAATGAAGAATTAACAGGATATCTCATGTATATTTTAAAAAATATAAGGAGCAGATCTGTGCAGAGAAGTTCCCAAGCCGTGCACTCTTCACCAATTAAAACATAAAAGCACAGCACTGTGCACACTTCTACAAGGCCCTTCTCTCGTGAGGCATGAAGCCCATTTCATTCCTGCATGGCTGCCGCCTTGGCATTCCAAAGCAGACTGCAAGGAGCTGCTGTAAGATTTCTGTAAGATGGACCACAGTGCTGCTGTTTCCTAGCTGAAGGAAAAGGCCTGTTGTGTCAACAAAAGCTTTATGAGTTCAGATTCACACTCTCTCCTGTGGCTTTTACCACACACACTGTTAAAGCCCTAGGTTGAAATAGAGCTAATTTTGCCCACCTCCTTCAGTAACAGTAGGCAAAAAGCAGAACAGTTCATGTGCCAGGAGACCCTGTACAGCTTCCTCTAGCCACAGGAAAAGCTTAGCAGAATGTTTCTGAAACCAAAAACATGCCAGGAGAAAGATCCCCACCCTCGATTTCCAGCCAGCTCTACCAGGTGGTGTCTGGTAAATATTTTTTCAGCCCCTGCATATAAACCCCCCGACATCCAACTCCCAAGAGCTTCCAGTCACTCCTATTTCTCACCTACAGTCATTAGACAGATATTGATATCAAGTTTTATGCAGATTTTAAGTTTTTTTTCTTTTTTTAAAGCAGTACATTCTGTTTTGAGAAGTAGTTTGTAGAGAGGTTTCAGGTGGACAAGACTTAGGCTTCTGAATATTGCTCCTAATTAAAAAGAACAAAACAAGACCAAAAAACCAAACAAAGACACCTGAAGAAATCCCTTGGCTTTTACTCTCCCAAAGGAGAAAGAAGGAATTAACAGCATCTATTTTTAGGCATCAAACTGTTGGTGCCTAGGTGAGCAAGCTACTCATCCTCTGCAGGCAATGTGAGTGAGACAGGCTGCTGCAGAGCCTGGAGGAATTGCTTCAAATTGTTTGGGGGACAGCTTTTCTCTCTCCTCGTGCTCTAACTCACAGCAAGCTGGTGAGGTTCCCAGAGGCCTTTCAACACCCAGGACACAGAGGTGTCCGAAGTAAATAAGCCAGCAGAAGGAATACTTACTCGTGGAGTTATCATTGTAATCCCACGCCTCAACAAGCAGTGTGTAGGATCTCTGCAAAAGAGAAACAGGAGTTAGTTTCAAAGCCACACATGTCTAAGGAAAAAAAAACCTGAAAACGATTTTAATTAGAAAGAAAAATTCTGGTCTCTGCCCCAAAGCAGAATACTTGAAAACAGAAATAGGTAAAAGATTATGGTTGAGACAAACATGATCTTCTTGAAACCCCGTAAGCTACCTTATCCAGTCTGACTTAGAAGACCTTTCACCTTGGATAGCTCATCTTTGTCATCATTAAAGTATCTTATGTACTTAACCAGGAAGTACAGCCTTTGACACTGCACTGCAGCCGAAATAAAGCACGTGTGGAACAACTGCACATGGAAGACAGAAAGCACCGGGATAGCACAGCAGCATCAAAAAACCCAAAACCAAACCCCCGCTCTCAAAAACTGCTTCAAAAGAATTTTAGTTACAGAAAAATAGTCTTGATGTCCCTTCCCCCAGCCATCCTGAAAGCAAGAAGTGTTGCTAAGATTACTGTGCCCTGCCTTGACAGCGCAATCTCCAGGGACTTTGCTTTTCAGCACCCCCTTTGAAAGCTTTGTCTGCATGAGGGCCATCGCAGCTCCCACAAGTATCAGGTAACGGAGGGAAGAACTGATGGATATGGGAAGGGGGTGGGGTGAGAGAGAAGCATTGTAAAACAAAGGCTAAGATCAGCCTCTTTGGAAGAGCAGGGAAAGGGAAGCCGCGCTATCCACCCCGTGTCACTTTTACAGATGCTCGAAGCTGCCAATGAGCTCTGTAGCACTCCAGCAATAATAATCATAAGCATAAACTGACTGAAGTGACTCCATGGGTTGGAAAGATGCCAGCTATTACATCTAAGCCACCTTTATCTTCAACCCTAACTTGAGAACAAGACCCATTAAAACATCTCCTCCTCCAGCTCTACCCTGAGATAGTATTATCCAGGCTGTATCTTTCAAAATTGCCATTTAGCCAGCCATATCCAAACTTACACAATGATTAAAAACCAAAACAAAACACCTTCTCTCCAGAAGGAAAAAAAAAAAGGCTGAGGAAAAATAAGCAAAAAATATGACTTGCAAAGTAAGATATATACTAATAACTACAGATAAGGCAACAAATGTAACATCTTTCTGGAGAGTAGAACAAATATAGTACAAATAAAAACTCTGTGAAGAGTTTTGATGCTTTGCCATAGCAGCTGTGCACTGCAAGGTTTATTTCTCCTAAATTATGTCCATGCTCAGTCACAGGCTGCTCATTTGTGGTCTCAGCGCTTCACACACTCTCTGTAACAGAAACCAAAATGCAGTTCCGAGAGTGAGCTGCTACAAGGTGCAAGGGGGTAAGGCAGACCTCAGATTCCTGAAGAGGAGAGGAAACAGAAAAGGAGGAAAAAAAAAAAAAAAAAAAAAAAAAAGGAGAACAAGAATTGGAGCAGACTGCTTTCTCACGACTGGACACAGCATGAGCCTCTGAATGAAAACCCAGTTTGTGATGGACACCGGCTTGCTGTATAGCCTAAATATGTTTCATATTCAAAGCAGACCAGGATTCCATTCTGTTCACTGATAACTGTGGGAAAATGCTTCCAAAAGTAAGCAAAGCTGGGCAAGCCAAGACATGCACCCAAACTTCTATGCAGAGACTCTATTGGCCCAAACCATTTTTGGTTAATATTTCATGAAAAGTTTTATGTTATTGGTTTCTATTCTAGACCAAGTGTGACAACTTGAAAGAAACTCTGAAAATAAAATAAACCAAAGTGCAACTCAGACATCTAACACTGCTTAAAACAGATTCAAGAAGTCTTTGCAGAAGTCAGTGGTAAAAAAAAAAAAAGAATCAAAACAAACAAACAAAACCAGAATAGAACTCCTGAGCCACATTACAGATGCAGATTGCACTATCTTGGGTGCCTCCTCACTGGTTTAATTACCAACATTAAGCAGCACAAGCTCAACATGTTACTGCAAGCTTGAAAAAAAATATTATGATATAGAGAATGAATTATGGCAACTGACACTACTTCCAATAAAGTTAAGGATGTTTTCCTTTCGGCCTTGCATAATTGTTTTGGAAGATATTTTGTCTAAACTCATAGCAACAGTTCCCTGCTGGTTCTCAGGACTGTTTACCAACACACCTAGCCCTTAAGGAAAGGAAAGGCTGAATCCTAGCTATGAGTGCTACTGTTGCTAGATACTTGTGTGACCACTTTACACTACCACACCAGAGTTTGCTTAGAAGAGAGGAGATGCTTCTGCATAACTGGATGGAAAAAAAAATGCAGGGGGAACAGACCTACCCTGGCAAGTCCCTTGTTTCTAAGTGCCCCCTCTCATCTCGTCTGAGTATTTTAAATGAAGAATCCCTGTCCTGAAAAGGCATGATACAAAGAATGCCATTTGAACGCTTGGCTCTGTCTCTCTCAGCATGGGGAAAAAAACCAAAAAAACCCAAGACTTTGTGTTCAAGATGGGACACTTTTAAACAAAAGCCACACAGACACCCAGAGCCTCACACCAGTAGCAAGCCCCCTCAACAATCCAACTATCACATACCTCTAGCCAATTCCCTCAGCCCCCCCCAAAAAGCAGCTCTGTGCAAAGCTGCACTGTTGAGATTTTTTAGAAGTGCGTATCATCCCCACTCTATAGATCAAGGATTCAGATATCTCAGGAATGACTGCTTGCAGTGTGGAGGTTTAAGTTTTCCCATGCCCATAGATGACCTCTGCCCATCTTTGAATAAATATATATATCCAGACACAAGAATTCCACATCATGCACCTTATTCCATCAAAGCAATGTCCTAGGCAACAAGGCAGAAGTGAACTTTCCAGAGTCACACCCAATTAGCCACTGTAAACCTGAGCTTGACCAGAAGGCAGGGATTCTGGCTTGAGAGGAAAGGCAGCTTGAAAGGAACAGCAAGTCCTTACACTTTGCAGAACAGCCCAGAGGACTGAAAGGCAGCACGGCCAAATTTAAGCAAAACTTCTTTGAGTTAAGCTAGGACAGGATAGAAATAGTCAAGTCCACATTCCAAAAAACAAAGCCAGCACCAGAGTGCAAGAGCTGTTTCCCTCAATAACAAGACACCGTGTCTTGATCCATTTATAATACAGCTCAAGTGACTGTGAAGACCCAAAACCCATCAGAAACTGTCCCTTTTAAGGGTCTGAACAGGCAATGCAACCTGCTTTCTGGTTATTTAAATGAATCCTGGCAGCTGCGGGTAAACAGGTGTTTAAAGCTCTCTGCTTGATTACCTTCTTCCCTCCCTTCATCCAGACATCCACCCAAAAGAGGCGCTTTTGTACTTTGGCTTCTAAAGGCACTCTGCAAGTCAGTGGGCCAGAGCAAGATTAAAACATCCGGCTCCTTAGCGAAAGCACTGCCTCCGTTTTCAAAGGGCTTGCAACTTGTCAAACTCCTTTCCCTCCTATCCTTGTGGTTAAAGCATGCAAGAGCTTTGCTGAGCATGTGAAACCATGACTAGACAAATGCAGTGGGAAGTTTTGCATTCAGAGTGCTGCGCCCGCTCCTCCTCTGCCAAACAAGGAGAGCAGGTTGAGCCCAGCAACCTTCTCCTCACGCTCTGCACAGCTGTGAAGACCAGTTTGAGAACAGTGCTCACACCCTGTCTGCATCCAGGGAGGGTGGTGAGGACACTGGCACAGCAGGCCACAGCTCACTACCAAGGGGTCCAGCAACAGCTGGGAAGGGGGTGAGACATGGAAGAGGCAAACTGAGGCATGTTTCAGCATGCCCAAGGGCCAGGAGGAGGATATCTCTGAGCAGGGTTAATGCTAGTCACAAACCCACTTCCTCTGAACATCACCAGGACTGTCACTGGGGTACCCTGCCACTCCACGATGACACCATACAGGTGCCTCACAACATCGTGCTGTGGTCAGTCAGCTTTGACAACTAAATAGCCTTCAAAGGAGTTAAAGGCACTGGTTCCTCACCCAGAGGACATGTGAACGTACTCCGGAAAAGGAGGAAAACCACCTAACCCTCTTAACCTTTTTTGAAATGGAACATCATCAGGAAGCTCCTCTTTGGGATAGCCTATGTAAGGACAAGGCAACACCCTACAAAGCTGCTACTCCCTCCAGCCCATGTATATAAACACAGCCCAAGCCATGGCAATCTCACACCTCAAAGCCCATGGCCAAGAGCTCAGCTGAACCCCAAGCAGGCAGCCCAGCCAAGAGCCTCATCAGAACATGCCCACATGAAAACACAGCACGCTGCTCCTTTAGGCTTCATTCTGAGTAGCTCCTTCGCTGCTGTTAGTGCCAGTAAACTCTGCACTGCCACAGAAAGGAGACATGAAAACAAATTTAACCATATTAGCAGCTTCCAGGAGAGACTTGCCCCCCATTTTGCCTTGGCACAGGGAAGGCAGCAGCCGAAGTCAAGACTTTCATTGCACTACAACGGCCACCCTCCTGCCAAATGATGCAGGACACAAAAGTACCGCTATCCAAACCATGCATACGCTTAAGCATCCAGTAAACCAGGCTGATCTCTGATCTGGCAAGCCTGCTGGAATAATGAGTATCCTGTGAATACATAATGTGCTGAAGTTGCCATTGTGTGAAGTAAGTCCATGGTTTGTCTGAGAGCAGAGCAATGCTGAGTCTACTGCTGCTTCCTGTTGCTTGTCCTGTATTAGCATTATTTTTGGATAGGCCCCATTATGTTCTGTAATCCTCACTGCAGTCAGTATGGCCACACTATTGTTCTTGGTTAATATTAGCAGTCAATGCCTCTGTCTGGGTGGCCGGACTACAATGTATTCCAATCATAAAACTAGCATGCATTAACGAGACAATGTACTGGGCACAGGGGGGAGACTTGGGGTCTTCCCTCCTCCCCTCCTTTAAAAAAAAAAAATTTAAAAAAGTATAGCAGCTTCTTCCCCCCCCCACCCTTTTTTTTCTCTCTCTTTTTAAACTAACGATTTTAAGTGATCTCAGCTACCAGGGTGCTTCACACAACAGCAGTATTTTAATCAGCAGCTTATCTAGTTACAGAGTTACTTTCTCACGGAGCCCCACTTGTCAAAGAGCAGCAGATAGGCCAAAATGTCAATGGCTGCTTTCAACCTTCCCCAACAAGCAGATTACCTGCCCTTATCAGTCCCCCTACCTGTTTAAAGCATCCCACTGATAATTAAATGCACCAGTTACAAAAGGGTGGCAAGGTTAATAGACAGAATACCTAGTAGCCAGCCAAGCAAAACAGTCAGGTTCACATGGAGCAAGCCCGAACAAGAAGCCTTTCTACTTATTTACCTAAGTGCCTAAGAACTGGGTTGAGCTGGTAAAGGACTCTGGATGTTTGACTATTTACAAACCACTTTAACCACTTCTATCCACTTTTTGCAGTTTCTTCTGAACACTACAAGAATAATGAGTGTAATTTATGCTGCAGAATAGTGACCACAGAACCATGAGCTCCAAAGACTAACAAGAAACAAATGCAACAGCTTCTAGTTTTGACATCTTTCCCTGTGTTAAGACACAGGGGTTACCAGTTAAATTATTAGAACTGAGTCAATTACCATACAAAACTTCTGTTCATCAAGAGAAATTCAAAGGCAAGCTTAGTTTAGTTTTCAAAACCAATCCTGTCATTTGTGTTATCTAGAGAGATACTTCTCCTTATCTACAGAGAAGTACTTTTAAGAATTGTAGCTTAAGGCTTTTGCTTTGCAGGGCATCACAACTCCATTAGGACTGAAGTTGGAATAAACAGTTTAGACCCGAGTTCACCAGCTTTAGAACCAGCTGACATCTACTCCAGCCTCCAGCCCACAGTGGAGCGATGTTTCCTTGACTGAACTACAACTTTAAGCATAAAGCACCAATTTTATGTAACTCATTTTCAGCCATGCTGACTTCCAGCTGCATAAACAAGCTGACAGTACTGGATGTGTGTAGTCTGAGAAAGTTTAGGAATAAGCTTCAGTGCCAGGCCCAATCCAGCTGCCACTGAAGCTAAACTGGAGTAGGCTTTTATTATAACAAGAACAAAAATTCTGGGAGCAGGCAAGATGAGGGTTTATTTTTAGACATGTTAATATAGTCAAATGGATTTACCAGGAAGATGAAGTTCTGAACTGGCTAGAACATAAAAAACTCTAATTTAAACATGTAAGAAATTCAAAATCTCTGAATGGCTGCATCACTTCTCTCCAGCCCTGGGAAAAAAAACAGCCTTGTGATGCTAATTATGCTTCAGACGTCACTTAATACCTCCAGCTCCGTTTGCATAGTAATCCTAGGCCAAACATTGCACTTTGAGTGAAGATTTATTCTTATATTATTAATTCAACAATAAATGACAGAGTATGGATTTGATTAATATGCATTTTGTTATTATAAAGATTTCTTCTGATCTGCCCATCCTCCAAGATGACTTATCATGCATTGTTCAAGAAAATCTTGAACAATATCTAGCATTTGCTTCTACAAGTTTTCAAGAAGCTAACTGGAGGGAGACAAGAAACAAAATCAAAAGATAAATTTTAGTCTTATGACTGTGACATACTGGGCTTAAGAGAAAAAAAGCAGATGAATGAAGTGTTTTTTTTTTTTTCCTCAGATTCAAAAGGCTGTTACTTTAATATCAGCTGCAGATTAGTATTTTGGAAGCCTTTTGTGTTGAGAGAGAGAAAAAGTTCACAAAGCTTAAAAAACACTAAAGCTCTTTTACTATCCCTCTCTAGCCACAGAAAACAATGCCTACCTAGAAAACATATTTTACATCTTCAGGAATCAGCAGCACTAAGATTTGTTGTTAAACAGGGGCAAGGCTGACTATTTTTTAAGGTTGACTATTTCTATTTTAAGGTTGAAATAAGATGTTCAAAACTCTTTTTAATTGTATTTTATGTTAAACGCATTGAGATGCTGGAGGGTTTAGTTCCACCTCAGTAGTTTCCTGGGGTGTTGGTGCAATTGGCCCCAATATTAAATAATTACAACGGGCATAATATCGGGATAAACAAGCTGTTTGAAATTGGAGCTATGCATACCAAAGGAATTGCCAAGTTTGACCTTCTTACTCAGTCTTGCCAAACCCCCAAAAGATTTTTCTTTACATAAAAGCAAAGTTTAGTATTAATTTTTGCTTAGTTAATTGATGCTCAGCTCCCTTAAGGTAGAGCACACATCACACTCGGGGTTCTTTAAGAAAGGCCAGAGATTTGATTCATGTGAGAGAAGAGCATGTGTCTGCCTTGAAACAAAACTTGTTCAGACAGACTTTGACAAGTGGAACATGGAAATGCTTTTGTTCCATACTTTTTTATATGGCTTCATAAAGCTAAGCTTGCCTGTCAAGAAAGTCAATGAAGTCTCAAAATGAATGTAAGAAGCAAGCCTAGGTGCATTTTATTTTTTTTAATCATCATCACTACTGTTTCGATTTACTGAAGAATTACCAGCTACTGCAGGGGCAGCTTTCTGATCCACTCCAGTTCCTTTATGCTGGTCTGCTGCCCCGTTTCCTAGCAACTTACTCAAGCCTCCCATCACTTAAATTAATTTATGACCCACCGTCTCCACACCCATTACTCACAGGGGTACGTATCAAAACTGACAAGAGCAAACCACATGAGTTATTAATAAGACTCTGACACTTCAAATCTACGTTACAACTGCAAGCTACCTCTAACAATACTTTTCAAGCACCTCATTCTCTCTCCTTCCTCTCCTGCATGATGAATAAAGGCCTCTAATGCAATCCAACTATTTTTCACAAATGGCATAAGGGGGCAGCTTGACATGGGAAGAGGCTTTTGCTTTTCAATTATTTTTTTTTAAGTAGTCAAGGCAACAAGACTTCTTAATGTTACTGACTCAAGCTGGAACATCCAAGAAAAGCCTCCCTCAGAGAGCAAAGCACAATTCAGAGAAGGGCATGAATTTTCAAGTGCAATATGATTAACATTTTAGTCTAGCTCTTATTACCTCTTGTAATTTTCAGCTGAATGTATTCAAAGGTATCTCTCATGATTAGCCACGAGTAAATGCAATGCTAATTGCAAGCTCTTACTGAAGTCAACAGTATTCATCCACCTAAAGAGTTTTTCAAGTTCTGAAATTTCAGCATCAGATTTGAGCTGACTAAATTAAGTTTACGACTTTATCCACAGAGCTTTGAAAATGCCTGAAATGATTTGTGTACACAATTTTAGTACGAATAAGAGCTTTGCCACATTAGATATTCTTTTGTTCAAATGCCATTTTGAAGTCACAATAGCTAGCATAAAAGCTGTGTCCTGTGGAAGCTAAAGCTGGGAGGCAGGCTTGATAATTGCACACAGACTATCATCAGAGTCTCAAAAAGTGCATTTTTGCCTGGGAAAATGCAAGAGATTACTCCAAAATTCCAGGCTTATGAACTGAGTGTCTCAAGTTGTCGAGTTTTACCCATTTCAAAGGCTGCACTGGAGTTTTGCTGCTGCTGCTCAAGGATTCCAGTACTGAATGAGATTCAGCAGGACAATAGAAGCATTTCTTTTACTAAGATGCAGGCAAGCTTAAGAGACTTCTCCCAGGGTCCCCACCCCCCCCCCCCCAAACCACCCTCTACACACAGATTTCCCTTCCCAACCCTATGAAGAGAGAGGCTGTTAGAAGAAACACGTTTAGTTCTCACACCATTTTTATATGCACACATATAGATTCAAGGCACTCAAATTACTGGGAGCTAGTTTAAAAAAATCCTTGATGTACCTGACTTCTCTGACAAAAGTCAAAATCTGCAACACAAGCACTACAGCCATTGGCAGAGCTTCAAATACCTCAGATTTTTACAAAGCCCTTTATCCCTTTGATGGCATATTTGATAACAGTTTTATCTCATTTCATGTTAGGGAAAAAAAAAAAAAGAAAGAAAAGAGAAAGAAAGAAAGGACAGACTTGTACTTCCAACAGAGAATACTTTTGTTAACTCTGCTATTGTACTTTGTAATACTATCTCCTTAAAAATGGAGACTTAATTTCTCCCTTGTGCCTCTTCAGCCCTCGATATTCCAGAAGTCCCAAATGACGGAGGAGGCAGGTAGGAGGCAGCACAGGACATTTCAAGAACACATGGCTGCCTGCAGCACTTGGCGGCAGGACTACAAAGTGGGTGTCTACACTAGAGAAGGAATGGTTTTGGGGCGGGCTTTCCTCCCCTCAGAAAAAGTCCAGGCTGTCCCAGTAACCGGCCCTTATCTGACTAGGAAGGGCCAAGCTTTGGAGGGTCTAGATATGCTTCCACCTCACCAGCAGCGACAGTGGCAGAGGATAGGAAACAAGATTCACCCCTCCCCTGCATGCACATTCAGGGCCCTCCTCCCCTCCCAAAAATGACCTTAGGCATCTAGGTTAGCCTGACTGGATTTACAAAACTGCTGAGCATCAACATACCCCAAGGCAGTTGGTAGGAAATTGTCTGCTCAGCGCCTTTGGAGAAGGGGTGTGGGGGGGAACAGTTGTGTTTCCTAGGTGATCTCAAAATAAAAGTTTTAGGAGAAGAAATTTGGGAGCTTTCAGCGCTCATACCACAGCATCCCAGAGACGCACCTTAAAAGCCAGACAGGAGTCCCCCAGATCAGTCACCCCCCGCTTCAGCTCGCCTGCACACAGCACTGCCGGGCACAAAAACCATGCACCTCCTGCCATCCGAGGCCATGGCACTCTTCCATCTCCACAGATCCTGTGGCCCTAGAGCCTGTCTCTGTGGGTCTGTCCTGCATGATAGCGATTATGGAAAGATGGTCCTCACTTTCTGTGCAGGGAGCTGAGGGTTCCCCTGCAGAGCTGCCAAAGCGTCAACCCTCCCAAGCAGCCCAGAAGAAACAAGCAGCAGTGATGTCTGAGTGTTTTTTCCACGGCCAACAACAAAGCAGGATCACTGATGAAAGAAGGGATCACCCATCCTCCATCTCTCCGCTCTACAGGGCTGACCAGTATTTACTAGAGTGGACAACACTGGAAAAGTTCCTGGCAAAAAGCCCCACCTCCTTGAGCCACCGAGTTTTGCACACAACTAGAGGGAAGCCAGAATCTCTGGACCACAGAGGCAGGTAGCCAGGAAAAGGTGTGCTGTGGGGAGGAGTGAGGGAAGTGCACCAAAAGCTAAAGCCAGACTTTTCCCAGTCTTTAGCTTCTTGAGCCCACAAGCACCCCCAAACACAGCCAACTTCCCAGGGAAGCTGGCAACTACTTCACCAAGAACAGCAACAGCAGCTCCCATCCACACCAAGCAGTGCAGTGAGATTTCCCCTTGGGAGAAGCAGGAAGCCTTCCCAAACACGCTCCAGGGAAGGAGGCCAGCTATGACACACACTTTTCACACGGGATCCCTCTACAGCCCCTAACCCACTGCTCTTTTGGCATAAGCCCAAGACTTCACTGGTTAAGAAAAAAAAGAAAAAAAAATGAACTTCTGACCTTCTAAGTCTCAAGAGACTTATTCATGCTGTAAAGTGCAGAGATACTGGGTTTGCTTCCCTGACCCATTTAGATCCCCCTCACTGCACATCTGACTTTCAAATTTAACAGGCTGTGCATTGTGAGCCCCAGGGAACAAAAACAAAAACACCACTACATTTTACTCATTTCTGTGCTGCGGATTCCCGGCGCTCTTGCCAAGATGCCTGCTCCCTCCCAAATCCTGATCCCTTTTCCCCTGGCACAAGAAGTTAGAGTTCAGCTCACTAAGGACATCTCAAGCAACATCCAACAGAGCCAGAGCAGCTCAAGCAACTCACCGGCCAGGCGAAGCTGAAAGGGATAACGATCCGGTTCTTTTCATTATTCCGGCTGTACTTTAAATTGAAGGTATTTCCACCGATGACAGGAGTGGATTTGGATCCGAAGCTGCAAGGACCGCCAGCAGTGACCCGCGATTGATACTCCTTCAGGCAAACTTTAAAATAGGTGTCACACTCGTCTTTGGTGCATTTTTTATCTCCTGGGTTTCGGGTGCCATCGCAGCAATTTCCATTTTGCAGTTCACCATTCACATTTTGCATGGATAAGATCTCCAACTCGAACTGTCCCGACGCTAAAGTCACCTGTTAATCCCAAAAAAGAACCGAAGGGAAAAAAACCAAAACAAACAAGAAGGGGGAAAAAAAAAAAAAAAAACCAAGAGACAGACAGTTACCTAACTTTTTTCCCCAAACACAATCTACAACAACTCTGAAGACAGGAAAAAGTCATTTTAAGTGTGCTTTCAAGAAGCACATGCATAATATTAAAACAAAGCCAACCACTCCAAGCTTTTCCCTATCAGACATCCATGAGAAGAGCTCATAAATCAGCCCAACTAAATAACGCCATTAATGCCAAAAAAGAACCTTAAGTGCCAGCTCCGAAAAAACAGCGTGAGGAAGGCTTCCAAATGGTTAGGAAATAAAACTAAACCAAACCAAGAGTGCACACGCGAGAGGCAAAGCCAGCAAAACGATGTAGCTAATAATGCACTGCCGGGAAAGGCACCCAATCACCCGTCTGCCTCCTCCGGGGTGCAGCTGCGCCGGGGAAGGCTGGAGCTGCCCAACTGAGACTCAGACCCCGCTCATTAATCACCCCAGCAGTGCTGCAACTAAGTTTATTAAAAAAAAAAAAAGGGGGGGGGGAAAGTAATTTCGGGGGGCGGTGGGGGCGAGATAAAAGCGGCTTGCAGTAATTAAGCCTTGCTGCAAAGAGCACTCCCGCGTTTGCCATCTCCGAGAAGTTAAGGGCAGCAGCTCCGCTCCGGCTGGAGAGGCTGTGCAGAAGTGCCCGTCCGGGATCTTCCAAACCCATCTTCCGCAAGCACTACAGAAAAGCGCCAAAACGCCCGCAGCGCGCTCCGGGCGGCCGGAGCCGCCGCGTCCCCCGTGCCGTGCCCAGGTACGTACCTCGGCCCGCAGCGCCAGGAGCAGGGTGAGGATGGAGCACGCCGCCGCGGCTGCCCGCCGGGGCGCACGCATGCCGCCGCCGCCGCGCTGCCCGCCCGCCCGCCCGCCTGCAGGGCCGCCGCCGCCGCTGCCGCTCGCTCCGGGTCGGGACGGGACGGGGAGGGCCAGGAGGGAGGAGGAGAAGAAGGAGGAGGAGGAGGAGGTGGTGGTGATGGTGGTGGAGGAGGAGGAGGAGGAGGTGCCGCCGCCGCCGCCGCCGCCGCTGCTGCTGCTGCTGCTGCTGCTGCCGCTGCCGCCGCCGCCGCCCCGCTCTAATATACCGCGGCGCACCCGCGCCGGACAACGCCGCTTTTCAAGCGCTTTCAATAGCGCCCCGCTCTTCAATGCAAAGCAGCCCGGCCTCCTTTTATGCGCCTTATTCTCTCGCCTCCCCTCTTTTCTTTCCCTTTTCTTTTCTCTCTCTCCTTTTTTTTTTGTTTTATTATGGCGATTATTATCCCAATCCTTTTATTTCTTGCGGCGGAGCCCCTCGCCCCCCCCGAGACACACACACACGCACACACACTCACTCACTCACTCACTCACACACGCACGCACATGCAGCACACGCACCGCCCCGCAGCCGCCCGCCCGTCTGGGAGCGGCGCCGCCGCCGCTCCGCTTCATCTAGCCCAGGGCGGCAGGCGCATGCGCTCATCCATATGCATGAGGGGGACAGCAGGAGGAGGGAGCAGAGGAGGGGAATGGCACGGGCAGGGGAAGGCAGGTACCGGCAGGAGGAGGCGGCGGCAGGGATGGAGTGAGCTGCCGGTTGGCGGCTCCTCTGCCTGAGGGAGGTGGTGCGCCCCGGCCGCCCCGAGGGTCCGTCCCTCGGGAAGCGCCGCTCCGCAGGTGCTTCCAGCGCTACCTGGAGCAGGAGGAGCCGCGCTGAGGCGGCCCCGGTGCTCCCTCGGAGGCTCCCGCGCTCTCTCAGCGGCGCTCCCGGCTGAGAGTTTTTCCCGCGCCGCCGCTCGCTGAGGGGACGCGCGGGTCCTGCCTGCCCGGGAGCCGCAGCCTGTTCCTCCTCGCCGCTGGTGGAAGGAAGAACGAAGCCTTTTGGGGGACACTTTTTGCGGCGTGAAACCTTTCCCCTGCCACTGGCCGGCTACGGCCGCCCGCCCTTCCCGCTCCTCAGTACCAGAGGCGGGACGGAGTGGGAGTGCTGCCGGGAGCGGGTCGGCGCGCCCTGAGGGGACGAGAGGCACGGCCGGCCCGGGACTCTGAGGGAGCCCCGGCCAGCGGCTCTCCTCAGGGAAGCGGAGGTGGCAGTCGCCACCGTGTGATTCCTTGTGCCCTCCTCAACACGAGGTCGTGCCGCCGAGGGCCTCCCGCGCTTCAAGTGGGAGGAAAGATCCCTCAGTTGATCAGTCCCGGTATCACAATCCTGGCGGAGTGCTGAGACCATCAGGGACCCCGTCCCCCGGCTGGAGAGGCTCCTCCCAGCTTTCAAGTGGGTGCTGGGGTTGTTCTGCCGCACATCCTCTCAGGAGCAAGCTCCAGAGCCACACAGACAGGTGATTACTTAAGAGACTCCCTGTCACAGGCTACTGAGAAGCCCAAAAGTTTGCACTGTAGCAAAAAGAGTTCAGACTGGTTCCCAGAGGAAGACCCACACATCAAAGCGTATTGAACAAAAAAAGAAAACCAAAACCACCCCACCCCTAACTTTGTGTCTGGTTTGGGAAGTCCCTGGGCTGTGGGTCTAGAAGTTGGGTAACTGTGCTGGGAACTCGCTGCATCACTGTCCCTTTCTTCCTGAGGCGCTGGCGACAGGAACTTGGCCTACATGACGTTTGGTCTGACCCAGAACGGCTATTCTTATGTCCTGATCTATTCCACCCTGATCTAACAGAGTAGATGTGTGAATGTCTATTTTATACACCAGAGTCAGTGGTACAGAGGAAAACAAGATTTCTGACCTAATTTTATATCCTTTGTTTTCATTTCCTATGGCAAAAGCAAAACATATGCCTGTTCTTGGCTGTGGTGAGGTCTGTCCCGTTCTGGAGTTCCCCAGGCTGGAAAGCTGGTGATGTTTGTGCCCCTCACCTTGGAACTGTGCTCAGACTTCCACTAGACTCCTGCAGATCAGTTCCCATTTGTGAGTTCACGACTTGGACTGCACACTTCTGCATGCCTGTGAGGTGCGCAGCTGCCAAATACTCCTTCCAGCCTTGCTCAGCCCCAGGTTCCAGCAGCATTGGTTGTACCTTATTGGAGTCATTAACTTTTCGAAGGCTGGTAAACCTTCATGGTGTTTAACCCACAACGTGGCTGCAGTTTGGTGATAGCAGTGCCTCTCTTCTTTTTCTTCCAGTGGGTGTTGGTCAGCTTCCACAGCCTGGTTAAGCGTTACTCATTCCCAAGTGCCGCACATCTGCTCCTCTGGGCCTTTAAATACCCTGCTGCTTGCTGCTATGCTCCGTACCTTTAGGGCAGGTCTGGAGTTGGCCTTTCTGTAGAAGGTTACTCCACCTGTTTGACTCCATTGCTTAGGAAATCCAGAGTTCTGTTTCCCACAGTGCTTGTGACTCAGCAGTGTAGCTGCCCTCAAACAGAATTACTTGCCCAACAACTTAAAATGCTTTGCAAGCATTAATGAATTAATCTTCCAGTGTCTTGAGATGGAGAGTATTAGTGATAGGTAAAGCAAGGCAGAGCATGAGTCATGTGCAGAAGTGCATTGCAAACCCTTGCAGCCCTGAAAGAAATTTTGATCTCATAGAAGACAGCAGTAAAATCTCCTTTAACTTATTTAGTCCACAATTTCACCCTTGAAGTCCTGTCTCTTGCCTTTTTTCACTAGGCTGTCAAGGCCAGATCTTGAAGCAGTGCACAGCAGCACTGAAAGCCAGCTGAGCGCATTGCCTGCAGCCTGAGCATCTTTTCAAGATGCTGCTTTCACTGCGGATACAGCAACGTGCAAATTGCTGTGTGTGCGCGGGGGCCTGAACTGCAGTTGCTTTGAGTAGCCCGAGACTGGTACACATAAAATCCCTGCTGCAAGGCTCTGCCTGCACGTCTCCTGAGGTGTGGAGCCGACGTGTCTTCCTCTGTGGCTGGTGAAGAACTTTTCGGCGTCTGGCACTGGGCTTTTTACATTGCGTAAAGTTACTTCCTGCTAATCTTCCTATTCCGACATAATTAGATCACATCCACATTAGAAGCCGTTACAGACATCGAGTGTGCCAAAGTCCAGCATTACAGGCAGTGCTTCGCTTTGGGCCTGAATCAGTTCCCTAATATAGAGCTGTTCATTGAGGCCGCTGGGAGGTTGCCCAGGACCTCGGTGGGACGAGGATCACAGCGTTTAGAGGGAGTGCCTGGCTTACGAGGGTCAGGTGTCGTGAAGTCAATTCTTTGTGTGAGGAAAGTTGTAATTTCCTTTTAAAGCTCGGTGACTCATTGAGCCATGGCTGTGAACAATCCCACAGGATTTCCTTAGATTTGTGATACCTGAAGGTAAGCTTGGAATGGCGCCCCTGGAAAAATTCTTCTTTCGGGGACCTGATGCATCTCATTTTCAAGACGGTACCTAAACTTTTGTTTACTACTGTAATGCAGACCAAGAAAGTTGCGTAATCATAGGGGACCGATCCTGCATCAGCCTTCAATAAACCACTTAAAGGTACTACCAGAGAAGAATCTGTTGACATGTGGAATCTGTGATCATAAAGCATTCATACAGCTCAGTGACCTCTTTTCACAGCAAATGAAGAGGCAAAAGGAGCCCTTTGTTCCTCCAGATTTTTATAAAAGTAGTTTTGCTCCTCGAAATTAGCCAATAAAATAAATTTCCTGCAGTTTTAGATATAAGTCTGGACAATCTGAGTGGAAGAGTGAAATTTCATCCACGTGGATAATCCTTTATCTAGGAGTTAAGCTTCCCTGTTGCAAGGAGAAGGACATATCGCCACAGTCAATCACGGATGAGTGAGCTTTTAGATAAGGCCTTTCCTATAATACACCCACAACACTTTATTTTCCTCTCGCTGTTCTGGAAGTGACCTCCCCACTTGGGCGAGTGTCGCGGAGCAGAGATAGGGAGCGCGCTGTGCTGCTTGGCTGACACACATTTCGGAGCAACACATTCCAGCAGATGAACCCATTTGCACAGTTGAGTGATCTAAACTTGGAAAGCTAATTTCTCTAATTACAAAGTGAGACTGAACTCCTGTAAAGCTTTTCATCACCTGAGTGGAATAGGAATTGCGCTTCCATAATCATTTAATGTTTAGAAGCTAATTAGGAAGCGTTTTGTGGGGAAGCCACACCCAGGGTTAGACTATTTCACAAATGGAGCAGGGGAGAAAACTACCACTGATGAGAAAGTTGAGCAAGTGGCAGAGGTTAGGAGAAAGAGCACAGTTCACCCAATGCAGTGCATTCCTGCTTCCATGTAAGCTTCAGTTCTTCCCAGTCAGGCAATTTCTTAAAGCTGTGTGTTCAGGCAAGCTTTCCAAATGTGACAAAAGATTTTGGAGCAGAAGATGCTCTAGTAACCAGAGCCCCAAATCCAGTTTGTTGCCACAAGCCCTTACTATCCCCTTTCCCTGGAGTGTGTTGCTGAAGAGAACTAAAATTTCAAGGCTGCGCTGTGTTTATTGTGCATGTGCATTTTGTCACTTTGAAATTCCTACCTTACTTTTTCTGTATGTTAGCTCCCCAGAATGAAAGTGAGGCACTAAATCTATTTCAGAGGATACTCTGAGAACAATTTAAAAAAAAAAAAAAAGGTTCTGGGGTACTCAGAAATTATTGCAGTGAGAACCAGTAAACTCCCTGAAAGAGTTAAAGCTGTAGAACCAAAAAACATGTCTATTGTAGAGCCTTTAAGTTTTATCCAGCTGTAATTAAGTGAATCCATAACATTATTGCTTTCTGTCACAGCTTAAAATTGAGACTTTACTCCAGTCCAGAAAATAGTGCTGTTTCTCCTTCAGTTTCTTTTATATGCACATAGAACCTGCTCTCTGGCTGTTTCTCTGTTAACCCTTCAAGGATCAGATGCCTCCACATTAACCTGTGAACCCAACTGCTTTGCCCTTCACTTATCCCCCCCAGGGGTGGGATTCCTCCGCACCAGTGATTTGATCTCAAATCCCTGCTTTCTAAAAACAGGGAAGAGCTGAGACTACAGTTTTAGATCTGGGTAGGGGTACAGCTTATCAAGGTGGAGTAGCTTCCAGTAGGTGCAAAGACTGTGACACTGAGCAGTGCTGGCACGTCTGTCACAGACAAGATGACACTTTCCTTTGATAAGCAGCAACCTCGGCTATTCTTGTCGAAGAGGCTGCGCTGAAACCTGGGCTGAGCCCTATCTCTAATGAGCAACGGGTGCTTTTAAGAGAGCTCCAAGTTTTGAGTAGGGTTTTCCTCACAGCTCACTGCAAAGGTGCTTCTTTGAGCCAATTTTGTTGAGGAATTGCTCAGACCAAGTTTCATTTTCTTGTTGTGACAGCATCAAAATGCCTGAACTTCTCAAGCAGATTGTTTTCATTGTCAATTGCATATGAGAGTATGTGTTCAATACATTCTCAATCACAAATTATCCTGAGGGTGCAAGACTGAAGTACACAGGGGTGTCATTTAGCTAAGGAAATGACTAAAAAGAAGAGACCTGCGATTAGCAGACTTAAATTTGAGTGTACAGTGACTTCTTGCCTTTGCCTGCCATAATTCCATGGCTGATCTAATATTCTGGGCCTTGACTTTACTTATTCCTGCATGTGGTATATAAAGGGAGTTGCTTCATTTGGCCTGAATAAACTTTTAGAGACATTAAGATTGCTAAAATCCAGATTCAGCCCAAAATATAAATGTGCCTAAATCAAGGAACAAAAAACTTTAGGTTAGGGATATGTTCAGGTAACTTGCTGGAGTTGCCAGTGAGTTTGGGCCCCAAAGTTGAGTGCATGGGAGTGATGCTGCTGATCTGCAAGGGAAAACCTTTCTCCAGGGAGTTAGGGATGTGCACAGTGGCCTGGTTTTATCTGGTCCCTTGGCACTGCCGACTCCCTGGCGGAAGGAACCTTTTTGTATCAGAATATGTTTTTAGATAAAGCACAGGCCAGAGAGAGTGGCTGGCATCCTTGGTGGTACAGATAAAGACAAGGCCCTAAAGGAGATAAAAATTGCTTTTTCTGTGTTCATCCTTTACACAAGAATGTAAAAAGCCTCTTGACCATTCTGCATGTCACAGCAGTGCCACTGGCATGCAGATGTACATTGAGGACTTTTCTGTCACTGATCATGCAGTGAGAGATGTGACAGGACTGGGTGTTAGAGCCAACAGCATCTGGAAGAATCAGACTCCGCACTGATTTGGGAGTTTTGGTGTTGAAAACTCTGCTTTTTGGACAAGATTCGTATTGACTCCCACAGTTCATCACTTGAGACTCTTCCCGTCCCACTCTGGAGTTAGCTGTCATCAAAATGCCTTAATTTCCAGCAGGGTAGTGGAAAATAGAGCAAATGAGAAGGACTGGAATAAGAATAGTCGAGGGCATCATGGAGAGGTGGCAAATAAAGGGACTTATCCTTGGGAGTCTGAGCATGATAGAGCTCCCTGTCACTCTGCCACTCTGGTTAAAGGTTTGTCTTTTCTCTTTCCACAGTACCTGGAAGGTTTTACGTTCCTGCCTCCCTGACAGCTGTTTTGTCTCACAACATTTTCAAACACATGGGAGACGATTTTCTCTTCAATTGCTCCTGATATCAGCCTTGAGTCATGGACCACTCCAAGTGTGGTGAAGGACATCCCTGATTTGTGGCACTGTGGCAGCAAGACAGCTTGGTGAAGATCTGAAAGAAAAAGAGCGTGGCTGTAGAATTGGACCCCTAAAACCTATTAATTTCTTTGAAGGTAATGGCATTACCCAGCTTTATGTCTGAAAGGGGCCACAGATTCTCACAGATCCACAGTCTGTGTGTTGCCCTGAATTGTTGGGGTTTTTCCTAAATATAATGATGATTTTTCTTTACTGTGGCAGAGAGGAACGAATTAGGATCTGCCACAACTTGAATAGAAGCAATTCCACGCCTGTCCCTTTAACTGCACATTTGTGGTTGGCTGTCTTTTATTGTCCTCCCCTCACTGGGGCTGCAGGGCAGTGTGTGTGTGTGTGTGTGTGCATGTCAGGATTTCCCAGCCTAGTGGGTGACTCCTCATCTTGCTGCTCCGAGCTGTGGCTTCCATCCCCTCCTTTCTCTCCAATATTTATTGGAAGCACGTGCTAAGGAATCTGTGAGCCTGCAATGCTAATGAGTGTGTGGCACAGAGCAGAGTGGGGCAGCAGATGCAAAGGGACAGGCACGTTTCCTAATGAGGGAGTCTCGAGACCCATCTGTTGAGTCTCGTGGGTCCTCAATGAAGTTTGCTGCACGAGGTTGCCAGTGGAGGTTTTTTTCTCTAATGCTTTTAGTTCTCAACAAGTGCAATCCTGTATAGAGCAGCATGTCATGGGGTTAGGTTTTGTTGTTACTAGCAGATAATGTGACTTTGAAAAGAACGCCCCTGCCCCAGCTGAAAGGAGGATAACCCTCCTCTACCCCCTTCCTTCCCATCCTTCATGCTCAGATCAATAACAGGTCCCTAGGCACAAAGCCTGCATTCTTTTATTCTCAAATTAGAGCAGCTGCAGCAGCAACACCACAGCTCATTGGAAACCTATTAGCTTTTGAAAGACTTAATCCAGTTTGAAAATAACTAGTGTTTCTCAATCCTTCACGCACTCACTCTCGTAAGAGGCAATATTCTTAGGCTGCATTGACAGCGGACTGGGCTTATTATTATAATAACCTGCATCTCTCTCGTGTCCCAAAGGGGCAACAAAGAAGGCAAAATGTCAGTTTCCCAGCTTCACAGGGCCTAAGAACATTGGATTTACTCTGCCATATCATACCCTGTCACTGCCGCCTACCGTCCTGCCTTCAATAGTGACTGATGTCTTGTGATTCACTCTCCAATTTCATAGTTTTTAAGGCCAGAGGGACTATTATGATAATCTATTTGACCTCCTGCACAATGCATTAGAATTTCATCCTAGGTGGGATAAAAGCTGTGAGCAGCTGGATTCTTTGATGCCGCTCTGCTAGGCAGCAGTGGAAATTTGGGGGTTTTTGGGGGCACTCTTTGCTACAAGGGGAATTTGGTTTTTTTCTTTTTTTAAAGCACCTGAAGCACAGAGCTTTGTGAATGGGAGCATATTCAGAAAATGCCTTTCTTTGGAGGTAGGGGAGCTGATTTTACTTGGAAAGGGTTTGCCCCTTGTCTTGGTTTCTTGTTCAGCTTTTGTATCGCCTTTACTGAGGATCTCCCTGCAGTGGCCCTGTAAGATAATGACTCTCGTTTAAAAGGTGGGGGTCTGAGTTTCAGAGATTTTTAGGCCTTAAATGCCTTTTGAAGACCGTAGCAGTGAGCAAATAAAGTTTTCTTGAACAGGATATTCAATTTCATGCCCCAAGTCACACTGGAAATCTACAGAAGATGAGGGAACTTGTTTTCTCATTTTTCTTGAGTCCCAGCCTAGTGTGTTTGCAGGGACATCTTTCTCTGCTCAGACTTTTCCTGTACTGTGCCAGCCCTGAACCTTTCCTGTGAGTGCTGCCAACTGTTATCATTAGTGTTGGTACAGATATCTTGCCAGAGGTGGCTGGGGTGGGACCACCAACTGATTCCCGAAGGCCACTGAACAGCAACAGCTTTTGATTTCTACTGACCTGGACCAGATTCAGTGTGGTGACCTAGAGCTAAGGGGCTCAGTATCTCATTACTAATCCCTTGAGCTAGCCAATTCCTTCCACCAAGTCAATGTTTTCCAAAGTGTTAAAAGACTTTTCCTGCCTGCCTGCCCATTAAATCCTGCTCTTCTGTCTGTGTCCTTGGATCAGCCTAATCAGTGAAGTGGATCAGTTTCAAGCCTTAATGATGCAAGCTGTGGTCCTGACAATGCAGAAGATGGCAGGCAGCACAGCTGAGGCAGGCACTGCTCTGGGGGCTCTGCTTTGGGGTAACCCTGATGTGCTGCTTTTGCAATGCATTGCCAGCTGGGATATGGGGTGTTTCCTGCCTTTAGCTTATTTATCTGAGATTTACAATTTTTATATGTTTCTAGATACTTTAAATAAGTAACAGTAAAAAAAAGAAACTGTTTTCCTGGATTGTCCATTGGCATTGCTTTATGGGTGCAAGTAATAATTTCCTTCTGTGATATTTTAATCTTCTTACTTTCCTAGATGAGGATTTGGCTTTGCAGAAAGAACTATGCAGAGCACCATCACTGTGTTCTAATGTATCTTTATTATTAAAGTCTTATATCTTAAAGATACAGAAAAATGTGTTTCAAGAGAGTGTGTACAGACAACCACATTTCTCATTAGAATCAGCAATAGCCTCATCCACATATACCTAGCAGGAAACAACTTCCATTTGCTTAATTTTAGATTGAATACAGAGCAGTTTACAAGTCCCATATATGTGTCTCCTCTTCCAGCAAAGCTTGTTCATAATTCATATAGACTTTGTATTTAGACTTCATAATTCGTATACAAAGGTGGTCATATACATTGCTCCATGTATATGCTTTTTTCTCCATCTATATATATATATATATATATATATGTATTTGTGTGAAAAAGGGAAGGTATTCTCAGATATTTCAGTTATTTATCCCTGATAACAGTTTCCTTAGTATTTACTCTGGTACAACGGGCATGGCTGTGTTTTTATGAGGAATGTTTTTCTTCTTGCAAAGTAGGACTACACTTTCCCCCACTGCTTATGTAGCTCTGGTGGTGCCTGTGTGTACACAGGCATTCAAATACAAATTTCCCTCACCACTTTTTTCTTAAAACAAAAATTACCCATAGAGAGCAATTCTGGCTTTGACTGCATATAATAGACCAGGCTGCAGATGAAAAGATCATGAATCTCCAAGGTTCTGCACTTGCTCTTCTGGAAGGAGCTCAGTATCCGTTGAGTGATACTAAGCACATTTTACTTCCGTACTTTCGGTCAGTGGATCAGGATACTCTAATTCTAGGCTATCTCATTAAGAATCTTCCAAAAATAGTTAACTAATCTCCAGAATCACAGGGGGTTGCTCCTTTCCAGTACTGGTGATGTCAGTTAATGCTCTGTTACCATTTGAAACCAAGTTCTTAATGTGGAGCTTGACATGAAGGCCCGTGTCTAGTAAAGACACAGAAGCGAAATCTGACAGTGCCCTTCCTCTTGCTAGCACTTTGTTTATGTGAATTGTTTCCCAAGTTAACTCCTGTGGCCTAACCCCAAAGAGGAGAAGATCTAATCTCTGATTGTCCTCTGGGACCATCCCTGCAAGGTCCTTGAAGAATATATCCTGTTTCCCAGTCAAAGAGTCAATCCAAGGATGTGTTCTGTCTTCTCTTCTCATTTGAAGATTGTTTACCTGTTATTTATGAACTGTGTTTTGTCTATGGACTATTCCTAGTGCAGTGGCATTGTGATGCTTGTTAGAGAAGGAGGAAGGATTAAAACGGCACAGACTTTACTTTCAACATCACATAATCTATGCAGAAGGATTTACAGTCATTTTACAATTGCACCGAAGTCCAGTCAACCCGTGGAGGCTGCAGGAATTCTGCCACTGGTGGAAGACAGATTGAGTCTGTAATAAAGAAATATTGAGAGAATTCCTAATTACCTGCTCTGATGATGTTTTAGAGCAGCATGGTATATATTATTTGGCATCTGATGTGGAACAAAATATTGACCATTTCAGGATGATGCTAAAATAAAAGCAATTCAAGGATCAGATTAGGTATGAGTGTATATCCATAACCCAGCTCTAGCAAACAGAATGCTCTCATTTATGCCAGCTGAGATTACAATTTGGACATTTTATTAGAGTACGAAGAGGTCACTTATTGTTCAAAGAGATTTTTCCTGAAAGGAAGGCAACCAGTGCTGAAGAGCTAAAAGCACTGAGTTGTGTTCATTTGGATTAAAAATAGGTATTTTGGGCCAGCAGAGCTTCAAAATAAGCAAATTCTCAAACCAAACAGTTTTCCTTTTGGTAGCCGAAAAGGAAACCGCACATCCAGGAGGAATGTAGATCAAAGCAAACTCTGCAAATGATGCAGAAACACATAAAATAACAAACAAGACTGGTGGGAAGAGGGGAGCTTTTGTAAGTAGATAGGTCTGTTCATATTTCACTGAAACCAAAGGCAAGATTGCTAAAGAAGATACTGGAGAGGGGTATATAAGGGTATAGATTTTTCTCCTCAGAGGAATTTTCCAGCCTATTTTTGCATCTCCATTGTATTTGCAAAGTAACAAATAAGGGGCATACTCAGCAGCAGATCTCACTGATACCAACTTTTGCCTTTCACCACCCTACCTTATCTCTTACTTTACTTCTCTCCCTAGTTTTCCCTGAGCCTCCCTCTGCCGAAGTCTGTGGCAAAACTTGTTTGTTTCACTGTTCACCCATAACACTCTTAAAGCACATCATCAGGTCATCCTCCATGACTAAACTTTCACTATTTAGGTAGTTTAGCTTTCATACTTGCTGAACAGAACAATTCTGAATGTATCTACTATTAGCTGTTTCAATTAGAATGCATTTGTTTAAGATTTAATGTATGAGAGTACAAATCTACCTCAGAGCTGTTTCTAATAGAAAATATAATACTGCTGAATATTTTTAAACTCGTTGTTTCACTTACATATAAATGACTATGTTGCTTCAATAATCAATTGTAAAAATAGAATTGATAGGGATTTGGTAATTGTCGTAGTGAAGTCATTCTTTAGCTGAATGACTGGTCCAGTCCTTTCTTGGATGCATCTTCATGAAGTGATGGGCATATAATTCCTGAACTCCTCAGGGTTTTGATTCACAGAATTCTCCACGCAAGACGAAGCACCTTGCAGAAGGGAGAAGGGTCTTTTGTCTAACAGCCAAGAGGAGCTGGGATTTTTGGGCTAACTGTGTTCCCTCCTGTGGATCCTGCAGACATGTCCATTTCCCTTTTGTATTGCCAGCTCTTCCATGTGCCTCTCCAGCTGAAGAAGCTGCAAGTGCTGCACCTACCTCACCTTTGGTAGGAAACAGCTCTTTTCTTGTGCAGGACGTAATTTATTTCATCTAGGCCAGCAAGTGGAAAGGCAATCATTCTTCATGAGCCACATTTTTTTACACAGAGCTAAATGTGTCTCTTACCTCTCACCCCCCTTTCTTACTTCTGCAGCCACACACATTTTGAAAGCACCCTGGTCCATATTGCTGGAGTAGAATGAGTTCCTAGAGCTCTGGAGATGCAAGGACAGGACACAAGCTGGACTGACATTGCCTGGTAGTTGGAAAGATTTGATTTCTTTCTTCTTTTCTTTTTTTTTTTTTTTAATTTTTAGGTAGACAGCCCCTTTTCTCTCTGCTTTGCAGAGTGGCCGTTCATCAGGAAGGGCTGGCCCCGCTGCACCCATCCTGTGCAGGTCATGGGATATACATTTCACCCTCCCATCTTCCCCTGGGCTGTGCACAAATGATGCCTGCTCCTTGTGGAGAGGAACTGGTGGAATGCTGCTCTTCTGAAGGCTCTCACTGAGATTGCTTGAGGGTGGATGGAAAACAATGCTTTCCCACTGTACCAATTGAGCCTTGTTTGCACCAGACAGAGATTTCCTCTAGCAATTTTTTATTTCTCCAGGACTCCGGAATTGTTTGCCCGTTCTTTGAACTTTTTTTAAAGTGGCCACTTTTAGCCTGAATGGAGACCAGTGAAAGTTTGAGCTCTGTGTCCAGGGAAGCTCCTCTCTGCATGAGCCCTGGACCAATCAATAGGCTCCAAGTCTAGGACTGCCAGACAAAGGGACAGCCTGCAGCAAAAGGGATGTTTGTACTGTGGCCAGAGTAAGCTTCCTTAAAAATAATAGCCAGGGGTAAACACTATCAATTCACAAGTTAGATGCTTGTAAAAAACCATCAGCCCGTTTGCTAACCCATCAAGAAAGGAAATAAGACTTGACAGTTCACTGTGCTGTGATTCTAAGCATGATGTTTCCCTGAGAAAGAGTGCCTGTGGTGCTGTGAGTGCACTGCAGTCATCGATAGCAAGGGATTGGGAAAATTTGTTGCTGTCCAGAAGTTTGTGCATGGGTTGGTTTTAGGTTGTTTAAACCTATCCACATCAAGTGACAAAATGCAAAGCTGTCAGACCTGACCTGGCAAAATGGAGCTGGCATTCCAAAAAGAGCATGTCCATACAGTGACTTCTGTTACTCTGTTCAAATGTGGTCTTTATATTTGTGACTTCAGGTAACAAAAAATGTGGGTTGTTTTGTTGAAAGAGGATTATCCCAAGCCCAAGTTAGCTTTTAAAAATTTATTCCCTTTGATGCCTTCCAAACACAGAATAAATTCCCATGTGTGACTTGCTTCGTTCTTGGTAGTTATATGTACAGCAGATCTGAAATTTGGGCAGAACTCCGTGGCTGAGTGATCCTGGTCACCAGAAGAGAAAAGGCTGGGCCTGCCCAGTTTTGTGAGGAAGTTCATTGGTGGGAGAAAGTTGAAGAGACCGTGATGAAAGGCGTGGAGTAGACCAGCTCTAAAGCAGACTGGACAGTTTCTGAGTAATTTTATACAGAGTATTTCAAAGTTGCTAGGAAATCTCTCACTGAGTCCAAGAGGTTTTATACTGTCCTAGTGTTTAGCTGGCCTCAGATGTATGGGAAGTCACCTTGGAATTTTTTTAAGGACAGCAAACAAACAGCTTCCAGTAAGACTATGATGGTTGTGTTTTGCACTGATAACTGGGATCAGAAATCAACTACATCAATCAGGAGATAATCCTTAGTCCTTAAAACTGAATTTAAGTTCTTGAGGCAGAAAAGTGGCATAGAGAGATAAAGTGAACCAAAGTGAGTAAGAAAACCTGCTTAGGAATAAGCACTTAACCTGGACCTTACACAAAAACAGGCAGGAAATGAAATATATACTTCGACATGAAACTGAAGACATCAATTGTCTGAGGTTCTTTTGCTGAAATACCTTGCTGTGTGCAAGGCTTTCAAGGCTGGTCTTTCATTCTGGTGACTCAAACAGTGTTGATAAACATAGCTTGAAAACTGATCCAAAAGGACCTGTGGGGTCTTTGTTTTACACACTTTTCATCAGCACCCGGCTTTCTAAAACACATGATTAAATATTTGATGACTTTGACCACGATTAAAACTGATTAGTCTTTAATTCAAGGTTTTTATAAAGTAAGTAAACAGTTTCCCCCAAACTTCCAGAAGCTCAGAAGTCCATAAAGAAGATCCCTAAGAATTAGGAACAGCTGCTTTTACAGAAGTGTTAATATAGCTGTTCTTTTATTACAGTGTGGTTCCTGCACAGTGTCTCTTATGCTTACTTATGTTAGCACAAGAATCATATTCTCACTCAAAATAGTCATTGGGTTTTTGGCAACAAAAAGGTATAATCATAAAAAATTTTGTACAAGCAGTTTTCACAATTCAAGTCCTGCATTCAAGGGATTTCTGACAACTCCTAGCTTGAAAGGGACAGTTTTTAAACAAGGAAAATGCTGTTAATATCACCATACTATAGAGAAGTCAATGACATGAGGAGGAAAGCAGTAGGGAAACACAAACACTGACATACCAGATAAGATATCCAGTGTGATAACATTTGTTATTTGCTATTGGTCAGTATAAGGAGAAAAGAAATTAGAAAACAATTAATTATCTTCCTAAATGAGAAAAGGATCCCAAGCCTTTTGTTAGTAATTTGGATGAGAATCACAGAGCTTGATAACCCTGTAGTTGTACCTTGTCATAAATAACACTAATTCATTTTGAAATGCAGCATTTGTGGTTTCCTGGTTGTTTTTCTGGCAGAAAGTTCCATGGATTAATTATTCATATTGAGACTTTCCTGAAATCATTTTAAAATATTATCTTTCTACTCCACTGACAGAACCTTTGTCTTTTGTTAGTAGAGAGGCTGAAGAGGACACAGCTCACTTTCTGTATGTTTGATCTGTTATGCCACTCTCATCTAATTTTCTTTAATAGTGATAATATTGGTGTTTTCAGGCTTTTATTCCCAGACATTTCTTTAAGCTTCCTAGGAACTTCACTTGCCCATCTCTGGACCCTTCTTTTTTCTGCTCTTCTCCCCTTCCTGTGGATTCAGGATTTCAGACAAGGAGCTTATATATGGACACTACTGTACTAGGAGAGTAATAAAATGTACACTAAATGCCCACATATTATAAACAACTGTCTAGACAAGACTTTACAACACTTTTCTCATCCATGGCTCTTATTTTTTTAGGTTTTAGACTATCAAAGTACAAATATAGTGAATTCTGTTGCTAGGAATGCAGTGGCTTGGCTGAGCCAGGCAGGTGTTTTATGCTGCTACTACTTAATACTTATGTCTGAGTGAAAAATACAGGTATTGAAATGACAGAAGAGCTGCAGCACTGAGCGTGACTTTTCAGCCTGAGCACGATCTTTCATATTGCTGCTGGAGGTAAGTTCACAGTGAGTCATAGCATGGTGGTACTGAAAATCTGTTGGTTCAGGGGCCTGTGGTCTTCTGCAGGATGATCACATTACAATTTAAAAGTTTCCTGTACATTTGGGTATCTTTAATTCTGGAGTACGTGTTTTAGGAAGGCTTTCACTCTCCATATTTCAGAGTGTCTTGCTGCTGACACTGAGCACTGAGCAGTGTGAATGGCTCATGTCAAGGGATCTTGGTCTGTGGTGAAAGAACAGGAACAAGTCCAGTACACACAGAACAGCTGGCTTTTGTTTACTGAGTCAAAGCTGTAAAACCATAAAGGGAGCAAAAGCTGAAATCAAGGGACGTAGAAATAATGGAGTGGGAATGGAAAAGGAGAATCAACATTTGAGGGTTCTTCTGTACAAAGCATAGATCTGGGTTCCAGAGGTGGGGGAAAGACACAAATCATTCTTCCAAAACTTTTTGATGCAAGGACCCCTTGTTTTAAGTTTGGATTTGAGACTCTTGGAGGGGAGAAAATTATCAGCAAGTATTCCCCAACACCTTCCCTCCCTCTCAACTTTCAGCCCAGTTCATCAAAGCCAAAAAGTATCTTTACATGATGATAAATATTCTCTCAGCCTGCCAGCTGAAGCCAGGGCTCTCTGTTGTAAGAGGAAAAACTCCATTGCAGGAAAAGCTTTCTTAAATTTTATTCTTAAAAAAAATGCACTCAACATTCCTGGTGGAGACTTCCCACTTATTGGAAGCTACTGCTTTCTTGAAAAACCTTTAGTCTTTAAGAGCATTTTAAAACATACTCTTAGGAAATGCTGAATTGCTGTGGGGCATCTGGCTTGTAATCAGTCAATCCTTTCAGTCTAACTCTTCCGTCATGACACCGACCCAGAGCATGCCTGGTGAGGTCCTAGGGAGCCATGTGCCTTATATGTCCATTGCAACTTGCAGGAGGTCAAGTAGGGGGAAGCCAAAGGATTTGTGCAAATGGTGGAGCCAAGCAGAAGGTCAGGGATGGCATTTTGTGGCCATGGGAAAGAGACAGCTCTTTCTCCTGGGTCGGGATGAGTCTCCGTCAGTGCCGAGTCTCAAAGAATCATGGGGCTTCCATGGCTGGCACCCAGTGTTCTTAATTTTGTGGTGAATAAGAGCCCTGAAAGCACATAATTTAATCCGCCTGAAGATAATTGTTGAAATAAATCATTCTTTGGTTTAAAGAATAAATCTTCAGCAAGTTTCAAGAGAGCCTACAGCACTGCTGATTTTAATCATTACTCTGCATAGGGAAGTGTCTATACTGCTTAGTGTTTCCAAACCAGCAGTACTGCTATTAAAAAGTCAGGCCTGGATTTAGAAGCTGTCCCAACTCAAACTAAGCTTTTTTGGGGATTCCTGGATTCACAGCTGAAAGAGAAGTGGCTTGGTGAGCAGAGACCCCCCTTCTCTCTCTGGGTTTAACTCACTGGGGAGCTGCACTGCCACTTGGTGCCTCAGTTACCGTGTCCGAACACGAGGTTCTGTGGCCAGCACTCTGCAGTGCACTGGCATTCTGGAGGGGAGACGTGCTCCAGGAAAGATGGATATTTGGGTTTTTTTGGTGTTGCTGGGATGCTGCTGGAATATGGGTTGCGTATGACAGGAAATGTGCTGTGGTGTGTCAGGCTGTACCACAGAGAGCAATTCCAGTCAATGGTGGGTGATTTTTATCAGACTGCCCTGTGGTCACCCCATGGGTTCCCCAGGGCTCTGCTGGGCAGTTGCTCCTCTATAGCATGTCCTGCTTTGGTTGAAATTTTTCAGGGTTTGGCTGGTCCACAG
Organism: Corvus kubaryi; assembly: GCF_017639235.1. Lineage (NCBI taxonomy): Eukaryota > Metazoa > Chordata > Aves > Passeriformes > Corvidae > Corvus > Corvus kubaryi. Next base: position 2,246,395 of record NW_024582058.1, on the reverse strand, counting down.
GGGATTTTTTTTTTGAGGGTGGAAAAGGATCAGTTTGGGTGAGACGCATTCTAGCAAAGCAGAAATTACACTGGTCAGCTGAAGTCTGCAGAGTCGTGCTTCACTAAACCTCTCTGTCCTTCATCTGGGAGCTGTGCTGGGGCAGAGGTGGTTCACTGCAGAGGCAGGATGTGGGCTGGAATGACTAGCTAAGGTGTTCCAACGACGGGTGAGGTAGGATTTGGATACACTACAGCTTCTTTCGAGGCTTGAGGGTTCAATTAGCTCTTGGCAATTCAGTTGCTCCTATGACTGCACTCTTGATTCCCTGGCTGGCTAGTTAAAAGGTGTCCTGCTAATTTATGATACTTAAGTTTAATAGCAGGGAATTTGGGCCATTTGTGCATTAATCCATTATGGATTGCAGGCAAGTTCCTGCTACTTAACCATTTTTCTCCTGTCCAGTAGTTGAACGCCAGAGAAAGTTGGTGATCCTGATATTTTCCCATATTTTTGTTGGGTTTTGGTTTTTTTTGTTTTCTTGGAGTTCACTTGAAGATTTTGTCTCTGGGAGAAAATCTAGGAGGAATGGACACTGGTCCAGTCTTTTCCATTGCAAATAATCCCATTTCTCCCTGTCTTCTAAACTGGGAAGTACTTACTGTTCCTTTGAAGCTGATTGTAGTGCTAAAAAATAAATTCATACAGCATTTGGCACAGCAGCATTTGAATAGTTTTAAGTGGTTGGAAATTAATTCACTGTGCCATTTAAGCTACTTTGAAGAAGAAGAGATCTAGCTACGTTTTATTTTGGTTGTATTTTGTATGAAATGTGTGGAGTTACTGGAACCAGATATATTAATTTTGAGCTAGGCTGATGTACACTGGTTAAAAATGTGCCCCCTGGCACATGGGATTGAAAGCTGAGGGTTTTCTCAGGAACAGATTCCACCAAGCCCCCTCAATTCTAGGTACCCCAGCCCCTGGGTTTGTTACTGTGTGTAATAGATATGGAAACACCGGGTCCCAGTGCCGTTTCCATCAAGTCATCAAGCCTTAGAACTTGTTTTTGTCTGAAGCAAAATATTTGTTACGTGTTATTAGACAGGGCCTTGCTGTGGAGTAAATCAGGTTTGTTAAATTGCTAAATATCATAGAATGGTTTGGGTTGGGGGGACCTTAAAGGTCACATAGCCCAACCCTCTTGCTATGAGCAGGGACATCTTCAACCAGATCAGGTTGCTCAGAGCCCCATCCAACCTCATCTTGAATGTTTCCAGGGGTAGGGCAAGCACAGTTTCTCTGGACAAACCATGCCAGTATTTCACCACCTCATTGTAAAAAAATGTCTTCTTTTTATCCAGTCTGAATCTACTCTCTTTTACTTTATATGTGAGCATGGGATAGGTTTAACTCCAAAAGTGGTGAGGTTGTAAACACTATGTCATGAATCGTTTTATTGTGTCTGCGTTACCAGAATATACAGAAATCATACAAGTATCGTGTGTCACAAGCACCAGGTTTCATAGGCAAAAATATTCTTACAAATTTTCATTTGCAGAAAACCTCGGGAGCCGTTGTGTTTGTTCAAAGTTTTAAAAAAAAAAGTAATCAACTTAGAGCATTTATAAATCAGCCTCCAAAGAATTAATTGTAAAAGAAACTGTGCAACATTTCCAGCTATCTTTAGAGGGAGATCTGTTCAACAATACATTTCAGGTGACAAAACACAAATATGATGCACAGTGCCAAATGGAAAGAAAGAATAGACCCTCTGCTGCTGGGAATAGAAGAAGACTGTAGTAATGTGATTATGGTAATGGTCAACAAGTCATAGTCTTGTGCTTTTGTTCACTGTAATTAACTTCTTGGAATGGCACAGTCGCTTTCTCTGTGCTCATCAGATGGCCCTGCCTTTGTGTCTGCAGTCTGTTATTTCTCCTGCAGGGACTGCAAGCCTCCAAGTGCATTACTAAATGAATTCATTGCTGGAACAAAGATTCAGTAGTAGAATAGAGATTGATATCTTTTGTTGTCAGACATTCAATACCATATAGCAATCCAATTACTTAAGCTGTTTCTATCAGTCTTATTACGGCTCACTATTGAGGCATGCTTTAAAGCTGGATAATTCTGTCTTGCAAGAATGTAGTGGAACAGATTAGAGCTTTAATGAGAAGGCTTTCTGTGGGCTAGGACACTTCCATTGTATGTGTTGGGATTGAGGAATCATACCTAGGCAAAGGCCTGGAGTCATTGTTGCAAAGAGTGATCAAAGGGAAGCCTGAAATCTGTACAATTGCTTTTAGAAATTTTACCAGTTGTAAAAAAATAAAATAAAAACTGGCAAAGTTTCTGTCTACTGTTCCCTATCTGTTGAGAATCTGTGCTGCACTGGGAAAAGGAAATTACTTATTGGAATTCAGATTGTGGAATGGATATGACATTTTATGTTTGAACTTTTCCTCCACTGTGCTATAGGTCAAATTCTGTGCTTAGCTGTATCATTTTAGGAATGCTGGAGGCATGGATTCAACACAAGGCTTATTTGCATACAACTGCCCAGGGTGGGTGTTTGGAGAGGAGGGGTTTCTAGTGCACAAACACACAGAAGGCTTTTATAACTGCAGGTAGAGGAGGAAGGATTAGAGCAGCAAGTCAACCTTGTCAGGTTTGCATCCTCACTCATCTCTCTGTAGCACAAAGCAGGTATGGATTGAACCCCAGGATAGCAGAAAGCTGGAGCTGGAACGTCAGCAAGACCTCAAAACTGAGCCTGGATAGTAGAAGTGGAGAAAAGTTATTTTACCATGAGAATAAACAACAAATAAATCTATCTACTTAGTAAATTTTTTTCTTTTTGAGATTTTATATGTAGATTACACCTAAGTTTATTGTGTGAAACACAAGCAGTAGAAACTTGGGAGATGCCAGACTGAATTTGTATATCCAACTAGTCAATTTGGCTGCTTGAATGTAGGATTTCTGATGGACTTTTAAAATGCGATAAAACTCTTCAGCTCTCTTTCAGGCCTCAGCAGAAACATCTGTGCTTTAAGTCAACATAGTGTGACCAGAAGCACCTCAGAATTGCTGAGGTTGAAGTAAACTGGAAACACAGATTAGAGTGCTTCTGTATGGAATACACACAACTTGGGGTCATTCATGAACACAAGGATTTCTAAACTTGTCTGAAATTCCACCTGTGTAGGTCACTCTCCCTAAATAAGGTATGGTTTACTTTTTGGTATGATAAATGCACCAAAGCAAACACTCACTTGGTGTGAATGGCAAAGCAACGTAATTTCCAAAGGACAACACCAATGTCCAACAGTCTGAGGATATAGCCTATTTTTTCTGGATGCAAAAAATTGTATGATTTGTAATTTCATTATAATAAGGCTGATTTTCCATTTCTTAGGATGGTTTTACACTATCAACAGCTAAATATTTCCTCCTTGGGGACAAAGTTACAAAGTGTTGCCAATGCACACGTGTTGTCTGGCTGTAACATTTCCAAAGTATTATTTAGAAGAACAGCAATTATAAAGACATTTTCCAAAGGAAATTGTATTTGAGTTAGGATAAGGATTGTGGGGGTGTGAATGTAAGTCTGAGGAACACCTGAAAAATTATCTGTGCATTTAGGTTTATTTTCAGAAAGTGTTTGCGTTCCTGTCTATAGAACACGAACACTGATTTTCTTCAGCAATGAAGGTATGACCCAGTTCTGGACTGAAGCTAAACTTTATTTTGTAGCCTCAGTTGCCTGATGGGGATTGAAGTTAATGTTTTATGAGGCAAAGGAAAGCACCTGTTCATTCCAGGAGCAGTTACTGCTAAGATATTTGTTTTGGGTTGGAGTTAAGGTGATTTTGTGCTGAATTTTCAGTTTCCCGCTCACTGAGGGGTGTAAGGACCAATTAAAGATTTAGCGTGGCCTGACCTTTATTCTGGTCATTGTTGACTTGTAACAAGTGATGTCTACAGTAACTGGTTTCTTGTAATTTATTTACTCTATTTAGGAATGACGGGTTTGGACATGGGATCTACCAAGGGGAGATTTTAATGTGCATTTTTATTTATTTTGTCCAAATGCATGGAAACCTCCAGGACAGATACTCAGCTGGTGTAAATCAGCTTAGTTCCATTGACGTCAGTGGAGCAGCGTCAGCAGCAGATCTGACCCACTTCTTTAATCTGATCCCTTGTCCATCCCGTTTATTTCAGATTACATCAGAGTGAGCAGGGCCTTACCTCATCCACTATGAACTTGAGATAGATACAACCTTGCAAGTTTTGGCAGAGGACTCTCATCCCTGAGAAACATGTAAAACACAAGAGCAGCATCCAGTCCTCTGCCATGCAGAAACTGCTTGGAGCCAGCGCCTTGACAGACTCAGCTTTTCTTCACATGAGACTGTGTGACATATGAAATTCCAACTTGTTCATAAGAAATCATGTTTATTTACCACAAAACATTGACCTAACATAGCAACTTTTGTGCGTGTGTGTTTGTCTAAATACCTATTAGCTAATCAGTAATATTCATTCAGTGCTCAGGATGTTCTGTGCCTCTGCAGCATTCTGTGAGTCTTCAAAAACCTCAGCATCCAGCTGTCAAGGCCATGGAGGTGCCCGCTTTAGAAATTTCCAAGGGAAATCAGATTTAAGTTTGTGGTCACACCTTGGATCTGGCACCTCTAACTTGTCCCTTCAGTTTTTCCTGTTTTTTAACTGTTGTTTTGCCCTTGTGTCTGTTCCCTGCCATTGTCCTCGCAGATCAGGGTTGGATGGTTTGACTGAGCATTATCTTCACATCACACACTTCTCTCCCAATGGATTTCATCTCTTCCAGTGCTTGAGTGAGCACCTTTGAAGGTTGGGTTTTTGGTTTTTTTTGTTGGAGGAAAAAGGAGGTGCCCATACACAGCTGAAAAACTATTTTCCCCCTCAATCTGAACTGATGGCTGAACTGACGGCTGAACTGACTCTTGGCTCTTCTGCTTATTCTCAAACAATAATATTCAAATGTTCTACTAGCTTCCAGGGAATGTACAATATCACGCGTTTGAGCTCTCTAAGTTTTGTGTACTCAGAGAAGTTGCTTGTCCTGAAAAGTTTGCATCAAAGTCTTTATTTATTCCTGTCCCATAACCTTGCGGTGAATTTACACTCTTAAGAAGAGCGGGGAACATGTTTTTTACTGCAGCAGTTACTTTCTCTTGGTACTACAATATATCTTTCTACTTTGTCTACCTCAATGCTTAATTTACATTTCCGTAGTAAAAAGGAGAGTTTTGTCTTTTTGTCAGCTGTTTTCTGTGTATATTTCTAATATTGAGTGGCAATATTAGTAGAACTAATATTGCTTTTTCTGGCATTGAGCTGTCTCGCACATTTCTGTCCAACTTGAACGAAACGATCAATTTTCTCAGCCACCAGCGGATCCTCTGCAGCATTATCTCATGTCCTACAACCTCTCCAGGCTTGTCATGCACTGGCCATTGACTTTGTACTGGAGGTTCTCCAGTATCTCCCTTCAAGAGCTTGCAAATGCCAAGATGATGTGAGCCATTGCAGTTCTGGTATCTTTTCGCAAATACCAGATGTTGTCTTGGCTTCTCTTGTTCCCAAACTATGTCTTGTTTTTGCAGACTCTGATATTTTTGTTGCAGATCTCTCTTTGTTGATGTCTTGTCTCTTATATCTGTCAGAGCTGTCCCTGCACTCTAAGTTTCACTTTGGGTAAAGTGGCTTTCTTTTCTTGGCAAGTTCTAGTAGGGTTGTTCCTAAATCTTCTAGCAGTATTTCTCTGTCTCTTCCTCCACCCCTATGCTACATTATCAGCTTGACCCTCATACCAGCTTATGTTTTCAGCTATCAATTAATAACAGAGTATTTCCATCTTTTTTTGTCTATCCTGGTTCAGTCTAGTACTCCTGCACGTTTAATAGTCTGCCTCCCCTGCCTCGGCTAACCAAACTATATAAATCATCTTTGGCTTCAGAATCAGACATTCCCTGGAAGGAGAACATGATCCTGTTAGCTGGGAAGGAAAGTTGCTGCTTAAGCGTCTCTTACCCCTACTCTGTCTCTCTGAAGGGCTTTGACTTTGGTGGGATTTTTAACTTCTTCTTTCTTCCACACAGAATATTGTCTTTGTTATTGCTGTAGCTGCCCCATCCCTGGACATTTTCAAGGCCAGGTTGGATGGGGCTTTGAGCAACCTGGTCTAATGGAAAGCGTCCCTACTCATGGCAAGGGGGTTGGAACTGGGTCATCTTTAAGGTCCCTCCAACCCAAATTGTTCTATGATTCTGTCATTCTATTACTCTTCTCATTGAAGAAGAAACAGTGAAGAAGAAGAAACATAAAGCCCTGTTCATCTGCCTTACATCTCTCTGAACAAGCTCTTCTCTTCCCTGCATCCATTGGTGCAGTTTCCACTCTACCCAGAGAAACCAAACTGAAGGGCAGGTTTGCTCTTAGAGGTGGTTTCCTTGCAAGTGTAGAAGAGGAAATCCATTTAGGAAACCCTAAATGTACTGGAAAACCTTAGGGAGTGCACAGAAAGCAAGACAAAAAGTCATACTTGTGAAGGTCAGGTTCAAGGTGTTCTGTTCTTACAGAAGGCTATGCTTGTGTTTGTGGAATATATGCTAAGGAACTTTGCTGGATGAGGGCCTTACTAAATTTGAGTAAACTAAATAAACAGAACAAGCACAAAAGAACCAGTTTTTACAATACGCTTGAGAGAAAAGCAAGCAAACAGCTTTTTTCCTACTGTTAGGAAAAAAAAGAGGCAGAAAAATGAAGTATCTCAGCTCCTGGGAGCAAGTAGCAAAGCAGACCCAAAATTCAGAAGATTTTTGTTCTGGGCTTTGTCTAGGGCGCTGACATTTTACTTTTTAAATGTTTTTCATGAGAAGTAGTACTTATTCATTTTTTTGATTGCTTTCGTATATGGAAAGAAGTAAATCACAGTGAAGTTAGTCCAAAGTTGGGACAATATTGAGTTCAAGGGGTACAGCAGAAATTTAGCGAAGATGCTAGTAGATCTGGGTCCTGTCAAAAGTTACTCCTTCATTTACCAAGGAAACTTCACTAAATTAATGGATTTTAGAGGAGAAGGAAACTTAAGACTATCTAATATTACCATATGTATTTTGCATGCCATAGAATTCCACTCAATTATCTCTGCAAAATTATTTCCTGCCAGATAGTGGGCCAGATCTCACCTCTGCTAACTTTAACCACTTCAGTCTCAAAGCACTCTCCAGAGATGTTCTCTGACTGGGCTGTAGCAGCTTTACTGTAGAAAGGCCTAATGGTTCCGAAGTCCATGAAACATGAAGTGAGAGCTGTATGTATGTACTCCTCTCGTAATCCCACAATCCGAGGGATTGCTCAAGACAGGAATGAAATGAAGCAAAGGAAAATCAATGTTTAACTTGGAAATATTTGTCAGTTAACAAGTCACAAGGAAGTGAGTGCCTCTAGCACCTAGTAGGAATTTATTTTATGCTTAATTTCTACTCTTTTTTTGAGTGGGGAGTGTATTCAAAAAAAGTGAACACAGACAAAAAAATCTTCCTTTTGAGCTTTGTTACCGTTGAATTTCCTAAGTTCAGGAATATTCTCTAAATGTACTTGAGCACATTTATTTTGGAGAAGGCTGACTATCCAGACTCTGACCACACTTACACACATACTGAAATCCATCCTTCTTATGGACAACATGTAACTGTGTACATAAACCCCTGTTCTGTTTAGGGATGCTTTCCTGAACTGGAAATACAGCTTGTGTGCTTCAATTAGTTTAAGGGATCTATTTTCTGGGATCTTGTTGCTTTTCTCCTTTTTTCCCTTCAAAAACCCCTCTGTTGAGTTTGAAAGTATATTCCTTTACAGTCTCACAAGTCACAGTTTCTGAAACCTGGAATTCCTTATTCAAGAAAATCTGCCGGAAATCCATAAAAACTCTGTGTACAATAAACAGGAGACCTACTTCACCCTCGAGTTCTGGATCTCAGGTCTTTGTTGTCTTGAAGAACAACTTAATCCCCCTGAGGGAGGAGTCTCCCAGGTATTTCCGTATGGATCAGTCCCGTAAAGCGCTGATCTCTGTCTCGGAGCCACATCGATTTGTCTTGTCTGCGGTGGCTCAAAGGACTTTATGCATTGAATTTTCTCAGAAGTGCTATAAAATAACACGTCTTGGCGAGTGAAGCCAGCCTGTTAACGTATGGATTTTCTGCCTTGAGTGATTTTCTAAAATCAATAACTCATTAAAAAGAAAAAAGCTCAATTCTCACAATTCATAACCATGCAAATAAACAGGCTGACTTCAGCAGCAGTGCCCAGCTGAGTTAGAACAGTGGGTTTGGAAGCTGTTGTGTTGTTTGTTCAGTTGCCCTGATTGCAGTTTCATTTTTGCTGGATTCTTCTTGAAAAAAAAATATTTTAACAACAGTACTCATTCATTAATTCTTAAGAATAATGCTCTGTTGGCAGAATGGTTAACTAGTTGCTAAAAATAAGGTCTGCTGGTGAATCCTTTAAAAATATGACTACATCCCCAGGAAGTAACTCTCTTTCAGTGAAGAATAAAAGTGTAAATCTTTTTCAAAATCACAATCTCTAGAAGTGCTTTATGCACATAATAATTCCTCAAAAAGCGTCAGATAACTTGGCAGGGGAGGAAGCTTTCCATCCCAAGTGTGTAAAGCGTTGCAGTCATTAATTTATTGACTGAATTGATCTGACTTTTAAAAGACTCCCTGGTTTGGCATCAGTATTCTGTTTATCTCACAAGCAATGAATCTCCTCTTCCTCCCTGTGTGTAACTACTTAATAACTGTTAACTTAAAAGGTCAGACCTTTCTGGATCCATAAGTATTATACTTCAAGGTACATTTGGATTGAAGTTTTCTTTTTCTTCTGCTCAGATCTCACGTTGCTGCATTACCTGCTCTACTTGACATTCTCAGTGGCTTGGAAACCGTGTCAAATGTTTTTCAGAGAGTTAGTCCTTTTCTTCAGGGTGACTTTTCTTGCACCCAGACGTATTAATTTAAAATATTTAGGGTTTGTTTTTTTTTTCCCAAAGTACAGCGACAGGATTTAGAATTCTCCACAGGATGCTGAAGTCAGCCGCTTTCACAAAGCTTTTCCATATGATGCATGTCAGCAGCACAGCTTCAAGGAGTGTATTCTCATTTTGATTTCCACTTAGCATGACTTTAACAGGTGTCTCGGAATGCCTCTGAGCAGGGCAGGCCTCTGATCTGAGAATAAAAAGAAAAGGTGGTGGGGTGTGGGGGGAAGGAAGGGAACAGTGGAAGATGAACTGGTTCCAAAGGACACCCTCAAGAAAAATCACCCTGAAGAAAAGGACTAACTCTCTGAAAAACATTTGACACGGTTTCCAAGCCACTGAGAATGTCAAGTAGAGCAGCTAATGCAGCAACGTGGCAAAAGAATCAAATCAGGTAGATTGAACTTCAGTGTGAGAGAGAGCAAACCTTGCATGTCAGCAGGGACTCCTATTGTTTAATAAATTACTGGAAGGTTAGGACAGTGAGACATGTCCTCTCTAGAAGAGTCTTTGGAAGGCCTGAGGGAATCCTGAGCCCAGTAAAAATTTTCTCAATCTCAGATGAAAAATGTAGCCACTAATATGACCAAGCATTCTTGAATGCCTGTGTGCTGGATTCCTGGCCCTTTGAGGCCGCTGTAAGAATGAACAGAGCAGAAATTGTCCAGCCAAGGAATTAAAATCCAAAACTACCCGGTTCATTTTGTGAGAAAACGATCAGGGGCTGTTCCTGGAGCAACCAAAGCTCAGTTTTCTAGGGAACCATATCCTTGGTCTCCCATGCACCTTGTAGGGACCTTTGTGAGACCCCCAGATCCCAGGACCACTCATAAGCAGAAGGGCAAAAGGCAAGTCCTGCTGCATCTGCTGTGGAGCCCCACACTGGGCTGATTGGAAGGCTGGAAATAAGCTGTTTGTACTGACCGGACAAGGAGCCATTGATCCCACTCCTTCCAGGAGTTTTTCCTCAGCTGGGGGCACTAATTTAGGTCTCTTTCTTCTGTGCAATGACAAGAGCTGTAGGAACATAATTATCTCCAAATCTTTTGCTTCTCCCCTGACAACTTGCATTGAAATGTGGCAGTGGGTTTGAATGTTATTAGGGGCAGACATGAACAGGCAGAAGGCATGACTGCATAAGCCTCATTTCCCTAGGAAATCAAGTGGAAATGTTTGTATAGTTTATATACAGCACAATATGGTTTGTGTCCGTCATATTACCTTGAAGGTTGTTGTTGTTGTAATCATATGTTCCATTGTTGTGCTTCATCTAATCTAGAGTTTGCAAAAATACTGCTTTGGACCTTTGTGATTTGTTTTCCTGCATCTCATAGGAAGCCAGGACTGGAAGGGGCGTCCTGGGTCAGTGTGTCCCAGCTCCTGCCGAGGTATATGGACTGTAAAAGTTAAAAGAGAAAAATACTCTATAATAAACTTCAGATTGGTACAGTGGGAAAGTTAATGAGACAAATGAAACCTTCTGTGTGGCCTTTGCAAAGCTGAAAGTCACAGCATGGGGCAGTCCCCTTGCAAATCTTGGATCATTAGCTTATCTTCTGCAGTAACTGCTATGGATAAATGTCAGAGGATGAAGGAATTTTCCCCTTTACAGCACTGGAAGATGAAGTATTCACATGTTCCTCAGAAAATCCTGGGGAAAGATTGCCAGATTTTTTCTCATTTAACAGGAGTATTAAAATGTTAGACATGTTTACACAGGAGAAATTATTTGATCCAGACAGAGGAGAGACATCCGTTAGCTTTTAAATGTGCTTGAATGACAGTGAGGCACGTCCAGCATTCAGTAGGATTTTCCTATAGGAAACAAGAGCCCAGAAGACTCTCTGTGAAATAAGACAATAGGTAAGAGAAGGATGGGAGTTTCTTATAGATAGGTCACAAGGGAAAAATTGTGTCAGATTATTTCTGAAGCTCTATTATAATGCTCAAAAGAGAACCTGATGATGTAAGGGTAAAAACCACAAGTGCCCGTGTTTCAGAATTTGTGGTGCTTTCCTTTAGCTGCGCACTGATTGTCAGTATTAAATGTGCTTCTCTACTGTATATAAGTGCTTGCAGATTGTTAAGGACACTTCTAGAACATTTATATTCCATAAAATCTTGATTATTTCAAATCTCAGTGATAAAATTCCCTCTACATAGAATTGTATATGTGCAGATGTTCAGCGAAAGGTACAGCCTGAGAGAAGGACAATGGTTTATTTGACAGTTCCCAGAAAATGAACAAAAAATAAAACAGTACTTTGCAAATCTCAGTTTCGCATTATTTAAACTTGTTCAAAAATAGAAAGATATTTTTCAAATTGTTTTGGACCATTTCCCTTTTTGAAAGCAGAGTCTGTACACAAAAAAAGCGTTGACATTTTTAGTGTTTTGTATGGAATATCTCTAGGATGAACTGGGAAGTCCAATGACTGCCTTCAGTGCTGCCTTTGCCTTGATTTTGTGATTTTACACCTTTGTCCTTACACTAGAGTCTGATCCAGGAAACCAGGGAGTACTTTAGGCTCTTCCATCGAAATGCTTGAGGCTGAGTATTTTTAAGCATCCAAACAGTCTCTTTGGCTTTGGTTTCACTGTTTGACTCTTAGAGCATGAAGTGTACGCTTAAATACTTCATTGGGCAGTCCTGTACTCCACACCTGAGCTCTGAGCACAGGTAGGACTGATGGTGATAAGCTGAGCTCCATCAGCCTCATGCCTGCTCACAGACACCCAAAACTGAAATGTTCAGTGAACTACATTCTCTGAGCAGTTCAGGAACTCATAATAAGAAAGATGAAATTTGCAGCTTTATTTCAGAAAAGTCCATTTGCCATAAAAATTTACATGCTTTAGTAGAATTAGGCAGTTTAAAAGACTCATTCTAGAGTCTGCATCATTAAACTTTGGACCTTTAAAGGTATTTAACTGTTAAACTCCTGACTCGATGGAGACCTGTTTCTGGAATGTTGTAGTTACTTTTGTTTTAAGGTGTTCAGAATGAGCTAGTCTTTTAAACACTGTGTTAATGCTTGCAGCATGTTAATTTTTAACAAAGAGGTTTTCTTCATGGAAAGCACATTTTCTGCCCAACAGAATTTGATAGTGTTTTCCATCAAAATTTTGAAGACTGCTAAATTTGACATTGCTGCTCGGTTTGCTCAGTCAGGCTCAGCCTTTAGAAAAAAGCCTATTAAAAATCTGTCACCAGAAGGAGGGATCCTGACTGCTTTCCATTACAGGGTTGCCCCTCATGGCTCTGTTGCAATGGCTTTAAGCAGGTGTGACTCATTTGTATGACTTTGGCTCTCCCGCTGCTTTGGGGAACCAGCTGGCTTTGGGCTTAGAGCTCAGCTCTGAGCCTCACCAGGACCCATTTCTAAGCCCACCTTATCCTTTACTCATCTCATCTTAAATTGCATCCATTACACCATGGTCATCATGCAGTGACTGATGAGCCCAGCCTGTCACTTCTCCTCTTTGTCCAGCCACCAGCAGCTAAATCCCTTTCCCCTGGAGCCTCTGCAGTGCCAGGGCTTTGTCATTGTTGCTGGGCAGGTGTGTTGACAAGTGACTGCCTGACCAGTGAGTTTGTCTCCCAGTTTTTATTCGGGTAAGTACATTGTCTCCCATACTTCTGTTGCATCAAGCTCAACATCTGTGTAGTAAATAAGGCCCAGTCCTGCCTCCTTCAACTACCTCAGTGTAGAATTGAGTTGCCTTGGTCGAACAAGGAAAAAGACTGAAGCCAGTTGGCCAAATCCTGTTTTCAGTCACCATTACATAAACTACACTGACTCCACTGAAGTCAGCAGAGAAAACCCAGAATGAATAGTTTATATTGACTTCTGGGATAAGTGCAAGAGCAATTAAAAATCCTTTTTACCATTAGTTATTATAATGCCATATAGAAGCTCTTACATTAGGCATCATCAGCTTTTGAAGAAACCAAGTGCCGAAAGTGTGTCGATGCTCCCATAACATGTCAAAGCTACAGTTAAAAATTCCTCTTTCCCTAAGGGTGCATTTACCTACTGGATCCTATTGCTTTTTGAGGGAAATACTTGCATAAAGAAGGAAAAATTAGTTATGTATATCTGCCACAGACAGAGCGGGAGAAATTCCTATTGAAGATTTCCCACCTATGTTTAAGAAACTTCAAAATTATTTCAGTTAGCAGGAGAGCATCACCTTTAAGTTTTATCTTTATGTTAATCATTGACAGCACTATCCCCCCCACAGTGTTTAATATAGGCAATACATTGAGGGAAAAAAGTATATTCACTTGAAATTCATTACTGTATTTACAATGCTGCTTTCCCATGCTTATTTTAGGGTCATTTGGGAAAAAAGCTTTAACTCCAAAAAAAATGAATGCATTGCTATTCTGGGAGTTAGACTGTCACTTAATAAATATATTTCTGATAATAAAAATTGGTGTCATTTTCCTTGCAGGGACTTATTCGGAAGAAAGTTAATAAAAACTGCATGGAAAAACCAGCATCACAGCTATTTTTTTTTTTTTTTTTTGGTCCGAAATTCCTGCAGGAAAGTTAGCCGAATGCAAAAAGTATCAAAAAACAGAGAAGCATTCCATGGTCCTTAAAACCCAAAGGTAAGATTCTCTTCCTAAATATAGCATTAAGCAAGGTAGCTCTGATGAACCTTTTAAATACCTTTTAAGGACAAAGACTTAACTGGCCCCGCTGATGGGAAAGTCATAATGTGGCTTTTTTTCCTGATGGCTTTCTATTCTTTGTATGTGTGACAGATGTCAATGAAGTTGAAAAGTGTCCGTTTCCCAGCAGGGTGCTGGCTGTTCCCCAAAATGCCTGGGCAGTTTATAGAGGCCCTAATATCTCCTTATGGTGACGGAAGGATTTGTAGGGAAAGCTTCCTGCCGGGCAGAGGCCTGCTGCCTTTGAATAGAAGGCAGCCAGCAGCTCTACGGGCCTCAGCAAGAGATGCCACTGCACCATCAGGAAACTTTGATTTATTATCTGAGAAATTCACCATCCATCTGCATGAAGAGGTCACAGAAGCAACTTTCCTAATGTGAATCTGAGACCCCCATTATTTCCCACTTATTGCTACAAGCATGAAAAATTGTTCCAACTGAGAAAGCTGGACTTTCAGGACTTGTTGCCATGGTTGAATTTATAGGAATATTTAGGAGCAATGCTTATTGGGGTTTTTTTGAACCTATTAACTCCAACAATTTTCACAGGTTTTTGCTAATTAATGCCACCACTGTGGAAATGGAAGCAGTTCTGCAAACAAGCTGCGACAAATGGGATTTTTATTGCCAGTAGAAAAGCCTGGGGAATAATTAGTGGGTCCACAGAGATCTCTTGATTACAGACATCTGCATTGGTAATGTCCAGACGCAAAGATCGCCCGGGGAAATGTTTTGGGATTTTCACCTTAGGGCACATTTATGTTGTCAGCTACACCCTTCAAAATGCAGTCGGACGTATGTGGGAAAATATTTTGTGAAATGTTAGACCTGGTGTTGACTAATCTGGACTAGGGAAACTGGCTTTGCTTTCCAAAGTACTGTCCAGCTGCCAAGACTTGCAGATGTAATATTTTGATATGTCATTAAACCTGATTTCACAGGGATATTTCTCAGTGCTGCATCTGAGTTGCTGTGAGTTGCCTGAGATGCTTTTGCAGTTATCACTGCTTTGTTGAATAGGATGAAGAGGAAACAACGAGACTGATTATTAAAAAACCACATGACTCCTTGAAAATGAAGCACTGAAAAAAGAATTCATGTCAAGACAGGATTTATTAGTTCAGGTTGAAGAGTAACTTGATTTGGGATTTTCCTCTTGTCAAAGTGATTCACAGTATAAGTTATGGATCTACTTATAGAAGTGGTAGAGGTTTTGCCTTTTTAAAAACAGCATGCTTTTAAACTGGCCAATAAAATAATTATTTCAGGCCTATGAAGCAGAACTTAAAGCTAAGGGTTTTTTAAAAACCACAATTATTTTCATTCATATAGCATTAGAGCACAGTTGCCCCAGTTCTAGACTTGTTCATGATGTATTAAATGCCAATAAATCCCAAACAAAAGTTATCCTTTCCCTGAAAAATTTATAGCCTACAGATTTGCTTGCATTTACCAATTGTTCTTGGATGTAGGATTTAAAATAAACTTAATTTATAATGCCTGTGATTTTAAAACATTGGTGACACAGCAGGTCTGTCTTGCTTAGAATCTCTCTTTGATGGGATATTCAATCCCACAAGCCTTGAAGCAGAAAATGCCCTTAAATTTTTATTTAAACCCATCCTTCTCCAGGACAACCATTAAGCAAATGATTCATTTTAAGATACATTTCAGTCCCAGTGGCATCATTTATCCTACTCACTGCTCAGGCAGTCACTCACAACAAAGTTAAGTACTGAGCAGACCTAATTCTGAATCCAGGCTGTCCTTCAAGATGTCATGAGAAGCAAGAATAACTAATTCTTCTGGCTTTTAGCCACTATGTACACATAGGTAGAGCTGCACCCATTAATGCGCCAACATATCAGAGCTCTCTTGGCTTAGCTTTTCTGGTCTCTCTGTGATGAGGGGCAGGGGTAGAAGGAGTGAAGGGTTAGGAAAGAAGGAGAATTCAGAGGTTTTGAGGATACTTTTGTTCTCAGATAACTGGAACTTGTATGACAACTACATGTATATTCATGGACACTGAGTATTTGTTGCTGTCAGACCCAGGATATTTACAGAGATGTGAAGCAACTTTGTAATAACCTCATTCTGAGTCCTTATGAAGTCTTTCCAGAAGCCTCCAGAGATGCCTGTGATCACATGTATCTTATTGTCACCGCCTTGGACAGATGGGAAAGTCCCCAGAGAAATTGCTTCAGAGTGGTGTTTACTGATCAGGATGTGGGCTGCAATGACACTGGTTTTGTGGAACACTTGCACTGGTTTTGGGGTGCAGGTGAAAGGACACTCTATCTTACAGTGTCCTGCAGACAGAGCTCCAACTTCGTACATTTTTCAGCTGTATTTGAGGAAATAGCTTGCAGTGGTTAAAGGTATGAGAGTGTGGCATGTATATCTGCCATTCAGAAATACGATATGAATTCCTGTAAATAAGGTATTTAAGCATAAACGTGTTTGACTGATTTCTAATGAGCCTTGTTCACAGGCCCTGCAGGGTTAATTAGGTTTCTAGATCTTATCTTTACTCTATTACACTAAAGGCAAAAACCTCTACAGGAACTGAATCCACTCAGAAAGAGCAAATAAACTGGCTCTAAATGATCACAAACTGACCAAGCTTTTCTGCTTCAGCTCCTTGTATGCCTTCAGGCAACCGGGATTTAAAAGCACTGAGATTACAGGACCATAAAAATACACATTTACATTTACGTGTGGTCACATGCAAAATTTAAGATTTAGAGAAAGCCACAAAGGGAATGTTTAACATAAGGAGCCAGGCACAAGCTGAATTAATGACACAGCAGGCCCAGCAGAAACACAAGAAAAACATGTAAACCTTCTCTATTATTAGTTGCTGTAGCCCACACTCCAGAGCACAAGGACGCATGGTCATTAAAGGCTGTTCTTTTCCACAAGATCTTTTAGCTGCTTCATGAATGGGAGCTGGGCAAGTCCTGAAATGTAATGAATTCACATGTGAGAGTCCTTGTTTTGAATTTTTTCCTTGTTGGATGATGAAATCACTGATGATGTGAAAAGAGTATCCAGAAGTCTCTCCCGACCCCTGCCCAGGTGGGGACACTCTGCAGGAGGACTCTCCAGTCTGTCCATGTTGGACACCCTGGGCTGGGAGAAGGCTGCAGATGGTGCTCCCAGGATGTACATCAGCTCCTCTCACACTGGAAGGGTTTGCATTCCTGCAGCCCCTGGCAGGCAGGCAGAGCTTTTGTACCAAGCCTTGCACATCTGCTACAGGCAATTCAAGAGCTTGTAGCAAATACAAGAGCGTGTGGTGACAGGACAAGGGGCAGTGGCTTCAAACTGACAGAGAGTAGGTTTGGATTAGATCTTAGAAAGAAATTCTTTCCTGTGAGGGTGATGAGGCCCTGGCACAGGTTGCCTGGAGAAGCTGTGACTGCTCCATCCCTGGAAGTGTCCAAGGCCTGGCTGGATAGAGCTCTGAGCAACCTGGCCTAGTGGGAGGTGTCCCTGCCCATGGCAGTGGGATTGGAACCAGATGATCTTTAAGGTCCCTTCCAAGCCACTCAGTGACTCTATGATTCTAGGAATTCCTTTGCTTAAAAGTCCTGTGTTGTAATGTAATGCAGACACATCCTGATGGAAAGCTCCAGGAGTAGATTCTGTTTGGTTTTCCACGTGTTGGTACCACTCCTACCAGACTGGCTTTCAGGCCTGACATGTTAAGCTTCCCGATGCAACTGCATCACAAGTAAATATTAGATATGAAGAGAAACACATTTTCTTTTTATTTTTTCTTGCCTTGACACTGTTGTCTTTGCAGAAAATATGTAATTTTTTTCACAAGAGTGTCCTGTCAGGGAATAAAAACTAGACTGGTTCATTTTAAGCAAATCTGAGTTCTGGTTGTGTAATTATGGATCTGCTCACATGAACATGCACCAAAAAAAAAAAAAAAGTGGAGGAGTTCCCAGGGGAAAAGTAATGAAGTCTGTTTGTCTTGCAAAAGCTGTGTTGTATAATATAGCAAATAATAGCACAAGAACTTCTCATGTGGGACATTCTTCAGGAATAAAATTCAACCAACAGTTGAGTTTCAGAAACCAGTTGTCCTGTTGCAAATTTCATCCCACCTCCTGCAGAAGTTTGTTTAATTCCTTTGCAAATTGCAAACTACTCAGCACCTTAGGCAGGGTCTGCTCCTCAGCTGGCCTGGCTCAGCACAGTAATGGGATCAATAGTGGAGCTACTCAATAGCAGTCCTGAATTTAGAGTGCTAATTGTTTAACCTTGCCAAGTGGAACAATTACATTTTTGATACCACAGTGGTAGGGAGTTCAATAAGCAAAGGGGAAAAGGACATTCTCTTATGAGTGCACTTTTTTTTTTGCACCTAATTAGGCTAATTAAAACCTGTGGGCCTAATGATGTGCTGAAAATTAAGCATTTGCAAAACTCCTTACAGGTTGGGGGAATAAAGGCAGGGATTGTAAGACTGAGAAAAGAAGAAAAATCAGAAGGTCATGTTGTTTTATCTCTCACTGGAGTTTTCTCCTAGGATTTGTTATGATTTACTGTCATTACATATTATGTAAACAGTCACTGTTTCCATGAAGTGGGAGGTCCTGTTAAACTTCTGTAGCTATTCAGCATTGTTTGTGAGTTTAACTGGAAATGTACCTCATTACTGTACGGGAATGATCAGGAGTCTGTGTACCCTATAGCCTCAGGTTATGGCTCTGACCCCATTAAATGTGTAGGTGGGGTCTCCCTGGTAAGTCAGTAAAGCCCAGGAAAGTCTGAGATGATTTCCATGCTTCCTGCTGTTGTTTCCTCCTTAGTGGATGCTCTTGTCTCCTCCAGATTAGCAACTGCCTGGCCCCAGGGCCCACGAAAATACTCTGGAAGGATACTTTCTTTTTCAGCTTTAGGGAATGACTGCATGGCAGGTGGTTTAAAAAAAAAAAAAGTTAAATAGAGAAAGAAGCCTCCCTTTTTTTGTGCTTCCTTCTAAATCCTTTGCTAAACTACATCTTTAGTTCATCCTCTACCAGCAGAACCTGTATTACTTAGTCATACAGGCTGTCCACACTTTCTTCAACAGCAAAGGCAAATCAGTTCTAGCAAATATGTTGCTTCTAGTCTTGTGTTCCTTTTGTTGGAAAGCCCTGCCTTTTGGTGTTGTTTGTTCCCCAGCCTATACCCAAGGTTTCACTGACACCAGTGGGAGACTTCCTAGGGTGTCTGAGAGTAATACATTAATTCCCCTTTCCAGGAGTGATTCCTTCAGTGCTGCCATACCAGTGGAGATTGTGGCAGGGTCTCCTTCCATCCCAGTTGCTACACTGGATCCTTTGGCACTGGTTCCTGTTGCTGGGAGTTGTCCCAGCTAGATGGCTGTGAGGAGGTGGGAAGAAATGCACAGCAGTCCTGTGCTCACTCACTTGGCTGCCAAATATGCACATTTCACTGCTTTCTTGAGAGCACTTTCCTGCTGTGGAAATGTGATACGCCTGACTAGGTAGGCCAACAGCTGTGTGATTGTCCATCTGCTGCTTCTCCAGATTAAATATTAGCCCTCATGTCTCCTCCAAAGCAATGAATTTTCTCTGACTGCAGTTCTCAAAGAAGAGCTTTTCTTCCTTCTCTTCTTCTGCACCAGATATTCCGTGAGATAAGTGATACAGATGGGCAGCGGGGGAATGTAAGCACACAACTGCCAAAAAGTAGAGCCTATTATTTGTGTTGATTTTTAAATGTAATTCTCTTCAGTGGCAAATGAAACAAAGCACAGAGCCACAGTGAGATGACTACACAGTGTTAGTGAGCGAATCCTGTCACATCTGCAGGGTGAAGGCATCTTGGCTGTTGGCTGCTGAGACCTCCCCAGGAGACAAATGCTTCACAGAGAACTTCTTCCATGAGAAACCTTTCAGCTTCTTATGGCCTTTGTTGCTACTTCTGCTCTACCCTGACCATGTACATTTGTTTATCAGTGTTGCTAGAATTTTTAGTTTCTATAGATGGGGATGTTTGAGCTGACTGTTTGTTGTTTTTTTCCAGCCGACATAGAGAGAAATATTTGAGATAGTTTTCAGAACTAGACAGAGTCATTCTTAATTTGTTTCTTTAGAGCTTCATTTTCCTCATGCAAGTTATTGATAACTCCCACTGAAACCAATAAATTCCTAGTCCTTCACGGCAGGAAAGGCACTAAAGTCAATGGGAATTATTTGTATCCTGCAGTGGGGGGCAGGAATAAGCCTCCTGGGAAACTGTGGATCTCCTATTTGCCATAAGCCATCCATTACTTCCCTGGCAGTAGCAAGTCATTCCAGGATTTGTAGGAATCTCTATTATTATTTAAGTGTATCTATGTTTTCATTCTCACTTCTAATATAAAAGTAACTGATGCGAGTTATGAAATTGCGTTAATATATGGATTTCTGCTGACTCTTCGTTTATGGCTTATCTTTCATTGCCTCTATTATAGCACTTGTTGCCCTGGGATTCAGAGTTATGTCCAGGCTTGCTGCAGATCTCCTCTCCTCAGAATTTCACCCATTGCTCGTGAGAATTTCAACTTCTGGATAAATAAATATTTTGGGTCAGGTCTTAAAAACACAGAAGTCCTTATTCTAATGTTATTTTTGGAACATGCCCATGTCTTAGTGGAACTCTCATACCACAATAGCTGATGGAAGAAATAGAGAAATGTAACTTCATGTCTTGGCTTTGAGGGTCAGAGGGAAGGGAAGGAGATGGGAGAAGGAGTAGACAGATCTGGTAACTGAGCTTTCCCTGCAGAGGAATAAAAAGGTTTTAGTAGTGACAGTAAGTAGAACAAGCACAGTGTCAAATGCATCTTCCAAAGAGAGCTAAAAATCATCAGGCTAAAACAGACTTACGTGGCAGCTCAGGGGGAGGTGCAGCAACAAGCTGAACTTGCCCCGTCCTGTCCCTCTTGGCCTTTTGTTCTAGGAACAGATGTCCCTTGTCCCCCAGCTGTCTTCTAGATTAAGAATTAAGAACCTGGGCTCTGAACTTTTAATTCATGATTGCCTTCATAGGCATCTCTATTCCTGCAGTGTGACAGTAATTTCATTGTTTTTCTTCTAATTATCAGTCTCTTCCTGTATTGCCTGTGTAAAATTTAAAAAAAGACTGGGCTTTGCTGACTTGTTGGGCCTATGCTGGTCATAGGCTCCTGCCCAGATATTTAACCCTTTTCAATTTCCAACAACACATAAGCAGAAGAAGTTTCTGGAGCAGAATACTTCCTGTCTTTGGGAAGAAAAATTAGGTGGTACTTTTCAGACAGAAACAGTTTGAAACCATCTTTAAATAGTAGAATAGAAAATTGATCCAGGAAAAAAAAAAAATGAAAGCAGAGAAAACCTTTGGGATGTAGTGCTTAGTGTTTCATGCCATCAAGAAAGATAAAGTTTTGTTAAATATATTCATTTTAACAGGTGGTTTTGACAGTGCCAAAGATATTTCCCACACTCAGTTCTTAATTCTCTTCCAGACCTCCTAAACTAAGGAGGTGCAGACTAACTGCTCAGACACCCAGAACAGGCTTGTGGGATTTGGAAAATGAATGGGGAAAATCATATGTGATTGGTGGGTAAGCAGAGGGTGCCTGTATAGATCTGTGGCCACTGTGGGCTTGGGTTTGGCACTTTCAGCCTATGAGTGAGTGCCTCGGTGAAGCCCCAGTAGAGAGAGCAACACGTTTGTAATCATGGATGGGACAGGCTGTTCAAGGTGGAGGCCTGTCTGGCTTATCAGCAGAGCATCACAGAATTCCAAGGAAGGCGGACAGAAAGGTTTAAATAAGAGAAAGCCTTGAAACCTTCTAGTTGCAAAGGCAGACCATTAGGCAAGCATTGCCTGTTGATTTTCTTGGCAACTGAATAAAAAATTATTGTAAAACATAGATTTAGGTCACATAATAAACTTATAATTTATAAAGACAACCTACAACTATCAAACACCCTGCAATGATTTTAATAATGGGATTTATACACCTTTGCATCTTTTAAAAATACCAAATGAGGGTCAGACATATGATCATGTCCTGATGTGATACAAACAACCATACAGTGATTGAAGAGATTGGTTGGGGTCCTTTCCCTCTCTCATCTTCCAAACAGCAACCCCCCATGTGATCAGATGCTCCATTTCATAGAGCAGTGTGATTCTTGACCCCATATTTTGTGCAATTGTTTTATTATTTTTCTCCAGACAGCCTTCCAAATGCTTGCAGGAGGGGATAGTAGCAGCATGAAACCTGGCGGTGACCTAGAGATTCCACACTTGTTGCTTCCACTGTGTTGTCTTCTGTGAAACACTAACTTGTTTATGGGGATGCTGTAGAATATTGATCAGAGCACAGAATCATTAACACAAAGTAGTTTTCCACATCCTGCCTCATAGCTGTTCATGCAGTTGATGTTCAACTTTGGCAGTGTAGTGTTTGGGATGTGGAAGTCTCTTTTAATCAAATATTAGAAAACAAGGGCCAAATCTGCAGCTCCTGAAAATGCCCTGGCACTTGCCAGTTTCCGTCAGGCTGCACTGATTTTTCACTCTCTGAAGAACCTTGTCCCTCAAGCTTCTAAATTGAGATAAATGCTGTCTTACTACAGAGCTTTCCAGTGATCAGCTGGAAGCCTGAGGTCCCCTGGCTCCATCTGGGTAATAAAGTGCAGATGCTGGATGCCTCTCTCCACCTGATGAGCTGTCAATGTGCTGGATAGATGAGCTGTCGGGAAACGAAAGAGGTTTCAAATTGAAACATTTCTTGGGTTTTTCCCTTCATAAAGAAAAAAGAAGTAAAAATGATTCTGTGGAATGTCTTGATTTCACCAAATCAGCATTTTTTCCAAGGAGTATTGGTTCTAAGAGAAGCCAGAGGCCCTGCGAGTTCAGCTGAATTTTAGAACACTGCTACTGTGCTGCTTTGGAGTGAGGAGGGTTTGGGGACCCGACAGCTAGAGATTGGTTCTTTGCATTGCACAGGCAGCATGGCTCAGCGGTGAGTCATGAGGCAGCAGGGAAACAGGGGAGAGTTCAGTGGGTAGGGTAAAGGCCTGCAGGATGGAAAAGTCAGTGCTAGCAGGGACTCATTTCAGGATCCCTGGAACACTTGGCACTGCAGGGGTTTAATGCGTATGGCTGCGAGGTGGGTGTTACGTGGAAATCAGCGAGGGTGGTGGTTGGTGTGAGTGCAGAATGCCAATGTAACACACAGCGGGTATGGTTTTTGGACTTTCCATTAAGGGGCTGATAGTGGAAAATGTGACACAGACTAACCACTGTGCTAGAGGTACCAATTTCAAACACTTTGCTCCACTTTGATTTCTATCTGCTGCTGTCTCGCTCAGTTAGGAGCATTCCTGTGAAGATCCCTAAGTAGATGGAAGTGGATCCTGCCTCCCTAGCATACAGTGGGAGCTATGCTGTTTATTTCATTAAGACACTGGGCCTTTAGGAAGACAAAGTTTAATTACTACTCAAACGTAATGAGTCCAGCCCACAGATTCTTTCCCCAGCTTTGAAAATCTCTCCAGTAAAGGAAAAGATGTTTTTAAACAGAACAAAGCATCCACAAAAAGCTTAAAAAGCTTCATCTCTAAACCACTCCCTCAAGCACGAAGGTGGCCTGAGCAGATACATTTAATATTGAGCAGCCAGGACATGGTCAGTCTCACAGCCCTGCTTTTGGGCCATTTGACAGCAGAAGAGAGTTCCCGTGTGAATGCTGAGTGCTCCAGCTCACTCTGCTGAGCCAATCCATTTCTTCAAAGACTAGACAGTGCTGAACTTAGTAACATGAAAAATGTGACTTTTTAAATTTCTATTTTAAGTCCACAGCTGGATTTTCAGTCAATTAGGATGTTTCTTTTCTTGTGGTTTCTGGTTAAAATATTACCTTAAGTCAACCAACTAATGTTTCAGTCTGCTCTTAAAATATGTGAAGTCAAGATTGCACTTTTAAAAATTTTCAAGACCGAATTTTTCTGTGTGATTTTTAACATAATTTCTGCAAACTAGTAATGAGCAGGATCTGAGGTTTCTCTTCTAAATATTTGCTCTTTCCTGATAGGGTGGAACACTCAGCTGAAGTATCCATTTTAATGTCAGTGACATATTGCAAGTCCTCTGAATAACTGCAAATTGCAGATCAGGTTGTATGTCCATCTGAAAGGGTCCTGGCTTAGAAAAAATTGTTAGCATTATGAGAGAGCTCAAAAAAACTTTTGGGGTCAGAATTAGCCTCTAGAGGTATATTTTGATTTTCTATTACAGGGTACATAGTGTTGGTCTGGTTTTCCCAGGGTTTCATCAGACTCTTTGCCAGCAGGCAGTTTGAGTTAGACTGTACTGCAAATCAGCATATTACCTTATAAAGCACTGAGTAAAATGTTGTATCTTCTGCTGCAAACTATTATGCCCTAACCATTTTCTAGCAGCATTTCCTTTTCCTCTGAGTGAAAATTAAGGATGAAAAAAGAAGATAACACTGGTTTTATGTTCCAGTGAGGTGGTCAAAGTTCCTTAGGCAGCCTGAGCTCCTCGCATGCCTCACCTGAACAGCTGCAGGACTAAGCTTAAGAGTCTACCTCCTGACACTGCTGAAGCACTCATTGCACTGCCACTGCCTTCTTTCTTCACTGTTGACTGGGATTTTGTTTGATATACCTATGGTGTCCTCTCCAGGTCTAGAACTCCCTGGTTTGACTGACATCAGTTTTTTCTTTCATCAGTCAGAGACTTTGGTGTACTTTGACAATTTGTTTATGCATCGTGCCTGGGGCAGTTCTCTGACTGATAGCTGAGTGGGAAATGGAAGGGTTGCACAGCCTTGAACTTGAACTATTTGGGGTCTGGTCTACAGAGATTTGACACACATTTTATTGCAGGGTTACAGAAAGGGAACTATGTTCCGTGGCACTCTGAAATGAGAGTTTGGTGTATTGAGAGTGATGCTTTGCTTTGTTTCTTCTTTCTCTGTACATGCCTAGAAATCACACATTACCATGTTTTACCAGAGGCATGAAAAATAATAGGTGTAATAGGTATTTCTATATCCAGTTACTCTCATGTTCATTCATGAACAACAAGTGAAGCAGCATCGAGCATGGACCTTTCTACCAGTGCTTCTCTGCAGTTTTCATACTCTGTCTCTTTTCTATGTCTATAAGACAGATCACAAGTGTGGAAAGATTCATAGGAGCAGACACTGATCTCTTCTCTGAGGTGGCCGGTGACAAGACCTGTGGGGATGGCCTAAAGTTGTGTCCAGAGAGGTTTAGGCTGGGTATTAGGAAAAGGTTCTTCACCCAGAGAGTGGTTGGGCACTGGAACAGGCTTCCCAGAGACGTGGTCACAGCACCAACCTGAGAAAGTTCAAGAAGTATTTGAAAAATGCTCTCAGGCACATGGTGTGACTCTTGAGGTGTCCTGCACAGGGCTGAGAGTTGGACTCAATGATCCTTGTGGGTCCCTTCCAACACAGCATTTTCTGTGCTTCGGTAATAACAGTGTCAACACGTTTAACACTTGGTTCTCGTAAAAGCAAGGAATGGGTAGAGAGGTAGTTTCGTATTGAAAAATGGTGTAATTCTTCAGCAAAAAATTGCATTAATGGGCTTTATTGGCCCTGCCTGCCTTTCCTGAGGCTTCCACTAACATTCCTGTACATGGTTCAGGGCTGCAGTTCAGCCCAGCTGGGGCTGCCACTTGTTGCCCCTGTGATGCCGTAGGATGCTGCTCTTTGGCTTTGTCACAGCTGTGCCCTCACTGGCCTCTGGCACTGCTGTGCCAGGCCTTACCTGCAGTCTGCTGGCCTGGGCTGGCCTCAGCTCTCCCTGTACTTGGCTGGTGGTCTGGGCTCAGGACTGACCCTGGGCTGTCACCCTGTATCTGCCCTGCTCAGCTCTCTGGCCCATCCCTGGCTGTGTCATCAGGCTCAGTCCCTTAGGGAGCAACTGGCCTTTGCTGCACTCTGACATTACACTTTCCTTCCCTTCTTCTCAGGGCTGGGCTGGATTGTTCATTCTCAATTCAAGGCCAGTGTTCCAAAATATTTAAGCTGTTAAGTGCCTCCTCTCTGGGTAAGAGGCACTTCTTCTTTTGCAGAAGGTGGTGAGGTGTCTTCATAGTCTGTATACGCAATCCATGACAAGTATCTAACCTCCTCCTTTGTGAGTCATCTTCCAGGAAAACTGCATCAGGAATTCCAGGTGTCGTGTGGATAAAATTCAAGGCAAGGTGTATTTGTTATCTCTTCAGTGTGTTCATCAGAAAACCTCTCAGAAAATGCTTTTGCTGTTCCAGCTCTGTTAATTTCCCCCGATTATTAAACCATCAGTGTTTGTAATGCTGTGACGCTGCCAAACAGTGAACAAGCTCTTGGCCTGGCCTCGCGTCGTTTTTTACTTTACACTGGCAAGTATTTAATTGTTTGGGAGTTAGTCCAACGTACACTGCCCTTCCCATTATTGATTGCTGGAGCAGCCAGCATGTTTTGTAACTGCCTGTTTTAAAGACCGACAACTGCATTTGAAGTGAATAGTCTGTATTTTGTCAGCTGCAGCAGGGAAACATCTTTGGAACTGGATCACATAATGCACAGACCTGATAGATGGACTCAATTAAATCAACAATAATGTAGTAGTTGGCACACTCAGTGTAGCTACTCTGATCCCACTCTAACATTTTTCCAAATCCTTTTTATTCTCCAAACCTCTGATCAAAACTTTAGGCCCTTTATAACCCTAATTCAAACATCACTTCAGAGGTTAACACATTTGAACTCCCAAAGCAATGCTTTTAACTTCTATCTTGTGGTCAATAAGAGGCTAAGTCTATCTATAAACAGTGTCAGATGGTGTCTCACACGTTGCACTTAGGAAACCTTACTCCTGATAGTTCCTTGACCTTGGTGGCCTTGCAGATTGGCCAGTTTAAATGACACTGAGCAGGGTACCCATGGAGAGATCACACTCCTGATACTGTAAAGCTGACAGCAAACTGACAGCGCTCAGGGTGTGAGAAAGGAGGCAGGAGAGCATCTGAGGGAAGTGCACATTGAAGTCTGTCCCAAAGCAGCAGGTTAAGATAATTATAGGATATATTTATGGACAAATCCCTGTTGGTTTTGGTTTTTTTCTGTTGACTATATATTAGCTACATGCACATGTTCTAGAGAATCACAAAAAAAGATTTGCTCTTGGTGGTTACTCTCTCCCTTTTGTGCCTGGTAGTGTGGTAAATGACCATAATGTTAGGAATTACTTGGACCAGAAATAGTGTTACTGTAGAGCAACACGCACACTGGCAAACGAATCCTGGATCTTCAGCTGGCACAAGTGTGGGAATATTTTGTGACATGGGTGTTAAGTTAGTTTCTATTAGTTGGGGGTCTGGTCCAAAGAAGCATGAACAGGAATTCAGCATTCGGTTCATATTGCAAATCCTCTAAAGGACAAGTGACTACTGGTTGATAAAGGTGAAATTGTATGAGAGGAAGCAAGTTTGTTATTTCCAGGGAGTTGTTTACTAAACAAAGCTGTTCTCAAAGTAGTGTGAAACCTATCAGTATCCAAGACTGAAGAGAGAAGGTTTTTCATTGTGGTTGCTTTTATGAGGATGACAGCAGAAAATTTGGGGCAAGGTAGAGTCAAGCCCTTTTCATTCTTCATAGAGTACTGCCTTAGAGAGTAATGGAAGTAATCGCTGCACATCCAGCCTCTATCCCTAGATCTCATGCCAGATTTGTGCTGGGCGATTTCTCTCAGTTGCAAATATCATTTGCTGTCCAGCTCCTGCTGTAGCTGCAGCCCCGTTAGCAGAGATGGTCATATATCCTTTTGTCAGGAGCTGAACCAGAGCACCAACAGGTTGGCTGCTATAAATAAGCCTGTAGACGCAGCTCCTGAAAGCCGCCCATGTCCGTCAGGATCATTTCCCCTCGTGCACCTGATGGATCCAGCTATGCTGTCACGAGTCTGTAATACACATATTGAGCACATAAAATATTTATTCCACATGCCTCCGTTCTGCAGCAGCATACATTTTTTAGTTCTATATTGTGGGAACAAGTTGAACATGCCCTGCCTAAAACTTTACATATGCTGAGCTGGTGGGAAGGACGAGAGTAGGGGGCAGATAGATTTCTGCCATGCTGACATATTTCAAAGGCTCCCATTTCTTACTGTTCACAACTGCAAATTGTTTGATCATGGAGTTGTTAGAGCTCAACTTTGCAGAGAATGATACAGTGAATATGATTGATTAATTTTTTTATCTTCTTCACTTGCTTGGTTGATGTGAGGCCCGTGAGCTTGTCAGATTTAATTTATGGAAATTAATCAAAGAATCCAGGGGGACTAAATGACAGAAACAGGGGTTTGTTTCCAAGCTGCAAAATTTTTTCAGTTGGCATGTAACATCTGTCTATTTGCGGGTGAAAGGAATGAAATGGAAAATCAGACACCCATGTTTCAGAAATAAATGAACTGAAATTATCTGGCTAAAGACACTCAAATTTTGAATCATAGGCTCATGACAGCAACTACTGGACAAGTTTAAAGTGACAAACAGGAGAAAAGCATGGCGATTATCA
The DNA here is from genome assembly GCF_017639235.1 of Corvus kubaryi. Lineage (NCBI taxonomy): Eukaryota > Metazoa > Chordata > Aves > Passeriformes > Corvidae > Corvus > Corvus kubaryi. The sequence goes on along the minus strand of NW_024582058.1, from coordinate 2,218,015 downwards.
TCGTTACCAATTATAAAATGGGAAGATTGTCAAGATGACAACTTTTTAAAGTGATTTCCCCTCATACTTACTGCACCACATTTATTATGCGTTGAGACACAAAGAACCACGACTTGGGCTATTTCTCCTTTGAATATAGTTGCCCAGAAATTCTTTCTATAGTTGATACTGTCAGAGGCAGGTAAACTGTTTATACAGCTGATTCCTGTTTTGTAGGTATAATGTTACTGTTATTTGTTTTGTAGAAAAACAGCGAAGTTTTTGTTTAACTCCAAGTTTATTTTCTTAGGGAGCAGCTGAAAAGCTTAAATAATAGTAAATCTTTTGTTTTGTTTTTTTCCAGTTATTTTACCTTCATAAAATCTCATTTCTGAATAACTTTAGAGATGTTTGTTTTTGAGAAATTTTCAAAGCTGTAACATTTGACTTTGCTGATGCACAAAGTTTTGTCAAAATCTTTTTGAAGTATCTTCATTCTATTCCTCAAATGGAGAACTAGCAATATTTTCATCACCTGATTACTTTTTTCCATGTTACTCATGACCAAATGACAGGTTCATTGATCAGTTCTTTTGTCTGTAAACACAGTTTAAACATCACTTTTAAATGGAAAAGATAGACCAAACAATCTGATAAGGATTCCTGATTGTGTACACTGCATGTCTCCTTGTAATTGCATAGCTCTGGGCTCACTGGTTGCAGTACCTTTATTATTAATAACATAAATAGACTCTCCATTCTGTGTTTCTGTGATTTCTCTGCTGGACTGACTTCAGCATGCAATTTTGTTGGTCTTTAACTATAACCTGTGCCTAGATCATCTTGTCTCCACCTCCAAATTCAATCCTTTTTGCTGGAAGGTTGCACGGAGCCTAGAGGTTTGTTACATTCCTTGTCATCTGGGTGTGTTCTGCAGTGCTCAAATAAAAGGTGTATCACAGCACAGCGATCTCTCTGAAGATGAAAGGGCTGTTGTGCAAGCTACTTGCTGATCAAATAAAAAACATCTGCCTCTAAACACAGACAATCAAAGCAAAGAATGGGAGAAAAGTGTTATCAACTCTCATTTATTCTTAAAATGGCACAATGAAGAGAGCTCACAGCTCCACCTGCCCACGTAGGCAAAGCAGTCTTATGTCTGTCAGTGTTTGAAATTAAACCCTGGTCAGGCTAATCACTTAATTACATAACCGCGGTCATAACAACAACGTTTTCTCTTTTGAATATATTTTTCTCACTTCTTCCATTTTGAGATTACCTTGTTCAGGACTGAAGTCAGTATGTCAGGAACTAGAGAGATGCAGAACTTTGAGAAGGATTTCTCTCTTTACCAAATACTTTTCTTGGAGCCGAGCTTATGAGTTTTGAGCTCTAATGAGTACTATGACCTACGGGGAGAAAAGAGCGTGATTTTACCTTACCCTTGTGAAAGTTAGACCCCTGGCCTGGGATAACTGGCTTCAGTTTTGTGTTCACTGCGGATGGACCAAGTGAAGTATCAGCAGCTGCACAAGTGGCAGAGATAGCCGGAGTTCCCCAGGAGGGGAGGGAGGCTTCAACCATACAGGACAAGTGTAAAATGTTTTTCTCACCAGGGAACTCAAAATAAACACTATGACAGTCCTAGTCCCACATTACCTTGCTGCCTGAGAAAATGTAAAGTAAGTACCATCTCTAAGCTGGCCTGGAATTCCCCACTTGATGGTTTAAGCATTTCCTTGATGAGTGGAGGAGAGATTTGGCTGCCTCTATCTTTGAAAGGCGATAGAAATACTCCAGAAAAGCATGTGCCAATTACATGCATTAATGTCTCCAGCAAAACCCAATTCTCAGCTGAGGATACTGTGCAGGCGACGTCTCCCGTCAAAGCACAGAGCACAAAACAGGATTGCGGGGTCTGACATGGATGAGTGATAACTGAGGGGAGAGATATTCCTGCAGTGTTTTGTGAACTTCCCAGGGCTGTCACCGAGAGGCAAAGGCTGTTTAGTGGATGAAGTTGGTGACTCTGAATCCCTGACCTCAACAGTTTCTGCCTTCGTTACATAAGAGTGAGAGTGTTGCCTCTAAAATAAGAAAAGGGAAGTTTTTGTGTTTGCTTCTACCAGCTACATGCAGGAGTTACACAGGGGCATTTGACCTCCAGTTGTTTTGAGGAGTGAGGGCTCCATCCTATATACTGGGCCTTCGGAGAGTACCCAAAATTTGCACTTGTTTGTGAAAATTGATGTTTATATGCTTGGTAAAACATAGTGAGAGTATAATTATGTTATGAATAGATATCTAAAGTGCCCAGCTTTTCTTATCTTATCTGGCCTTCTACATAACAGTAAGAATGAACACAAACACCTAGGAAAGATGTGGCTATCCTTCCCCTTTTTCTCTAGTCTATTAGACAGTTGCACATTAACCAAAAGGAAAAGTCCTGGGATCTGGCCCTTTGTTGACATAATTCCTTAGAGAAATGAATGTACATCCGTTCTCTTCTGATCTGATCTGTTCTGTGCATCAGATCTCTTCTGCCGGGAGAAGGAGTTCATGTCCACCAAGGGTCTTTAACCCTTCAAAATACTGGCAAAACCCAAAAAATTGCTGTTGGGGCAAGAAAATTGTTGTAAATTGTCAATAGCAGAAGCAGCTCTAAGTGTGTGCAGCTTTAGAGTTAAAACTCTTCCCTTTTTTCTCACGTCTTGATCTGTGTCAGAAGAAAGCAGCTTGTTCCAAGATGCTTTGCTGTTATCCCGTGTAATATTCCCAAGAGGGGTGGGTGTTTAGGCCAGGACATTGGCATGGCTTGTTGGGACAGGCTCGCCACTTCTGGTATTTACCTCTGCCTTTCCCCATGGGGATTTCTGGAGAAGAGTGATGGCTGTAAGAGGCATCCAGCCAACCTGTTCTACCTGTTCCATCCCTGGGTACAGCTCCAGTTGTGGGGAGTGCTCCATCCTCCCTTTGAGATGCAGAGATTGGATCAGTCTCAGAGGAAGATTCAGTGGGCAGTGAAACACAAACACATCTGCCCTCAGCTCGTGTGACTTGACAAAGCCAAACTGCCTCCAGTGAAGCTCTGTGGGTTTGTAGCAGCTGAAGATCTGGCCCAATAGGACATGAAGAGCTTCCTACTGCAGACGAAGCAATTCACTTCTATTATTAGCAGTTGGAGGCTTTTTGAATCAGGAAGAATGGCAAAATTGACTTCCTTTTTGTTGGGCTCCGAAGTAAAAAATGGGGTGTTGTCATCAGCAATGTTGAAAAATACCGCCTGATTTTGAGAAAACATCCTGCTGTTGAATTGTACTAATTATTTACCAGCATATTAAGCAGCCGTTACAGATGTTGGGGGTGTGTGGAATGTTAACATGCATTAGGATGAGAGATTAATTTAGGGAAATTACAACGTTTCTGAAAATTACATTAAAAGTTTGGAGTGCCCTGAACTACAATATGACACGAACTGGGACTGAAAGCCTGAGAATCTGAATTCAATTTGTGACTCTGTCACTGACACCCTGTGTGACCTCAGGGAACTTATATAAGCTGTGTGTGCCCTATTTGCCTTTTGTTAAAGGAGAAGAAAAGAAAAACTTTCTGTTTCTCATGTTTGCCTGCTTAGAGTTGGGGCCACTGGTTCTTTCTGTAGAGCACTGAGAAGAATGAGACCCAAGTCTCTTTGTGAGGGGCCCTGGGCTTTACCACAGAAGCAATTTTAAAAGAAACAAATTCAGTGATATCTGGAATGCTGAATCTCAAAGCAAAATTAGAACAAGGCAGTTCTGGGCTTGTACACACAATGCTGTTTTTAAATTACTACTTCAATCATTCATTATTTTTAAAACTAAATACACTGATGTTTACAAAATAAATAACTACATGTTTTATAGTCACCAGAAAAGTGCTAAAAGGAGAAGAAAGGAAATCCTGTAGACACCTTCTCCAGTGGGAGATCTCTTTGAGAGGGAGCTGCAGAATTAAGTCCAGCATTTATTTACGCAGTCCTGATCAGTTTAAAGCACAAATGCTCCAAGTTCTCACAGTTGTAGGACCCAGTGCTGCCTTGTTCTGAAAGCACAAGGGTGCAGTTCTTCATCTCCTGTACTTCCATGAAGTGTTGGAAGTTCTCTCTTGTGATTTCCTTGGTCTGTGCTCCACAGGTCCAGCACCCCTGCTGGGCTTGGGAGTCCCAGCTCTGTGTTACTTGAAACTGCGTTGCCTGTGATCCAGCAAGTTGTATGTGTTCCTCTGGGGCCTGGGTGTTTAAGAAACACATCTTCTTTCCCTTCAGAGATGCAAAGTAGCTGAATGGGGTGACCTAAGACAGTATATCATGAGATTCCCTTGGATTCGCAATCAGCCGTCTGCCCTGGATCCAGATGGTGAGGGATGAGGGTAAATCCCTGAGGGTAAAGACCCATATGCCTGTGTATGTTTACCGGTCGTACAGAGGGTCACCCGCTGCAGCACCTCTTTAAAAACTTATCATTAAGCCCGTCTCCTTTGTGAACTTTCTCATTATCATTTCATTGTGCTGCTCAGTTCTGGTCGGGCGCAATGAATATTGACTTCATGCTTGCTTTTCTAATTGAATTACAGGGGAGCAGGCTGAGCCACTGAAGTTTCCTGCCTGCAGTCCTGCTTCCCTGGCAGCCAGCTGAATAGAGGCTGAAAGAAAAGCTGTTTGCTTGGGCATTATGGTTAACAGAGACGTGTCACAAAGCTGCTACAATGATTTATTAAAAGACAGAAGAAAATGAGGGAGAAAGAGTCTTGCTCACTTTCAGCACCAGCTGCTTGCTTTGCTTGTCTTCTTTCCTTTTTCTTTCTTCCTTTTTTTGTCTTTCTTTTTCTCTTTAGCACTTGCTTGCTTTCTTTGTCATCCTCTCTTTCTTCCCCCCCTCCTCTTCCCTCTTTCTCTCTCTCCCTCTTCTCTCTCTCCTCTTCCTGATCTTGCCTTATCAAAAATAGAAAGAAAAAGTCAAAGAAAAACACATCGTTTGAGCAAATGCTTCAAGCAAAAAGCATCATTCTCCAATCCTTAAATAACAGTCCCTGCCTAAGACAGATGTGTTTATCATTATGGTCAAATCATAAAAAAGATTGTCACTGTAACTGCTCCAGCAAACAACATGTCCCTACAGTGTTAGCCAGTCTTATTTAGGAAATCCTACCGAAAAAACCACCAGACTCTGTAGTTCACCTTTTCTACTATTGAATTTAGTTGTCAAGCTCTTACTGATGTAATAGAAGTGGCGTAAATCCAGGTCTCAGTGGCTTTGCAAACACCTTGTTGTATTATGTCGTTCACCAACAATTCAATTTACAGTGGTGCAGCACAATGCGAAAGACCCCAAGATTGCTCATGGAACTGCTTTACCAAAAAGACCCAGAGCTCAGCTCATGGTGCTTGGTCAACATAGGGATCACTTGTGTTGGGTTATTTTTCCTTCTTTCTTTAGTTTGTGTTTGCCTTTTTTTTTTTTTTTTTAACTTTAAAAAAGTTTGATTCTGATCAAATAATAAGATCAAGAAGCATAATTCTATTGAGTTACTTCTGTAGAATGTGTAGCTCAAAGCTACTGGACTAGGGCAACAGTTGTTTTGGTTTTTCATTAAAATCTGTGCTGGTTTATATTCCTTAGACTTTATTAAAGGCGGCATTTCTGAAGTTTGGCAGGAGAGAGAAGAGAACTTCATACCCAGCTCTGGTTAGGACTAGCCCAGTCAAAAGCATCCAGGCTGTTGCCTACTGAGGAGTTGGGCTTTCCCATGAGAATTTGGGAAGAAGTCTTTCTTCTTGCAACATCTGCTTCCTTGGATCCATTTTTACTCCCTCAAACCAGAAGATTTTAGCCCAGAGTAAGCTGTGTGCTCTCAATTCAACTGGACCTTGGCAGTTTGATACACTGTTAATTTTAAAAAAACCCACAAGACTTCATCTCTAATAGTGTTCATCTTTATTCAAAGGATTTATTCAGACCTGATCTTTTTTCCCATCCCCAGGTTATCACCTAAATACATACTTTGTTTGATTAAGTCATTATTGTTATCTTTCCTGCTTCCCTATCTTGTTGCTCTTTATTATTTTCTTTCTTCAATTTTATAGCCTTTCACTTTATTTTTTACAACTTTTTAAATCTTCTTGTGTTCAATTCTAGTTAGCCCCAGCGTGGAAGTTTGCAATAATTACTACAGAATAATCTGACTTTTCAGTGGCTGGCACTCTCCTTAGATTTAACCCTTCTCAGTGATTAATCAGGATTTAATCTTTGTTTGGAATAAGTTTATAGGTGACTGCTCCTTGGTAGCCACTAAGCTGTTTGCAAATAGAAGGGAGGTTTTCTGGTGACCTCATTGAAGATAGGGCAACAGGTGGATTTATTCTCAGGTTTACATCACTTGGAAGGGTAAACATGAGGCTGCAGCCAATGCTTTGCATTGTAAAGAACACTTCCATGGAGCATATATGTGCTTGGTAGGTACACCCCATGTTGAAATGGAAGGGCTGTTGACTGAATCTGAAGGGCCTTGTAACTTAATAAATGACCTTCTGGCATTTGCATGATTAACGCTTTGTATCTCGTATAACATAGCAGTGTGAGGAGATGGGCTGTTAGACACAGGCATGTGCACATACACAGCAGCAGCCGCATGCCGGGGCTGTATGGGGCTGCAGGCTTATGTAGCCTCTCCTAAATACAACTGGAACATCTCAGAGGTTGTACTTGACAGGGATTTACAGTCATGAAACAGAAAACTTCCTCATGCTAGTAGAAGGATTAATTTTCTCTCCTGAATCAGTGCTGGAATTGGTACCTGTGCTGGCACTGGAATGGGTATTGTTCCCACAGGGGATTGACTGCCCTGCTGGATACAGACTGGCAAAACTCCTGGTAACTTCACTGGGACCGGGACATCCTCCACCTGTTTTGTGACTCCTATAAAGAGAATCTATTACCCATGTATGTATCTGGCAGCAAAACTAGCACCTAGGATTTAAAAACTGTAGCACGGGAACCATAGCAATCAATGCACTGAAAAGTGGCGTTACAATTTCTCTCAGCAGAGGAAGAATTTGAGTAAACAATCACAATTTTTCACCATGTTTATCTTAGCTATGTCAGAGACTGAAGAACTGAATATAGTTTTTCCATGGCTAACTAGCTGGCCTGAGTAACAACTGATCCTTTGAAGCAACACAAGGGATTCTGAGCATTTTCTTAGATTTGGGGTCACTGTGGAAAGGAAGTTTTATAAGCCACCTACACACTATTTCCGCCTGGAATCGGAGAGAGAATCTTTCTGGATTACAGGCATTTCAAACCCATGAACCAGTTTAACTCTACAATTCATTCCACAAAGCTCAAGACAGGAACTGCTTTGTGTGGCATTCTCCCATCAGGACTGGTAGCCATAAATCAAGATGAATGTCTTTCTGAATGACTTGCTACAGTTCAGCCTCAGGATCTGGGCTGGGGGCAGTGACCACGAAGCGAAGTGCTTTGGCCTATGGTATTCGGAAGGTCAGGGCTGTAGATCATGATGCTTCCTCAAAAGGCTGTGAATCTTCACATTGTATATTATTCTGTGTTGTGGAAGTGTGCAAGAAGCAGAAGATTTTTAATTGCTAGTAATTTATTTTCAGCAACAGGAACGCTGTGACTGCCCAGAGTTTGGTATGTTTTCTGAAGGAGACAGAAGGAAAGAAAATCCTTCCACTTCGAAAAGCACAATGCTTTGGCCAGCTCTTTATGCTGGCAGGGATCCTGTGTTAGAGTGAGTTCCCTGAAAGGCGACCAAGTTGCCCACCACAGACAGCCACGATGAATAACATTCCCTGTCTTTGCAAAAAGCACTGCTTACAGTTCCCCGTCCAATCCCAGCACCCTGCAACATGCGGTGCATTGGGGTTTATTTGGTTTTTACAAGCTATTATTGCCATTCAGCAAAATTAATCCTTGAGAGCAAAGAGTGTCTTGTCAAGTCAAGACTTCGGCTGCCTAAGTACAAGTCTGCTTTGCTCATTCTGGCAGCAGTCATGAACAACACCTTGGATAAACCACTCTTGAGAACAGAGTAGGGAACCAAGCTGGCAGGTGCTGGTCTGAGCTCTGGCACCAGCCTGCTGGCTAATCTTAGATGTGTAACCTCATTCATTAGTTTTTTCCTTCCCTTCCTTTCTTTAGTCCTGTTTGCCCACACTGTCCTGTTCCCGAAATAGAGGTTTTCCTGTATCTTTTTACTGTACTTAAGAGAAGAGTCCTACTTCATGTCACAGATTCAGAATAGCTTCAGAGACAATGCTCAAGACATGCTGGCCAAAGCAGTGGCCTCCAGAGCATGCCCAGCCCTGTATGCAGGTGCCTGCTGTGTTGGTGCATGTGGTCCCGCAGGCTGGATCTCTTTGTCCAGCTGCTGGGAGAACCACCAGAGATGGGGCTCCCTCTGCCCATTGCTGCACATGAGCTCTGTGCTACTGCAAAATGGAAAACAGCCCTTCCTGGGTGTCATGGCTGTTACCCCTGGGGGCAGCTGAGTTGGTGCAGCACTTTCAGAGCTGTTTTCTTCCTCTTCCTAAAATACAGTAGCAGGTAAATCATTGTGTTGCTTCTTGAAGACAGGATGCCCAGCTTTGTCAGAACTCTGGCATGCAGGACTGTCTAGAGGTTTATTAGTCTGACATCATCATTCATTCATTAGGAAACAACCTAAGAGTCTCTGCATAACTACAGCAACCTCTCAGTTTCTAAAAATTAAAATTACATACAGTGGCTTCTGAATACAAGTATAGGAATGTTTATCAATCCTTTTAATTAAATAAGTCTTTCTTAATTTAACAAGCTTTGCTCAGCAGGGTAGTGATAAATGCATACTATTTCACACTCCTGACAGGCATGTTTAAAAAGAAGGAAGGGAGGGAAGGGGGGAAAAAAAAGCAACAGAGCTCCCTAAATGGTAATTCAACTTAATTTTTTAACAAGCCTGTTTTGGCTTCAGAGTGATTCTATGACCTACAGCAATGATCAAAGTGGTGCCACAGTGGTGAGTCTCCTACAGCCAGAGCACTACTGAGTGTGCTGCAGCAGGCTCTGCCGTGCTTAAACATTTCATCTCTCAACCAGGTGCTTTATTCTCCTGTATCAGAGCTCCTGGGATGACTGGATGCTCAGGTCCCTCAGCACAGCAGCCCACAGCTTAATCAGGATCATGAGAGGTCCAGAGAAGGGATGACAGAACAGAAGGATAAGGTTTGTTGGTGTTCAAAGGATTGCCTGGATGTACCTTTCTGGGCCATCAGTTAAGTACTTGTCGCTGTACTGGGTGCCTCCATATTGTTTAGATATTTTTCAGTCTAATAAATGTGGGTTCATACTAACAGGAACAACGTCTTGTTCCTGTAGCAATAGCACAGCTATTCTATTTCACTCCGAAGAGAAGAGCTCTGCACACTTCGTGCCTGTTACGTGGAAGCCACGAGCTGCAGGACACTCTGTGGCATCGCTACCTTGCTCTGCATGGTAAGCAATGCCCACAGTGGTGTTTATGTACGGTGCTGGTGAGCTCTGCACCCATTCCTCAGGGGAATGTTTCAAGGCACAAGGACTGGAGAATTTTAGAGAACCTGGTGTATTTCTCAGTGTACATGAAAACTGTTCAATACTGGCATAGAATTGCGCTGTGCTTAGACCATTTATTAAAGTCTAGACGCAACATAAAAGCACGTAAATTGGTTCCAGTCGTTGCTAGTAAAAACTTCAGCTTGAGCTGGGAATTGATTGGTGAATCTCTTAGCATAATTAAAATTGACTGTTAAAGTTTCTCTCGCTTAATTGGTAACACTTTCTTTGGAAGTCAGTGAGTTAAGACTCTTGCTGGATCATTTAAAGGAGTTCCTGTGTATATGATCAGAACTCAAATGCAGTTTTATGGAGAGGTTTACAGTTATGTTCCACCCTGGTGGTCTTTCATCCTGTATCTTTCCTATTTAAGATTTATGCTGTCATTTACCACAGCCTAATTGTGTTTTGATAAAAATGAAACGATTGCTGACGCATTTCAGACTGAAAGCCGATGACATTTTGAAGCTTTCAGTAAGATGATCTGAAATACTGTACTGCTCAAAGCCCCTGTCTCCCTGCAAGCCTTCATTTTTAATTCCAACATTTGTTAGTTGGTTTTGTATGGATTCTAATAGGCACCTATAACTCCTCTCTGAGTGTCCTGCCAGCTGTGTTATTCAGTGTGCCTAATAGCTCATGCAGACTTTTTCATTCTTTCTTTAGGAGGAGAAATGCGTAGAGTGTACTCCTTGTGTTTAGATTTTTAAAAAATTATATAAATTTAAAATTACACGGGTTGGTACATTTTTTGATGAAGCACTTCTTATCCTTTGAGTACCAGACAGCTGGGTTTTTGGCAGCTTTTAGCTCCTTAAGGATATCCTTCCACAGTCTTAGTACAGACCCAGTTCTGGAAGTTGGTGTTACAGGATGGCACCACCGGACATACTTAGCTCTCTTTAACATAAGCTGTCTTGTCCTGACTAGCCATGGACTTAATCACAGCATTAACTGCTCTCCTGAATCAGGCACTAGAGATACACTTAATTCTCTCCACAGTCACGGTATTTTTAGCACATGGCAGTCAGAGCTTATCATTAGCAAAATGTAAATGTGTCAGGGGATCGTGGATGGGCACTACAGAAGCATTGTCACCCGCTAGACTCAAGATGAGGCGCTTTCATAACTGTGATTAATGTCCTACAGAAAAGGCAGGAAGGCACTCAGGTTACTTGGCTGGAAGTGATGCACTTACACAGTTGGAAATTGTTTTGGAAGACACAGTTAGGTACTTGCCAATATTTGGTGTTACATGAAGAATCCACAGAGCACAGAAAGAGTTCATTGAACCTTGTTAACTCGCCATCAGACCCATGAAAATTGAAGCCAGTTGGACCCTTACATGCCTTGGTATCCATGCTAATGATGCACATGGACAGAAATACGTATCTTAAACAATCCCTGTGCCATCATGATGGGCTCAGCAGTGTCGGGAACAGGAGATCAAGGTCAGTGCTCCATGCAACTCTTTGAAAGGAGGTACAGTGTCACCTGGACTGGTGCCAGGGCATCCCAAGGTCAAGCCCCGAAAGTTTAAGAGGTGTTCAAGAATAGCATGTGGTTGATTTCAGTTAAGCCACTGAAATCACTGGGGATATTTTGTAAGTACCAGTGGCCTTTGTTTTAGCTGCTTCTAACAAAAGCATTTGAGAGGGATGTAAGGTGTACTTTGGTGGTAAAGGAATTCTTAAATACTCTTGCAGGTCATTTTGCCACCCTGACTAAGGGCCTCTGGTAACAGAATTTACAAGCTGCAAAAATTATATCTGGACTTCAGAAGTGACTTCTGTCATGCTAAGGTTAAGCTGCCTAAATAGTCACTGCTAGAGCAACTACATGCTGCAAGTGCTTGTACTCCATAGCAACTACATGCTGCAAGTGCTTGTACTCCATAACAGTTATGTTTTGTACCATACTGTGTTCCTTTCAAAGCCACAGAGCCAAATTCCAGCCTCAGCTTCAAGCCATTGAACTGCAAACAAGTGAGGACTCAGAAAAATAGATACGTATTATACTTTGTGGTGCATGTGCCATTTACACAGACACAGTTGTCTTTCATTATTTCATCGACTTTAAAAAAAATAAAGATTTCTTTAGTAAGTTTCAATGCCATCTTTATACCTCTCTGTTAAAGAGACAGTAATAAAGGCAATCCAGGTGTTACCATGAATAGAATCTAGAGCTGTGATTTTGACAGTCCTGTAAAATATATCAAGAGGGATTTCTGAATGACATTTGCATCTTCTCTTGCTCTTGCCGTTACAGGGGTATTCCCAGCGGCTGCGTCGTGGCTGTCCCTTTTTTTGTACACACGTTTATATATATTTATCTATAGAATGAGTGGACTTGGAAGATACCTTTAAAGATTGTCTAGTCCAGTCATGAAGATCACAGAGTCCAACCCATGTACACATACTCACATTGACCCCCAAAGGTCTTCTTGCACACTCATATTTCCACAGCACTGAGCTGATAAATTGTACTCAGAATGAAGAGTTATTTCAGCTCTGCACAGGGTATAACACAAAGGTTGTCTCACAATATAGGGGCCCTGCCATCCTTGACAATGCCCCCTTGGTTACTCTGTGCGTGAGCAAAATCTTTTTGGCTTTAAAATCTGTCCCTAGTATATGAAAAGATGAGTTCTCCTTGATTTGGCCATTTTCTCTGCTTTTGACAGAGGATCAGTGGAAGAAAGTAGTGATGAGCATGTCCAAAGAGATTGCTTTAAGCATATTTGATTTTCTTTTCATGTATGCAACATGTTCCAATTCCTTTTAAGCAGCAAGGTCATTTAAGAGTGCCATGCCAGAGGTTTTTCCTTTTCCCCTCTTTCAGTTTCTTAAATCTTATTGTCAGCCATGTTCCTTTTGAGTAGTAGAGCAGCTGCTTGGGGTCTGCTTGTGTGGTTATAATCCCATTAAAAAGCCCTCCATTATGTTGCTAATATATTTATAAAGGAACTAGTCACCTGGGATTAGTGGTTGATTCTTCTCCCTGGACATACTGTACTGAAACAGAATTATTCCCGATCCCCCGGCTTGTTAGATACAACCAGTTGCATTTGTCATGGTGCCAAATTGGCTGAAATAGATTAGCAATTAATGCAGAACATGCTTTCCTGTGTTTGTAAAGTCCTTGTAATCATCCCTGACAATCATCTTCTCATCAGCTCTTTCCTGATAGCGCTGAGATGGCAGATATGCTGGGGCTTTGGGAGCTTATGGTCTTTCATGGGAAATATGAAAGGCATTGAAAGAACATCCTGACAGAGCAGGTGAGGAATCTGACAAAAGGGAACCCTTAAAAGCCATTGCAGAAGGCATTGTTCTGTAGGTTTTTCTCAGCCATTTCCAAGCGTGCAAAGCTAAGGAAGACAAAGTAACTGTTGGGGGGGATTTGCCAAGTCACTGGTACATCTGTGCTGTGACTTATAGATGTGACTGCAACCATGGGGACACTTCTGAGGTCAGTCTGGGGTACTGATCACAACAAAGCAGAGGCCACACAGATTCAGCCAAGGCTGCAAACCCACTTGAGATGGCTGAGTAAGTGCTCAGGCACTGATCCTGCAGGGTGGTTTGTGTGACTGTCAGTATTTTATGAAGCAACTTCCAATAGGGTTTAAAGGCAGGGTCTTTCTCACTTTCAGCATCATCTAAGGGCTCACCTGCAGTCTGCCTCTCCATGAGAGAAATCTCTGATCTGCTGCAAAGAACTTTTTTCTGAGTCCTTGTGAAGCCCAATCACCATCCCAAACCTTTTCTCTTTTTATCCAGTATGACCAGCTTCAGAGCAAGAGGCTTCTTACAGCTCCAGCCACCTGTGAAGTCTTTCTTTATCTACACATCAATTCTCCATCTCAGTTGAAATCATATCTGTCTTTCCTTGCCTCCATTTCATAGGTTCATTCTGCTCCTGCTCTTGGCTTCTCTCTGTATTTATAGCATTTGTGTTGTCAAGTGTTTTCAAATCCAGGCCTGGGGGATTTTATTTGGAGTGATGTTGGAGGATTAGCACAATGGCATGAGCTCCTGACCTAACTAATACTGGTCTGTTTCTGCCTACTCCTCTCAAGGGAGGAGGGACCAGGGAATGGCTCGTTCTGCTCTGGGAAGCAGAGCAGCCCAGCCTAAGGAAGGATCAGCCTGAGATGGGGTAGCTCAGGTTGCCAAGGGCTGTGCCCACAAAAACAACTCCACTATAAGAGTATCTGAGCTGTGTACAAGCCAATACAGTTTTGTCATGTGGAAGTCCATCTCTCTTGAATCTCTGGTTTTGATTCTTGCTCACCATGATTTTCTCCATACACATTCCTATATTGTTCTCATAACTGGGCTGTGTCCTTCTGAAATGCGATGTCTGAGCCAGCTGGTCTACAGGAGAAGAACATCACTTAAATGCCTCTTTTGTATTTTTAGCCCTGTTGTGGTGTGGAAATTTATGATAGAAAAGTACAATTTGGAGGATTAAACTAAAAGCACTGTCTATAGCTGGAGCAATGAATAATGGGGATACAATGGATGCAGGAGGAGAACAAAGCTCTCTGCAAAAAGTATTTGTTCCAAAGTGCAGTCTAGCTGCTTTAACCAAAATGTCTAATGTATGGCTTGCCAGTGCCTTCAGTTTCTCGTTTCATTTCCTCTTAGGGGAAATGGTTCCTTGGAACTGTTGTGGCCTCCTTGCATTGCTATGCTGGCAGTGAACCCCATGGAGCCAGATTCGGGAGCCTCCTGCCAAAGGTGTTAGGAAAGAGCTGTTCATGGCAGCAAGGGCCCTGAGTACAGCACAGCATGTAAGGGCTTCAGCTATCTTCAGTTCTCAGGAAGTCCCTAGGAGCTCCTGAGTCAGGGACAAAATTCTGAGTAGATTTGAGGCAGTTCTTAATTGCACTGGGAGGTCAAACCATTCCTGCTGGCCACCAGGACTTGAGGCTGAAAACTGTCTTTTACTCAAGCCAGACACTCTTCAGTCATGGGTTGAATGCAGCTTGGTGGAAGCAAGAGATCCAGCCCAAAGGTCTGTTCAAATGTTTCCATTTCATGTGGCTTGGTATTGTAACATTCTCCCCTGGTTCTAACAAGTTGTGCAAAATTGTGAAGCCAAAGTAGCATTCTTCCTTTAAAGTTTCAAAATTAAGAGAAATGGTTGTGGGGTTGGAAACTTGGGAGAGATGTGCTGTGGTTATCTGCTGGTCCAAGAATAAAATTCCTATGGCTTCGTACAAAAGCACGGAGTAGTTGTCTATTAAAAAATAAAATAAAAAAATATTTCAAGTCAGGGTACCTTTTTAGTGGCAGCTGGACAATGTTTAGAGGATTTGAGAGGCCACACATTTCCTTCTCATGTGCCTCTGCGATTCCCGTAAGTGCAAGAAGTGCAAGTCAGAATCCCTGCCAGGGGAACTGGACCAACGAGGGGAGCAGCATGGATAGTCTGTGGCTGGGCTTTGAAAGGAAGTACACCTTGGACATGGGAAGAGCCGGAATGCAGCTGTCCTGACTGCAGTGTCAACCACACAGGGTTTTTTGTGCCAGGACAAATCAGATGGTTACCTTTGCAGCCAGAATACATTGCAACATCCTTTAGGGCACCCTAACTGCCTCAAAAACCTGGAGCTGGGCTGGTTGTAACCTTAGTGGTAGGTCTGGCAGGACTTATCCTAGAAGTGGTCATGTTTTGAGCAGGAAGGATTCAGTGGCCTCCTAGTTGCTTTACCCAGAAGGAAGAGGCCAGACTCTTGTCTTTGTGGAATAAAGGAGGTTACACATTAGCTACACATGAAGAGGGTGATCCATTTATATAGGGGGAATCTAGGCTTTCTATGGGATTGATAAATGACTAAGACAATGAGTAAAAATAGCTGGAAAAAGCTTTTAAGTTTTGTTTAAATTTAACCATCAAAAATCAAAACATTAGAGGGTGTTTAGAGAAGTGCCTGAAACTTGGAGACCCTGAGAAGAGCCAGAGAGGGAATCAAAGTGCCTGGAAAAAAAAAAAAAAAAGAATAAGGCAAGAGAAGGAGGGAGAGAGATTAGGATTAAACAAACCTGTCTGGATAAAGCTAATCAGCTGAGATCCTGCTCCATTGAGATCAACTGGATGAGTATTCACCCTCAAGATGTAACTGGGAGTGAGCCCAAAAAATCTGTGTGTTTTGGGTTGGCTGGAGAAGTCTCAGCCAAGCCAAATTGGGTGATGTGGCAGAGCCTGCTCTGGATGAAGAGGTAAAGTGGTGCTGCCTGTGGAGGAAGGGAGAAATTATAAAGGCCCCAACCATCTACGTGTGGTAAAACTGAACAATGGAGTGGCCAAAGGGAAAGGAGTTTCTGGCAAAGTCTGGAGTATTTATGAGAATCCAAGTAGGAGTTTGGAGCATTAATATTTATTGCAGTGCTGTCAGTTGTCAGTGCTGAGAAATCTTCAGTTATGCCATGACAACCTGTTTTTGTTCCAGTGGCCGTAACTCAACCTGCTGTGAGGTTCCCCTGCCTCCCTGGTTCCCAAGTCACACGTGGTGGCTGGTTAACTTGTTCAGCACTGGCTGCTCGGCTTCAGTCTTGCAGCTGATTTGGGTGAAGAACATGTTTTGCCTGCTACAGAGCCTCTTGCTGAGACAGTTTCTCCTTCCCTGTAGCTAAGAGATTCCCAGAGGTGCCAAAGAAAATAGTGATAATGTTAAGAAACAAGGACTGTTTGGCTGTTAGGATATTTATTGCACTCATTTTCCTTTTGAGCAAAACTATAAAAAATGAAGACAAGTTTGTTTTGTTTAGCTTTTTTTCTTTTTTTTCTAATTTTAGTGTGATTCCTCCTGTTATCACTGCTAACACTGACCACTGGAACCTCTGGGCAGGCACTGCTTCTTTCATGCAAGGTCCTGAGCTAGATTTCCTTGACTCCAAGATCAAACCCTCAGGCTGAGCAGTAAGGAATTCCTGCAAAGATTTGCATGTGCTTCATCTTACATGCTGGGCCCAGCTGTTGAGCCTGGTGATGGCAAGGAGCCCTCTCTCTCCCCTGCATGGGATTTGCAGGCTGCCAGACACTGCACAAGGGAAGAGCAGATGTGGCCGGCCTGTTTCTCCTCTTCCCTCGCGGAGTGGGAAGGGAATGTTGCTGCAGCTCCACCCTCCATAGCATGCCAGCACTGCTGAGCCAGTGGAGGGAGCGGGAAGTTCTCTGCTAAGAAATCAGCACTAACCCAATGCACATCATTTCACAAAGGACTTGTCCCTTTCCACCTTTTCCTGCTTGCCTTGCTTGTGCCTTGGTGCAGTGCCCTGTGCATGGGCTTGGTCGTGGTGTGCCTGTTCCATCCTCTGTTGGATTGGAAAAGGCTCCTCGTGGTGTGTGATGTTCCAGATGTGTGTCCATCTTCCTAGGGCCAGCAGCTGGGTCTGTGCAGGGCTGCTACACACCGCAGGTCTGTGCTGTGCTCTGTTCTGCAAGCACAATTTATCCTGGAGAACCAAAGAGGCAGCGGCGCCAAGAAGACATCAGATAATCTGAAATGTATCTACCTTTATGAGAAGACCAGTGTAGGATATGCAGAGGAAAGAACTCCAAAAGTAATTCCTCATTTCTCATCTAATGGCTTTAATTAACCTGAACAGTTATGCTGTGGAGCCGTGTGTACTTCAGGGACCAGCTCGATGGCACTCTTCCTGCTGCTAGGAGAGTAGGAGCATGACAGTTCAGTTATTGCTGTGCATTGTTAATATGGTTGATCTTGGTCCTGCTCCAAGAGAACCACTAAGCAATCATGGAAAATGAAGGGTAACACATTTTTAGAAGGATTCTGGATAATTTTGGCTATAAAACAGGCTGCATAATCTTGGCAAAAAGTAGATGAATTCATTATCTGCAAATAGTGGAAAATATTATAAATGGCAGTAAATGAAATAAATGGGTGTTTCCACTGTAATATGCTATTCTCTGAGCCACCCAGAAAGAATACAGCTTGGTTTACTGGGTGGGTAGTCCTAGATGAAGTGAAAGATCATGTTCGTATGCTCAAATACTTGTTTGGGAGTGAAATATTTTATGCCTTTGTTGCAGAGGGAAATCTATACATTTTACATTTAAGAGGCCTTATTTTATGGCCACATATGGATGCTGGAGGGAAGCTAAAGTTCTATATGTGCTGTATATATCTGTTTGCATTCCTCAGCTAACCACATTTTTATTTGCTCTACTACACCTTAAGGGTTTGGAGAACTCAGTGACTCACTCTAATGGAAAGTCACCGACCCTCCTTATACGAAGAAATTGATCTTCTGTATATTTTGGATTTGTTTATGGGCCAACACTCTTGCTGTGAACACATGGAATTAAAGTCCTGGCAACTTTTAGTAGAACAACAATTGCTGTCCACTAATGAATAGGATCTGGCTGGATGCTCCTCATTCCCACTTGTTTGGTCTCAGGATATATCCTCCTTTTTGAGACTCCCTTCATTGCAAAGATCCTAAGCCTATGTGTATCCCTGAGCTCATGGGTAGTCCCAACATCATTTGTAGGCCTAAGGTTACTCACATCTGAGGGTATTTTGCTGGATAAGAAGCTCATCTACCTCATTTAAGCCAAATGGACCTTTCCTTTGGCAGCAATGGTGATGGCAGCGGCCTTGGAGGGAGGCCGCAGACATGGGATGAAAGCCCTGGACTCTATTCAGAAAAAGCAATCCCACGTTGTGTCATTCTCCTCAGCAAGGTCAAGGTCTACCTGCTCACCTCAAAATGCCACCGGGCAATGGCTTTAGCGGGCGCCAGCACCAAGGGTGTATTGGTTGGCTGTGCCATAATTTGGTTATTAGCGCCCCGAGCCTTTACCAAACAGCCCGTGGTTTTGTCCTTTGGCCTTGCAGCCAGGTACAACAGCAGGATGACTGCTTCTGTTGATTAAAGGGTCATTTTGTTACAGTATTTGTAGGTTGTTATTTTTACTTCTTAATCAGATGGTTACCGTTCCAGCTGATACTTCTGCTTCCTCCTGTGTTGCCTAAAGAAGAGTTGCCTCCATCCTGCTGGTATTATACCTGTTAGAAAGGCGTTTCCTCATATACTTGGATAAGATCATGGACATGGCCACAGCAGATGAGCCACCCCTTTTCCCAGGAGCAAATACTATTACAATTTACTGTTTTGCAAAGAAAAAATTGCACACAGAAACAAACAACTGTCTGCACCCATGTTCACATCTGGCTCTTTGTAGACATGCATATACTTTTATATGTGCATATGTATATATATATATATATTATAAGTTTGTGCACATGTATATTTGAGTGTGTATATCTAGGTGATTTTAATTAGGTAAGCTTAAGAAGCTCTCACTGGCTTCAGAGTTATTACTAGCTCTACTGGTATTTTCACATTAAGGATGGTTTAAATGTATGGCCACTGCCTGTAAACATTTATGTACTGTGCTATGCATGGACAGATCTCTGTTCTCATGCCATGTCTGCTTTTGCAACCTTGGTTCTGCATTTATAAACAGCTGCACTCATAATCCTGCAAGTACAAATAATTGCAACTAAAGAGGTGAACATTTATAGCTGGCCTTTTCAAAGGAGTCTAAGGGAGTTAAGTACCCAAATCTCATTGAATTTGGTTACCTAATTCCTGTGGCTTCTTTGAAAATTCCAGCCTTAATTAACTAATTCAATCAACTATCTGTGAACCAAGCAGAGACATAACATGCTAAATCCAGTCAGTTTGGGTTGCACAGGAGCTACCTGAACACTTTTCAACTGAAACTTTAAAGGTTTCATTATTGGCAAACATTATCCAGTAATTTCAGTGAAGCAAACTGCAATGTGTAACTTCAGCTTTGCTATCCATCCTCTTTTTAGTGTTGCTCACAGGGTCTTTGACTGCTTTATGTATTTAGACTTGCTAACAAGGGTGGATGGTAACCTCACAGGCTTTCTTCAGGCATCATCTCCACCTTTAGATGCTCCTGGGAATTCTTATTGAGACTACAGGAGGGATAGCTCCTGTGAAAGTTCCCACACTGGACAAACACTGAGCCGTATCAGTGGCACTTAGTGGTCTGTACCTTGGTGGCACCTTAATCCATGCGGAGACGTTTGTGTTTGAGTAGATTGGTGTTCAAGCAAAAAGCAAACAGCAAACAAAGAAAAACCATGGAATGAAAAGCTTCTGAGTCTGCACATTACCCTGCCCAATACTTACTTCTATTCCATAATAGCTTTGCCTTCTTGCATCTTTATTTTTTTTTTAATCCATGTTTTGAAAATCTTTGATGTGGTGTTTTTTTTTTTTTTTAATTTTCTTCTTTGAAAGCCTATTCTGCTAAGTATGGAAAGCCACAGTTTTAACAGTTCTCCTGTTTGTTCAGAAATAGTATCGTTCCTATTTGGCATCAGAAGGAAGACTACACTGAAGCCCAAATTTACTCCTATTAAATTAAACATAATTGAAAAAAGGCAAAGACATTCATTAACTAGTTAAACAAACGGTATTAAATTTACTTTTTTATTTAAGAGAAAAAAGAAGACATCTTTAACTGAAGAAACGTAAGTGGAAGAGAAGCTATTAAAATGTGATGGAAGGAGTACATGTTGTTGAAAACTTAAGAAGAAACCACAGGCATGTATAACAATAAAAGAAATGTACCTTCTTGGCCATTTCTCTTCTCTGTTATTGTGTCAGATGTTTCTGATTTGAATAAGAGCTTTCCTTCATGTCCCTGAGCTTCTCCTTCCATTTGACTTTACATTGAAGTCATAAACCTGTTGTCATGGGAACAACTGTGACATCACAGATGGAGCGTTAACTTCACCACGGGGCAAAATAAATGAATGTGATGGCCTGCGAGGAGAGAGAACCTTTGTTTGAACCAAAAGCCAAGCTTATCCGAATCTTGGCCTGCAGCCGGGTACCCCCAGAGCCTTCAGTGGGATCCCAGCCCTGTGTTGTAGGCACAGAACAAACACTGCCTTGTAGCAGAGACCCTCTCTTGGAGCTGACGGTCTCTACGGACAGGACATGGCACAGAAGAAAGGAAGCATTATCAGCTGGGCTTCAAGATTGGAAAACTAAGGAAGAGAGAGAATAAGCAACTTTACCCCAGGTCACAGAGAGGATTTGAGGCAGAGCCCAGAACTATGCTCCGATAACTCAGCAGGAACTGCTGGAGATGCTGAAATGCAGGAGCCAGAGCCTGTTTTTACATATCAGTTCCTGGAAGTCTTTCCCAAGCTCTCTTCAAAACTGAGAAAATATGCAAAAGGCAATAGAGCTTGGGACAAGTTGAAACATTGCTGCAAGCCTTTTAAACAGTTCAAAATGTCTTTGCCCTCTAGGAAAGTTTGTTTTAGGAATCTTCACCACCACATGTGGGGTGAAGTCTTCCATGGCAGCATTCCCATGTTCTTCCATGGGCTCAGGATTCCATCTGTGGCTTTTAAGGAGCAACAACCAACACCTCGAGTTGCATTCAAATGTAAAACAGGAGCAGATCTTCTACAGAGCATAAACATAGCAGCTGTTACGGCCAAGCTGGCCAACTAAATTGTCTCACTGATTCCTGTGCTTTGCTGGCACTGTGTTACTGACCTCAAGAAGTTAATCTGAGTCTCTGATTGTCACTGCTGTAAAGGGGTGACATTGATCTCTCACAGGTTTCATGTGTCACAGGTGGCCTGTTATTGAGGATAGGTACGAGCAGTGGGTTATTCTGAAGTGGCATAAACTCTGCTTGCTCCATATTTTCAGTGGGAAATCAGCGTTTGGATATTGGCCCACCAGCTTGTCCACCTTGTGGTACCTGGCCGAGGTATCCAGTCAGATGCTCCACTGAAGTCAGCGTAAAGGCAGTGACCCCACTAGATAAGGTATTTTTGCCCACCATCCTGCCCCACAGACACACAAAGCCTCCAGCTTTACAGGAGTTAGGTGGAAGGGTGCCATGCCACACCCATGGAACTGAACTTCTCTTGACTTTAATGACAGCTGTGTGGCTAAATCCCACGCAACTCTCAAACTGGAGGGGTTAAATCCATTTTGCTTTTGCCTGTTAGTCTGTGGTTGAGAAAAACAAAACTCCCATGTGTTTTAAATTGTTTTAACTGATAAGTCTGGCCAGCAATTGAGAGTAAATCACGGTATCAGTGCACGCCCACAACCTAGTTTGATATACGTCTACATTTTAAAGTGACTTCAATGAGTCATGAGAACAGTTTTAATTAAAAGGATTGGAAGTGTCAGAAATATATTAAATCTTTTACAAAACAAAGATCTCTCCACTACACTTCTGTGGGTAATAAACAACTGTGATTTGTGTAATGGAATTTGAAGGAGAATTTAGCTTCTGCAGTGTAATTTTCTGCTTAAACTGTTCAAGTTTTATTAAGATACAGAAAATATAAAGCTGGTATTCTTATCCCAGTAATTGTTTTATCATCTTAAGCTATCAATCTTTGTGACGGCAAGAGCCCTTATATTAGAAGAGGCTTGTGCAACACATGACAGAAAACTTAAGGCATGTCAAAAAACACAATCACAGTATCACAGTACTTCAGGCCAAACCACATGTTCATTAACCTAGCAAAAGTCTTTGGGAAGGTGTGTACAGCATTGAATTGGCAAAAGCTGGAAAGTCGTGTTAATTCTTGATTAAATAAAATGGTGGCTGGAATAAAATCCTATTGTTTAAGCTCTAGATTCTCAGTGGAACCACCTTGTCAAAATATAGTAGACAGATTTGCCATGAAGTGTCAAACGGTGAAAGGTATAAATCAAAATCCCAAGAAATACAATAAAAACATGGTGTTATTAGACAATCAGTAGAAAAGGGAAGGAAATTTATTAAAAACTAGTTTACATATGCAAAACTGAGTTTGAGTTGAGTGATATCCACAATTCATTTGTATTTGTGTTCTGACAATATTTAGTGCCCAGTGTTTGCCAGGGAAAATATTTATCAGAAGCAAATAAAACAAAAAATGTTCGTTTTTAAATTAAAATTTTTAAACTAAAAAATTTGAATCAAAATCCAACCAGCACTTCTATTTAATTTTAATATTCCTCATGTGGAGTTTTCAGCTTAAATGCACATTGCTTATCTAAACAGACAAAGAGGATGTCTGTGGATCATGACAACATTAGAGAAGGAATACTGAGCTTCCAGGCTTAATAGGAAATATCTGACTGTAAAGACAAGGATGAGTCCTCTGTGGCGATTAAACTGCTTCATGTGGCAGCAACTGAGACCTTATCAGTTCCTCAGGAAGATGTGATGCTGACCCCTCTAAGAGACAACATATGACTCCAAGCAGATTGGGTCGAATCCTATGGGGCAGCAGAACTGTTCTTAAAAAATTCTCTTTGGAAACAAACAGTGTCCCAGGTAATTCTGGGCATTGCCAGCTACTGGTGAAGTAAGGTGAAGTATCACAAAGAAGTGTTTGTCAGAGAAACTTAGAAATTTCCACATCCTACTGAGAAAGATGCATTAAAAATTGGAAATAAACAGTATTTGAAAGTTTAAAGGGAGAGACGCTATTATGAATTTATTTGCTCGTCTCTAATTAAGGCTTACTTTTTCCTGCAGCAATAATTCTTTCTTTAACATGCATAATCATTGTACTGTGTAATGCATTTTCTAGGGCGTGGTGATATTTCTTGTCAGCCAGAAGAGCAATGCCAGCATGAGCAGCCACCTAACAGTGTTGGAACTAGTAAAGAGTTACGTTTTCTCCACTCCTTACATGACCTGAAAAACTGTGTGAAAGATCAGCATAAAGAAGTACTGAACCATTTCAAAGGGAAAATCTGTTTTGATTGTGTTGGCTTTTGGGAAATGTAGCTTTTTTTCCTGGAAAGCTGGACTGATGATACACCCACAGCTCTGTAGCCAGTGCTTCAGACCAAACATTTTCTCTATGTGCCTGTCCCCAAAGTATGTTAATTTTATTACTAAAGTTAAACAGATATGTCTCAACTTCAGGGATTTTGCAATCAGTTCCTATAGAAGCATCTGTGGACTGGACATAAATGAGAACACTGCCAGTTGGACAGAGGAAAGGAGAGTGTGGAAATGTTTCTGCTGTGTTAAGAGCAGTTCTCCTCTGCTCAATTTCCTTTCCTAGTCTTTACAGAGGAACTAGAGGAGTCTCTGTATTTCATCATTAGTGTGTACTAGGGAAAAGGATTCTCTGGAAATGGGACACTTTTGGTAAAAAATTTTTATGACTTGGAGCATCTAATGGCAATATTCAAGAGCCAAATCATGGTAAAAGACAAAACAGAGACCTTTCAAAAGCAGGAAAGTAATTTCTTGTATGGAAGTGATTGTGCCTACATGTATGATGTCTGTGATGTACAACCCAAAGGTTATGATTTTTGCAGGAAAAGCATTTCTATTGTAGCCATTACTGTGATGCCTAAAGACCTTATCATGTAGGATTGTGCAGTAACAGCAGCTGAGACCAGGCAGTTACTAGGTACAGCTTCAGATCTTGGATTTGCATGTAGCCACAAGAAAGCCGTTTTTATTTTTGCTTGCCGTTTTCTGAAACGGAGGCAAGTATTGCATTCCCAGCTTCTTGCTAGTGCCACAGATTTATCTTGGTTCATCTTGGGGTTATAAGGCCCCACCTAAGAAGTCTGGCCTATGGCCAGTGCTAGAGGAGAGCTGTAGAGAAAACCTCAAGAGCCTTCTTGAGGTGTCTATTTTTCTTTGCAGGCAGAGGGTCAAAGAAATAAATATACAGGAACCCAAAAGAATGTGTTGAAGGCTGGTTTGGGGCACCAAAAATTACCTAATGGCTCAAAGGCAGCAATTTTCAAAATACAGATCCTGAGAGGAAATCTTGGGGTTTTAGTCCCATGCAGAAAGGTGATCTGGTAGAAGACACTTGCAGGGAAGACTGAACAGAACATTTTGAAAAGCCATATTGCAAGTCTTGGCTTTCAGGAGGTAACTTCAGGTCCTGTGAGTAAGCCTGGCTGACTTCAACTGTTTTGCTAAATAAGAGAACTAAGCAGAGGGACTAAAATTCTTTGGCTTTCAGACTGGCATATAATTTTAAAGAGTAATTTGGCTTTGTCTTGTTTTACAAGCAAAAGAGTGGCTGTTACCACATTCAAATGCCATTTTTAAGAAACATGGAAAAACTCAATTTATCTCCTTTTCATTGCTTTTTTAGCAAAACTATTTTCATATGGCTTCTGTAGTGAATGAGCTGGAGTGAGTCAGTAAAGATTGACTGTTTTGACTACTACAAACTGTACTGACACTCTGCAGTGTGGAGAGCTTAGTTAGTTTGGGTTTAAAGACTCTTGGAACTTTTCAAGGTAAAAGAGGATGTAATTTGGAACAAGTATTATTGCTTTTGACTGACATCCAGTTTGGACATTTTTAATACAAAATCAAAGTATCTGTATATGGTTTTGTTCACCAATATGTATTTAAAATTCACTCTGCCTTTTCTGTGAAAAAGTTTTTATGTGTACAAAATCCCTAAAAAAGTGTGAGTTCAAAAAATCCACCCTGAAAGATTTGTTTCCTAGTTTGATACTATGTAGAAGGAAGGAGTTAGCAAAACACATAATGAAAAACTTAGAAATAAACCCCACAATAGTCAAGACTTACACGCCAAATAACAATATAAACATTGAAGTCCACATAAAGACTGATCAGTTATTATCTCTGTTTTAGTCTTTTGACAAATGTACAGTTCAGGGATGGATGTATGTTGCTCCTGGAACAGTTACCTGTGCAGGCATGGGAAACCCTTCGTCTTGGAAGTCAGATTATCATTTCAGTCTTCCCATGAAGAGGAAGCCTTTGCTGCATAATGTCAGAGCTGAGATGGGGAGGATCAGGTGACAGTTCCCTCTGTTGACACAGATCCTTGGACATGTCATTTAAGGGCTGTCTGGAAGCTGCTTTACATGAATGTGAATCAAGAATTGCCTCCAACGAAACACAGGAAGCAAGTGTTGTATAAACAGCCTGTCTTCTTCTCCTACATCGATTTTCTGTCTGTAAAGTGGGGGTTATTCATGATCCTTTATTGAATGGGTTCTTGATTGCTTGTGCAGAAGGAAAATGCTATGGTGATAATCTTCAAAACAAAGCCTACAGCCATTTCCACTTTTTTTGTTATCATGTTAATGAACTTATTTCATTACTTTGTGTAATGAGAAGTTTCCCCTGGCTGTTTTACCCATAATTAATCACAGCATTTCTGGCTTATAAACCACTTCCTTCATATGTTTAGTTGTTCATTATTGCCCTTTAGTCAGTTCCATACAATGTTTTAAATTCTGGGTAAGTCAATGATTTTTTGTTTAGCTAAAGGTATGCTTAGACCAACGCCCTGAACTCCACAGAGACACCATCCCAAATTAATTCTCCAGGTTGCAGCTGCATGATCTTGCTAAAGAAGTGAGTAGTATTTTGACATTTAATATTAAATGAGTTATCTTTGAAAAATGCTTCCCTGCCCCTGATGTACCTCAGGCAAATGGAAACATGCTTAACGTGCATAATGAAACCTTGGTAATGGAAAAAGTGGGGAGCTGGGATGATCTATCAGCATCTAGAATCTGCAGGACATAAAAACTGATGGTAAAATGATGGTGAGGTTAAACATAAGCTAATCAAATTGATTGCACTTAAGTGGAGCCCCCTGAACAATACAGCTGTAATTATTCTTAATCCCCTGCAAGTCTATTTAAAAAATTTTGGCAAGTTTTTAATTTTTCAGCATTGGAAATTAGTTTGTGATAATTTCAGTGGCACTGAGCACATTAGATTTTCCAGCAACTGAATTAGGAGAGAATTCTGCATTCCCCCATTCCTTTTCTTCCAAAGAGCACTTCCTGTTCCTGGAATGATCTCTTCCTACTTTGGCCACCAAATTGTACCTCTAATTCCAAAATTTACTTTTAATTAAAAAAACCCATAAAAATAAGCAATTTGCTGATGTTGATAGAGGAGTTTTCTGGAACTGGAAGCCCTGAGATTATGGTAGGAAGAGTTTGAACCTCACTGCTTATCTGCCAAGTCTGTGTTTGGCTTGAAAGGCAGAGGTGAGGGGAAGAGTAGAGGTCTGAAGTAAGCGTGTAACAATTTTTCTGAAATACAAAGCATCATCACTCCTTGAGGACATTTTGCATAACTCACTAATTGTGAGCAATTCAGCTTTCCCAAACCCTTGCCAACGAAGCCTTTATGCCATCCCATGCCATCATTTTTCTGCATCTATATCTGGCTCTATCTGCACCCATCAGTGCTGTGCTTCCGGTAAGGAGCGTTATTGCCTATGCATGTGCCTGACTCAGAAATCTGTGATCTCGGTGTTATTAGCAACTCTCCCAACAGAACAACTGACTCATCTTTTCAAAAATGTCTCTATCAGAATATCTGAACTTGTCACAGGCATTTTAAAGACGCTTAAAGCCCAGTTGTTTAAGAGGTGGCAAATCGGCTTTAACAGACCGAGCAGGTCTAATTCCCGTTGTTCTCCTGAGTGGTTGTGATTGTTGACTACTAAACCACTTGGGACCATTAGGGAGTTCAGCTCTTCCTCTTCAGATACTCTGTGCTAGATAGTTTTCCCTCAGGTAAATTGATTGCCAATCAATTTGAGGTAATTCAGACAGTTGTAGTGACTACTCCCCAGATGCTTGTTCAAAGCTGAAAATATTTACTGTTTGCTCTGATTGTCCAACAGGCAAGCAACTGGTTGTAAAATGGAAAAAGCAACATGTAGGAAGTCTTCCAAATAAAGGATGTTTTCAGCAGGGAGGAAGAATAGGTGGTGTAAAATACCATGGATCATGAAAAGGATAGTCACCACCAAAGAGGAAACTGCTTAGTCTGTTCCATTTTTGAAGTTTAATGATTAATGTCACAGAAAGAAAAAAAAGTTTCTCAAATTCTCCCTATTAAGAGAAAACTGCCTTGCTGAGACACACTCTTATCCAAGATATTTGAAGTAAAGCACTATTTGCTGTGTCAAATTTATGATGTCTTCAATGTAAGTCTAAACAAGCTAAAAAGGCTGACTGAGTGCAAAATCAACATTTTGGTGTGCACATTAACACATATTGGGGGACTTACGGATTATATTAGCCAGGAAATAAGAGAACTACATAGAACAGTGAGTAAACTGCTTGGCTTACAGGCCTGCAACTGTTCATTTTAATAACAACAACAAAATTTGAAATGTTCTGGGAGGATCAGACCATTGGTCCTCATGGAGGACAACCTAGAGCACTTCGCTGCCCATGTTTTGGCTCAGTGGGATGAACGTAACATTGTCAGGGAGAGCTGGAGCCTCTCAAAGAGCAGAGGGGACACCATGGCATGGGGAAAAAGGCTTGCACTGCCCCTGCCTGCCCTGTCCCTCAGGGTGGACAGCCAGGCATCCATTGCTGCCAGTGACCTCCAACTTTGTGAGCCATTTTGGAATTTCAGGTGGATGTAGTGGAAATAATCTGGAAGACCCACTGAGAACACTGAGAGAAAACTGGGTCACTCAGGCTCTCAATTTAAATTGTAATTGGTTAGTGAATGAGAAAGTGTGCCCGTCCAGACTTCGCAGCTGCTGAGTCCTGCTCAAGTACCACTACTTTGGTGACCCCTGTGAGAAAGGAATGAGCTAACAGAAACAAAGTGGATGCTAGATAAGACCAGCAGTGGGGAATGCATATTCTGTGTTACACAGTGCCTAATACAGTGTTGGCACATTGCAAAAGAACGAACATATCTCCAGGTTACTCTGCTCAAAATAAAAACAAAATAGGAGAGGATGTCATTTGCTTCAATACTGGTCAATATGAAAATAATTTCAGTTTCTTCTTCTGATTGCCCTTCTGAGCTCAAGGATTAAGTGGGATTTAAGGATTTAATTTTATGATAACTCAAGCCTGTTTTATGTTTGTCACAGAATCTCTTTTTACTTGCTGTGATGGAAGATGAAGTTAGTAGTTCAACAGCAGTGTACAGAGAAAGAAGGAGGCTTTCCCCTCCAGAATTGACTGCCTAATGGGAAAGCAGTTCTTAGCAGGCCTAAGAACAGGACACTGCATCATTCAGAAGCAAAGAGACCATTAGACTCCCTAAGCCACCTTTGAAACAATGCAGTACCACTGGGAAATGCATCTGGAAACAAAAATCTGGGGTGATTCAATAGATGAAAATCAAACATCAGACCTGAACTGATGGATGCAATGTATAACTCTGCCACAGATTATTTTCAGCTAGTTTTTCATTTTGATTTGCTTTGAAAAGTCTGATAGGAATGGTAGGAACACCCACAGTGGGTCTTGTGTTCGGCCTGTAGGTTCATGCTTCATAATAATTTCAGTAGTAATAACTGGATGCCAAACCTTGGACCTAGAAAAATGCCTAATCCTTTTTTGTGAAAGCAGTCTAAACTGACCTCTGGGCCTGCTTCATAATTATCCTGCCAGTTAAAATTTTGCATTGCAATAAACTTCACCCTGCAGCAGCAGCACTGTCCAGGGGTCATTTTCAAGGAACCCCAGCATTTTCATAGTTAAAACACAGCTGCATTAGGACAGTGTGTTTCCTTCCCACCCCAGCTGGAAAATTCTGACCTCCATCCCAATAATGCCTCAAATGCCAGTGTGCTAACTGTGCTCAGTGCTGGCTTTTAATGGCTTCACTTCCATATCCTGTGTTGCGTCGCCAGGGTCTCCAGCCGCCGTGCTGAGTGAAGCCTAAATCCCTCATGGATGGGAGCAATCTGCATTCTCACGGGTGACGCAAGGCCCAGGGTCTGGTGATGCTGATTGGACGTTTGTGCTCCATGGAAAGTCATCCACGGCGTGGTCAAGACATGTCGTGGTGTGTTCTGTATCATTAACTCAAGAAAATTCAGTGAGGGCTGGCAGTGTTTCAGACTCACTTTTCAATGCTGAATTCCTTCCCCTTGTCTTCACTAAGCCTCCGCAGCAACGTTATTATTGAGTGAGTGAGTAATGGCAGCAGTTGATTCGAAATAATACCAACTCAGGAGCACAAGCTTTTCATTCACCAGTTGTTTCATATGTTACTGGTACAGCTAAGCACGGTTATCCCTTGCTTTTCACCACGTGAAGAGTGACATATGCCTGAAAGGAGAAGGACTCAAATGCTGAGTTATAAAAGCTTGTGCAGGAACATCTTCATTAACATAAATTTCATTAAGACAAATTTCACCTAAAATTGTTGCAGAGAGTCCTGAAGTTGCAAACATGCACGAAATATTATCAATAAATATTTCTTGGACATATAATTTTTCTTTTCCTAATGAAGACCCTCATGAATTTTGCACTCCTGGAGATTCATGAAGAAAATACGGCAACTGAGGCTTTGGCATTCCAAGGGAAATGTTTTTTCTGATTTTTAGCACATCAATCTGAGAAGCGTGGAGGGTTTTGTTAAGTATTTTGATATTAGTACATGGGCATATTATTATGTGGGATTAGTCACTTTTTTTCAGTCCAACAGAGAGATAATTCTCCATCCCTCAGTGTATCTTCATTTAACAAATGGGCATATGGTCGATGATTTAGGTGGCATTGGTGACACGAGACAAGCATTGACTCTTATAGACAGAAACAACTACTGATTTACTTACTTCAGCTCCACATAAAAAGAACACATTTCCAGTGTGTGCTGTCAGAACATGTCTGTCGTGTGCAATTCCCTCGTTGCTCCAACGACCATGAGGCTGCTGCTTTCGGATCATCACTTTCTAGGGACATAAATCTCTTTTTTAGAGGTGAAGGAATGGACACCTCTCTGCTTCGTATTTTGCTAACTGAACCAAACTCCAAACTATTAGAAAACAATTTGATTGAGCAGGAACTGAAGCAGACATTTTCCATGTCTTTCAAGAATATGTGAACCTCCCAAATTACATCCATATTTTGGCATGAAGTGGAATATATATTTTGGATTAAAGTATGACTTTACCCTTCACTTTCTTTTTGTTCTACGAATATTTTGAAACAAAAGGTACTGTCTTGAAATGAAAATACATTGAAATTTCATTACTTTCTTTTTTCATAAGTATATCTATGAAATATTTTGGCATTTCTGGACTAGATCTTCTAATTTGAAAATATTTTCCTCTGGTGAATCCAATAAGTATTCTGAAAAAAACCATTTTGGATAGCTATATTCCTTCTATTAATCTCTGTTCAAAATCATGCAGTCAAAATTTTAAACATTTGCAAATTATTCTGAGTCACAGAGGTATGGCAATGGAGTAGTAGATTAATACTCAATCCTTTGAAAAGAAAATAATGTGTAAGGTCATAAAAAAAAGTAATAGGAGAAATGGAAAATTAGAAGAAAAGGGGGTTTTCAGTAAGAACTTATCCAGATATCAGTAAGAAATTGTACCAAGAGTGATCACTCGAGGTAACTTTAATTTCAGGCATGGAGAGCAGTGAGGGGCAGAGACCTGAGCTGGATGTTGCTTGCCCCCTGCTTTAGGTTACATTATTCCAAGGGCTGTTTGTGCTGCTGGCTAGCTGCTGCTAGCTCAGGAAATAACCAGGCATGCTGTGCCTCCGGAAGTGGCCTCTCACCTCCCAGTAACTGAGGGCCCCAACCTGCTGCCAGGAGGGAAGAGTCAGATCAGCAGCACTGAATCTTCAGGTCCATTGCAAAGTCATCTGTTCAGTAACAATAGTTTGTCATGGCTTAGAGGCTCTGAGTAGATCCTGCTTGAAATCCATGGTTTCCCCCTGGCCTCCACATTGATCCTGACATATCAGATGAATGGAACCTGGCCCATCTTCTTTTGAAGGACTTATTTCGATCCCTTGGCCTAGGGCTGACCTAATTTCAGAAAGTTGTTGGTTACAGTCTTTTGTATTTTAGCGGTGTTTTGGATAGACCTGAGCATTGGTTGTCACATATCTTTGATGCATTTGTTTCCATATTTGTTCTGCAGGGTCAAGTTCTGTTAGTTCCCATTCTGCAAAATCTGGGGGACAAAGAGGTGGTGGGAGATGGTGCAGGAGCCGGGGTTCACACACAATCTTTGACAGTTCCCTTTGTAGCAGAGGCTCCAGGAGTCATTCCTGGGACAAAGCACCGGGATTTGGTAATTCACAGAATCAAAGAATGGCTTGGGATGGAGGGGACCCTAAAGATCATCTTGTTCCAATGTCCCTGACATGTACAGGGACAGTTTCCACTGGACCAGGTTGCTTAAAGCTCCATCCAGTCTGGCCTTGAAAACTTCCAGGGATAGGGCATCCATAGCTTCTCTGGACAACCTGTGATAGTGCCTCAGGACCCTCACAGTGAAGTATTTCTTCCTAACATCCTATCTAAATCTCTCTGCTTTTAGTTTAATACCGTCCTTCCTTGTCCTATCACTATCTGCAAATGTAAAAAGTTACTCTCCTTCTTTTTCTAAAGTCCTCCTTTAGTACTGGAAGGTGCTCTAGGGTCTTCCCAGAGCCTTCCCTTCTCCAGGCTGAACCACCCCAGCTCTCTCTGCCTGTCTCCATAGCAGTTATTAATAGTGTTGAGGGAACTTGGGCTGAGACAGGACTCGAGAAACTGGCACAATAGCACTAAATCCTGCCTGAGCAAACTAAGAATTGTCATTGTGGGAAAAATGTTATGAAAACAATTACTGTACCTGCTCATTAAGTGCGTGTGTGTGGGAAGCCAGGGCAGGCATAGGGCTGGGTGTGACAGGAGGCTGCTGGGGGAGACATGCAAGGCCAATGGCAGCAGAGAGGGGAAAAGCAGGTGCAGCCCTAAAGGCTGAGAGATGTGATTCTGGCACTCCTGAGAGGTAGGCAGCCTTGAAAGGAACAAGAGCAAAGAGTTAAGATCAAGCAACATTGGCAGGAAATTCCCCCCGAGGGCCAAACATGCAGCAAAGGAGGTGGGGGTGGCACAGACATGTTTTTCTCTACCTTCCACTCCCACCTCATACACTCACTGCATGTTACAAGGTATAAACAAATCTATTTAGACTGAAATAGATTTTTTTTTTCCATTCTGAGATGGGAATGGGTTTTATTAATTTTTTTTATTGGTAAAAAGGAAGAAAAAGTCACGTACGGGGACATTTGGCATACTTTGAAAATTATTTTAAACCCCTTTTGCTTGTGGAAAGCTCCTCCAAACTAATAAAAGCCATGACCTCCTCAAGGGACTTTCATTAACACCCTTTTACCTTTACTGCACTGCTTTATAATATCTCTCCCCAGAATTTTCAGAATGATTTAGGGTCCTGACCCAAAGCCAGTGGGAAGAGTCATATCAGCTGCAGTGAATTAGGTCCTTGGAGTCCTTTGCACAGCTGCCAACTCACTAAAAAGGGTGTAATATGCAGGCTAATAAGCTACTTAAAAAACATAATGTGAGCATAATTCTCCACTTCATTACATTGGTTTTACACTCCACTAAAGCCAATAGAGTTCCACTGGTAGAAAACTAGCATCCCAGAATAGAGGCTCACCCCCCGTATAAGCTTTTTAAAACTGGTTTTAAAGATCAGAGGCAGTTAGTCCATATCGTATACTGGTGCTGGGCCTGATCCAAAGCTCACTGTGCTGCACTGGAGTGGTTCCATCAGGCCCTAGGGATATGTATGTCTATGTGCACAGATGTGTGTATGTCTCTGTGTCAATCTATCTGTGCAATTTATCTATTTTTGCCGTGCTCCTCGCTGCAGTGACTAAGAGCCTGGGTGACTGAGGTTAAGCAATATGTAAAGTCCCCAAAGCCTTGATCTAATATATACTTGCTGATCCTGTAATATAAAAATAAATGTAGGTTAGCCTATGATCTGTGGGACATATACATCCAAGCATGCAGAACACACACAGAAAGAGCAGGGCTGTTTTCCATCCAGTTGGACAGGTTGTGCCATTGGCAGGACACAGGAAACTGCTGCCAAACAGGCATCACCCATTTTTTAATTCTCAGGCTCTGTTTTTATATGCTGCTGATGGATATCGGATGAATTGCTCATTGTAGATCAATAATACTTCATCTTCAGATTAATGAGGAACTAAAACTGTTTCTAATAAATGTTTAAATGCTTAGCATTTTTAGAAACCAAGCCTTTTATAAGGAATCCTTTTTTTTCTTTTAGACCAGAATAGTAAAAAAAACATTTGGGATAACCTTGTGAATTGATGAGAAGGGGGAGAACAAATGGGCAAGCATGTATTCTAGCTCTTTGTTTTATGATTTCAGCTATACAGAACCACGTTGTGCAAAGAGAATCACAACATTATTGTCCTGGGGTGATGTTATGAGGCTGCTTTATTCCTTAACCATCTGCTCAATGCCCAAGGACGCTGTGCCTTTACGATGGGGTTGGGGCCGGAGCCACGGACCCAAGGGGGCGGTTGAACGGCTCAGCCCAATGGTTCGGGGGCTCGGCAGGGCTCGGGAGGGATGCGCCAGGAGCCCTGTGCTGCTCTTTGGGTTTCTTTTGTGTTCTGGCTAGCGGGAAAAAGGTTCTGTTGGTTTTTCTTGTTCTTTTTGCCCTTTCCTTCCCCTTGCCTCACTGCCTCCCTTCCCTCCTCGCTGGTCCAGGCAGCCTGTGGGGGTGGCGCCAGCGGGCCTGCGGGGTGGCCCTGGCTGGTCCAAGCCCGTGTGTCTGTTCCCTCTCTGGGAATTTGTTGTATTTTGAGGTGTTTTTTTTCCCTGTTCTACCCGGTTTTGTTTGGGTGTTAATAAAGAGTTTGGTTTTTTCCACTTTCACTTGCTGTGACCCACTTGTCTTATTGGTGGAGGAAAAGGGGAGGCCCTTTTCCCTTTGGAGGAGACACTCACTCCGGAGTGTTTCCTCCTGAAGTTTTGTCTCCAAAACCGAGACAATTATATAAGATACACTATCTGGGTGAAAATTAATGCTCTTCAGAAGAGCAGCCATATTATTAAATAGTAGTGCTGTACTATAGATGTGGTTTTATTCCTCTGCTACAAATTGCGTACTGGAAAAGATCTGTGGAAACTGCAAGGAGGAGAAAAGTTTTCATAGTTTGCCTCTTGGTAGTTTCTGAGCCTGAAGTTTTGCTCACATAAAAAAAAAAAAGTCAACCTAAGTTTTTTTTCCCCTAGTTTTGTATTCAGGAATTCTCTCTATGAAGTAATGAAATATGAGGGTGAGAGATGGACTTAAAGTGAATGGGACAGAAACAATTGATTTTTATAGAGAACAAATGTTTTATCCTCCCGAGGATCTACGTGAAGTGAAATTGTGTATCAAAAGTAGCAAAGCAATACAGTGGTCAGCAAACTGCAAACCTTTGCTGTTCATCAAACAAAGAAAAGTAATGAAACGTTCTTAGAATTTCCTCTTTACTGTGTGAGGAATGAAAATAGCCCAAAATAATGTGGTGGGTGAACTGTATACACCAGGCAATAAACTAAACTTCCTGTCTCTAACAAAAGGCTTCTCTTTATAAAGTGCCAGCACTTTTAACTGCAAAACATTGGTATCCAATTCTCCTTTAGTTCTTTAAGAATGTCTTCTGA
The DNA here is from genome assembly GCF_017639235.1 of Corvus kubaryi. Taxonomy (NCBI): domain Eukaryota; kingdom Metazoa; phylum Chordata; class Aves; order Passeriformes; family Corvidae; genus Corvus; species Corvus kubaryi. Next base: position 2,182,883 of record NW_024582058.1, on the reverse strand, counting down.
GGAGTTTGTAATTTGGCATTTAAATTTTTGGATAATTTTTTTAGAAACATAAGCTGCTGATAGATGAAGAGCATAAGTTGTACTGCTTGGAGCCCTGGATTCCAAACTTTTTGGAGAGCAAACCACTGTCAACCTTTGATCCGTCTTGCAGACCCCCTGCACAACTGCACAGAAATGAATTTATAGATTTTGTTCTTTCATGCGTTTTTGTGGGCTGATTATGGACCTACTCAAGCACTTGCATTCCATAGTTTGAGCTATATGAGCTTGGAGGTTCTTTCCCCCCTTCCTGATGGCACAAATAATTCATGACTTTCTGTCAATCATGTTTAGCTGCTAGTGGGTTCTAATGTCTCTAGTCAAAAAACCCTCCATGTGATCTCTTCCATCAGTTGCCTATCAGTGTTGCTTTCCTTTAATGATAGACTGACCTTTTCTCCTGAAGAAAATTAGAATTTATTCTCATTTAGTAATCTTCAGCCTGGTATTTTCTTGCACAAGAAAGTTTTTTTAAGATGAATCTATATGAGGCTGCAGTTTCCATGGCTGGAATAGATAGCAAATGTCTTGTAGTTTCACTGACCTGTGGGGGAGAGAAGCTGAAAGCCTGGATGTACTGTGTCTGGAATTGCTGACGATCTATTGTTTTGTGGTTTTGTGTGTTGTTTGTTTGTTTGTTTGTTTGTTTTTCCTTGTGTGGTTTACACTGAAGCTGTGGGTTCTGTGCTGGCTGGAGGGCTGAGCTGCAGAGAGGCCGACTAGGGTAGACCTGGGGAAGTGGCTGTTGGCAGGCTGGGATCAGATTGGTCTGGAACTGCAAGGAGTTGGTCTTCAATACCTTCTCCAAAGCCTGGGATGCTGGCAGGAAAGGTGCTGGATTTGGACTGACCCTCTGAGGAGTGTCCCTGACTCCTTAGTGGGATCGGTGTGCTCCTCACAGTGGTCTTGTGAGCATCAGGAGCGGATCTGCAAAGACTCTACACACAGGCTGGGGAGGTCATGGTATTGCTGCCTGGCTGTGCTAGTGCAGCGTGCAAGATAACTCCAGGTAAACAGCCTTGACAGAAATGCTCAACAGTTAACAAGGTTTTTGCTCATTTTAAAGAGAATGTTTGGGTCTTCTTGCAAAAAGATGCAACAGGTGCCTCCTGAGTGCTTCATTCCCAGGTACTCTAGGATAGAAACTGCATTAAGAGGAGCATGCTGCTCTGCTGTGTTTATTCCCCCTTTCCATTATTCCTCTGTAACTGTTGTGAGGAGGGGAAATTCCTCCCCCATCTGTGTCTGCGATGGATTTAGAGGTGTTTGAACAAGGGATTATCACCGTTTTGAGGGGGTCAGGGAAGTCTCAGAGTTTTCCTTCCCATATTAGAGACTAAGCATGAGGGAAGAAACCCAGTGGGGGCTGCTACCCCTTCCAGAGGTAAGAACATGCCAAAATGTTATTTCTGCAAGACACGGCAGATGCCGCTGAGTTTGGAGCTGGTGGGAAGGGGAACATTCTCCTGAATCACTACTTCCTCTCTGGTATCCTTGAGCCTGCAAATAATGATGCCTACTTGGGCCCCTGTGTCCTGGGCCGCTGATCCTGCCCTGAGGGATGCAAGGCTTGTTGCAAACTGACCCAATCAATTTCCCAGGCAAGGCAAGGCCCTAAATAAGCATCCTGAGGGCTCCCCACCAGCTTGTGAATTTGGATGCTTCATTTGTGTGCTGTCTCTGTCCTCCAAGTATGTGTGCTGTGGACGGAGTCACTGGGCATGCTGGGAGCAGGGAACAGACGTGGTCCTTGGGGCACTGGGAAGCAGCACCTCTGGCCCTTGGCTTTCCTGGGATGGGGCAGTCATTTGTTTCCTTGTATTTGTGAAGTCCAGCACTTTGAAATTGTGGAGCCGGTGTCTACACACTAAGGAGGGAAAACTTCACTTCCCTGTGGAACTCTGTTTCTTTAGGCACTACTTAAGAGACCCTATTTTGACCTCCCAAACACCTCAGTTAGTTGATGTTGGTGAGAGTTCCTCTTCACTCACACACACCAGACCATGTTCAGTTGTGATCTCTTGGTTTAACAGCAAAAAAAGCCTATCCAGCAGCATTCCTGCTTGACTGAAATCTTCAGAGATTCATGTGTTTGGCTCAGCATGGCTTGACATTAATCTGCTGTTGGAATATTTATGGGAAAGAACAGCCAAACGACTGAAGAGTAGAAGAAATCCTAGTTTGTCTGGCACAGACTGGCCTGCCACCATAAAGACGAAAACACAAGAGAGGGGAGGTAGGAGGAGTCCACTCAGCTGTTTCAATTTTCAACTTGCAGTCTGGGCTGGCTTCCTTTTGATTATCAGGGAAGCTAAGAAGTGAAACCAACAAGTTAGGTCAACCAATGAACTTCTGGACAGTTGTGAGGGGAGGTAAAGTGTATAATAATGATAAAGAGGTAGCATTATTACAGTTTCAAAGTGTTTCATATTTAAATGTGGCTCCACGTTTGTTGCATGAGCAGGACAAATATAACTGAGGTGGGGCTGAGCAAAAGAGCTGGATTCCAGCCCACTTTAGAAAGCCAAAATAAACACTGAAACAAATACAACATTTCACAGGGACTTTTGTGCTAATTATCTACAGTTTCTGATGCTGATTTTTAAAAGGGTGGGGGGAAGACAGTGACATATCCAGAAAGTTGATGGAAATCGTGTGGGGTTTATCCTGAGCAGCAGTGTAAATCACGTCTGACTCTTTAGAAATTCAGGATGAGGGTTGCCTGGCCTTTCTCCCCAGGCTATATTAGGCTAGACTTGAATTTTTATAAAGTGAGATGTGAGAATTCACTGGGTGGATGCTCAAGTGAGGATCTGGTTGTCAGGCTTCTCTGACTGCAAGTTGCTCTGTGTGGTTCGGAGCAAGTCTCTCTGCCTCTGTTTCCCATTTGCTCTTTGGCCTGAGACCGCCAGCTCAGTATTTTTTATTTGTTTATCTGTTTTATCCCTCCCTCTCTGTTACTTATCTTTTCCCAACTCTACATATTCTACTCTTGTATCATGAGCTGTGCCTGTATGTCTGTGCTTGGCTTTCTTGTTTGTCTAGGCTGTAAAGTCCTTGGAGCAGATTGCTTCGCCCACAGTCATTGTTTTATCCTTTATAATAAACATCATTGCTAATATTTGAGGTAACAATAATCTCTTACTACCTCAAACAGCTTCTCTTTTTTACCCCAACTACCATATAATCCCATATTTTCCTATAGCTGATGACAACACTAAAGATTTAGGATTTGCATCTTTGAAGCTTTTATAATGCTTCATGCAGCAGGGATGTGGTCTTTTTTTGGAGTCTCAAGGTGCTACTGTCATACTACTAATAAAGGGCTTATAAAACAAAATTATTTAAAACTACTTTCTGTTCTTGGTGTGTTGTCTCCTAAAAAAACCCCAACAGCTCTCTCTGTTTCTTCTTGGTTTTTGTGGCAGTAAAAGCTCACTGATGTGTGTTAAGCTCTTTAGTTACTGTACATCTGAATGGCTGTCACATTAGGAGTTAAAGATCTCTATTTCAAGGAAAGAGGGATTTTTATGTTTCTAATATAAATGAGTATGCTTCAGCCTTTTTACCAAATTCAAACTGCATGGAAGGGTATTTTATAATAGACTAAGAAGGCAACATAAAATTAAGTAAAGCTGGGTCTGGTGCCTAAAAATATTTGGCAGAATTCCCTGGAAAGCCACATTTGAACATTTTTAATATATATTACAAGGCAGACAAGAATAATTATCTTCTCTTGAAGTTCCCCAAGTGAGAGAATTGTATTGTAATGCCCTTTGAAAGAAAATAATATAAGTTGCCAAATGATTATGTTGTGGAATTCTTCCCCACCCCCTGTCTCTTTCACCCATCAGATTGTATGCAAAGAGAGGAAGAACATGGTACAAATGGAGCAGCTGTTCTTACATCCCTTTTTAAAGTACAAAACTTAGCACCTTAAGTAGGTGTACCTGCTAATGTACAGAGGAGTCCTTGTAAAAAATAATTAAGGCAAATATTTTTAAGTGACTGAAGCATAGCACTGCTAGAGATGAGACAACTTTCTTAGAGTTCTATGTTGTGAATTCTTTGGGAAATTTACGTAATGTCACTTTTTTTTCTCCTCCCTTCTACATACAGTATTCATATACAGTGATGCTAAAGCTTTTTTTTTTTTAAATTTGCCTTTTTTAGCTACTATTAAAATGAGCAGCAAAATCTTCACAGTGAGAGCTGAGACAAAATAGGATTAAGTGAACCTGCAGCAACCTTTGGGATTTTTTTCCCTCAAAAATTAAGTTGTGTCCATTAGGGTAGATAAATGGAAGGATGTATCTTTAGATGAGACAGAACTTTCCTAAAACATGTAGATCCGTCTAGAAGCAGTATAAAGACTCTTAGTGCCAGATATTACAGCTTTTTTTTTTCTTTCCAGTCTCACTGTGCCTGGCAATAGTTACAAAAAAGGACAATTTTACCAGCTTCTTCCTGTGGACTTTATCTTGTCCATCATATATGCTGATGATGAGAAGAATAAAGGTAGCCAGAATTAAAAAAATAAAACCAAATGAAACCTAAAATGTGACTCTTGGAAACTGATCAGATTTAGACTTCACAGTTATTTTCAGTGTATTTGGGGGTCTATGGTGAATAAAGAAAATCTGAGTCCTGATACTGAATTCCTAGAGGGAAAGAGAGGCATGGGCTCATGAAATGAACACGGGACTAGAAGGGCTGAGGGAGAGGCCAAGTTCTTTGCTGCTGTAGGCTGAAATTGCTGTTACTTGGATAAAAAAAGTTTCTTCTGATTTAGACCAGCCAAGAAAGGTCCTGCAGGGTCTTGAGAGAGCTGCAGATATGTGATCCTGCAAGTGAAGAAAGAAAACGAGGGATATATGGAGGGGCAGTGAGAGATGTTTTGGCAGCAGGATTTAAAGTTAGAAATGGTGGGAGGCAAAGCTGTGATGGGAGTGCTGAGGCTGAGCAATCCTACCCTGGGAAATCTGTCTGACTGAGGGGCTGCAAACTGCTTTCTTAATTATTTGTTTTTTTCAGACCAGAAGATGTGAAATTAGACGGCCTTATTTCAAAGGGGAAGTGGGAAAGCTGAAGAATAATAGTGTTCATTTGATCGAGTGGAATCTTTCTTATGAAATACACATGCACGTGGTTTGTGTCCACCTATTTCAGTGAAGACCTTTCAATTAACTGGGTGTAGAGGAGTAGTTTGCATCTCCTGGGAAAGGTTGGATGAGTGTCCTTGTGCCTGGCCTGTTGCACAGAGACAGGGTGCTTGGGAAATATCTGCAAAATTGACTTTTAGAAATGTTCTAATTTAATCTGGATGGGACCAGTAAAACTGTGATTTGATTTTATGAGCAACAAATCGATCCTTGGAATACTTCTCTGCCACAGTTAAACGTGGTGCTGTGAGTGTGTAACTCCATCTCCCTCTGGCACTGGTGACAGTATTCCTGGACCAACATGGAGCTCAGCCTGAGCACTATATGTTTATCCTCTTTGGGAAGGTTTTGTAGTTGACACCAAGCTCCATCTTGCAGCTGTTCTTCAGCCACAGTGGTGTTCTGAGCACACACGATCGTATCATCTACTGATGTTCCACTGGGGAGGTTGGCTAAGGCTTGTCCTTCCTGGTGGTGTGAGAGGAGTAGCTGTCCTTATGCAGGTCACAGGAACTGATGTTGTGTGTGACACTGTGTGCTGTTAATTGCTGTTATGGACTCATCTCCACAGGCTTGCAGTGGATTGATTCCTGCAGGCTGCTGGCACTAGGAAAGGTAGAGGATGAAGCACTGAGGTTGAGAGGGAGGGCTTGGGGGTGATGACAACACCATTCTTCTCTTCTCCCATCCTCTCCCACTGTGTTGCCATAGCACAGTGTATCAGGATAGATCCCAAGGCTCTCTGCAGTTGATCAGTGTTAGGCAAACCCAGAATGCCCAAAATGCAGTGCAGGGGAGTCCAGTCCGGCAGAGAATGGGAGGAGGTGGTGCTTTCATGATCTTTGGGGAAGGTGAAGCAGTTTGGGTGCTTTCCACACATGCCAAATCCTTCCCTCCACCTATAATGCTCTGCTCCAGACTTTTGCTGGCCTCATGAACCTGGATTCTTCAGTCAGCTGAGAGAGCAGCAGCTCAGCTGCCTTGGCAGTGCCGCTGCGTCGGCTATTGCACATTTTTCAAGTCCTTTTTTTTTGAATGTAGCAGATCCGAGCTTGCAAAACAGGACGTCTTGGAACTCAACCTAGATGAAAACAAGCCACAATGAAAGTGAAAAAAACATATCATTTTACTACCGATTGAAAATTAGGACCAGATGAAGTCTCTGAAGCCCTGGGCATTTAATTTACTGGAGTCGGTCACTCCTGTGTGAAACCAGCATTGGGCTGTTCTCTGCACATAAGTGATATCTTTGTTTGTTTGTATTTGACATAATTGGTTGAAGAAAATAATGAGATGGATTGTTTTGGTTTTCTTGTTTGCATAAACTTTACATACAAGTGATTCACTTTGCAAGCTGCTCTGATAGGGTGTCTGTAGTTTACATGGCTCAGAAATTTTGCAGAACAAAGCTATCGAATGGAGTGACGCTCTGGATCTGGAGGAGTTTCTGAATAAACAGGTTAATGCAGCTTGGCAAAGGCAGGGGTTTTGTTGTTGTTGCCCTCCCTCGATTTGCATGCATATGAGTTTTTATCAGTCGTAGCCAGAAAGAGAAGTTGCTTTGCAATCTCACTGACTTGTTCTGTTTCTGTGCAGTGAACACACCTTTTCCTAGGGACTCCTTGCCCAAGACTTTCATTGTGTGGGACACACTGACCTTCTCTGTTTGTGGTCATGTGTATATAAATATCTCTGAGTTTATTCTGTTGTCAGGCTAGAAGATGGCAGGGACTTCACACAGCCGAATGTCATTGTTTGAAAATTCATTTTTGTTTGAACTGGTTGTCCAGGTATCAAACTCAACTATTTCTTTTTGTACTGTTTGTTTTCAGATTTGTTTTTGCCTGGAAAATTTGGCTTATGGTCTGGATACCAGTCACTTAAGAGAGTCAATCATGGTCACAAATCAGGTAAAAAGAGAAAATCACTCCGTATTTGCATTTATTTGTAGTATTTTTTATGGAGCATGTTTTGAAGCAAGATTTTGGTGGGGATCTTTTAGGGAAGTTAGGGTCTCAAGCCATTTTAAAAACACACCTTCAACAGCCTTCATGTGGATTTTATGCACTTAAAGATAAACAAACAAACAAAAAACCCTCATAGATGGAACCAGTAGTAAGTAATGGAAGCGCAGGTATCCATACAGGAAGTGTGATTTTCATACCATGGGTAATATGGACTTGAAAAATAAAAGTTCTTTCTCCAAATGAATATTTTTTAACTCTTGCTGTATATATTTCAGTAAAAATATTGATTCCAAAGTGCTGAAGCTCTTTATTGCAGAAATAAAGTGATTTTACTTTGTTTTGTGCAACTAACAGCCAAAGCTTGGTTTACTTTGATTTATTGAAAGAATATCTTTAAATAAGAAGTCAGGAGGATACAACTGAAATAAAACAAAGTTTTTGTTATTAAACATGGTCAGAATGGGAACTTCCCACCCTGAGAGAGGAAAGTTTTTTGTTCCAGAGACGTATTTCTTCTTAAGATGCTCGATGAGATTTAATAGGAAATGTTCAGTCTTATCCTGGTGTGCTGCCAGGTTTTTGCCAGCCTGGTTGCAATAAGGAGCTGTGGTGGGATTCCCCAACCTTGGGGACTGGATGCTGGTCAGGCTTTTAGCCCTGAGGAACTTGCATTTACATAAGGAAAAAAAGATATTATTAGAGCAAAATAAGGGATATTTGCAGTATTTAGGAGGGATGGTGAGAGAGATCCCCTCCACCACTGAAGAAGCACAAGACAAGCACAAGAAGCACAAGCTTTCTCAGTCTCAGTGCAGTTACTGTGACCTGTGAGCCCCGTGAGCCCTGCCTGTGGACACGTTCTACACTTGGCCGTAAGGCGTTGGTGCCTGCACCGAGCTAAACAGAACCTGACCAGCAATAATTGTGTGCATGCAGCAGGCTGGGAATGTGTTCAGGGGCTCTGTGGAGCTCTCCAGATGTACAGGCAGGTAGATGTCCATGTGCTGAGCCCCTGAGCATCCAGGAAGGCTGGAGCTGTCCTCCAGAGCAAGAGGAGAAGGAAGAGGGTGATGCCCACCTGTGGTGTCCAGGCTGGAAATGTGCAGTGAGAACTCTTCGATCTTCTTGCTGGAAGTTGTTCCCAGCTGTTCCCACTCATGCAGAGTGCAAGCAAATGGCACTCACAGGACAAAATTAAGCCCACTCAGAGTGTTTGTGTGTGCATAACACTTTTAAATGGAAAAGCTTGAGAACTGTTTTCTTTTGACTTTGTTCTGGGTGAGTTTAATGTGGTCCTCTGTAAAGGAAACAAGAGACTGGGAACCCAAATCTCCAGGAGACTCTGGTCTATTAGATAATTTGAAAATCTTTAATGATCACACACATAGATCTGAGGGAGCTGAGGCACGCAGCTGTAGTTGCTGAGCACTGGCTGTATTTGCCATCTGTCTCTAAGCAAGCAGATTTTGGCGGGAAGCTCTGCCTCGCATGGCTGACTGTTACTCATTTTGCTCCTTGTCACCTCTAGACTGGGCTCTCCGCAAAGATTAATGGGACATGAGAGAAAACTCTTTCCCCTTCCTGAGAAAGCAATATAATGCCATGCCACTTGTGTTAGATCAAGTTGGTGCTGTTCTAACATTTGGTGTTTCTTTCCTGGGTTGGAACTTCTGTTCAGCCTGAAAATGCAGAGGTAACTCTTCTGTTCAGTAGAGTTGGAATTGCTCATGTGTCTGTTTTAACCCCAAACCTATCCAAACTTCTCACTGCTAAACAGGTACAAAGAGGAGCCCTACCGGTGTTCTGGGGGCTAACATGGCACTCCTGTGATCCCATTAAACTGCCAGGAAAAAAAATTGATTCATCATTGTGAATCTCTCCTCGGTCTGTTATTTGCCAGTGGGTTAAAGGCATGTCTATTGTTTTGGGCAATGGAAGAAACTTTTGGTTTTTATTACAGCCTGTGAAAAGCTTGGACTGAAAGCCTCAGGAGTGCTATCGTGTCCCACTACACATATGTACTGTACCCAGGGATCTTTGAAATGGAGATTTTTATGTCTGTGTTTACAGTATTCAGTGGAATCATGGATTACTGGGCAGCAGTATACCCTCCCTTCTCCTTGGCTGAAGTGTAGGCATGGAGTTTGATGCTGAGATTTTTAAATTTTTATTTTCTTGAGTTGTACTCTGCCTTCTTCATTACTGTGGCTACTGATGCAAAAGTCAGAATTTCTCCTTATCTTGCTTTTTGTGGGACTGTTATTTAAGAGGCTGATAGTGACAAACTGCTGCCTGGCAAAAATTTGAGGCAATTATTAAGGTATACATTTATTTCGTTTTGCAGATTTTGGGTCAATTACATAGGGGAAAGATGTGTGTGAGGATCTTGTGCTTATTGACAAGTTCTGAACCAGCTGACACTTTTATAAGGAGTGATACCTGCTCTCTGTTTCTCCTATGAGTGTAAGTGATAATCTTTCCTCCTGTAAGAGGTTAATTATCTTAGGCTGAGTTGGCAGTAAGATGGAACAAAAACTTGAAAAGTTAGTAAAGCAGAAATTCAAGCAGTCTGACATTTGATCTAGATAGAATGAAAACTGTGTTTCAGTGTTCATCTTCTGACTTCAGACTCTTCATGACTTCAGTGGTTCTTCTATTTTTGAAGAACAAAATACAAAACTAGTTGAAATTTGTGTTTCTGGAGGAAACATCCATTTAGAACCTGTTTTTCAGAGGGAGAACTAGGTTCTGTTTTATGAACAGAACACTGCTGTTGCCCGAAGACCACCTTCTTGGTGAAAACTATTTTCATAGTAGTTCAGACAAGACTTGAGCGCTGTGACTTAGATTTTACATTTTCAGTTTGTACATATTGCTGTTCTGCTCTGACCACAGGAATTGTTTTGTAGTTTGCTTTTCACTTTTATCTCTTTGCTCATGGTGATTATTTCTTATTAAAATGCTCACATCAACAGGGCAATTAATTCTCAGTAATTTCCATGCTGTGTTGACTGTGACTTTGTTGGTGGTTAATCTGGTGCAGTATCAGTAGATGAAAGCAGTTGGTGCTACAGGAGCCCCTGTAGCTGTGTGTGCTGCTGGGGCAATGTGCTCTGGATCAAATATATCTCAATGCCTGTGGTCTAAAACCTTTGAGAGAAGGTGCCACACTAAACCACACTGAAGCAAACCTGGGTGTGATCCAGAATCACAGGATCAACTAGGTTGGAAAAGACCTTGGAGATCATCAAGTCCAACCTAACACCACCTTATCATCCATGCGGATGATGGTGGTGGATTTGCTTCAAAATTGCACTGGTGTTCTGCACACAAATGCTGGCATGGGGGCAATATTTGGTTCTCACAAATGCAGTCTGTGGTGTGCAGACCAAAGCCTAGTGGTGAACATCATGCTCTTTATTCTCTGGAATCCACGCTATGCTAATCATGGCTTTGCTGGCCTGTGTGTTCTAAAAGGATATCCCTCCCTGCTTGTCAGGGACAGGGAGCTCTGTCAATCAGCAGGGCTGTCAACGGCACTACAGATGTTACCTAAAGATTGGTTGAATGTCTCTGATTTGGGATCCTGGGCCATGTTTCCAGTTAGCTGGGGGAAAGTCAAGCCAGCTCTTTTCCTGTGGTTTTTAAAACCCTGTAATAGCGATTCCTAAATGCCGCAGCTGCTGGGATTTCCTTGTACAGACACACAAGGTGTCTCCCCTGTGAACCTGCACAACCAACACTCAGGTCTGTCTGTGCCAGCAGTGAGTGATTCCACAGCAGAGCCTGTGGGGCTCCTCTCTGTGCCTGTCTCCACCTGTGTGTTGCTGATTCTTGGGCTCTCTCCTGTCACTCAGGGACAAATGTCTTTCATGTTTGGAGGGGATTTAGGAACACAGATTGGCAAGTATTTCAGTGACTCTTCTCCCTCCCATTTTGCCTGTTCTTCTGGTTGACTCTTTAAGGTTTAGGGATTAAATCGACCCTCTAGCTACAGAAGCTGTTATGGGCTTAAAAACTCCCGGACTTGTATCGTAAACTTTTTATCTGAATAGTACCAGGGTTCAAACTCAAGTGTGGTGACTGTCCATAGCTCAGTGTGAAATGAAGACAGATGTGGTCACAGTCCTTGCTTCAAGGCATTTATGGTTTAAAACCAGTGAAAGAGAAGGGTTGAGGTGACTTGCACAAAAGTAGTGCAAGGAATCATCTGCCCAGTTGGACTTAAATCCTTCATTCTCTGTCTCTGAGCTGCACTGTCTTCATGTTGGCCTGTGCTGTTCTCCTTTCTCTAAAATAATCAGAATTGGCCTTTCAAAGTGCTTACTTAGGCTGCCTCCCTTTCTCCCCTGTCTTCGGCAGCCAGTGTTGATCAGGAAATTCTCACTGACCATGCTTCCCTGTGATTTTTCCGTGTGGTCCTTCCTGAGGATTCTGTTGCCAGCTCTGTCTCCTTAAGCCTAAGGAGCAGGATGTGAGCACTCATTTATACACTGGTCCTTTCTCTGCTGGATGGATTCAAGAGCTGCAAGTTGATTTAGACCCTTCTGCACCTGTGAAGACATGGGCTCCTCTGGGTAACCACCATCCACAGTGGCACTGACCCATAGAAACTCTCCCGCAGCTCCGAGAGTGGAGACTTTGTGTGCAGTGAGGAGGGGAACGGGGTGGGGTGAGAAATGTGGATTCATGCACTCACTCTACAACAGCCTTCCTGGGTGGCCTTGAACATATCACTTACATCTTTCCTGCCCCTCCTTTGCTTCCTTGTGCTTCAGTGTCCCACCTGTAAAATCAAGATGCTAAAACTTCCTGTTGCCCTTCCTCTGGCTTAGCCGTTAAGGGGGTCAGCTCTCCACAGCTGATGTTCTCTGTAAGGTGCTGCAACACCGAAATCAGTGAGGTAGTCCTTGGTCATGAGCTAAAGGGTTAAAGCAATGCATGTAATGGAAATGTTCAGAAGCCAGAATTTACTGTAGATTTCCAGGGTGGGATTTTCCAGGTTCCTGAAGACCATGTCCATGTATTGGGGAAACAACAGACTGACCACTTAGATAGCCTGGGGAATTCAAATTTTAAATCTGTATTCAGGTCCCTGAATCAGTTGCTTGACTTCGGATGTGCTCACCACCCAGCACTCTGCCATGAATATGGCAGATGTGAATTTGGGGGACTGAATATTTTGGCGGATGTCGTGGATTTAGATGGATTGGGAGCCCCACTGTAGATGCGCGAGGTTGCAGGGCGGCAGTGGCTCTGTGTGCATGTGTGTGTTTTCTTTTTCCCTTAAACCACTGCTTCAGTTCAAAAACCTAACTCGTTCCCAAGGACGAAGTATATGCACTGAGTGCCTTGGTTCATCAGTAGATTCCAGACTGCCAAATGCATTTGGTGGTCTTGGGTGTTTTCCAACTGAAAGAGTCACAGAGACCTGACAGTGTGCGCTCTATTTTCACACATAGATATTTTGGCATTTTAGCTGTCTGTGTTCACTCAGTAGAAATGTGGCTTGAGTTGCTGCAGGAGTGAGGGGGTGGTCCCGGCAGGTCAGAGTTCAGTCTAGTGGTAGGGCAGGGTGGGGAAGCTTGGATTGCAGCTGCCTACACAAAATTTGACCTCAGATTAACCAGACAGCTTCAGTTTCCACTGCCGCTGTCCCAAAGCCTCCATGAGCAAAAATAACCAAAGTACAAGAAAAGAAAATAGATTTTTGGAGTCCATACAAAATGAAGAAAAACTTCTTTATTGTTCTTTATAATTTATGAATTGTCTCTCTTTGACTGGTCCCTGCTGAAAGCAAATCTTAGATATTCTGGGGCCAGTACCACAAGGGTGCACACGTTTGTCGGTGCTGAACAGGTTAGGCAAGATCCTGTGCTGATGTTAATCAACAGGGCTCTGTTGAAGTTGTGCCAGTTTGCACCAGTTAAGGATATGATTCTTGAATGTAATAATTTACCGCATTATTCCCTTTAAAGCTTAAACTCCTCTTCTTTATCTTCTAACTCTGAAGGCAGAGCTGTTTTTTATTAGCTAATGGGTTCATAGGAATGGGGTGTTTTTATTAAATATTAAAAATCCAACATTTACCTTGACTGAAAGGCTTGTCTTCATTTAGTCCTGGTTGAAGCTGACAGTGAAGAATGTAGGCCGTTCTTGCCAAATCCTGATATGGTCCAGCAGCAGAGTTTTGTGAGTGGTGATGAGTCTCCCTTCTCAGAACTGATCTTACTGGGTTTCCATAATCAAGGACAGACTTTCAGAAAGGCTCAAATTGGCTTGTTTTTCAGAAACTGCTGAGTATTGAGTGCTCATCTTCCTTTGAAAAACTTATTTTCAATTTTATGCCAGAAGCTTCTGAGTGCCAGGCACACTTAAAAGCCAGTCTCTGCGTGTCATTTGAAATATGTTCCCACATAAGCAAATTCTATACATTTGCAGGCAATCTGAATTTTTTTAAAACAACAGTATTGTTAAGTGAAGGGTGGCAGTGGTGTGAATAGCCTTAAAGAAAGCAGAATTGTCCAAAAACTTCATTCATGTCTTGCAGTGAACTTAGCTGAACTCTTGGAGTATTTTGAAGAAGATCTGTGAAGAAAGCAGCTCTGTTTCATGACTTCCTATACCTATGTATATGAATATATACCTTCATATACCTGTGCTCCCTGTTTTCTTAAAAATGCTGCAAAAATGTTTGGCTGAAGAACTTTGTGGCTATATCAGAAGGAAGATGCATCATGTATCTGGTTAGACCAATCCAAATGTCACTACATTTAAGCCCAGAAGGCTTAAATTTTTGAATAAGAATTACTGAAGCTTCCAAAACTCCTTTAATAAAATTGGTCACTAATCCCATAGACTGTTTGTTTTAGCCCTGCTGGCTTTGCCCGTAAGAAATTCAAATAATATTTTGGAAAGATATAAAATTGTCCCACAATGTATCAGACCTGACCTCTTGTCATGGCCTGCTATATCTAAGAGCACTCCAGGAGGTGCTCAAACTTCTACACCTTCTGACAAATATGATGCAAATTTAAATTTGGGAATTCTTTTTGTGCATCAGAATTTCATTATTTGACAAAAAATACAGTGAAACAATTTCTTCCTTAGGCTTTCATAAATAACTGTTGCTCAAGTGGTGCCATGGACTGAAGCATCTTCTACTTTATGTAAGCAGGTTTTTTCATTACAAAAGATGTTTGTAGACAGTAGATGCAATGAATTATACGAAATGTCTGATAAAAATTGTCAGTAGCCAGAACATGAAATATCATTGAACTCTGATCTATATCTTAAGTGCAATCTAAACACAAAATTCTGCTTTCTCTAAATTGGCAGTAAAACTTGCATTGACTTCAGTACACGAAGTTATTAAAAAAAAATTTTTTTTTCCTCTTATTTTCAAATCATTCCCTCCTGGTTAATATTCAGTATGGTAAGAGTGAGGGAGAGAAATATTCTATTAGAAAGCTTAAAGGTAAAACTCTGAATTTGGTTTTTAGGAACATCTTTTCTCATTGCTATGGCTGCAGGCTTTTCCAAAATTCAAAGTCACCTCCAGGAGTCATCAAGGAGAATAAAAGAGGAGTAAGTGCATTGGTGAAAGATATTTGAGGTTAGAGTTTCCTATTCCCACAAAGGAAGGATTAAGTTAAGTTTGAGGTACCACATTCCTTTTCCTGGGGAAGTCTGGGCAAGATTTCAGTGATTCATGTGGACAAATGTGGTTGAACAGGGTACGGTTTCATCCTTCACTCCTTTCCTTCCACAATGCCCAGGAACGATCTAGGCAAGAATGTTCTTAAAATATGGATTTGCAGCTCTTGTGGTGCTCGGTCCTATAGCTGTCCAAAGGAGAATGAGTCACCAGTGCTGCATCTCCCTGCAGTCAGGGAGATGGATTTTGGAGCTGGGTTTGAATGGATTTCCCTGACTTACTAAATTGCTGAAATACAGGTCTAGAAACAGGTTTTCAAAACCAGTTTGCACCCAGTCTCAAGTGACTCACTTGAAGGCCATACTAAAGCTCCTTTATGCTCATTTCAGTCGAGTACTTTTCAATACTTTTTCAATCTTTTCTAATTGATTCTTGTTGCTTATATTTGCACTGAATGGTATAACTACAACTTGGGGTTAATCCTTCTATGTCTTAATTATTTGTAAGTGGAAGAATTGATTTCTGCTCCCCTCTGCTTCCTCATCTCTTAATCTGTCTCCATTTGTGATCGTGTGCAACCATCATTTTGGGGGATGAAAGGTCAAAGGTGATGTCCATTTACTTTTCTGCAGATGGCAGATAATTTATAGGAGTTCTGCTGCCTGATATATTCCCACTTTCTAGCCATGTCAGTGTGCAAAGGTGCTGTCCAGGCTGCAGATGTTGAGCAATGAAGGGAAATAAACAGTGAGTTTTGGCTGACATGTAGAAAAGTATTAGTTTTTAGAATACTAAAGCTGTTTCCTAATATAGAAAATGACCGTATTTTTGAAAACTAATGTTGAAATACAGGCTTTTTTGTATTGACTGAGACAAAGCTAGAAAAATCCTGCGTGGAAAATCCATGATCTGAATAAATTACTCATCCCTGCATCTCAGTGTGATGACGTAAGCTTACAGAGTATCTTAAAACAAAGTAAAGAATTTTGCTGCTTTCTCCCTCGTTGCTCTTTAACTCAGTAACATCTTCCTTCCCATGACTTGTTCCATTATCTTCAGCGTGGCAAGTTTAGCATGAATTTACTCACTTCAACATGAGTGAAATGATTAAATCTGCTCTAATTAATTGTTTCAGTATGTTGGAAGAAAGCTCTTACTCCTCCTTTCTTCTCTCCCACCCTGCCCCTCCTTTCCCACATGTTTTTCTGGCAGTTTCTGTAATGGCCCAGGCTCTGCAAAGCATCCCAAAACACACCTGAAGCCAGGTGTTTGGAATTACCTTGGATGTGCCTTCCTATCTCAGCCCTTCCCTACGTCCCTCACTGTAAGTGTGCCCTGAGACTCCCTGCTGCATCCTGCTTTGTGGCACTTTATTTTCTTCCCTTCATGGAACAGAAATGAGATCTGAACATGCAGCTCTCTGAGTGAGGGCCCAGGGCCACAAACCACCCCAGTTAATTCAGATGTGTAGGGCTGTGGGAGTTACCACGTGTGAAATATCCGTAGGGTAAGACACTGGCTGTCAGTGCAGACCCATGCCTGACCTTTTGCCCTGGAAAGTGGCAGCACAAGGTGAGTGTCTGACAGGCTCCCTCAAGATTTTAATGGCTTTAAAATCTTAATTTACTGCCTGTATGTATGTGCACAGGAAGTAAAGGTTTTGAGACAGCCAGATAGCAACCTCTAAAATTCCTCCTGTTCAATTATTCTGCTTCAGATATATTGATCCACTTTTTGCCTTCCAATGCAAAGTGCACCTAAACTTTAGACGGCAGGTTTGGTGGAGCTGTGATTTCAGACAGACATGACGCCTCTGGAAAGGCAGAATCAGTATTATTAATAAGCTTTCACTATTATTTTTCTGTCTTTGTTTAATGTTCTTGAATGTTGAATTATGCTAAATTATGTACATGTTAAGTGAAAAATTATGTAATGCTCCGGTGTGGTGGGAATTAATAGTGGAACTGCCTTAATTTGCTCTTTTGTTTTTTTGCCATAAACCCCATTAAATCTCTCTGCTATGTAGATGGCTTTGTCAAATGGCTCATAAGAAAGGAGGATGGGAAGAGGGGGAAAAACCCCCAAGCCCCAATCCAAACAGAGCCTTGCTCCCTTTGGACAGATGGTGAGGGCTGAGCCTTCATGAATTGGTTATTACCCTAATTGAAATCACATTGGTGTATTGTTCTCAGGCGATGCCAGGGATGCTCTCTGGGATGGGGCTGCCAGAGGCAGGGAAAAGAGTCCCACTGCAGAAATACAGAGCTGTGAAAAATCCTCCAGAAGGCTATGAGGGATTCCAGCACCTCCTGGGCTATTGCTGCTGACCCAGGGTCAGGCATGGGCAGACACCTCACAGCTGCATCGCTTCACCTTCCTTTTCCCAGTGGAAATTTCTGCAGGGAATGGATTGCCCCTGATAGCATAGCTGAAGCCTGGGAAAACACGTGCTGCTTCGGAGCAGTTGGTTTACAATATAGTAAATTAGAGGCAGGTCTTGTAGTCATAATACCCACCAAATGAAATAAATCAGGGCTAAGTTTGTGCAGTGCTTCAGTTTATTGCTGCTTGATGAATTATGGAAAGATGTTAATGGTGGGTGGGATAAGGAACAGCTTTGATTCCTAGGGCAAACTGTGGAGGTGATGCTCTAGGATGTTCTTCTGATTGCACATCTGGGAACGATATGGAAGTGTGGTTTAATCCTACATGTTGGCAAAATTCCCAGCAGCAGAGAAGGAGCAAGTGCATGCATCTACGCCTGTCTGTGCCTTGCATGTTGGAGGAACAGTTTTACAGACAAAATAGTGGATTTTTTTAATCTTAGTTAATGCTGTTTATCTTCCATACCTGGGAATTTTGGCCTTAACCTAGAGTGCCTTTTCAAGAATGTCAGTGTTGAATACATTATTTCATCATGATTCTGCAGGTCATTGTCTCAGGCCTGTGCAATCCAGAGAGTTCAGTGGCTTCAGTTTACTTCCTTTTTCTTCCAACATGTCAGGAAAAGTTATTCTGTAAGTCCATAAAGTTTAGACTTTGCACTTTAATATTTTTTCTCTTTAGCTGACTTTCTTTTGATCATTAATCATCAGGCATGGGGCTATCTTATATTCCTGCCAAAAAAAAAGTGAGTTTAGGTTTAAAAACCATTAGAGGTTCTGGTGTCTCTGAATTCAAAACCCACTGCATTGCTCAGTCCTCTGGACTTCAAGTCCAAGGAAGGAGCAGAGAAAACAAATTGCCCTTTTATCTCATGCATGAAGAAGGCTCTCACTGATGCTTTTTATTTTTCATACAGACCTGATGTGTTTCATGGAGAATCTTCCTGTTCTCCTGCATTTTCAGAATTGGTAGAAACCAAGAACACACATTACTTAGGTATAAATGATGCAGTGCTCACATATCAGGTATACTTTAATCCTAAAAAGATGCCTTTTAGCATTGCATGTATTTTTATGTGTGCATTTGTTTATATCAATAATTTAATAGTTGTTGAGTCTTTGATGATGGATTGCATTGGAACAAACATGATAGTACTAATAGCACAAGTTCAGAAATAGAAAAGAGTTTTCAAAATTAAGAGATATCAGAGTACTTTTCCTTTTTAAAGAAGGTCAGGAAAGAATTTCTTACACCTGGAAAAATAGCTGACAGTACTTCAGAGTTCTGATTTCAAGCTTTGTTCCCTTCCTGATTTTTTTCTTTCTCCTTTTCGTTTTTTATTCTTGTCACTCTTTATCCTTTTCTCCTTAGTCCCAACATGGAGACAGAAAGAAAGAATAAAAGGGCCTTTCAAAGTTTGAAAGTTTAACTTCCCACTTCTGTGGGGAAAATTTAGGATGCAAAGTTTTTCCATGCTCTTGGTGGCATGAACAGCTGTATGTATGTACATATTCATAAAGCTCTGATGGCAGTGTGGAAATTCTCTCCACAGCAGAACAATATAGTTATTTCAATTTGCTTTCCTTAAAAAAAACCCCAAGCTCGCCCCTGCCAAAATCCAGAATAAACCCAAAAAATCAAGAATACCAACAATGAAACAGGCATCTAATTTCCAAGTTTAATTAAAAGGGGGACAGATAGACTTATTATCCATTGTCTTTCAAATTCAGTCATCTTCTATGCATGGGAATATGCAGGTTGAGAATAAAACCATATCTGTTGTATACAACAAAGCTGAGATTATCACTTTGTGGAACATATTTTGAACATCAGATCACCTGCTGAGTAAGGTACATATATTAATTCTCTCTCTCTCTCTTTTGCAAGACAGACCTCTTGGTGGCTTTTTGACTCTGTTTTATTGTAGTCCTCATGGATCTATGACCTATTCAGCTGATCTGTAATGTCATGGTGCATTACTTTTGAGGCAGAACTATGCCACTTTTTTCTCATGCATGTGCCAGAAGATGCCAAAAAGCTCAATTTTTTTAGGCTGTGCTTCTGTCAAAAAATGACAGGAAAAGACTCTGGTGTGAGAAGCTCACAGCTTCCGAGAGGGATCCAGTTTAACTCACTTATTCCCCTACTACAACCTTACAGTTTGCTTTATGGCCTTCACTCTTTCTTTGTGTCTAAGAGTTATTGGTGACTGTTGAGGCTGTAGCTAATTCCATGCAGTCCCTATGAAGTCTTTGAGTGTTCCACATCTTCCCACAAATGAAGCTCCTTTAAAATGTCTTTCCTGTAGGCAAGCTCCTGCTCCTCTCAGGAGTCTGCCAGCTTCCCTTTGAACTTTTTTTGCTAACAATTTTAGCTGGACCCATCCTGCCCTCTGGAATCTTCAAGCTGACTTTATGCAGTTATTCTCAGGAGAGACACAATATTTCCTTTGCCTTGTAGGACCCCACAACCCATGAAGGAGCAAGATGTGCACAGGTTTTGACCCCCCAGTTTCTTATTTTAACAGTGAATGTGATGCATAGCATCAATACCACAAACTGGAGACAAATTAAGCATTTTTTCCATCTGCTGCACCATCTGAAAACCTTTCAGGCAACAGATGAGGCTTTGCATTTGGATGATGATTGGGCAAGGAGGTGGTGAACTTGTCTGATGCATATGAAAGCGTGAATGGGTGCAAGGATGCGAGAATAAGGGGCTGGGGGAGTCACGGGCCTCAAGTGCTACTTTGTCCAGGAAGCGTCGCAAGAAGGCTCCTGTGCTGGGAAAGCTGCTGGATTTGCTTGCTGTGGGAGCTGAGATGATAGCTAAGGAGAGGTGGCTGGTGATAGAAAGCATGGCCCACTCAGCAAGAGGTTTAAAGTGGGAGGTTAAATGAGTGTCTGCGAAACCGGCCTTAGGCTCTAACTAGAAGTGAGGGAACTGACTGCTATCCTGAATTTCCTGACAGCTCATCGAAAGCCAGAGATACAAGGGGGAGATATCTGGGTAGATTGCTCACTGAGCTGACACAGGCACTTATTTTGATGTTATTATGAAAAATACGAAGCTAAACTTACTATGCTGGTTGTCCAAGTCAGCAGCACAGGAGGAGCACTGAGATTTACTGCCCAGTAAATGCAGAGGTGCTCCTGGAGTGGCACATTCCACAGAGGATGCTGGTGTCATAGAGCACACTCTGTGCTGCTCCAGGGTGTTGCTGAACGTGGCCTGCTCCTCTTTTGACACTCAGCTGAAGCCGTGGGTGCTCTTCTCTCTCTGTCATGTGGAAAAGTGTGCTCCAGGTTCTGGAGGTGACACAGTTCACATGGCCCTTGGAGTCAGAGACTGGAAAGTGTCAATTCAGGAGTTCCCATGGAGGAGCCGTTTATTTGCAGGTGCTGTCACCTGGTTTATTATTAGCTCTCGGATTGTCAGTGTTTTTCTCTAGCTATACATACACACACACACACACATATAGGAAGAATAATGAACTCCAGCTCTTTATTACTATTACCAGTGATGCTTTGTCTGGGAAACTACTGTCCTTAAGAATTATGGATTGCAATGACTCAAATCTTGGCAGGAACTGCTTAATCCATAGGAGATCACCCTAGCATTGGCTATCAGGATTTTTAAATTTAAATTCCAGTTTTTCTGCATGTTTCCTTTTAGGACTACAGTAAGTCAATAGATATATCTTCCTCCATTTCCTCTCTCCTCTCCACCTGGAGTGAGGCTTGTTCTGTTCTGTTTATCTTTTTGAATGCTAGTCCATATTGAGGGTCCAAGACAGTTTCTCCTCACAAGAAATGAAATTGGTGTGGGGATGCAGGTGTGTGTTTGTGTGTTCTCAGTGTTGCTTGCCCGTATTCCGCAAAATACATCAGTCATCTCCTTTGTAGGATATCCCTGTGTCTGTTCCCTGCTGAGCAAGAACTCTGTATAAATCTTGTAAATGTACAAAAACCTTCCTCCCTGCTCGCAAGAGCTTTCCCATTGCAAATGTCTTAAAAATAATATCAATGCAGATTCCCTAAAGACTAAACATGACTCACTGCCGGAGCTTGTGAGACTGTTTCTAACAGCTCCATCCAGTGGCTTTGGCTGTAACATGAGTGTGGGGTTTGTCTCACAGGGGTTCAAGACCTTTGGGGCTGGAAAACGCTGCTTTAAGACAGATGATTTGACAGTTATCACCTTGCAGAAGGAAGCATAATTGATTTAAAATGAGAGATGTGGTGTTTACATTTTGCAATTACTTGTGAGGAATTTTTATTCTCCTTGCAATCAAATGGCTTCCACCTCTTAGTGTGCAAGGGGAGACCGTCCCTCTTTAGTGGCTGGAACATAAATTATGCTTGTTAGGAAGATGAATAGAGTCCCTGTGTACAAGGGATTTCTATTTTTAAAGAGCAAAATATCCCAGGTGAACTCACTCATGCAGGAAAGACCTGCTCTACAGTTCAGGAGAGAATGTTGGAATTGTTCAACAAGTTTTTGATGTCTCATTTTTGTTGAAAAAATGCCAATATCTTTATACAAAGCCTTTGATTTTGAAAACTACCTTTAATTTCAAAATTTAGTTTTTTCCCTTCACTTTTAAACAAAATATTTTAATCAGGTTTTGATTTTAAATCTTGTCTGTTTTGTGGGAGTTATATGAGTAGATATTCAGGCTGCAAAAATTTGAGATTTCAATTTTTCTGTCTTGGTCAGGATGGGAAAAAGCTTTCAAAATCTCAAAAATTCTCATGGGTCAGGGAAAAAAAAGGTTTCCCACAGAGCTCTAGTCAATGGGAGTGTTACCATAAACTTCCCCGTGCCTTGGATCAGGCCCTGAGAGCGTATCGGAGATTTTGTCAGTCTCATTGATTGCACAAACCAGCCTTGTTATGAGGAAACATTCCTGGGCCAGACAGAATTCTGACATTTGTCTGTAGCCTTCACATTGAGGAGAGATTATTGTCTCCAGAGGGCCATTCTTAATGATTTAAATCTGAGGTAGATCGTTTTTTCTGGCAGCATGTGTGTAATCTAATCCATATATTGTTGAAAATAATTGGCGTGAGCGTTGAGTTGCTCTGTGGCTGTGGTCAGTCAGTATTGACTGCGTTGAAACTTGCTGAGTAGGTGGTATAAATTATAAGAGGACCTGGAAAACCAAAGCAAAAAAATAATTGTCAGGAAGATATTCAAAGTAGGGAAATGTGGAAGTAGAAATGCTTTCCACTGGGATCCCTTTGGAAGCAAACAGTCTGAGCTTTAGAAAATTTCCTCCTGATAATTACACGCTGGATAACATCACACAGGCCCCATGACCGAGCCTATGTAAAATCGGTGTTTGTTTCCTTCCCAAAGAGCTGGATGGTGACTCTGGGCTCGTCCTCTGAGCAAGTGATGGGGTGTAAACCGAACCACCCAAGGAGCAGCCCCGGGAGGCAGCGTGACTCACAGCCACGCTGCTGAGACACAGATCCCTCCCTGCTTTCCCTCCACTCTTCAGGCTGTAAAATAGAAAGATTCTGCTCTTCAGTTTGGGATTTTTCTTTTTTTGTGTCTCCCCTAAAGATAAAGTGCCTGCAGTGGTACAGCTATCCCAGCTAGTTGTTGGGATTGGAGGGAGAGTGCTTGGAGCAGGGATACCTTCCCCTAGACCAGGTTGCTCCAAGCTCCATCCAGCCTAGCTTTAAACACTTCCAGGGATGGGGCAGCCACAGCTGCTCTGAAGAACCCTTTCCAGTGTCTCACCACTTTCAGAGTGAAACATTTCTTTCTGATATCCAATCTAAACCCACCCTCTGTCACTTTAAAGCCATCACCCCTTGTCCTTGTATATAGTCCCTCTCCATCTTGTACATTCCGTTCAGGTACTGGAAAGTTGCAATTAGTTCACCCCAAAGCCTTCTCTCTTCCAGGCTGAGCAATCTCAGCCTTTCCTCATCTTCTGGAAGCAGAGATGTGTGGACAACTCCAGCATGTATCATACCCCACTATCAGAGTAACTGATGGAAGTGAGTTATATCTTGAGCTCAGCTTAGCAAAGCATTTCAACACACTCTTCAAAGCTTTTAAATGTTGATTGGATTTAAATGTGTGCTTAAAAATAAGTGCTCTAATGCTTCACCAGAGAAAAATGTTGCTATGAGATTATATTCCCTTGCATATATGCCTGCTCCAAGTTACAGTTCCACACATTACTTCCACCTCCTCTGCATTCCTGCCCTGTCCTGTGACTGACTTCAGTTTTGGACACCTCACTACTTGCTAATTAGAAGAATATTCTGATGTTGTTTATCAGGACTTGGCACTATCTGTTAGCATTGTTTCTGTATAATAGTGATATGCTTGGATTAAAAACAGAAAAAGGCCTGGGTACATGGAATATTCTTGGTAGTACCCCACAGAACAAGAAATCAAAAGCAGTGTTTTCCCCCGAGGTGCAAGGTCCAGTTTGAAACACATTTAACATGTTGAACTGATTAGAAAGGTATTTGAATAGGAAGAAAGCCAAATTTTAGCCAACAGGTTGAATTTTATTTCAGCCCCAAGAGTTAATTTTGCAGAAGAAATCAGGCCTCCCATTTCCCATCCCTTGGCACTCATGTTTCCTCCTTTTCTTTCCATGATTGCATTAATTGTCAGCTGAAAGAGACATTCAATCCATTGGTTAATTTCTTCAACATGAGTAGTTTTAGGGATACTGCTCTTAAACATCCATCATATTGTTAATTCAGCATAAACCTGTGCATAACACAGCTTTAGGAGCTTCTATTGAAGCTGCAGTTACAAATATTTCACTCAAATTATTAGATCAGCCCTGAAGACAACCTGTTATGTTTGTTAAAAACTTAATCATTTTTATAGACTCTGATTTTTAATGAACATTAACGAGCTGAAAGAAACCTTATCCTGCCATTTGTCTGGTGGGTTTGTTTTGGTTCTTTTTAACCTTCCACCTATTGAATCTGGTTGTTGGTTGTTGAGCATGTGAATGGTGGAACATTTGGCCAAAGAAGTGACAGGATCTGAGAGAAGACAGTTTGGAGTACACAACCATTGCTGGCAGTTATGTAGGCACAGAACTCATGTTCATACCGGTGGAAACTCTTTGCTGTGCTACCGTGCGTAGTTACATGAGCTATGCCAAGGATTTAAACATCCTGGGAGACTTTGAAACTATTGTTTTACTTGTTTTACTGGAGGGCAAGCTTGTAGCTGTGCTCTTAACCTCACTGAAGAGTGGTGTGTGCAGCTGCTGCTGCTTGGGCAGACCATGAAGGAAACCCTGGGTTAGAGACTCCTGTTTTTTCCACTGTGGTCCCTTTGCTTCAGAGTGAAGTGATTGTCCCTTTCCACACTCTGGTCCTGGAGTATTCAGTTGTGAGACTGAATGCTGTGTATATATCCCTGATTACATCTACCTGCATTATTGCTGGGAGATTGCATCCAAGTGATCCTTAATTGGAAAAGCAAACAGTATTTCCTACTCATTTTATGGAGCAGCTTCCACGGTGTAACTGATAAAATAAAGGCTTTGTTCAGCACAATAAAAAGTTGTGTTTGCATTGGGAAGTGGAGGGAACTCTGGAGCTTATGATGCTCTTACAGGAGAAAGCCACATTTGTTTACTTGAAATAATTCCTATTTCCCTGCCTAACATAGGTGAAGACTTAGCTAATGCATTCCACCTGCCAGAGTCACCAGGGGAACTCCAGAGACAAGCTTCGAGCTGCTCCTGAAAGGCTTCTAGTAACACATCTATTGAATTGATAAACAGCAAAGGTATGTGCCAGACAGGATTAGTGATGTTATTGATTTATTTTTTAGGTCACTCAGTTTAGAAAACAGAAGCTGTGCTCATTGCCAGTTGAGCACTTCTCATTTTTGGGTATCAGTCTGGAGGTAAATGTCAATATTTGAATTTCCATTAACATAACTTTTGGAGCTAGTTGAAGTGCAGAATCTTGCACTGTTCTATTTAATGGAAACTTTAATTGCCTCCCTCTCCCCTACTCGCCCCTCTGCCCCTCTCATAACATCTCAATAGCTTGAATATGTCCCTCTTTACACGCAGGACCTTTCAGAAGTGCTCAGCTTGATGGATGTTACAAACTGAACAGCATCTCATACTTGCACATCTTGTATGTGAGATTTTCTCCTCCCCACACCTTGTAGAATTTTGCTTCTGGGGGTGAAACTCTCCCATGCTCTCATCAGTGCTGGGTATACCCAGCCAATATCAGAGTTGCAGAGCTCAGGCTGTAAGAAAAGTGACAAAGCTGCCATAAGGACGAGGAATGGAAAGAATTAGGCTGGTGCTGACTGCGTTGTGGGTATCTCTTAGCATGAGGTAGCAGTGGAGAACAATGTTTATTCATTAAGATATAATTGCTTGGAGCTAGATGCATTTCTGCCTTCCATGCTGGTTTTCTTTGAATGCTTTGTGTTTGGATTTTTCTTTCTCCTCACTGTAATTTGCTGTGCACTGATGGGAATAAATATCATCAAAGGTCTGAAGCTTTTGATGTTTCTCATATAAGATGCAAATGTTCAACAGATTAAAATTATTTGCTAATAAGTAAATAAATATCAAAAGCAGCAGTACAAATAAACCCCCCTTGTGTAATAGTGTCTAAAAATTCAAGTGACTTATTTAAACACTGGTCAGGCCCTACTTTGATGTATGTGAATATTTCCAGGCAGAGGCATTCTCGTATTGTTAGAGCGTAACTGCTATTTTCATTTTCTTTTGGACCTCACTTGAAGCATTCTGGGGAAGCATAGAACCAGAGAATCTTTCTAGATATATTGGAGTTGAGGGACAGAGGCAGGATGGAGCCTTTCAAATGTCAGTGATTCCCATCCACTTATCTGTTCAGCTTGGAGGAGTCTTCCTGTCTCACAGAACTGGCAGAAATCTGCATGTACAGACTCCTACAAACTTCTTGTGTTCAATATTAAGCTTATGGGGTCCTCATGCATGTCTGAAGCTTCTACAGGCTGCTGTAATAAATACTGGACAGTTGAAAACCATCTAAAATCAGGATTTCAAATTGAAAGGTGAACTTGTCTTGACTATGTCACTGGAAGACCTATTTTGCGGGTAATCATTGCAGCCGACTCCGAGCAAGCCAGAAGAGTTGCTTGGCCATTTTTTTATCATGACAGCCCGAATCTTTGTAGTACTCCAGCTGAAATCTGGGAAAGGATGTTGGGCTGGACATGTTATATCTTGTCTGGTTTTTGGCTGATCGCTGTTTAGGGGTCAAGGTGCTTTGCCCTTTGGGTTTATTCACTTGCAGCTTGGAATGGCTGCAGTACTAAAACCCTTAAGTGCATTTCTTGTCAAGGACCTCTTAAATCAAGCACAGCTTAAACGAGTTACTGAAAAGAAACAGTTTCCACTTCTCCCTTAATCTGTCTCCCATGCTCAGTAATTGATGTCTCGTTTCATGAGTCACATTAGCTCGCCTCAGGTTAAATCTCTTGCAGCCTAATCCTGCACATCCTTCCGTAGTTGATGTCTGTGCTGGGAGATGGGGAAGGTTTTGCATGAGTGAACACTGCCAGATGGGTTTCTGCAGGAACTTGTGTTGTTTTTACCTAGAAGGGAAAGAAACTTCAGGAAAATAACAGCATCTGTAGTTCTTTGCCTCTTGGGCAACTGGAGAGGTACCCTGGGTTGGTCTGGGGATTCCCATGGAGTGAGGGGTTCTGTTGTATGAACATGCAAGTATGTAAGCGTTTAGGATCCGGTGTTATAAGCACCTAGGAAGCAGCTAAAAACACATTCGAGGCAGGTATTCCAAGATTTTGACAGGGCTGGAGTTAAAAACAGGCATGGCAGCCAGGACTTGCTGATCCGTGCAAGTGAGAGTGGACTTCCCTGTTTAGGAAGATGGAGTTGGGAATGTGTGAGTTACGTTACGCTGGATTCTGTCACTTCTCTGGAGAGGCTCTTCTGAGCTAGGAAAGATATACTCAGAATTTTTCAAAAAACTTGACAGCCTGATTTCTTCTGGTCTAGTATTTTGTTATGGAAAAGGGAGAAAAAAGCAAGGGAAAAAAAGCATCTAGTAATGAGAGTTTGGAGTTTTGTTTGATGCGAAGAAAAATGTGACTGTAGTGTCCATTTTCATTACAAACCAAACTTTCAACAACAAAAATTTGTCATATCGTGGCTGTTTTCATCAATGTTGCTGCTGAAGAAACAAAATATATTGGAAGACAAAAGAGCATCAACATTTTCCTGACTGCTGCCAATCACTCTAATTAACCAAGAAGAAGAGAGCTGTGCTCATCTTCACTTGGTTTGCTGCCTCAGTGCTATACATAGTAGAGAATCTGTAAGTGTCTCGCCCCTTTTGTTTGTTTTATTTTTTTTTCTCTTGTCCCTGTGATTGTTTTCTTTCATAATCAGACCAATTAACATGTTGACAGAAGAGAACCACTTGCGGAATCTTTTTCTTTCCCCTCTGAGTCTGGAGCAAAGTTGAGCAGATAAATAGACTTGTCTGTAGTGCAAGAAGGGAAGCTGCGAAGGGGGATTTCACCAGACACGTGTCATTAGTTACTCCCACAAGCCTTACAGGTGTGACATTAATCAGGTTGTGTGCCATGTTGCTGGAGTCTCACAGGGGTCTGACACCATCTGCGTGGCTCCTGTGTTCAGGGTCACTAACTGGGGATGCAGAACAAGATCACTTCCTGAGGCATCTCTGCCTTTGAACAGGCCCCTTCCACCCCGTGATGGATTCCTCCAACAGCCAGCACCTGAAGGGCGTCGCTTTTCCGGCTCTGACACTGATGGATGTTCCCACAGCTCAGTGAGCACTCCCTCCTCTCCTGAAACTCTGTCCTGTCAGTGTGGGCACTGTGTTTGGAGTGCTGAGTTAGTGTGACAGGATCCAAGGAAATCAAACGGGATGCCAACGGTTGTATCCAGAGACTTCTCACTTTTCCTACTTTCTTAGAGAATTTTGAAAGATTGTTATAAAGGGGCAGAAAATATCACTTTTGGACTTGGTCTTCAGGTCTGCCATACCTTAGCAAGGCTTGGAAAAGAAATATGTTTAAAAAAGTTTTGCAGCGCTTGGTTGTAAAGAAATTTCTCCATGTTACATCACCTGTGGTATCAGAGCTGGGAACAGGCAAACATTTCCTGCCCTCCCTTTCCACCAGCGATGTGGAATATCAGTTGTAGGGTAGATAAGTAATAAATTATTAGCATTCTTTGTCTTCCTTGCATATCTGACTGTGTAGTCATCACTTCAATTTGGCTTTTAAATCAAGCACCTACATGTCAGGTCACATTCTCCCTCCTGTGCAAGGTGATACAGAGGGTCCATCTCTTGGACCATGATTCCCATCACTACCAAAGTGAGATCCTTTAGGGAGTTGTGTGCATCCAGGCCCATACAGCACTGTGGGAGAAAGCCATCTTCGAGTAGTTATCTGTATTTTAATTCAATAAAATAACTTGCTGTATTTCTTCCCTTGGGAAAATATCCACTGATACAGATTTGGTTCCAGTCAAACCTTACAGTGTCAGTATCTAAGAGACAGACCTAGTTTCCTTTAGGCTTAGGAGTCTAACAACTTGGGAACTGTTTCTCTGCCTCCCTTCCCCCCAAGAGATCATGCTTGCTAGACGGGCTTTCCCAAATTCTCACAGCTCTAATCTGGATACCATTTAGTGTGACAGCCTTCTTCCCGGGTTCCCACAGCTGGTTAGTGTTTTGAATTCCAGCCTCGTGAACTCATATCAGGCTACATGGGCTAATGCTCCGAGCACAACCTAGAGCAGATATCTCTGATGACAGAGTAATGGAGAAACTGCGGTGCTTTCTACCTCTTTATTAATGCACAGTCATTTGTGGTGTTCTTCAATTTCTGTGGAGAGGAGCTGACTGCAATGCCTCACAGAGGCATTTAAATGGTAGTGGAGGTGAAAGTAAGATCACTCAAGTATGTTGCTTGCAAGACCAGTAAACCAACCTGCTGCAATGGGAAAAGTTTATCAAATCCCAAGGTCACAAATATGGTTAAAAATAGCACTTAAATAACTGCTGTCGTATCCAGCTGAATTCTTACAAAGGAAAACCTCAGGAAAAGTCTGTCCTATTTTTTCTCATAACATTCAGACTTCACCTTGGCTAAACAGTGTTTCAAATAGCAGAAGGCAAGAGTTGTCAGTGCAATGGCAGAGCACCCCCTGTTCAAGCCTGGTGCAGAAAATGCCATTGGATTCTGTGCCTTGGATTTGTTTAGGGCTGGTTTCAGAAGCAGCCTCTGATTCAGGAGTGTGCTGCTCATTTTTGGGCACCACCAGCATGTGGTTGGATTTGGGGGGCTATTTGGACCCTCTTTGGGAATGTTAGTTCTGAGGTACAGCTGGGTAGAGATGTGGAAGAAGAAATTGTATGGAGCTGGTTAATTCCTCACATCATCCAGAATGGCTCTGTTCCAGGAGGGTTTGACAGTCCCTACCAGGGCAAGATCTAATACACATGCTTTGAGACACTTTGAGTCTTCATTTATTTTTTCTTTAAATTAAACAACAACAACAACAACAACAACAACAAAATAAACCTCTCCTTTGGAATGAAAAGCACCTGCAGATCAAAATGGAAATGATTGGTGGCACGTGTTGAGAGCATGGGAAGCAGTGGGTGGAAGCCAAGCATTTTGCCTGCAATTAGACTGTTCAGAATGCTATTAGGGAGCTGTTTTACTTAAAATTTGGGGGGGGTGAAGCTACACTCAGGGCCCATGAGAAACAGGACTTCACTCTGAAGCGTTTTCAAAACACTTGGATGTTTGTTTTTCCTTTGATGTTGACACAACTGCGTCTTATGACTTGCTCATCCTAATCCAGTGAGTAGCAGTCAGGAATTTGAGTACTGTGTGAAGTAGCTTTCTTCCATGGAGAGGATGTAAAGAAGAAAGGTTACTGGGAATCTGTAGGTGGATCTCTCTGTTTACCATGCAAACCCACTCAGAGAAGGTCAGATACCTCAAATGTTGCTCAGTTTGTGGCCAGGTCCTGGACTGGACCTTTGCTGGGCAGAAACTCAGCAAAACTGATGTGGCCCAATAGAAAATATTGTGTTAGCCAGAACTTCAGAGTCTGACCAGGTATAATAAACCCCCAGAATTACAGCAAGCAAGTAGACTTTTGTGCCTTAAAATAAAATCTGCTTCTTTTGCTGTGGTTTTGTAGGTTAGTAGAGGCTTTTCCGTATCATATCTTGTTGTATAATCAGGTGGTTCATCTTCAGTGATTTTGCATGTGAAAAATACAACTTATATATGGTAGAAGGCAGGACTAGAAGGGATTTGTCCACAAAAAAAATAGCTGCCAGTGAGTGACCTGCTCTACAATCCCATTTCTACATTTATCAGGCTGCTTAAATTTGGATGTTTGCCATCTATGGAGGGGCAGTTTCAGAACCTTGCTCCTCTGATACTTCAAAAATCTCATTTCCCCTTCAAATGTGGTAGTGCTCAACCTTTTCCAGGTGACAGGATCATCCTGTGAAAACAGGGGTGTTTAACCTGGATATCCTCTAAAATGTGATACATCTCCTCAGCATTTGCGTCAGAGAGGAAGAAGGTGGCTGGTGGCACTGCCGAATTCTACCCAGGAATTATTCAGACCTTTAGGAAACATGGGAGAGCAATGTTTACTGACCGTGTAATTAGCACGATGACTTGCTCTGTCTATTGGCCCTTAGCACCATATTTCCTGTCTGAGCAGTGGAAAGCAAAAATATTAGTTGCTGTTTTACTAGAGGAACAAGTGTCTTCCAAACGAACAAATGATCTATTACCAGCCCTGCAGACTCTTCCCATGGGAACAGGCCTTTTGCTTCTTTTTCTACAGCTAATTTCTTTCATACAGCAGGTTCCCAGACACATCAAATGCCTTGCATGTTGAGCTGTTAGCTAAGATTTATAGTCTCTGTGTTATCAGAGTGAATTAAACTATGGCTGGCAGTCAGGCTTCTTCTCATGGGCTCCTGTAAAAATGTATACATAAATTAATAAACTGGGGTTTGGTATTTAATGTCTTTCTAAAACACGAGACATTCCAAAGAGCACTCTTCTGCTCAGAAGTTTCTTGCATTGCTGGGCAGCCAATAATCAGTCAATACTAATCCTTTGCTCCTTGAAAGAATAACACATAGGCACAGCTTTGGTGGGTCTTCTGGAGCCAGATGAAAGCTGGTGAATTTTGGAGTAAAATTCAGTGGCTGTACATTACTTTGGTGTTAATAGAGCTCAGCTGGAGTCTTGAGAGGAAAACACAGACTTAGCAGTTGGAAGAAGAAACACTTTGTACATTAGTTTTTAAGTCTAGATCTTCATTACACAGTGGCAGAGTTGGAAGGATGTGAGTGCTTTAATATTAAACGAGGTCATATGAGCCTTCATCTAGTACTTTTCATTTTCATTTCTAGTTGTAAGTATGTCATGGAAACTTCTTTGTGGTAACATAAAACATAGGGATTAAAAGCAAAATTTGCTGTTTGAAAAGTGAAATGATTTTTTTGGTAAGGTCAAATGAGCTCTTTTAATGTTTCTGGGAAATTTCCTTTAAACTTATTTGCTAATTTAGGTTTAATTTTATAGGACAGCTTGGAGTTGAATGGGATGTCACTTCTACATGTCAGAATCAAGCATTGTGTATGGAGGTGTAAGCAAATTGTTAGTTGGGGGGGAAATGGAGAGTGGAATCCATGAGACTTTGCAGTTCCCCAAGCTCTGCAGCTTTTTATTAGCTGTGTGATAAAACAAAAGGAATAAACTTTTTTAAAATAAGGGAAGCTAACCCTGTGCTTCTTTTCCCTCCTCTGTCCTTCATCACTCTCTGCTCTAAATATTGAGTTTTTTAACCTTTAGTTAAATATGGTCTTATGAAAACAAAATCCCACCCAAAAAACCCAAACCCAGACCATACAAAATTTCAATATTTACAAATTTTTTCAAGGGTTTGATGAGAAAAGGGGACACACTTTCAAACCAGGAATGTTCTACAGACTGCAACCAACAAAACCTGGTCATAGCTGACGGCTTGGCTCTGCATTTGTCCATTTCAGACAAAGGAAGGAACATTCCATTAATGCTGTTCAGGCAGCCCCGTGGTACCACATCACATCTGCTTCTGCTCTGAGACACCTCTGCTCTCTGAAGTGGGGCCATGAGATCGATTAGACATGATAGTTAACCTCAGGTCTGAGCTGGTCCAGACCAACAGGGCTTAAGTGCTGATACTTTGGGCACTCATCTGCACTGCCCAGGTGTTTGCTGCCTTTCTCTCAGGGGAGATTTCACACTTGTTTGGTTTCAAATAATTATACTGTTCATGTGGCTCATGGCTGTTACACAGTTCTGCATATTTATGTAACTCTAAGTTACAATAAGAGTTCTACAGTAGTTCCACAGCATGTCCTACAAAGCTTTCCTGCTCTACACTGGGTTAGCTCAATTGTTTTTAATCCTGGAGACCAGATACTGCTTTAAGTAACAGGTCAAAATTGAGTCTGTTTCATTCTAGTCTTTAAAAGCCATGAATCTGTATCCCAAATGTCATTCCCTGCCTGCACTTCACCCAATGGATGATTCCAGCCAAAGAGAGGGCTGGAGGTTGTAGGTGGGACCATTTGCCATCTGCCTTACACTTGCTTGCCTCGTTCTTGATTGCCTTCCCACTAATTTGAGGCATTAAAGCACCTTTGCAGCTGGGATAATCCAGGTAGCTGTGTCGAAAGCCGGACCGTCACCAGTGATGTGATAGATGTGGTGCTGTTGTGTTGGTTTTTTGGTTTTTTTTTTTAGAGGTTGCATGCATTCTAATATTTCTGCTTCCCTGATCTTTAGAGTAATAATAATTTTTATTTATTTATTTTTATGCTTTTCCCCTCCCCACAGTTAATATTCTGTTTCAGGATACCCTTCTTAAAGTGAATATAGTTTGAGAACTTATTTTCTTAGATCGGAGACAAAATAGGATTTTAGTCTAGTGATGTCTGCACATGGATTTAAATTTTAATAAGTGAAAAACCTCATGTAAAAAATGATCAAATTATGTTATATAAGTACAGTGGAGTTTTTGGGTTTGCTTAAGTCTTATTCTAAACAAATATTTTTTGTTGTTGAAGCCTCCTAGCACTGCAGAAACAATTCTGCAATAGAAGAACAACCAAAAGAAAGAGAAACTAACTAATACAGGATTTATATTTGGATAGCCTGTGTTTATTAGGATACTTGTTTATCTGTGTTCTGCACTAATAAAAACTATGTTTTGTACTTTGTTATTGCCTGTAATATTTTGCAGCTTGGTGGTCTAATGTAAATGCAGCAAAATTTGATAGTTTTATAAACCCTTTTTTAAGCAACAAAAAATATATCTTAGTCCAGCAAAGCAACAGAGAAAAAAAAACAAGCAGAAAAGCAGTATTTTTGTTGTTGAAATCTCCCCAGAGTAATAGTTTAAAAACACAATAGATAACAATTGTGTTACAATATTCTTCTGAGATGCGGCTGCAGGATTTAAGGGGGAGAGGAATGAAAGGGTAAAAATGTCTACATGATTGTCCAAAAGGTGCATTAGCCTGCTCCCTTCTGAATTTCTCTCTGGAGTTTGGGAATTTATCTGTGGAAAGCCTTGTGCAGTAGAGAAGTAGTTCTTCCTTGCATCTGGGAGGGTTAGAACCTGGATTTTCGAAAGCAGCTCAATATGTGAGATCTGAGGATTGGCCCATTTTGTTGAAGTCTGAGGCATAACCCAAACCCAAGTCTTGACACCACAGCCAGCAGTCAAATTTCTGGGTATCTTTACTGGGCCTTCCCTGAGAGTTGTCCCTGCCTTCCTTGAGCATTTTTGCTGTGTGTCACGGAGCTTGACAAGTTCACAAGCCACTTCAGAGGAGTCTTATGGGGAGAAGAGTTGGGCAATCCTGATGACACCTCCTGGAGAGGTAACACATGGAGGGCAATGTTCCATCCCAAGGTGGTGGGATTTAATTGGTGCGAGAGGGTGACTGTAATAGTGGAAAGGGAGAAAGTAACTGAATGGGGGGAAGGTATCTGTAAAAAGGCATTTCATGGACAGAGCATCCAAGCAAAATGAGGACAAGGGCAACAGAAGGAAAGGACCTCGAGCCTCCCTCTGGTGTGAATGTAGTTGGAGAACCTCTGGCAGCAGCAGAGGTACTACTCTGTTCTACTACAGCCTTTACTTTGCAATGACCAGCTGCTGGCACAGGAAAACATCGGCATTAGTGCGATATTTATCTTCCTCAGAAATAATGACCTTGATCAGTTTAGGAAAGGAAGTGTGCAAAATGGGATCCCCTAGCAATTTTCCAGTTCACAGAAGCCTGTGCCAGGTTTACCTCACTATCAGATGATGTGGGAGAGAAAGCAAGGAGAATCCACTTTGTCTTGTCAGGCAGCTTCTCCAACACATTCACTGGAGTGGGATTCTTCCCTCACAGCAAACACACACGTCATGTGCCAGGCTCTTTCCAGAGGGTGGGAACCTTTCTGCCCCCACTCCTGTTTGGTTCCCAAACAAGTCAGACACCCAGTGAGCACTTTACACATGTAGATAGTTGGTGGTCTGCCTGCTGCCTTGCACATGGGGCTCTTCCCAGGGGGGTGCGCTCGCATGTGGTTTCCATCTCAGAGCTCTCAAAGCCTTCTCACAGTGCCACATGAGCCTGTTGGAACAGCTTGGGAAGAGGGCAGCATCTTTCAGGTGCTGGGGCTTTGGTAGCCCTCTCCTTGCCTGGCTGCACCCCTGCAATGATGCTCACAAGAGGAGTGTAAGGCATTTTGATTCTCCTTTTGAGAATCTCTTACAAGAGAGAATGCTCTTAGCTGGGACTGGTAAGCAGTTATAATCTGTAGCATCTGGTCTGCAGTCTCCTGAGTGTACTCTTGCACTGCCAGGCTGTTCTGATATCCCTTTAACATCTAGGTTGCTGAGACTGCTCTTCTTTTTTTATTTTTTATTTTTTTCTTTTTTTATTCTGGTGTGGTGTGGTTCACTGGGCAAGGGTTTTGCCCTATAGATAACTTGAGAATATCACTTTCTTTTTGTGTCTGCCACCTTCCCTTCTGAGTGTGTGCATAGAATAAACCCGTGCCTAACCCAAAATGAACAAAATATTCACTAAATAGCCATTTGTTAGGAGGTATCTTCTCATCCTCCCATTATGTGGCAAGATATCCGATAAATGTTCTTGATCCAGATTAAATCCTGGACCTGAGGATGGCAGACCCCAAGCGAGAGGCGCTGCTTTGCAGAACTTCTGCTTTCAGTTCGTGGCTCTACCATTGTCTGTCTGGTTGGAGAATCTCTGCTCTCACTGCTCCTCTTTAAGAGATGAATAATGGTTTTTCTTCTCTCCCACCTGTGGTTGCTCATGTCTGCCTTGACTTGCTGCTTGTTTACTTGTGTAATGCCAACCACTGCCTGTCCGTCATTGCATGTAATCTAGGTAACTGCTCTGATAAAAAAATTATCTCTTTGGGGAATGCTTCTCCACAGGAGAAACTGCAGCCCTGAGAAAAGGTTAGGCTTTCAGAATCAGACCTTAGAAGGCCTTGATGTGCAGCCTGGATGATACAGATTTTTGTGGTCTTAGTCAAGACATCTTGGAGCTTTTGCTGTACTCTGAAATTACTATTTTTCTTTCTCCTTCCCACCAGTCTTGAAGCTACATCATGTTGCTTCTCTCTGGTTTTATGAATGGAATGTCATGATCTGCATCTGCATAAAGGTCCTTTCATTAGATGCTCCCTCAGTTCCTAAGACATTTATGGAGGTTAATTTGGGGAAAAAATTCTTTGCGATACATGACATTTTCCTTCCATTATACTTCAGCTGTCCCAGATTTATGTGAAAAATTTGCACAAAACATCTTATTTATAAGAATATGTACACTCATCATTCTCACAGACAAAACTGTTACAATGTATTCTTTCTACAGGGGAAGAGCTCTGGCCAGCCAGCCCAAATTACATCATGGGACTTAACAGTTTGTATCAAAATCCAGAATTGACATAACTAATTTGCAACACTTCTCATGTGCTTTCCCAATCAATGTTACCAAAAGACCAGATGCAGAGCTCAAATCATTGCTGACTTTGCCACTGTCTTTTGCCTGCACCTCAGTGTTTTTGGTAACATAAACATTTGCTGCCCAAACCTAGAAAGTCTTGTGGGAAATTGAACCAACTTTTTTATTTCTTTCAGCAGCAGTTTGCTCATCCTTTCTTTTTCTTTTTCTGTTCCCAACATGTTAACAGATGTAAATATGAATCATATTTCATTCTCAGACTCCTTATAAAAATACACTCAGAACCAAAGTTTCTGAGTAATAAAAAATTCTGGATGCATCTCCAAACCACAATGAAACACCCTCTCCCCAAACGAGTCAAGGCTTGGCTTGTACACCTCTGTCTGAAAACGAGAGGAGAAACCTTTTCATTAGCATTGCTGTTTATTTTGCTTTTACAGACAAGCAGCACTGACAAACTGGTGCATGTGTGTAGCTTCGTGCTTCTGTGTTTTTAGGTGTGTCATTTCCTGCCCTCCTTATCTCCCCTGTCTGTTCTGGATGACTGATCTGCACTGTAGACATTTTTGTGGCTTTGATGGCTAAAGTGAGTTGATATTCATTGTTTTCAGTCAGCCTCCCTCCCCCTTCTCTTCCATGTACTTCAAGTGAGGTTCAGAATTAGGCTTTCTGAGCTTCTACACCAGGAAAATCAGGGTATATTAGTGTTCTGGGGTTACATTTAGGATACGGAGGCTGCTATGAGTTAGCATGTCACCCGTTGTGCAGGGACTGGTGCTGGGAGTTGGGTGTGAGGCTTGTTTGAATTACTGGAAGGAATTTTGCTGGCTCTGGGCTCGCTGTAATGACCCCTAAGACAAAACCCTTCTTTAAGCTCAAAAGAAATTATTTGCCTTGGTTAATGATCTCGGGATGGATGGGCTACATACCATCCCAATAAATGGAAAAAGACTGGGATGTGAGCCTCAGTCCAGGCTCGTGTTGGTTGCTCATGGTGTTTAATTGTTCGACAGCAGAGCAGAACTCCTGGCACACTTTTAACATTCAGCAAGAATCGGTCACCCAAGTGACTTCTGGCCATCCTTTGGGAATAAAGAGTGGCCAAGGTCTGGTGCCAGTGGATAACATGAATGAGACAACATTCTGGGGAGGAAAAAAGGATTCAGCTTACGTGGATGTGAATTGGACTGTGCATTCATTTGGCCTGAGGGCCAGAGATCAGGCCCAGCCCACTGTATTTGGTGTCATAGGCACAGCTATTGATGTTTTCAATTGAATCTTTGTATTCTGAGTATTCCAGTTCTGGGCTCGACATCCCCTTTTCCACGTCAGCAATACACAGAGCATGGACACCCACGTTCAAGGGTTTAGATTTGATACTCTGAGCTGGCAAGCTTCAGTCTCACCTGCTGAAAATATCAGCTGCTTTGAACAGAAAACTCTTAGAGTGGGCTTAATTAAGCATGGACTGTTTGACTTAACTGGGTTTTGATTGTAATGGGTTATTTTTTCTGGCAACAGGCCAGTGTAACAGAGGTTGTTCCTTAAGTGTAAGTGTTCACTTTCATCCTCCCTCACTAATTCACAAGCATCTTGCTATTGTGTGTGACCGTGAGGCAATGAAAGGTTCTTGCTTTCTCTGTGGGCTTTGCACAGGCTAAATGCACGCCTTGTGTCCCCAGAGCTCCAGGAATCCAAGTCAATAGTGGGAACAAACCACAGTCATGGGAGGCTGGGGTGTGTAGAAGCATTTCTGAGGTGAGGAAAAAACTATTCCTCTGTAGTACTTCCTTACATAACCTAAGCCTTCAGTCTTTGTTTAGAACTGAACCTTTAATTGCAATGGGATTCAGTGAAAACTCTTCCAGGAAGGAAAGGATATTGCTATCACTTGGCTGTAAATGCTCTTGAGGGATTTCTAGTACATATATCTTAACCAAGAAAATACCCACCCTTCTTCCCAGTGCAACTCCCTCCCGAAACTAAAAAACTTCTGCAACTCCCTCCCCTGAATTTGCACGGTCAGGAACAATGAAAAATGTTTTCTGCTTTATTATGCTCTTTGCATGGCCAAGGCAAATCCATAGATACTGTCTCTATCCATGAGATAATGTTGGCTTTTTTAAAAAAAGAAAGAGACCAGGCAATCAGCAATGATTCTCTTTGGTGGGAAAAATGCTCCTTTGCTTATTTAGGGATTTCATGTTACTTTGGAATATGTGTGTCTGCAGAAAGAAATAAGGAGATAGAGAGGTTTTAATCTTAAAAACTTGGTTTTCTAGACGTGGGGCCCAGATGTGAGGTGTAGCAGTATGTCATGTCTGCTGGCAAAACAAACTGGAGTAGAACAAATGTGTCCTGCTGGTTTTTTTTTCATATCAAATCAGTATTCTGGGAATGCCTAGGATATCCCAGGCTTTATGCTATAAACTGAGTCATTTGAGGATTTTGCTGCTGTAACTGTAGAGCATTCATATAGAAAGATCTCTTGAAAGTGTTTGTTTTGTGCTTACCATGAACAAAGAAGCCAGAGGAGTATGTGGTCAGCATGATGAGGAGGATTTGAAGTAAAGAGAAAACCCCAAATGAGTGTAGACATGATCAAAGCTTTACGCTAAACATGCTCACCAAAAGCACTTTCCCAGTGTTTATGGGAAGTGTATTTAGGACCCTGCATTAGCGGGAAAAGTGTTCAGTCCAGAGCCGTGTTAAATCTGTCCTCATGCTAAATAAGAGTCTGGAAGTGAGGCCACCATTACTCCTTTGCTTTTCCCAATTCATTTTTCAACGCATCTTGCTGGAAAATTGTAGTTTTCTAGCTATGGATTTTTTTTTTTCATGTGTCTTTTTATTAGTGCATGGGGACTGAGCAAGAAGGGAAAGCAGTTGGCGGCTCCCCTCTGAAAGCAGTGCCGGGCTGAGCTGCCTGGGCACAAAAGCTGTCACAAATTCTTTTTACTGGGAAACAGCAATTATTTATTTCACTGTGAACTGGAAGAAATAGCACCTCAGCAATGTGATTCTTAGTCATCATGTTTTGTAAGACCATTTTTTACAGAGCTTTTGTAACAACTCTGTCTATATCCAAAAGTAAAATCTAGTGTTACTCTCATTTTTGCCTGTGAGCGGGTTAATGTGGTGATGAGTTGACTTTTCTCATCCAAGGAAAAGATTTCTGTTTTGATTTTTCCCCCCTCCCTCACTTGCTGACTTTAAAACAGTGTTCTTCCTATCTATCTTGGGCAGAGAGGGTTCTAATTAGGGCTGAACATTTTCCTCTCAGCACCACCCAACATCTGAGCACGGAACTCTTTGATATGAACAAGGTTACAACGTTTCCAGAGCAGAGAGCCATCGACTCGTTTTGCAGCTAGGCAAAACTTCCTTTGGGACTGGTTTTCTCCAGGGCAATGAACCTCTGGAAAGCATCTTCATTAATGATGCAGTCAGGAGGATTTTATGTATAACTCTCTTCATCACCTCCCAAGATCTTCAGCAGATCAATTTATGTACTAGAGGCAATAAGGATTAGGGAAAGATTGCAATCTTGGGAAGAAATCTGAGTGTAGCAGCCAGGCCAATAATTTTTCCCCTTTCCACCACTCGGGATAAAGCAGTTTTGTGCATCTTGGAGTCTGGTGTTTGGAAGAATTGGTGCTCTGTGCTGCTGGCCTGGGCCTCTGCAGGAGGGAGTAGAGAGAAGACATGGTGACATGTTTCCTGTTTTGTCTTTCTATTGCTTTGCCAAGCAGAATTTGTTGGGTAAAATGTACCCCACAAATTCTATTTTCCATTTATTGAATATTTTACCTCCACCATTTAACCTGTCAGAATATAGCACCCTGGAAACAGCAGGAATTTTTCTCTCCTCAGAAGGCTTTATAAAATCTTTGTTTGTTGTATTGGGGATCTTTTGGTATTACAGAAAACAACACTGGGTGACATAACAGAGTTTAGCATTCACTGTGCTCGTGAAATACAGACTGTATACCTTGGGACAGAATTTAGCATGGAGCTTATTCAAATTTCTGTCTGGAAAATCTTGCTCAGCATCTGTTTGAGGCTCCTGTAACTCTACAACCCCATGTGGAAGAGGGACCTCATGAGGGTGCCTTCCCCTCCAGAGCTGAATTCTGCTTTGATTCTGCTTTGTTTTTTCGAAGACCACAGGAGAGAAGCTCCTCTGCTTCACCTCTGTGGTATCATTCCATTCAATGTCCCTGTCTGCAGGTGATACCACCCTGTGTCTGAGATGTGCCATCACCAATCCACTTCCCCTTGTGCTGAGGCTTCCCAGCTCCATGGACCTCTCTGACTGCACAGAGGCTTCCTCGGTGTGGTTGTCACTGTTCTTCCACAGTAGTCTACAAGTTGGGATAACTCAAATGTTCTCTGCAGAATCCCAGGAAATGCACTGTTGGGAAAACCTCTGCCCTGGCTTGGGGTCTTCCTGACCTTGAAGGCCTTTCCATCCCTGATTATTGCAATTCTGTTATTTGCATGCTTTAAATTAAATAGCCTGAGGGAAGTTGTGCAAAACCCCTTGCCGTTCTCTGGGGCTGCTAATTAAGACATCCATCCTCTTCATCATGAAGCTGCAGGACAGATACTAATGGGGGAAAAATACTGGAGGGAGGAAAAACGTGTCCTCACTAGAGTTATGTATAATTTTCCACCAACTTTCTTTTGCACTTAGAAATGCAAATTTAAGCCAATCAAAACTTTGGACTCCTTTTAAATTCCCTACATTGTTCCACATAAACAGAAAATAAAATACTAAGAGAATATTTCTTTTTTAATGCCAATAATATCTCAGGCAGTTTTTCTCTGACAATGTCCAATAGCTAAATTTGCGTTGTACAGCAGTGTCCCTTTTTTGTGACAGTGATCTTCTAGAAAATTCTGTGTAAACAAACTTTTTTACTGGTTCTAAGATTATGCCCCAGCTGCTGTTTTGAGCAAAGTATTGGAACATAAATGCACAAATCTGCCTCTTCTGCAACTGTGAAAAATCTTTGTTACCCTATGTGCAAAATAATTGCACAAAATCCTTCTGCCCTGAAGTGTGTAATAAACACACCAACCCCTTTGTCCTGGAGGGGAACGCACAAATAAGCATAAACAGAGAGTCTTTCTTTGAACCTGAGTAAGCAGTCTGAAAAGACAGTCAAGAATTCAGATAAAGCCAAATATTCATAGGAAGAAAAATAGCTGAGTACTAGGAATCTATCTCGATGGGAGGCAAAGCTTTTTATGGGAATAGGAACTCTTCAAATAAAAAATTATTCACTTCCACCCTCCTCAAACCAAAAAGCATTCTCTGAACCTATATGTCTGGGTATAGACATTATCTAATTTCCACCATTACGTGGAACAAATGAGACCAATATGTATTTCATGTCAGGGGGAGGGAGCAGAATCACGTGGAAGAATTGTGAGGAAAGAAGAATTGGAGAAAAGTTTTGTTGAACATACACAAATTCCATTAAACCTGAGGAGTCAATAGCAAAGTCCTGCTGTGCAAGGTGAGAATGCCCACTGTAATGTAGCAAGTCCTCAACAGGTGTAAGAGTGTGAAAAGTCCTGCAGGTTGATGCCTCCTGCACCTGAGCACCTGCCTTGATTTAATTGATCAAGCTATGATCATGTATTCCTAATTTGCTCCCTAGGATATTATCAAGGCTGTTTAATTCTGCGCCTGATCCATGAGAGCTCCCCAGCTTCTGGCTGGCTTATTTTAACCTGCCAGGTCAGGTTTTGAAGGCTTTGTCAAAATGTAGAGAAAAGGATATTTGCAGTGTCTGTTCTTGTTCATTTATCTCTTCTGTGGGTGTGATGGACAAGGGGAGACAGTGCTGATCCACATGAGGTGGTTGCAGGTGTCAAAATTGCTGTAAAGAAGCAACTGGTCCACTTGGAATGCAGCTGGTCTGTGATCTGATCCAGGAATATTGGGATTCAAAGGCTCTGAGACCATCTCACCCCACAGACATAAAGTGGCAGCTGAGGGCAGCCTGATACTAAATTTATCCTGGGCCACTGGTCCCATGCAAAGGATGAGCAAATCCTGTGGATCTTGAGGTTTTCTGCTGCATGACTTGAATTGTTTATCAGAAGAGAAAAGACCAGTTTGAGATCAGAGACCTTATTTTCCCTATAATTCAAACCCATGGCTGGCTTAATTTTCTTCTCCTTGGCTCTAAAAGTGATTCGGCTCCAAAACAAAAGTGTAATTTTGATGTGTATTGAGTTAGGGTTAGAAAGGCCTCCACAAAGGTAGGCTGAGAGTATGCTTATACATATGTGGCCACCTACCTATCCACATTTCATTTTCAACTGAATTTATCTGTCTTTCTGTGTCCATCTCCTATAGTTATTCTTTCCTTCCTCTCTTCCCACTCAATTCTACTTTTAATTAATTTATATGTGGCTTAGACCATGAGATGTAGTACGAAATCAGTGAAATAAAGAGGATTTCCCTTTATTATTTTGTAGTGATCTTCAGTTGTGCTGCAGTTACTTTTTTTTTTTTTTCATTTTGAGGAGCTGTTCTTCATTATAAATTTTCTTCTTATTTTGTGAGTGTGTGTGAAAAGGATGACAGTCTCCTTGGTTATTTTCCTCAGAAGGCTCATATGAGAAACTCACATGGAAAATCTAAGTAAACTATAATTCCAAGTTCATCCATATTTATACTTTGTTTTTTTTTTAAGAGAGCTTTAATATATTAGAAAGCAAAGGTTTTCAGGATTTGTGCTAGCTGAAAATTTAGATGTTGCACAGCTCCATTCCTAGAAAAAAACTCTCGTTAGCTTGAACTCCTAACATCTGAGTTTTTACAGTGGACTTTTTTTTCTTCCTCAAGCTCCTTTCTTAGGGAAACTTTCCACTCTTCAACAGTATCAGCTCTTTTCAATTAATTCTGCTCCTTATTTATTTGATGGTTTGATGGTCCTTAGAGGAATGTCTGATATGTTTACATTTCTAATATTCTTCAAAGCCACTTCATCTTTCTAAAAAAGTGATGGTTTTTAACTGATTATTCGATGGGAAAATTCTCCATGGAATATGAATTTTTTCTAAGATGTTACAGAAGTGCAGAAGTTGTACCTCCTATCATTCCCAATCTGCTTTTGGGACTATTAATTCAGAATTTTGGAAGGAGTGGAGGCTGATCCTCTGGAAATTTAGAAGTGACCTCTTTGCTTCTTGCTGCTTTAAGATTTTGGTGCCATCTGTCTTGATGTCCTGGGGCAGCTATTCTTCAGGTTCTCTGAGGCATCTGGCTACCTTTTGTTTTTCTCCTTTCCCATGAACTCGGCAATATTTGCGTCGCATGCTACTTAAAGTCTTCAGGCATGATTGCCATTTTGTATTTAGACGTGAATGCATTTGTGTTCTTTATCAGCCAACCAGATTCGGTTTATTTTTACAGCCTCTCCTTTGTGGCAGGGGCCAGGGGATGTCTGGGAGGAGGGCAAGGGAACATTTGTGTTCTGCAGGGCAGAAAACAGAAACCCAACCACCAGGTGCCAGTCCAGCATCTGCAGATGTGACCACAGAGGGATATTCACCCCTTTTTTCATGGAGCACTCTGGCATTCGGGGATAGAAGGAAATATAAGACGAAAATGTAATATAAATGCTGATCGCCCTTTTAGGTACTACTTTATCATCAGTGATGTTGAGGGTGATGTTTACCTTCCATTGAAAGCTCTGTTTAACTTGTTTTCCCAGGGGCTGGAAAATAATTGCAGATTTGGCTACTTACCTACGCTACAAGTACATTCATCTGGATTTGAAGTCTTGAAGTCCTTGCAGCTGAAATGCAGAATGTCTGGCTGATCTTCAGTTTCTTGCTATGCGATTTGGACTAATCTGTGTGTTAAACACAGTTTTAGATCACAGCAGCTGCCTGCCATACATTGATTCCTAGTGCTGGTATCAGTAATCCCAGTGATTTGCTTTCTGGTGTTGATGTTGGCTGTCAACATTTAATGCTTTGATTGCTACCTGTGGCTCTAAGAAAGAACATCTTGTCTATCCCAACTGGATTTGGTAAAACAATGGATAAAATATTGTAACTACCCATTAAGTAGTTACTGGTAACTGTTCTGTCAAGATTGCTTTTGGTCATTCTCACTTGCTTTTTAAAAAGTGTTTCTGTTTCACATCCTTTATTTCAATTCTTAGGAAAGACAACTTCTAACTTGATAATATTACAACATTCAACTGAAAAAAGCCTTGGTCCTCACTGATATTTCTGCAATACCTTGGATGACATTCCATTTATCTTCTCCCCCACCCTCCAAAAATATTTGAAGATCCAAAGGCTCCCTTTGGCATGAGCCTCACTGAGAGAATCCATACGAAAAAGCTTTCATGCCTCGTGATCCGGCCACAAAGACTGTAGACTTTCCAGTCTCCTTTGCTTCCAGCTATATTCTGGCAATATATTCTGGTAATTACTAACACAATATTGTGTCTGCCAGGGTTTGTAGCACTGGATGGGCTGTCTGAACCT
The DNA here is from genome assembly GCF_017639235.1 of Corvus kubaryi. Classification (NCBI taxonomy): domain Eukaryota; kingdom Metazoa; phylum Chordata; class Aves; order Passeriformes; family Corvidae; genus Corvus; species Corvus kubaryi. Next base: position 2,138,056 of record NW_024582058.1, on the reverse strand, counting down.
CCTGACTGCAAAACAGCAGGCCTAGAAATTATATCAGGTGAGCAGGACCAGTGCAGAGCCTTCTGTTTTAGAAGGCTTTTAGGAACCTGAAAGATACCAGAGTTTGCTGTAGTCAGAAGAAGTGTCTCTTGAATTCCAGGAGAATTGAATTAAAATATACCTGAAGGAAGAAGAGATCCCTAAAGGAATGTGGTTTGGGGGCCCTATGTGCTTATTATGCAATTTCATCTTGGTTTTTGATCACAAGGATGAGTTCAGAGCTCCAGCCAACCTTGCCTTGAATGTTTCCAGAGATGGGACATCCACAGCTTCTCTGGACAAACTGTTCCAGTGTCTCACCACCCTCGTTGTAAGGAATTTCTTCCTAATACCTAATCTGAACCCCACTGTGTGTCTGTTTGAAGCCATTCCCCTTGTCCTACCTCTCCATGCCCTTGTAAAAAGTCCCTTTCCATCTCTCTTATATCCTTTTTAGGTAGTGGAAGGTGCTCTACATGTTTCCCCGGCACCTTCCCTTCTCCAGGGTGAACATCTTCAACTCTCTCAGCCTGTCCTTGTAGGAGAGGTCCTCAGCCCTCTGAAGGTCTCACATGAAAATAAGGTGTTCTCCAAGTAGGAGTACATGGAGCAGGTATTTTTGCAACCACATTCTCTGTTTAGGAAGTATAAGACAAGTGTGAAAACATTTCAAAAGTCTATGGTTTTCATATCTCTGAAGTGACTCTAGCAAGTTTTCGTGTGTCATAACTGCTAGAGGCTCTCACCTCAGCTGTTCTCAGGCTGATAGTAACCTAGGTTAAAACCATGTCCTAATGCTCAAATAAATCAGAGATTCTTGGTGAATGAGACAACCACAAACTGACTTGCAACTCTGCCAGCAAAGCAAATCCATTTTTTCTCTACCCCTTCCCCACTCGTCTGCTCATATCCTTGTTATTCAAACTGATAGGAGCTTTAGCTGTGGATCTTCTCACACCAGTCAATGGTCATCTTTCATGGCAAGAGAGCTCCTTGGGGACAAAAACACTCAGGCAGCCTTTGTATCAGCTCTCTTATGGGCTTGTTGATCCTTGTCAACTTGCAGCTGGCTGGATCCAAGCAGACCAGATCCTCATCTAATCCAAGGCAGAAGCTGATCCCCAGCTCACTTTCTGTTCTTGGATTTCTCCATGTCTTTATTTGAGTATGGTGTTCTTCTAAAGTGCCTTAAACTTTTGAGTAGTGGATATTTCAACTGCCAAATAGATAACACACTTCTAAACCGAATGCTCGCCAGGTTATCAGGTTTCTGGCAGATTTTCTAAAGGTCTTGTTAGCTCTTGCTGGTGAGTTGATTAAAGGATTGTGATTGAAAGGAAAGGAGCACCCATGCTTAGCATGGGCAGTGACCTTGAGATGCTTTTTACTTCATGTGATATTAAACATCTGAAACATCTGGAGATGTGTCAGACCTTGGCCCCACTGAAAGCCCAAGAGACAAAACCTCACCAAAAGGAGAACTTTGACTGCCTGGACCTTACAGCATGTGCCAAGCTTTATCTCACAGCCCCTGAGTTGTATCCCCTTGAAGAGCTGTTTTATCTGCTCTGGTCACCAATGAGCCACCCTAAATATGACTGGGTTGTTATTCCACATTCTTGGTGATAATTTCTAGTACAGCATGTCCCAAAATACTTTCTGTAGCTTGGAAGTTCTGCTTTTAGGGTCTGATCCAATACTCACTGAAGTCAATAAGTCTCCCTATTGATTTCAGTTGACTTTGGATTAGATCCTTATTTAGGGGCTATAAATACATCACTGGAGGGGAAAATCCCATCCCAGACTCCTTGACAGATTTTTTCCCCCCCAATTTTCTTTCTCACTCTCCTGTGTTTTGGTCAAATGAAATCTGTTAAGTTCCGTTGCATTTCCTAATCTTTGCTGTTCTGACAGACTTCAGGCCAGCAAAAAGACAAGCTTAAAATTATGGAAATTAAGTGCAATTTTTTATTATGCTGTCTAAGATGTTTTCAATAAAGCAGAGAGAGATCACTTTGCCAGATTGGTGTCATGGCGTTCCAAAGGTTTTGGCTAGTTAGCAGACTTCCAGTAAAAATACATGTTGCTCTTCAGACCTCTTGTGGGTGATCCACACCTCTCTCAGAGCCTCCTCTTATTGTTTTGTGGCTTCAAATGGAAGAGAGCCTGAATTATTTTGGACCTGTACTAAGAGTTCTCAGTATTATTAATAGCATGCTGAGTGAACTATGTAAAATGCTCCGATTGGCCCTCCTGCCTTTCATATACCAAGCACTTAAAAACCAAATAATATTGGAGAAGACATGACTTGATGGACCAGCTTCACACAGAGCCAGAAAGTAGGTGATTATCTGGAAGAGCAAGGTGTTTCTGTGAGAAATAAAGAGCATGTGCTGCTCCTGAACTGTGGCAAGCAGGCTGAAGCTGCTTTCAACCTGACATCCAACACACATTGGCATTGGAATAATGCTGCACACAACCGTCCACGTGATTCTTACTCCTTTTTCTTGGAGAAAGGGACTTCCCTATGTTGTTTTGCTTTCAACCTCCCCAAAATGTTTGTTTGTTTTTTTTTTTGGTCCTACCCATTCCATTTTCATATTTTTATGATATAGAAATTAATCACCAGAAGCTTTGCGACCAGCAAATTATTTCTATCACATTTTGGAGCTATTGCAGAAGACCAAAATACCAGTTAGACAGGGTTTATTTTAAGCATTCATAACACAGATGCTAATTTTGTCTGTATTTAGTTATTCTGATAAACGTTATTATCAGTATGTCTAAAACCTCCGGGTTTTTGTGCATGTGACCCATAATCATGTGATTTTTGATACATGGTTTAAAAAGGGGAAGGTGAAAGCAGAGGAATGTAACAGTTGGAATTAGAAAGGAGCACAAAACAAAAACCCGGACATTCTTCTGTCTAACTGCTGTGTTGGATGGATTTAAAACAGAATTTTCCACCATTATCCAGGGAAAAGAATCTGAAATGTAATAATACTTCTGGCACCACCTTTTACAAATAAGGCAACTGCATTCACTTAGTAGGCATTTAAAATTCTGCAACAAGATACTTGTAGAACACTTCAGAGACTGCAGCTGACTTCAGAGACATCCTCACTGGAGTCTGGGAAGCAGCCAGGATCACTGGAAAATATTTACGAAGAAAGCAGTATTAGTATGACTTGTTAAAAAGCCCTAAACAGCCAAAACAAAATGCTCAGCTCAGTGCTGCTCTCCCCATCCCTGCCTAGAGGTTCAGCCAGGTTCTGCATGGCCTGGAGAGGTTTCAGTGTGTCCAGCTGGCATTGAGGAACCTCAATACAAGCTCAGCTCCTTCGTGTTGAAGGCTGAATCTGATTTTGGGCAATGTTTGTAGCCTTCAGTGTGAATGATAGGAAGGAAGGTTGATTCTGTGTATTTTGATGCATCCCTGGATTCCAGGAGTCGTCCCTGTGCAGGTGTGGGAGAGATACAGAACATCAGTTTAACTGATAGGGCCCGAAAACATTGAAGCTTAAGGAAATGTCAAAAATCACTTTCTGCACAATTTTCAAACCACAGAATCATGGAATGGTTTGGGTTGAAATGTTCCTTGAAGACCATCTCATTCAAACCCACTTTGTCATGGACAGGGACACCTCCCATAGACCAGGTTACTCAGAGCTCCATCCAGCCAGGCCTTGAACACTTCCAGGGATGGAGCAGTCACAGCTTCTCTGGGCAACCAGTGCCAGGGCCCCACCATCCTCATAGGGAAGAATTTCTTCCCAGTATCTAATCTACCTCTACTCTGTGTCAGTTTGAAACCACTCCCCTTGTCCCTTCACCACAGATCCTGATGTAGGGACCCTCTCCAGCTTCCTGGTAGGACCCCTTCAGGTACTGGAAGATGCTGTGAGGTGTGCACACAACCTTCTCTTCTCCAGGCCGAACAGCCCAGACATCCTCAGCCTGTTTTCTGATAACTACACTTGAGAAAAGTGAGGGTTAATTTCAGCTTCAGATCTAGAGATGATACACTTATTAAAAGCTTGAGAGCAGAGAGAATACAAAGCCACATTGACAAAAAAGGGCTCGGTGACATCACAAGCACTTGTGACATCAGCAAAGCTTCCACAGTGAATTGCTATCTTTGTCTGCATGGCAGCAGCATTGCTGAGAGCACAATGCTTCGTATGAGAGAAGGTTTTGCTGGTAGCCTGGAGAATGAAGATTGAATCTGGGCTCAGTCAATGCTCACTTAGCTGGATTTGGGGTTTTTCACTAAGCCTGTGGAAGATACAGGTAGCACTTTATTGAGTTCAAGTGTGATATTGAGGGGTCTTTGCAGAACTGTGTGGTGAAGTTCTGGGGCTCAAATATCGTTCTCAGCTATAATGGAATTCAATTATAGTGCTGCATGGAAGTACTGAGTTATTTACTACCTCCTAATGATTAATTTTTTATAACTATGTAAAACAGACATTAAGTGACCACATTAATTGTTCATGAGGGAGACAAAAGAGAATCCTTTAAGGTAGATTATTCTAAGAGAAGCAAAACAACTTCTATTCATCATCAATCACCCTGTAATCTGCCCAGTTCTCAGAGAGCAGCAAGTGCATAGCAGAAGAGAAATATTTTAGCACTTCAGGAAATCTGGAATGCATTCAAAACATGGGAGAGAATGATGGCAGTGAAAACAAAATACAAATAGAGTTTTGAATAACTTCTTGCTGCTTCTTTGTGAACACCTTCAAGGGTCTCCCTTCCATTAGAACTATTTTTCTTTCTGTAATGCTCATGTTACATATATTTCAAAAAAATTCAGTGTATTGTGATTCCGGGAAATTCTGAGTCATGAATGTGCTCACAAATATTCAGCCCTTCATGTAGAAAACTTTAACCCCTCCTAAAAGAATTTATCATTAGCAGGAACTAGTATGAAACTATGTAGTTTTCAGAGACAAACATCAAACATTTAAAGATTAAGGTCTTTATTTACAGATTAATCGGAAGCCACATCAAAATAATGATGTTATTACCACAACTACTACTACTAATTGATGTATAGATCACATTGCATATGTCTCAAGGTGCTTTGAAATACAGCCATAAAAATGACACAAAGCCACAAAGGCATAATAAAATACAATTAGGACAAACAATAGAAGCAGAAGTTGTTAGGACAGTCATGTGGAAAATAGCTGTAGTTTTATGAATTACCTTCAATCAGTGATGGGGCAATGGGAGCTGAATTTGCTCCAGCTCTCTTCTTCATTTCTGATGCTGACTGACAATATTACAGTCTTTGAGTCTTCCTGTCAGAAAGTCAAAAGGGACCAGAATCAAAGCATCTCGGATTCATTCCTGTTCATTTTCACATTTCACGGTTGGAGGCTTGGTTTTCAACCAGACTTTCCCTGAAATTAGGTAACTAATTTCCATTGCTCAAGGTCACAGAAGGTGTATCCTATACCTTGGGAATAGTGTGCAATATCAGCAATATCTTTTTATGTTTGAAGCCTCTGTTTTCTAAGCGTGGGTTCTATTTCTCCTCTCTTTTCTTAGGTTTGTTTCCTGTTGTGACAGGGTTTATAAAATGCAGGAATGAGAGTGGAATTTTTTCTCTCAATTATCTATGAAAATGTTGAGTACTTTCATTTTTCTTGTTTCACCAAAAGTTCATTTTTGTTTATTCAAACCTCCCAATTATCTTTTACTACTGAAAGTAAAAATACTTAAATTTCCCACTTGTTGGTTTTGGTTTTTTTTTTGAAGAACACCACAGAAGTGTGGTAAGGTTTGCAACAATATCTTCATAAAAGAGTTCATCCTAATACCTTTCTAGGGTATCTTGTGATACTCTTTTGTACCAATACATCACACATTTCTCAGAAGAGCCCTATTCTTCCATTTGATATTCTGAGCTTAATTTTGATCACTGTAAATGTTTCAGGGCTTCTTGTTGGCACTGAGATCATATTATTCTAGTTAGAGTTTTGTCCCTGAGTTACCCATGTCTCCAGGCCATGTTTTATGCAGGTCTGCTTGCTGTTTCCACAGCCCTGATGTTGTTTGTCAGCTGTTGAGAAGGATGATCCCCTTCCCCTGCCCAGTCTAGCTAGGGAAAATTCCTGTATTAAACCACCTTGGGAGGAAAAGTGCTAAGGAGCAAGATGGATGGAGGGAAGAGCCAAGACCCTGAGCTTTTAGATGCATTTCTGGGTTTTGATTTGTTGTTTTTAATATTTTGCTTGCCTTTAAGTTTTATTTTAATCCATCTGCTAATTCTAATCTTGGATGTTGAATCTGAATATTTCCAGTGGAACAGAAGAAGAATTAGGGTTCAAGTTAATCTGTGCTGTCAGAGTAGTGAGCTGACAAAGGCAAACTTTAAATACGGTGAAATTTTATCATGAACTTTCCTGGACCCATGTCCAAAGCTGACATTTGTGTACAGACTTCCAGCAAGGGAAGACTAATGTGTACCAGTGGATGAAATGGAGAAAATGCATCAAAGCAAAAATAGTACCTGTTCTGCAATAGCTCTTGCTTAATCTGAGCATCACTATCTCTGAACTGGCAGTGTGCCTCAGGAATGGAATGAAATCCTTAAATAACTAAAGGCCATGGTAAACTTCTTTCTGATACAAATGCAAAGCAGTGTTATTGTTATTGTTATTGTTATTGTTATTGTTATTGTTATTGTTATTGTTATTATTATTTCTTTAATCTATGTAATCATAGTTACATGCACCTAAAATTTAAATAACTGGGACAGTAGTGTGCTGGAGTATTTCATGAGACACACAACTGTTCCCATAAATAATAAATTTTCTTTAGTCTCTATAAATTATAGTGCATGCACTCAAAGTTCAAATAAAACTGGGACAGAGTAGTGTGATGGAGTAGCTCATCAGGCCCACAACCATCCCCATAAATAAAACAAAAGGGGAGCACGAATGATGGAATTTGAGATGTTCTTGTTAGACAATGTCACTTCCTGTATTTTGGGAAAGGCCATAGCCATGGTACAAGCCCAAATAGAATGGAAGAATCTTTCTAAAATGCTGATGTAGCAATGAATTAGCTTCTTTAAAATGGAAAAAAAAAAAAAATTCCATTAATTCCAAGTACTGTATAAAGGCAAAAACGATTCTTGGGTTTGCTCTGCTGCTGCTAATGCCATGTAAATTTTTAACCATGTTTCAGAAAGTGCAGACATTGCAAAATCCGGGGAAGGTTATCATCTCATACACTACATTCTTCCAAGCTGGTGAAAAAAATGCTGGGGTAATAAAGGTTTATGATTCAAGTCAGAGACATGACAGCAAATATATGATTGCAAAACGCCCCAGCTCTTGTTCTGTACTCATTCTCTATTAACAGACTCCATCTACCTGTCATAAGTATCTGTTCAAGCAACACTGCCCAGGACAGGTCTGAAACACTTGGAAATCCATGGAAAAACTATCTGCTCTCTTGAGTCTTAGCCCAGCAGGCTGAGGCTTCATCTGTGTTTTATGGGTCTGCTTTTGCTGCCCCTATCGAAGGGCTGTAATTAGACGCTCAAATGAACCCATCAAATAATTGCCAATGCTGTTCACAGAAGCACAGAATCAGCCAGGTTGGAAAAGACCCACTTTTGAGAGTGTTGAGGTGGCCCCTGAGGTCCCCACGTGAGCTGGAGATCTTTTGGTGGTGGGGAACAGGTCAATCCTTGAAGTCATCCAGGTGTAATCTGTATGTGCTCCGTGTGCCAGCAAATAAGCTTGAAATGAGGGTTTGGATTGTATTAGAAATTGTCTCCTCATTCTGTGATGACTGTGCTTCATTTTATTCATTAATTAATTTTTTTTTAGAGGGCAAATAAACCTTTTACTGTCACTGAAGAAATAAATCCCTCTAGCAAAGGCAAAATGGTTTTAAAAAAATCAGAACAATCTCAAAACAACAAAAGAAACAATCCTAACAGTGGGAGGTCAGCTGCTGGGATGGAGTTGTGTCATCTAAAGGCTGGGGAAGAGATTCAGACTAATCTACCATAATGCCATAGCTGTGAAAAGACAGTGATCCTCCATGGTAAAAACATTCCTTGGGATCAGGGAAGCAAATAAGAATAGCTGCTGGTGGGAGTCAAGTGTCCCACTGCCTTTTCCTGGGATCTTGTGGGGGCCACTAAGCCGGGAAAGGATAGAGGGGCTGAAACATTGCATTAGCTGAGCTGACCTGTGAGAGTGTGTGCAAGTTCTCTGCTGCTCTGTGCTCAAGATCTTTCCTCTGTCTCAAATTTTGAACTAATATTTAAAATTTGGAGTCTTTTTTCTTACAACATTTTTGACCTGTGCAGGGTTTTGTGTGTTGTGATTTTAAAATTTTTTTTAAGCTCTGCAGATTTGGATCCTGTAAAATGTCAAGTGAAGAATCTGGCGACTGTTCAGACCGAAACCTGTTTGCCTTCAAGCCTTTGCTGAAGGGTTCGAGATCATTCATGTAGTTGAATGCTAGCACATGCTGAAATACTTCCTGAGTCAGGATGGCAACAGGGTGCAGGGAAGAACAAGCAAAGGATGAAATCAGAGCAAATGATTCATGGTAATTTTTTTTTCCCAAATGGGGAGCTGACCATAAACATACATACCAGAGTTTCTGGAAAAAAGTGAGACTTCACTAAAATCACTTTTTTACTGAGAATATGGTGGTTTTGAGAGATATTTTGACAAGGATCTATCAAGGCAAACAGAGCATTCTTATTTCATTCTATAACATTGCCAATTATAAAAATAAATTGAGAAGAAACTAATTTTGACAGATCTATAAATTTTGTGTCAGCTTGTAAAAGTATGTTTTCTACTGCTTTACATATTTAATTTTGGATTTCCTTGTAGAAATTTAAATGTTACCATAGTGCTACTGCATTATCCTGTCTTTTTCCTGGTAAATTCTATTCCCTTGTTTCTCTTATTTAATTCTAGGGGTTCTAAGTAAAAAATTCTAATGTCAAATGACTGATAGAGCACATTGGAATCATTGACTCCAGGCTGGTATTTTCTAGAACAATGCAGAAAGTTGTTTTGGTCTTAATATTTCTGGGATAATTTCCATTTTTTTCTGACCCCAAAACCTTATATCCTCATCATTCTCCAATCACTATATTTTCTATTAGCTGTAAAGAGAAAACATGCCTGAATTTCTCTTTGTAAGGTTATGTGTCTAGAACTAGAATCAGATGTTGTGCTTTCACTCCAAACTTGTACATAGTACCCTTGCAACGTAATACTGCACCCCTTTCATGTCAAGATGTCAAGACTCTCTCTATTTTTACTTTCACCTATATGAAAATGTCATCAGGGCTAAAACTGAGCTGTTTTTCACACCCCGTGCCCTATAAAACATAAAAACATTACACTCATTAAATTTTACGGAAGGAATTCTTCTTTCTTATTCCACAGCAAGGAACGTTTTGTGGTGTGGTTTTGGTGGTTAAAGGGCAACAGCAGTTTGAGGACTAACACCCCGTTCTTGCCTTACTAAATCAGGGATATTTCACTTGTTTTGAGTTACAACTTTGTTTTACACTTCAAGAGTGCCCTGGAGAATACTTGACTCAAGGAACACGGAGAATGTGTGTACATGTATGTATGCATTGAAAGATAACAAGGGCATGATGAAACATGTGGGACATAATGAAATCAGAATTTTTACTGCATAAATAATGGCAAGTTCAAATAACCAAGATTTAAGAAACTGGAAAAAATAGTCAATATACTTTGTGAAGAAAGCAAAGGAATATCACGGCAGTGCTATGAGACTTCATTGGAATGCAGTTATGTCAGCTTTTTGTGATGTGGAGCAGCAGGAAAGTTTGAATAGTTATTGTTTGCATGTTTCTGAACACACCATATTATTTTTATTGTTATAAAATAAAAATACCTGGTGATATAAATATAATATCCATTTTAGGATAAAACATATCGAAAATTATTCTTCATTCTGAATGTTTCACTTATTCTGCTGCCAGGCTTGAAAAATGTATTAAATACTATGGCCTAATCTCCATAGGCATTTTGGGAATAGTAAGCAATAGAAGCCAGGTCTATCCAGCATATTCTTTTCCATTAGAGGATAAGGAAATGCAATGTTTTCCTGGACCCCAAATTATCCAGTGCTCTCCCTAAAACTTTTCCTCAAGCAAAGCAGCAGCTCTGTCACTGTGATAGTCCAGACTTCTGTGCTCTGACTCCTGAACATGTCCAGGACTTTGGGGTTTATTACTGGTACTATGGAGTCTGGGTTTATTCCAGCTCCAGATACCAGCATGTTGAGGATCTCTACTTCTAGTTATGACTTGAAATAAAAACACTGTTTTTCAAGGAAAATTGCAAAAAAAATTGTAGATGAATCCAAAAGATCTAAAACCTGAAAGGGGAAGAATACTTCAGAACACCTGACTTCTGCAACTGTCAGATGTGCTTAGGCTTGGTTAATGCTGTTCCAGGGCTTCATTTTAGCAATTCCAATTAGACTCTGCCTTTTGCTAGAAAATGTAAACAGTGTTGTAGCATTAAAGACCTGGAACACCACACTCTGAGGAGTTAAATGCCACCTAAATATAGGAATTTAAGACTTAGTCATCTAAATTAAATGTTTCAGCTTTCTTTGCAGTCGCTGGAGAGGTGACCACCTTTGCAGCCTTTGGGTGACACCAGCTTTTCTCTCCTGAATATAGAAGAGCCCGATTCTCTCTCTTACACTGGGTGGTTAAGCTGTGGATGTGGGGAGCAAAAGGAGAATCTTTGGCAGATGGATCAAACGCTGCAAGCACCAGATCAGCAGGTTTGGCCGTGTGCCGTGAAGTTGATCCCTGGGCAGGAGGTGGCTGGGACATGCAGAGCAGGGGTTCCCTGCTCCACGCCTGCTGTCCTGACATGCCTGAGCATTGTCAGGGGAATAGCTGCAGGTGGCAGCTTTTGGGCAATGGCTGTGCTCGAGGCAGGACCTGGAATCTCTGCTCCTCTGTGGAGAAGTTGTTGGATTTATATTCTCTGCAATAATGTAATGAGAAAAAACATCTTAGAGACGTGAGTGCATCAACTGCTGCATTTGGCTGTGGATCTGCTAATTTAAGAAAAGTATTTCTAGGACTTTATGAAGTTGCTATTAATACCTGATTCTTTAAAATTAACTCAGTGATGTGGGCATTTTTAAGAGCCATTAGAATCTATTGTATGTAGAGTCTGGTTTTTATTTTGGAACACTTTAAATTGCATGTTAGTGACCTGGGGGACTCTATTGGGCGCCACTGTAATGTTTTATATTACCTCATCAACCTTGTTTTATATAGTTAAAATGCTATTTGCTCACAGCTAAATGCCAGGAGCTTGCCAATGTGGCAACTGGAAAATACTGCCCCTGTGCAACTATCACAAGGAATTGTTGGCTTCCCCAGGCATCAATGACAAGGATCTTACTGCTAGGGGAGTAAAAGGCCAAGGATCAGTGGGATTGACTTGGGCAAGCTTAGGGTACATCCTCAGTGGTGGTATATTGATGTTCTCCCTGCTGAGAGTCTGTCCCAAAAATGTCATTCCCCTGCAGATCTGCAGCCACCTGTGTGCGTGTAATTGTGTGTGAAACACATGAGCAGGGTGCAGTTATTGCTGCCAAGCCAGGCTGAGACACTTAACTCCACAAAGGGATGGGGTAGATTAGTCAAAAGACATTGTGCAGTCATACATAAGCTCTGCTTTATGATACACAGGGATACAGCATAAGACCAGGCTGCACATTTCGAATATACACGTGCTGCTTTGAAGAGAATCTCAGTGTTTTCTGAAACTGATTTAGGATACTTTCTTTAAAATCAAATAACTGTTGCAATTTCTAGAGATCACTGTGCCTGAAAGCAGAAATATGAGCTGGACATATGTCAGCATAGAAAAATAACGTGCCTGTGCCTTCAGCTCTCCAGTATGGATGTGGCTTGTGAGGATGATAAAAGTGCCACAGTAACAGCAGAAGGTAAAGGTCCCTGTTAATGTCAGTGGGAGAAAGAACACCATCAGCTTAGAAATAACTCCCCTCCTTGGTCTGCCATACAAAGCTTGTGTAACCTTTCACGTTTTTGTGCTCTCTCAGAGCCTAATGAGAGGTTTAGTGAGAGTCCCTCTACTGACTCCAGTGATCTTTGGATCACTGCAGCTTCACATAATGCAAATTTATGCAGCGAAAGCAAGATTAATGTTAAAAATTATGCTCTGCTCTAACATTCAGTTGCTGGATTTTATGTCACTTAGTGACTTACTTATGCAAAATTCCAGACTGTCTGATAACACTATTTTTTGGAGCTGAAACTCTGAGAAGAAATAGGGATAAAGAAAATACCAAGGCTTAGTTTCTTGCAGCAAAGGTATTCTAAAGCAAATAAGAACACTTCTGCTTTGTGACTAACTCAATGATTCTATTGTAAATTCAGCTTTAGGATATTTATTTTAAAAGCTTCTGCTGCTTAAATGATTTTCAGTCTGTGCTGATGCATTGTTGCTTTATCTCCATAGTTTATACAGCTGTCAGATACCTGTGGAGGGTCCCTTATAAATCAATTCCCCAGTAGTAATGTGCAATTGGCCTGAAGGGAGGCTCAGGTCACTTAATCTGAGAGGTGCAAAGAGGCATCTTATGTATTGTTTGGTTTTATTTATTTTTGTAAGGCTTAAGGCTACTTGAAGCTTTTGTGAAGTAAAAAGGGAGGTTTTAGCCTGAAGGAAATACTATGAACTGTCGCTAAATCATTTTGCATTTTCTCAAAACATACCTTTCTTTATTTTGAAGTTCTCCACTTTTACTCTGGTCACGTGCCTGTCTCTGCCAGCTGCTGTAGTCAGGCCTGGGAAAAGGATCTGGATCCTGACTAGGATTGTCTCAGGAAAGCACTGTCTTTAAGGAAGCACATGAAGAAAATGCTGTAGGAACCTAATTTCATAAGTGTCTGGGAAAAGGAGATTTGATCTCTTTATTTCCTAAATAACTTACTTTTTATGTGTGTCTGTCTATGCAAGCACATATGTGCAAGCAAAAGGAGTCAAAAGGAGGAGAGGTAGAAAGACTCTCTGGAAAATTAAGGGATGACTTTCCAGCATTTGTTTTCCTTTTTATGATAGCATATTTTATTTTATTTTGTTTGGCACAGTATTTTCTTGAGAACTACTGGTCAGAGGCAGCATTTGGCTTTAGTGGTGGGGTGTGGGTGTGTGCATGTGTGTGTGTGTGTGTGACCGTTTTACAGATGGAAAAATGGAGGCACAGGAAGATAAAGACCTGCACAAAGTCCTGTGGTGAATCACTGGCTCAGCCATAATTAAGGTTTTCCTTCTTACTCTTAATACTTCTTAGATCCAATTCAGCCCCTCCTCTCAAACTCAACTGCCCAGCAGGTTTTTAAACTGAGGAATGGAAGCCCAGGTTTAAAGAATGCAACCAGACTTTTATATAATTTCTGGTTGGACTTCAATTCCATACTTGAGCAAGTTTTGTGTGTGTAAAACAATATGGATGTGCTTCAGATCCTGCTGCAAAGCTCAGTGAGGTAGTGGGAATCTTCCCATGGAGTTCTCTGGGATTTGGACCAGACCTCAGAGTCATATATAAAAATTATTTCAAAGGGAGAACCATGATGTAAACACAAACCATTTCACATCCATGTGTCACAGGAACCTTAATGTGCTCTGAACTTGAATATCTATTGTTCAAACCTCTCAATGTTTTTCCTTTGTTTCTGTGGGTATTGTTTGTACTTTGGAGACCGTATGTGTGGCTGCAGCATCACCAGTGAAGTGTGTGCTTTTTAGGAACTGAATCCCATCAGAAGGCCACAACTTGTGCTAATTTGGCCTCATAAATGTCACCCTGATACATAAAAAAGACTATAAAAATAGGAAAACATATGTACTAAACATTAACATTACTTGACATATAAATACTAGAATCCATTCCCACACACTCTACAGAAGATTTTATTGTTATCACAGTTTTCTTTTAGGAGTACTAAATCCAATGGTGATGAAAATAGGTTCCAAATTCCATGTTATAAATAAATTCACATCTACTGGCAGAATAAGTTTCTGCTTTGTGACAGGGGAGCATTTAGCCCTTGATGTTAAAGTCCAATTGCCCTTTTGCCACACTCTATCAAATGGGACCAGTTCTTACTTGTGATGTTGACATATGAGAGAAAACTGGGCTGACCAGTGGCAGGTATTGGTAAGATGAGAAATAAAGAAGGTTTTCCATCCTTCAGCATGTTGCAAACACACACTACTCACTGTCCACCTTAGTGACCTTTGTTCTTTGAGTAACGCTGTAGACTTAGATTATGACATACATTTAAATACATGAGCATGTTTCAGTAAGCATTAAATAACGTGTGGTATTAGTTCTGCAATTTTTATTGTACGAATTGATCTAGCAAAGTATCTGAACTGAGCTCTAAGTATGTGAAGTCAATTAAGCTGCACACACACTTGTACTTGAGAGCACACATGTTCTGGTAAATTAGAAACACAATTTGAGGCAAGGAGGCAGATCTGGAGTTTGAAGCAACTTTTTTCTGACTAGTGTTGCAAAACATCCATTTTTTTTCCTTCTTCCTTGAGGTTCTCTTGTACTTGCTGCTCTACTGAAATTTTTTTTAAACAAATATTTGGGCACGAAGGAAGGTCAGTGTGGGAGGGTACCTGCCTCGTAGCCCTGAGTAGGTGAAATCAGCAGGATTCCATGGTGGAGATGAACTTCTTGCTGCTGTTGTACAAACACTGTGCTTCCCCACAGATGTAGAGTGAAGATATTTTCGGATAATGGCTTCATAGAAAAACCACGCAGGTAAATTCAGAGCTGTACATAAAAGCCTATTTTGGTCCCTGTTAGAAAGTGTTTCCAAACTTTCCTAGTCGAGGTCTGTGTTTTTCAGCTGATTTAGTTTCTAGGTATTTCAAATACTCCAAAAATATTAGAGCAAACTAATTCTTTCTGACCTCTGGAGAAGGAGTAGGGATGATTAATTCCACAATGCCCTTTTGTAGTGAGTCAGCAAGTTTATTACTCATTTGGTTTTCGTACATGCTTTTTTTTAGTGAATGGGAATTTCCTCTTTTCTCCCTTCTCACACCTAGTGAACAACCCCACAGCTGGGCAGGATTCTCTAAATACCTTGGGCAGTCCTAAAACCCCCATATTAAGTCATCTTTTCCTAGCTGAATTGCCGGGTCCTAAGGAATATCAAAATGTACAAACTCCAAGAAAGTGCTCACATGTTGAGTCCATTGCTCCCTTCATTTTTACTTCACTATCCCTTGAATTTAGAGGTCAACTAAGGAAAATGGTCAATACTTCTTTGTGTGTATTTAGTCTTTTCCTGAAGTAGTAGTTCTGCTACGGGCAGTTATTTCCATTCTCACGTTCTAGGTTTCAGTTCTCCATACCTCCCTGTATATTATTTTCTTGAAGGGAATTAATAATCCTCCATAATGCTCCTTGCTGAGGTTGTTGCTACTTTGAAACAGTTAATGTGAATAGTGAAAAGTCTTTGACCTTCATCAGGGGTTCTTCCTGCATGCTCTGAAAGAAGCACTGACTGCAGGAAATGTGGTGATAGTTGCAGTTACCTTCACAAATTAAATTTTCTGACACTTGGTAAATCATGGCTGATATGTCTAACAATGTTAAAAATGGAAATACTCTGTTTTCACAAAAACTGTGCAAAGAAATGTAGGCACTGTATATGCTCACTAGAATTCCTTTTTAAATGTGGGTCGATGCTCTTCATTTCCCACTGACTGTAAAGCAAAGTGGCAAATTAGACTATAAATTGGGTTAGAAATTTCCTGCTTTTTAGATTTATTTTCAATGTGCTGATGTAAATTCTTATTTTCCCCAAGCAGATGTTTGAACACACTTTTGATTGAAAAATTTGTGATTGACAGCTTTATTAAAACATGTAACAGCTTTTTTAATGTGAATTATTACTTACTCCTCTTTCTGTATCTACTTTAGCATAGGGTTCTCATAGTTACTTCTTTTACCCAAGTTAATTGGTGTAAGGTTTTGTTAGTAAATGGCTTTTTTCCCTGCACACTTGGACCCATTCCGCAGTGCAAATGATGGTGATTATGATGATGATGATTATCATTATCATTATTATTGCTTGATAATAAGCTACACAAAATCTAATTCTAGGAGAAATTCTACCCCATTTGAAACCTCTTCAGGTTCAGTCTTTTTCATGGAGCAGGGTTTCTACATGTCCTAGACAATCTATAGATTTACTTGGGGCTTGAACTTTCCGTCAGAATTTGGGACTCCTCTGGGATTCACTGTTAAAGTTTTCTCTACGTACTTTTGAGGTGAGAAAGGAAAAGTCCCCTCTGTTTTGAGCTTGGTTGCTTCATTCTAAATTAAGTACTGAGATTAACAATGACTTGCTTCTATGCCCATTGCACCCCTGGACTGCTGTTTGAAAAGTGAAAGATATTCTACTCACTCTGTTACAGTCCCATCTAGAAGTATGAGAAGGGGATTTCTACAAGAATGCAGAAGTGGTGTAGCTTATTAACACCTTTCTAGTTAGAATGAGGAAAGGGAAAAAGGGAGAAATGGTAAAATGCTGAAATTCAGGGAAGGGAGATTTCTCTAGTGGTAGACACAATAAATATGTTTGTTTAAGAGAAAAAAGAAGCCAAGAGGATACGCATGCCTGATGCCAGAGAACAGCCAGTGTGCCTGACACACTGGAGAAGCTGTTTCAGAACAATCCATCCATGGGAAAATATGACCCTTAAAATATTGCCAAGGTCACTGAAACCTACAGTGATTTGCTGAGTAAGGGGTTCACTGGGCAAATGAGAGGTGCCTGGGGTGGGATGCTGTCCCGGGACACGCTTTATGTAAGATTTTCAGAATTAAAAATACAGGGATGAATTTATAATTCATAGCTTTTCTCTTTGTTCTCTCTTGCAAAATCCTGCTGAATATCTATAGGAAAAAAAAAATCCAGAGGGAAGAAGGAGTTGTTACATATGTACTGAATAAAAGCAACACTGGGGGAAATACCCCCTCAGTAGTTTTTAAGTTAATTTCATATTAATTAAAACTTTTTAAAAATTGCCTTGAAGAAGTTTGACTGAAGCAAAATCTAGAATTAGGATAAATCATGGAATTGTTTCAGGCAATGAAAGGAAAATCTTCATTTTTATAGAAGAAGACCTTTTGATGGAAAGCCTCATGATGGGAAGCCTGTTAGATTAGAAAATTTACAAAAATGGACTTTTGCATGGAATACAGAGGATGCAGCTGAACAGAAAAATAAAAGTAAACTTTGCAGAGTGTACTGTGGCGAAGGGTGATCTGTAAGGATTTTTGGCCTCATGCTTTCTAAGATTTGGTGCAAATTTGCTTTGTGGCTCTTTGCTGTGGCCTGCAGCCTGTACAGATCTATCAGAACATTAGAGAAGAACACGAGCTTCTTCTATCACATAGGAGAAACCCAGAATTCCATGGCAAAAGCAAAGAATCCAAATCAAAAGAAAACAAATGAAAATCCTCAGCATCTGCAAAGAGCAGGATTTCACTCAAGGGAACTGTGTGAAAAGTGCACTATTATCTGTTGTGAAAGTTGCCACAGGGATGGCTGCACTGAATAATTAAAGCCTTGCAGTTTTAATCTACTTTAATTATTAAATATCTTTAGCTGCCTGTAATTCAGTGTAAGCCCAGAAATGTAAGTGTTTGGGTGTATTTAGTCTATACTGGCACTTTGGCCAAGAGATAAAATGTTGTCATTGGTTGTCAGTGTACAAGTTGGATTTTTGGTGGCGCTTGTACAGTTTTCCTGAGCTCTGGAATCGCAGAAGTTTAGATTGACCTGAGGTTGTTATTCAGATTCCTGTCATGAGCATCCCACCTCACTCCTTAGGGGAGGTATGTTGGCATTATAATGAGGATATTAAAGCTGGGCTGAGGGTGGCAGAGTCTAGCCCAGCAGGCACAGGATGGGAATTTTGGGAAGCTCTTACCTTTCCAAGTGAACCATTGTGGTGGCAGGTCCATGTAGGTCAAGTAGCACTGGAGTCTCCAAGGATTCCTGTTTGAATCAACAGATTACCCATGTGTTAGCATGAGCAATGTGGGAAAGACAGCTGGAATCTGGCTTGTAATAACTAGGGCTGCTGGGAATGGTATCCACACACTCAGTGGGAGAATTCATGTGGGGAAGTAAAGCTTTTTTCCAGGATTTGGCCCCTAATTAGATTAATGAATATTTTAGCGTGTGCTTTGCAACAGTTTGAGTGTAAAGCACGTGTCTGCGTATTCAAATCCCAGGGATATTTGAGTATTTCCTTCTCTTTTGAGTAGCACTGCTATAAATACAGAATGTCTGCTCATTTCAACAAAGGGGTTTTTGGGTTTAAATCAAAACAACAAAAAAATCTGACCTATACTCTTCCACTTTTTATTTTTCAAGAAAGTTCCTTCTAAAAAAAAAGAATTTTTGTAGTGGTGAAAATGCAAGCTTCGATTATTTTCCTTTAGGAGATTGGTGCAGCCACTGCCCATCAACCCTCTCTTATCACCAAGACCCACTGCTAAATTCTTTTTAGACACTTCCACTTTTACAGAAGTTTCCTTGCTCTACTTTATCACGAAAAGGTCTTGGCTTGAAACCAAGAGAGCCATTTGGATTTAAAATTTGACAGGTTTAAAAAAAAAAATCTCATTTTGAAATACATAAACCCATACATAACCCATTAAGTTGTATTTTGAGTAGCACTTTTGCTCCAGCTGAGGTAGACGAGCTGGAGCAGTGTACTCAGCTGTGGAGATTCTGCAGCTTCGGGGGTGAAAATCACAAAATGTCCTGGAAGAACACTGCAGTGGGATTAAAATGAAAAGGATTGGGAAGTACTTGTGCAACACTGGACCAAGAGCTGATGTGAAATGCTGGTAACCATGAGAAAGCTGCCAAGTTATCTTGCCATTAAGAAACTTTTTTGTGAGACATCGGTATCAGCCCACTGATAAGGTATCACAAAACAAATGCCATCTCCACCCTTTGCATCAGCAGCTCTGGCTCAGTGGCCTGAGGGACAGCAGCAAGTGGAGGTTGCTGAGCTGAAAGGGAAAGGTGTGTTACAGGCAGGGTGATATTTGATAAAGGAGGAGAGAGAAAATCATGTGAAGATGTTGTTCTGGCCTGGGTTCACAGAGCTGAAATGTGTGAAGGCTCCCACTAGGAAATGAGTGTTTACACCTCCCTAGGCTCAGAAAACTGGACGGATAAGATGCCTTCCTTTTGACGTGAAAAAGACTGAAAAGGGAGTTGCTATTTTAGACAATGAGCAGCTGTTCACTACGGCCCAAAAAGGGCGGGGAAGAAAACACAAAGTCGTAGGATGGGTTGTAGTTTCCCTCCAGGTTTTCTGCATGCATCATAAAATTTTCTCCTGATTTTTTAAGCAAGGAGGATGAAGGAATATTGCATTAACCCGAGCAGCTTAACTGGCACATGTGTTCATTCATTTGGAGAGTTTCTTTTCCATCGTTCCATATGCAAACAGATTGGCATTGTTTTAATGCTAAGTGTTTTCTTTGCTAATCCTGCTGAGATTGATGCATGAAATGCAGAGCTTTCTAGCCAAGTGCTCTTAAAGGAAAGAACCATGGTCCATGAATAATAAATTTTAGGCAAGACTAAAGATATAAGATGCTGTTCAATCCCAGGCCAAGTGGTTTCTCCTCTCTGAACAACAGCTGTAAACATAAATTGTGGCTTCACTCACAGATTTAGGAGATTTAAATTACACGATTTATGCCGGGGAATCTTGGAGCCATGGTATTTATATCTACCTTTCCCTCCTCCTCAGCAAAATCCTACCTTTTATCTTTGGAATTCTAAAATTATGACTTCCTAATAATGCACAGAATTCAAAGAACAAAATCTTGCCCTTGCAGAGCAGTTGTCTCGAAAATAAATATGTAGACTATGTTAACTAAATGGTCTGTGAATGCACAGCCCTGTGTTCATCTTTCTCAATGTCTTACGAGGAACACTGTTGGAAGTCTTCTCTTTTAGCTCATGCCTGGGACAGCCAGAGCTCCGTGTCTCTGTGAGTTACAGGCTCTGTGTCCAAGGAACTGGTAGCAATAATTACCCAGGTTTTTCTATTAATTAAATATAAAACATTTTGGTAGTCTTTCCCACGAGGTCCCCATCAGAGCTACTGGGTGCTGCGCTCTTAGTTTGGTCCTCGCCTTGGATCCAGACAGAAATTCCATCGTGTTGGCATTTGCTTATCTAAAGAGTTTATGTGCATATTCTGTGCTCTGTTCCTTTTTCTTTTTGTGTTGGGAATTTTTGAATAATCAAATTTAATATCCAATTAAAGGGCATTTTGTGGCCCTTTTAAAATTTCTCCTAGGGTGCCCACTAGAAAAGGTATCGTTGGCTTTTCTAAATAGTTGAAATAAGAAATTCTAAATCCTTTCTATTATGGTTTATTAGGGTCTCTGTGGTTTTGGTTAATTGTCACAGTCTCATTTACTGTAGGTGGAGGAATTTTAATGTATCAAGCAAGATGGTTTATTAAATCAAAAATATTTTATGGGAAGTTGCTATAAGCTAAAGGAAGTAGTGTAAAATGCACTCTTGGGGGCCCAGCTTTCTTAGTCTCATGTAAGAAACAAAGAAAGAACATCTATGAACTAAGAGTAGAAAACTCTGGGTCACAAACCAGCACTTCCCCTTCTTTTCGGGGTTGCTCATGTGCCAAAACTCCTAATTTTCATCATTGCCTACAAGAGCAATGCTGAGCTGCAGCAGACCATCCCAGTGTGATGTCTGGCACATTAAGGAATTGCCCTGTCTAACCCAAAGGCAGGATTCCGCCCCAGTCAGCCAGAAAACAACCAAAGTTCCTGTGAATTCAGACCTGGAGATTGGTGGTGGTGAATTCACAGTTCCTATGGAAAAGGGACTGGGAGAAAAGTCTGGTGTGTCCCCAGAATCTCCTGGTGGGACCTTGGCCACGAACACCTTGGCTGCAGTTTGCTTTTCCAGGTTTTCAAACAAGCTGCTGCTGATAGGAAGCAGTTTGTTTTATCCAGCTTTTGGAGGGCAGCAGGGAAGGAAGAAAATAATTTACTTTTTGGTTTTCTGCTTAAATTAAGGCAGTCAGGTGGCTTTAAATGAGAGTGGGGAAATCCCCACTGTAGGTGCACATGGTCCCACTTGACCCATTTTTCCTAATGCACTTAAAAGGGGGTTATGTTTGTTTTTAATGCATCCCTTCAGAATAAAGGAAAACTGAGGGGGTTTTGTGACAGCCTGATAATTGAAGTGCACTCTCCTACAGCAGTGGCTTTTCAAGGAGAGTGCAGGTGGGCCCTACATCTCCAGACAAAGAAATCTGTCCTTTCTTTTACTTCTAAAGGAGTAATTATTCCTGAATGTTTATGTTTTCCTACATCTTTCCCTCACATGGTTTTTGCTTTGTAACTCTGTAGGTATTTATAGAGCCTTCACTGCTGTCTTCTGTGAACACCTCCGAGTGAGCCTTGAGCTTTATCCTAGAGACTTCCTATGGAGTAATGAAGAATTACAAGAGAGATATGACTTCTTTAAGGTTGTATGGGAAATCTATGTCCAACCTTGGAAGCAAGTGCTGCTCTCTGATCCCAGGCTAGTGCCTGCTGCAGTGAAGTATCTTTGTGTTCCACAGTGTGTGTCATTTCTTCTTGATATTTTTCTACTCGGTAGCTGATGTCATCTGCTTTTTTCCTCCTCAATTATGCTTCTAGCATAGAAAATAATTGCAGGGAGCAAGAGATAAAAAGCTTCTGAGAATTCCCATGGATTCTCTTCTGATTCAGACAAGTAAAGATCCCTCTGGCATCATTGGAATTCTCTTGCCTGCTGCTATTGAGAAGTCCTGAGGACTGTGTACAAAGAAATAGAAAGGCTGCATTTTAGTAGTGGGAATTTTAACAGTACAGTCTGACTCAAGTCAGAGACACTATCTCATCTGGGGCCCAATCCTGATGTCAGTACAATTCAGAGGGATAAGATCAAGCCTTGAGCTGGTGGTGCAGTGACAACAGCCCTCACACAAAACCTTTGAAGGGACTCTTTGTGTTCAACAGGCGCTGGCAAATTGAGTCCCACTTGTAAGCACAGAGGGAAGACAGAGTTGGTGAAGTTGCCAGGGTCTCTGATAAACCCAAGGACAGAACATAGCAAGCTTCTCAGAAATCTATGAAGTGCAGTAAAAGGGACAAAAAGGATATAAATGTGTTGAAGATGATGTTTCCGATGGGAATGGGGCACACTGTGTCCCTGACAAGGCACCTGGAAGCCTTGATCCTAAAGCTCCAGTGATTTGGATTTAATCTATGTGATCTACCTATGGGAGCACCCTAGATGGCATTTTTCACCTTCCTGTGGGTAAGATGTTGCTGCAGGGGAAAAAGTACCACAGAACTTTCCAGCAGGATGAGCTGAGCAGGGAAACAGGACAGAACTGAGGGGTTTATTTGCCTTACTCAGGTTTGAAGCTGGCACCAATGACTGATTTCACTTGTGGGTGAAAACCAAAGGCTGTGGCTTTTCTTTCATTTTTTTTTTCCATTTCTTTGCATTGGTATGTAGGTGGCTTCAAAAGTCTCCTCCCTATAGTGTAAATCAGATTTTTGGACTGTTGTAATGAAAACATTGAAATCCTTTCACACACCTTGCAACAAAAAATGTCTTATTTAAAAGCTGCCTGCTTGGTGCTGGAAGGCCACACATAAAATACCAAATCCCCATATTTATTGTCATCTTGGCTTTGCTTTTTCTTCCCTATCCTCTTGCATACATCACTGATAAATTTCTGTAGCAAGCACGGGGAACATAACCCCACATATCTCTAAAAAACACCAAATGAAAACACTAAGGCAATTCAAATATGCAAATGAATCTCTAATTACTTTGTTTGTGGACAGTTAGATTTGAGTAGTAATATCTGTTAAATCAGTTTGGGAATGTTGGCCCTGTACCATCTACAGACACATCAGAGCAAGGACTTGCACTGAAATCAGTCACACTGCAGACACAGCAGGCAGGACTCCATCCATCTTCTGGAAATTGTGATCCTGTGTGCTAAGCTTTTATGTAAATTTTGCTTGAATTGTTAATCAAAGAAGATACTCGCCAGCTGCTGCTCTTCATGGTATAATCAGCAGCCTTTAAAGGGAATTCCATAAAAGAGAAAGGCCAAAACTGTAATTATCTCATAGAAACAGAATTTTTCTCTCATGAGAACAGATTTTTTTCCATTGAAAATGAATCCATTTGCAAACATAATGATTGTAATTCACATGAAGAAATTAATTTGCAGTTACATACTCAGCTGTACCTGTCACTGCCCTTTAATTCTGTTCCCAGGTCTCTAATGAGTCTGGTGATCTATTTTATGTGAAAAAAAGATTCTCTGCAGAGATGGAAAATTTTAAATTAGCTCCAAGGGTTGGACATCAAACACCTAGTTGGAGTTCCACTGAACCTTCCTCTGGTTCTTAGAAATAAGCAATTTATAATTGTAATGAAAATGCTAGGTAAAATTACAGAACAGAGGAGTGGCAGGGATTTTTTAGAAGGAACAAGGTTTTTCTCTGTTATTTTGAGCTCAGACTGTGTATGTGAGTACACACTTTATAAATAATATTGTGCCTACAATTCAAAGCCAGGCTGATTCTCTTATTCACACCATACACACATATACAGTAGTTCAACTCATCATGTGCAGATGGATAGTTGGGAACTGAAAACGTAGATCAAGGTGAATTTTGCTATCAATTCTTCCTGTGAGTGTCAGATAACATCTATGCACTACTCGATAAGGATAAAATTTCTATATTCTTGCACAGCTCAGGTTTCTAGGCAGCTGCTATGTAAAGCCTAAACCTGATGAGAGAGAGCGACATGCCAGCTGAGGTAAAACCAACTATGTCTTGTCTTGAAGAGGTTTTCTTCAAGTTCTGTCTTCCTGCACAAGTTCTTAAGCTCAGCAATACTTGTCAGATCGCTCTCTCTAGATTAGTTTAACCCACATTACATATGGCAAAATAACCCCACATTACACTGGCAGAACTCACTCTGCTCTTGCTCTTGCTTCAGTTGGGTTCTGCCCTGGAGTCCAGCTCCTCTCATGCTGTAAATCTGAGTATCTGTCACCCTGGGGGAAGAGTGTAGACATTTGTCATTTCTTTTGTTTTCAGGTTCATCCTTTGCTGGTATTTTATTGTGGATTTTTTTCTCCCTGTTTGAGGTCTGTTATTCTCCAGCTTGGGCCTGCTGTTTGGTTTGTACCATTTGCCCCCTGTGCCGTTCCCAGGGAAAAGGGACATACTGGTGGGACACATCTGCACCTTGTTTGCTCTTTCCATATTTTATCTTTTTTATTCATGCTGAGAATCATAAAAACACAAAATGGCTTTGATTGGAGGGGACCTTAAAGATCATGCAGTTCCAACCCCTCTGCCATGGGCAGGGACACCTTCCACTAGAGCAGGTTGTGCAGAGCTCCATCCAACCTGGCCTTGAGCACTTCCAGGGATGGGACAGAATGTAACTGAGGGGTGATGAATGTTTCAAGTTTCTGAAAAGAGACATAAATAAGTTTGTTTGTTTTACATCCTTATTTCATAATTGGAATTAATGACTTTTCCTGGAAGATAATCAGGCATTGAGCAATGATTATCTTGGTCCTTGGTTAGGATTCTTGCACATTCTGATAACAAGTAAGGATAATTTCGTTTTACTTGCTGAAAAATTCCTTTTTCGTTTTTTAAAAAACTGAAATCCAAAAAAGAAGCAAAGCAAACAATGTACCCCACACTCACAAATGCCCAGATCTCTCCATATGGTAAGTTTTGTTTTCTTGGGCTGTTTGCTTTGCAAATTTATTTTCAAAATATGAATTATCGCTAAGGCTAAAAAATAAAAAAAGAACAAGTATTTTTAATTTAAGCTACTGAAAAATACTCTTTTCATCATAATTCTTGGCTTAAATAATGAGATGAAAAGTGGTAATTCTCAAAATAAACATTTTGAAAAATTAATTTTTAAAAAGGAAATATTTATCGCCACTTGTCCACAGGTTTTGCTGGAACAGAGATGTATTTTGATGTAGTATGTGATGAATGTAAAGAATCAGAGAGAATTACGTGCTATTTATCTTGAGGTGAAAAAGAAATATCCAATATCTGGCAATGCAGCAATAACGGCAGATTATAAAAACATCTTGAAAAATAGCAAGTCACATGTACTCTATAATTTTTTTTAAGAAAATATTCCTTGTTTTTTAAATTGTATGAAGCCTTTCATAGTTGTGACACAATCTATCAGCCACTTAGACCAGGTTTCTTGCCTTTGTCATACGAGACGTCCACCATGGAGAGTTGGGTTTTACATGATTTTTCAAAAAACCTGAGAAGGTGTAATTGGAGGATGATAGAAAATGCAGTTTGTTACTGAAAGGATATGGCTTATTCTCTGAGTATATGACCGTGAGAAATCTATGCAGATAAATATGAATGAAACTTGCAGGCAAAGAGTGTTTCCAGACAAATTTTTCAGCACTATTTTGCTGAAAAATTAATCTTAGAATTGTTTGCAGTAGTGGTAGTTTAATCCAATTTTCCTGTGAGTTCTCTAGATACACATTTCTGTGAACCAGTCCTATCCATGAGCATTTTCTCCTAAATTGCTGAAGGAATGTGTTTTAAAAACACTAAAAGCAATTAAAGCAGGAGGAATTTTTCTCTTCATTCTTGGAACCCCTTATTGGTAATGTCAAAGAGGTTTATTTTTCCTGAATCTAATGATTAACAATAAACCTATAGAAACAGCAAGTCCTACCTAAGGGGTCAACAATTAGTGAACTGCTCATAGGTTTAGACAGATGGAAGCAGTTACAGCTCAACCATGGGGCAGGAGAAACTGAACTCAATGGCTGCACTTCCAAAAAGACTGCGAGATATAAAATACTCCACCTATAAAATATGTAGTAAAATATTTACAGAATTCCACAAGATCATTCGAATCTCAATATAAAAAAACAAAAAAGGGTGTGGGAGGGGAAATAAAACCTGCCTCTTGCAAAGCTTGCTGCTGATACCATGGAAGAGAACTCCATTTTCCTTTTCTTTTCCAGGAGGGAATGTGCTCTGAGTCACAGGGTACTACAGGGCAAACATCCTCATGGAACAAAGGGTGTTCCTGACACAAGTGAGAGCAGTTGTCAAGGAAAAAGGCTACACAAAAACTCACCTGGTTCCATTGTGTAGAATAATGTTGAAGCAACCTTTATGCATTAACTTGCTATCAAAAAAATATGAAATCTAAAAAAGAAGATTGTCTTAAAGCCTGTGGAAATGTAACCAGTGAGCTAACACTGAGTAATCCTCCTGCCTCTGCCAAACTAAGCATTTCCTATCTGATAGGTTAAATTCTAAAGATAAATGGTAAACACCAAGCGCAGCAGCCTAAAAATACCAGGTGCTGATTTGAACAAAACACTCAGTTGTTTGTTCATACCTTCAAAGGGGTGTTTTTCAAAGTGTTCTAGGAGCGCCAGTCCCTTCCCTAACAGTGAAATCCACAATGATAAATTATCATCCCTCTTGCACAGGTGCAAAGTGAGCTTTAGTTCTGTTCATAGGATACACAGTACATGCTGTGAGGGTCATTGATGAGGGTGTATTTTGCGGTGTAGCATTGATGAGCCATGTTTTGCTGTGAGCTGGGGTGTTCAGGCGGACAAGCCTGCAGGATCAGGATACCTAGTGAAAGAATATTGTGGTGGCTGTCTTGTAGCTTTCTGAGAAGTTCAACATCACTCCTAAACAAGAGTAACAAAGGTGAATGTGAAGGAGTGGCCAACAGGAATTGCTTCCTTGCAGGTTATGGCATGATCCTTCTTGGTTTTAACCCTTTCTTATGTGTTCAAGTGTTTTCAGAGCGGTATAAGCTGTAGGGTGATGACAGCTGGAATATGATCCCAGGGCAATGCTTCTGCCCACCTCCCTCAAGTCTTGTGATGAGATTTAAACTTAGTTCCCTTCTTCTTCTGGAGAAGAGAAGGTTGTGTGGAGACCTCATAGCAACCTTCCAGTATCTGAAGAGGTCCTACAAGGAAGCTGGAGAAGGACTCTTCATTCAGGAACTGGAGTGACAGGACAAGAGGGAACCCATGGGACAAGGGACGGCCTGAGAGTAAGTTTGGAGTAGATGTAAGGAAGAAAAGCTTAACTCTGAGGGGAGTGAAGGACTGGTGCAGGTTGCCCAGACAAGCTGTGGCTGCTCCATCTCTGGAAGTGCTCAAGGCCGGGCTGGGTGGGGCTTTGAGCAACCATTACTTGGTCTAATGGAAGATGTCCCTGCCCACAGCACAGGGATTGTAACCAGATTATCTTTAAGGTCCTTTCCGGTCCAAATGATTTATGATCCTAAATTTGACAAGAATTTGAAATGGAATCTTAATGGCCAAATGAAACCGTAAGCAGAATTGTCTCCTTAATTCTGGGACTTTATCTTGATTTTCAAATGCATTAGTGCTCAAAAATACAAGATGGTGAAACCCAGACTCACAGGGTGTTTGGATACCTCCTTCTTCCTTAAATAAACAGGAGTCGACCTAACTCTGAGACTCTTGGTCCGGGTGTGCTCTGTCAAGGAGTCCATTGAAAAGTTACGGTTTACCTTCAACTTAATAATGCTTTTCTATCAGAAGAAGCAGCAGGACAGAACAACAATTAAAGTAATAATTCCATGAGGTGTTCAGTTCTGTACAATGTTTAGTTCTGTTTCTAAGACACTGTACAGGCTGTGGCAGGGAATTCCCACTGCTTCTCTAGACAGATGGATAACAGCTCCAAACAAATCCAATGGTCTCGTTTTCAGTGTGTCACGGCCACCACCCTGTGCTCCAAGTGACTGCACTGAGCTGAGCAGAACAGGGCTACAGCCCAGTCAACTTTAAGGTCCAATCCCACAGTCAATGGGAGTGTTGTCTGTTTAAGGACTGCAGAATCTGGCCTGTCTCCGAGTTTTTACAGGTCAAATAACATAAGGGAATATTTTAGTCTGAACCACTTCCTGAGTTCCTGATGAAGAATGTAGAGTCAAAATATAATGAATGGTGACTGCATTCTGCTCTAAACAATAGCTTCTATTTACCAAACAGTGTGTAGTGTGTAAATTAAATGTGAGATTTCCCCCCGGTCTTTTGACTTTTTAGAAACTTTTCCTTCTTAACACTTGGGATTTGGACTGACTACAGAATTTCCTAGAGATGTATATGGATACAGTACTGAAGGATTTCAGAGATGTTAGGCTTCCTTGCAAGGCAAATTTCTGCATGATTTGAATACCACACACACAGAGCAAACACTGACATAATCCATTCTCTTTTACTCAAAATTAGTCTTCTAAATTAAAAAAAAACACTCCATCACACTTTGTTGCATTTTTTTGAACACCCTCCCAATCATTGCTTCCTCAGTGGCTTTTTTTCTCAGTGAGAAAACAAATGGCACGGAGAGACAGCACTTTGATTGGAGTGCAAGTCCATTGCCTCTCCATGGCATCGAAGTTGTGTTTACCAGCTTTGGTTACAACACTGTAAACTCTGATATCCTTTTTATGGAGGTAATGAGGGAGTTCCCTAAGTACCTTACAGAAAGATTTGTGACCTCCCTCACTTCAAGATGACTGGAGATGCTCTAGTGGACTCTGAGATTTTGGTTAAACTGTGTCTGGTTAGTTTTCTTCAGGGATTTTTAACTGTTATAGTCTTGCAGGTTGTATGAAAACGGACAATATATTTTTAGATTTAACAGAGCTCTGTGTGTCACTACACACTGCTATAAATTTAAGAATTAGTGGAAATGACTGCACAAACCTTTTTCAGAGTGAACAGGCAGAACTTCAGGCCAGCTTTGCACAACTCATGAAAAAAGTCGAGTTACTTATTTACTGAATGTGTATTTCAAAATATTACACAAAAACATGTAAGTACCAGGCTAGCAGTTGCTTCATTTCATGAAATGAATAATGATTGCATTAATGGAGAACTCGTGCACTTGAAGGTGAGCATGTGTTTAAGTACCTTGCCAAATCAGAAACAGTCATTAATTTTAGCTGCCAAACTATTTTTGTGGTTTTGGACTGCAAATTGGAATACCCAAAGAGATCACATATCAGTATCCCATGGGAACAAATGAATACATAAGAATATCAATGTCTTCTTGGACTTAACACAGGGGAAAAAAATGAGCTGTAGATCCAACATCTGAGGTCACTGTAAAGGGCTTTGGAACAAAAAACATGCAGGAGACATGCTTTGCCTGTAGTGGTGTAAAGCCAACACTGTCCATAACCTTTCTGCAACGAATCCAATTCAATTAGTATGAACTAATATGGGATTCTAATATGGAGTTCATCCATGGAAGTGCTCAAGGCCAGGTTGGATGGGGCATTGAGCAACCTGGTCTAGTGGGAGGTGTCCGTGCCCATGGCAGGGTGGTTGGAAGTGATGCCTTGGTGGGGCTACCTAAAAACAGAGGCTAGAGAAAACTAAGAGAATAAAAGCAGGTATTTATTGAAGGGCCTTCAGTAAGGTACCCTCTGGGCAGACAGAGCCCCAGGGCTACACCCAAAATGGACGCCGGGTCACGAGTTTCTCATACTTTTATAAGTTTGATCCATTTGCATATCAGGGTTAATTCCCCAATTACAGTTTCAGGTAATGAACTCATTTACCCCAAGTTTGTTTCCCCCTTTCAGAGGCTTAGTTTATGTATTTCAAGGCCTGAGACAGTAAGGTGTCCTTGAATCCAGGCCTAGAAAGGATTTGTTTTCTCTGACCAGGATGAGAGAACAGTAGCTAGCAGGCTATATGGAGTTTTAGAGTTACACACTAAAGCAGTAAAGGATCTGAAAAATATAAAAGCTAAGTCCTAAGGCATCAGAGGGAGATGAGCTTTAAGGTCCCTTCTGACCCAAACTATTCCATGAGCTTAGGGTGAGTCAGTTAATATTAATTTTCCTCTTAATGTGTTTTCTTGGTAGTGATTAATTCATTTTAAAAAGCCTTCAGGATTTACCATCAAGTTGGGAGCTGCAATTTTTTGCTAGAAAAGTCTGGAACCTTCCGTTCAATTTTTGCAATTCATGGCAGTCCCATGGGTTGTAGTCCCTGTAGTCATTATTCACATGACCAACTCCAATGGCTTCAATAACTTTACCTATAGTAAGAAGTGCTCGGCACCCTCTGGAAATGTCCCGTGCCTGTATGGATATGGATCTTCAAGTGCTCTTTCAGAGGCACCATGTGAGTGAGGCAGCTGAACTACCTGTGGCTGGCACAGGCATGTGTGCCCCTGAAAAGCCCTTCTTTGGAGCTTAACACCAATATTTGTATACAGAGTGTACAATTTCATGTATAAATGTAGTTTATAAATATATGCTGCTACTTCCAGACTACAGCACAAGTTTCTTCAGCGTAGCTTGGCTTTGAACTGTAATTTGATTTTTGTAACTGATTTCCAGCTGCAGTGTACAGCTTTAAAAGACCACTGCAGTAATGCTGAGCTGCTCAGGAAATATTTTAATATCTGCATTAGAAGGTAAAATAGCAAATTAAAGGACAATTTTAATTGGAAAGTCAAAACCCATGGCTGTTTCTTCAGTTTACAGCAAGTAAACACATTTTCAGGTGAGAAGTGCCAAAACCTGTAAAAGTTTGGAGGAAAAACACTTGAAGCAAAAAGGAGAAACATAACAATAGCAAACACTTTTAAACAAAAGATTAATGACTTCTTTGGGAGACAATCAGGCTCCTTCTGCAATGCACAGCAAAAGAAAGAATAAAAATATCAGTTTGAAACCCCAATTTTCTAACACATGAAGGTTTAGATTTTCTAAGCAGCTTAGTGACGATTGCAAATGCTGTTAATCCCCAGGCACTCCAAAGGCAGTTTGGGCTGGATGGCAAGCAGAGTAATTAAAGAGCAGTTATATGGGCATGCCAGCTTCATGGAGCTGCCAAAATGCGCTGGCAGGGAGACAAATTTCTCTCCCACTCTATTTTTTGATCTTTCA
The DNA here is from genome assembly GCF_017639235.1 of Corvus kubaryi. Taxonomy (NCBI): domain Eukaryota; kingdom Metazoa; phylum Chordata; class Aves; order Passeriformes; family Corvidae; genus Corvus; species Corvus kubaryi. The sequence goes on along the minus strand of NW_024582058.1, from coordinate 2,106,861 downwards.
TCTCTTTTTCCTCAATGGTGGAGAGGTAGGGCCTGAGCATCTTCCTCAAACTTCTCATTCAGATCTTTTCAACTAGGTCTGGCTTTTATTAACACTTACCATGATAGGAGAGGTGTGTTTTACCCAGAAAATGGTATCCAGGAAGGTCCTGTGCTTCTTTCCGACAACTTTGCCTAAAATACATTCAGAATAAGAATGATGATAAATTCTAATGAAAATCTAGCATTTTAATGGCAAATCCAGTGTTTCCTGGAAGATTGCATCTCCTTTACAGAGCATAATGGAGTTTGTAGACTTCAAATGGGATTCTCAAGGTTGTTTCTCAGTACTTCTGGTGAAATTGGTTTGCATGGTGAATATTTTAGTGTTAGAAGGCAGCTTTCCCCTCAAGCTGTGTGTATGTGAGTGCTCAGCAAACACACCACCAAGACAGGGGTGCAGGATGCTCTTTGCACATGGACCAAACTGCTGCTTCCCTGATGATCCACAACAGACACAGGGGATGTGAAAACAGAGCTCTTTAAAAGTTTCCTTGTAGGTCTGGGTATAGGCACCCAGAGATTTGGCAGGGAACTTTGAGGAACCACATTGATGCACATCCATTGGACAGGCACAGATCCGTGATGATTTGTCTGACATAACAGACATGGTAGAGGATTTGTCTGACATAGCTGAGTTATAAGGAACATATGAATGTAAACAGGAATATTATTCTTCTTTCATATGATTCTTTTAATATATAGCCAGCTAACTATGTAATAAAATACCCAGCTTTGAAAGCTGTTTGTTTTCCTTTCCTCCTCATATTAGGCTTCATCTGCTTGTGCAGCTAATTCTTTGGGAAGGATTCTCCCCCCCTATTAAATTTTATAGGTCATTTGGTGCAGACTTGCTACATCAGAGATGTATAACAACATGAAAAAACTTGGTGTTTCAAACTCTTTTCTCATTTAGAGAGATTTTTTGCTTTGTTCTCATGCAGCAGATTACAAAGAGAGGTTTTATTCCTTTATATTCCAAACAGTGGCAGATCTATATTGGCATGGTCTCCATGCCAATTTTCTGTCTGCTGAGCTCAGCTAACTTTTCTAAAGTGCCCATCAAACAATTTATCCAAAGAACAGAATATCCAATATATGCAACATTGCTTAAGATCTTTGATGCCTAATCAGCACAAGTAGCTCTAAACCATTTCTATGATCTTGCCTTCTAAGCTCCTAGTTCGTTGCAGCAATGGTTTCAATTAATCTGCAGTTATCCATTAACATGTCATGTGTCTCTGATTAAATGTAGGCTTGGTTTTCTTTCCTAAGGACTGTAGTTCATTGTCCCATCGGTACACTTGGTGTCATGTGGGTTATGGTGTGGGAGCAGGAGTTGAAATAGGCTTGATTGCCAGAATCTGCTCTTGAATTCATCTCAGTTAGATCAGGATTTTGCTTGAGTTTTCCCCATCTTCTCATGGACACCCAGAATCAGTGCTGGTGCCAGCTGTTGGTGTAGCTGGGGGCGGGAGGGACTGTAACCTGTGCCCTGCTGTCCCTCTGGTCTCTGCTCCATGGCACTGGTGCAAGCTAAAGCACTCAGATGCTGGTAGTGCTCCAATGGCTTTCCCACCAGTCCCACCACTGGAGCAATAAAAGAAGACCAGACTTTCCTCAGCCACTGTGGAGGAAAAAATCTCAGACCAGGTCAGCCCATTGCACCGCATGAGTAATGGGAGTGTTTATTTCTGCATTCCTTCAGGTGCTGGGAGTGTTTTGCAGCAAAGAGATGTCTTTATTTAATTCAGATTTCTTATTTGAGCCCTCTTCAAATACTTGTAAATGACTCTTGGAATGAAAAAGCAAAGTTTTTCACATTTCTACTGAACCTACAGGTGACATATTTGGAGGACTCATGTGGCTTTTTGGTAGAACATTTCAAGTGTATTGCTCTGGCTTTAGGTTTCCTGAGGATTTCCACTAATGGTTTTCAGGCCCTTTTTTGAGGGGATCCATTACAGAGATTCATGTTTTTCCACAGAAGCACAGAGATATTTAATTATTAGGGTAATAATAGCACTGTATTTCCTCATTCCACAGACTCCGTTCAATAAAGGAAACGGCTCCCTTGGTGTGCTGGCATCAACACTCGTTCTTTCCTCTCTCTTTTACTCCAGAACACCACTGTTTTTACAAAACACTGTTATTCTGCTGAAGCCTAATCTAAGGCCTGTTACTGACCAGTGGTGTCTCTTTGGACAGAGGAGTTTCCAGAGAGATGGACATTGCTATTTGAAAATTTATATTAATTGTCAGTTCCATTACACATTAATAGATTTAGGAAAAAAGAATTATCTTGATTCAAATGATACCTGGATGTTGTCCTGTAACCTTTACCCTCTAGGCTGCTGTGATCACTACTCTGTACTGCTCTGCCTCTAGATCCTCACGGGAATGCATCAATCAATCTTGTCTCACAGTTAGCTGGATCACGGCCAAAATATCACTGCCACCAAACTCCTCTTCCTGCCCTCCTGTAGTCCATACAACTCAGCTCTCCTTCTTCCATGTTGTCAAGATCTTTGAGCTTCACACTTGGCACGCTGCTCTGTAGAATTGGAAATAATCTCAGTTTATATCCCAGCCTTTACAAATTAGAAACACATTATGATGTGGGCATCTTTTTCTAGCAAGTGCACAAAGGCATTTGTGGCAGTGGCCTGTATGGAGTGCAACAGAGCAGTAATGCACCTACATGGGTGTCTGCTTTAGAAAAAATGAGAGTGCAGAGACTGAAATGCCACTGGACATTCACAAGAGGGATGTTCAATCAATCATTAAATCACATCCTGCTCCTCAGACCAGGAAAAATTCTTGTCTCATACAAGTGGAAATTAAAGAAGATTAAATGAGCTTCCCAAAGCCATTCTGGACACAGGTATTACATTGAATGTTCTGCTTTAAGGGTAAAAAGTTCTGCCAGAAGACTAAACATTTGGAAGTTGGCCTGAATTATTCCACTTTCTTGTTATCCTCTTTGTAGTAGTCAGTGCCAGGCTTTAGATTCATTGAGTCTCTCATACAAATGGTGGCCAACACAGAGACAGCTCAGGTCCTTTGATTGAACAGTCTATCTAAAATAAAATTGAGATTTAATTCTATAATAAATTACATCCACTCTTAGAACAGTAGCAGGACTGAGAAACAGAGAATTGTGATTTGAGTTGCTGTCTGCTTTCCAGGATCTTGCTTCAGAAAAGAGGCAACAAATGGATCTCAATAAATGGAGTGTAGACATAAATTTCTGAACACAGTCTTCAGGGTGGCCATATGTATGTGTCTTCACATGAGACATGTTGTCATAGAAGGTCCAAATGGATAGTCCACACACATAATGTCCGTTTGGAAAGGCATGCCTGGGACCATCACCTTGATGTACTCCGCTGCACAGCAGCTGATTTTTGTTTGAAAATGACCTTTTATACTGACTGGGGGTCTTTGGTTGCCTGGAGTTGTAAAACTGGTTCTCGGCTAGGTGTTTTGACATGTGGCAAAAATGAAGAGTAATGCTTTATAATCTCCCTGGAATTTGAAATCTGGTTAACTGGAAGCTCTTAGTATTTTCAGGTCCTTGGACGGCAGCCACTGCAGTTACATAAATGCAAAATATTATTGGAATAGGTAGTAGGTGTCCTTCCTTCCTTAGGAATTGCCCCACTTAAAACCTCAGTTCCTGTCCCATCCAAAAGTTCCTTTTAATCTTGTTTTTCTAAGCTATGACTCAGTTCCCCTGCCTTCTCCTCTTCTAGGTTGAATCCAAGGTTGTCCAATTCTTTTCCCTACATGGTCTGGCGCAGTGGATATGATGTATTCTTGTTTACAGTATGCTAAAGCAGAATATTTCTGAGATGTTTACAGGTACTTCCTGCCCCAGAGGAAGAATATAGGATTTCCATCCTCCTCAGCAGCAGCGCCTCGGCCTTACTGGAGCCAAGGAACTCAAGCTGTGTGATCTCTCCCTTCCTGTTTCTTTTACTTGACGCAACGTGGTTGAGTTGTTTGATGTCTACAGCGAAGGATACAGAAACTCCAGCTTGCTAAATTCACCACTTATTTCCTTTATTATGTTCCCTACTAGGAAGTTGTGAGGATTAACCTTTTTTCTTTGCAAGTTAAATGAGGTCCAAGATACACTTGAAATGCTTAGCAGCTTTTCTCTTTCGTATCAGGAAAGCTGGACTCTTAAGTCTGCCTGTCTTCACTTTATGCAAGTTTGGGGGATAGCTAAACATTTTCAAACACTTTTGCATATCTTTCTTCTGGGGACTTTTCCTTGAACTCTTACAGGAGAGTGCTAGGTGGAACTGGCAGCTTAAATACTTAAATACTCTCTTTGGAATTTCACCTGATATTTATTTTCTGCTTAACTTCTTTGCAGAAGAAGTTTTCTGTGTCCATTATTTGTAGGAAGTTTTTTGAGCCCTTCTCAGACTCTAAATCATTCTGTCTACTGTTATTGTGTAGTGCTCTGGGTCACTATTTCTCACTGTAGAGTTCCCCATACGAGCAAACATGGCATTTGACTGATCCTGCCCCACCCATCAAATCCTGCATCTCAGCCAAAGAGCCCAAGGATGCAAATAGCAGGATGTGGCTTTCTAAATACTGAGACTCTGTGTCAAATTGTTCCATGCTAATGGCAAATGTTTTCATTATTGCTGCTGTAATCATTTGCCATCTGTGGCCATCATCATCCTTGCAGCAGCCCAACACCATTCCTGCCTTAAAAGGAAGGTTCAAACTTCAGGTTTGAGCAAGAGGATGGATGTATGGAATTGAAGAATCAGTGCAGGAGTTGGCTCATGCATTTTTAATCCCATCCTGCAACAGTGAAGGGATCAGTCCATGAAGTCCAAACCCATTTTTTTCCTGGTCTTTGACATTCTTGTACATGTAACAAGAAGACCAACATAAAGCTCCAGATTTACCTCTGTGTTCTTCCCCTCGGAGCTGCAGCGCTGCTGCCTTCGGGGTTAATGTATCTCAGGGGAGTATCCTGAGCAGTATCCTATTAAACCTGGGCAGTACCAAATGGATCACTACTTCAGCAAAATCTCAGCTCGTGTTTTTGTATCCATATCTATATCAGCTTTAGGAATGGAATGCTCAGACTAGCACTGCCACAAAAAATAATGTGCATTCATGAGTCGTGGCTGTGTGGTATAGAAACAGTATATATAACACAACTCTGTGGAAAAAGGGTTGGTTTGTTGCACCCCTGCAATGTGGCACTTTCAGGATGCATCAACTGCTTTTATTGCAGGAATAATATATTAAGCTGACTTGTTTCTTTATTTGAGTGACTGCCTCAGCCATGCCTTACCTTGTGGTAAATTTGGGTCAAGCCTCTGATAGTGTTTCCATTATAGTTAAAGAGTCCAAATAGGGTCCTGAAACACTGTGCTACATGTTTTCTGATTGTTTTTTCTTATCTCAAGTGTAGAATAGATTGCTTTGACATTTCCAGAAAGTCTTTCTAAAGCCAGACAGAAAAATAATAGAGAATATTTGATTCTGTTTTTTGGACAGAGATCTAAATGTGTGAGCTTGAATACTTATATGGGTGTGATTTTGGTTCAGATTCTTTTGGCACTAATACTGAAGTATTTGGATTGTTCTACTTAGAACATTCTAAATGGTGCATCCTTTTCTTCAAGTCTGTTTGCTTAATGCCTTTTTTTGTTTTCATAGATCTGACCTTTTATCCAAGCTAGTTCATGCTCCCTCTTGATACTGAAGGAGACGTTTTGAGCACGTTTGAAGGCTACTAGGAAGAAGCTGATAGTGATTACATCTGATATAGAGAAAATAGCAAGGCCTTTAGCTTGCTGCCTGTAATCCTGTAATAGTTTGCCTTACCATACTGCTCTGGAGTCCATATTGTAAGTTGTTTAACTCACTTCCAGATTTTATTTCCATCAACTTCATTAATAGCAAGCATGGTGTTTGTATAGAGGTATCAGGATGATGGATAACCTGGAGCTAATTTGGGAGCTATTTTTTTGACTGAGCCTTAAATCAGGCCTGTTAGTGCAGCCCAACTTCCCTGTGTGAGGGGAATAAAACATCCTCAGCAGGCACAGGTTTCGGTCCTAAGATTGTGCTGCTGTTGGAGCAAGGTCTCTTAGGAAATCTTAGGAAAATCTTTCCGATGCTTCAGTTGGTAGAATTTAGCTGAATTTTGCAACAGCGCTTAAGTGAATCCTGCTGTTCTGTTGGACTTACCTCTAGTGCATTTTCCATTTTGGAAACTTAGAGGAAAAAACATTGACAGAGCACAAGCCTTGGCATGGGTTATGCAGAGTAAAAGGTGAAGGATCCAAAGGAAATCCCAGTTGTGAGGGCTCTCCAATACAAAAGGAAAAGGAAGATCCATTTCAGAGTCTAAAGCAAACTACACGATCCTTTTTGGGTGTTTTAGAGGAGTGTAGGTGGGATGGCTCTCAGAGCAGTATGGTGTCTTGTACAAATATATGGAGAGCTTTAAAAGCTCCCAAATCTGCTGGGTCTGTGCTGAGGGCTTGTGTGCAAGAATATTTGGTGTTTGTGATGAAAACAGAGTGTCATCATAACTTAGGTGAAGAGCCATAGCCACGATGAGACAGTATTAACTGTTAGCAAACAATGTTGGCTTTTATGACTTTCTTCCTCATTGCCACTGGGTTGTGGTTCAGCTCGGTGACACTCATCACCAGATCACACAGAGATGGTCCCTGGGTTGAAGATGATATCTAATAAAGGAGAGGTAGATGGAGGCAGTGGAAACAGCCTTGGTGCAGAGGGGCCTTGGGACATAGTGAGACAGGACAGGTTTCAGTAATAGGCAACTTAAATATGTTCTGAATTAACCAAATACCTGCAATAGTGTTTGCTTGACACAGTATCAACAAGAAGTATAATCTCCCTTTTCTGGTAGATTTTTTTCTCTGTGTTTTCACATCCTTTGTGGCTAGCAAGCACTTCAGGATGGCTTCTGTGGCAAGATTTCATTACTGCAGCAATGGCCAAAAAAGTTAGCTTTCCATCACTTAATTACAAAATACATCACAAAAATCTTTAATTGTTCAATTAAAACTGGGGCCCTCTTATACTGTTGTTCCCATTAGTTCCCTACAAAGGGGGTGAGGTCTTGGCAATGTAATTCTCCTTCTGTTTCTTACATGTGAATGCCGTGGTTTCAAAATCCATGACGTGCGGGACCTGCTTTACATTCTGCTCACAAATGCCTGAGTAATGCTATAAAAATGATGTGGAAAAAAATAATCTCCTTTTCATGCTGATGCACTGTAAGTCAAACATTTGGATAGATTCTGAGGTCAGAAAGGACCATTATGGTTATGGTGCCAGACCTACAGGCCATAGTGTTTCACCTAGTGATTTCCATATGGAGCCTAAGAACTAGGAAACACTTATTTAAAGGAAAATCCACCCTAGTCTTGAAATGTATCAATGCAGTTCTCTAAAAGGGATTTCTTGAGTGTGTTTTTATAAAAAAGTCTAACTGGGAGCTTTTAATGTGAATCTAATAATATCAAATTTAATAAATCATTGTTAGGTGTATTTTATGCTACATAATAAGATGTTGACATAAAAAACCATGGGAGATGGATCCGTAAAAGATCCAATAAGGCTTTTGGATGGATGGCTCACTATGGGAGATTCAATCCCCACTTCTTGTAGCAGCATGTATAATCTTTGGGAGATGGTTCGTGGACTCTGTGCTTGCAATACTTGGCAGTTCCCAAGCAGTTGCAGGACAGAAAAGAAAGCTTTAAAATCGGAAAGCTCCAAGCTTCAAAATATTGGTATAAATCTATATCACGACCACTTGAAATAAGAATGAAGGGTGACTGGGAGCATCAGCACCTCCTTTGTCATGGTAGATATGGCTCCGAGTTAATGAGACAGCTGACATATGATTAAAAATTGAAAGAGATTCAACCTGTCCTTAAGTAACATAACCAGGATTCAGATTTTTGTATATTTTCAGAAATGCTATCTCCTATCCAGTGGCAATTCTCTCAAGTGTGATCGGTGATTATCAAGCATGATTTATCAAGACATTCAGATTCTGTGACTCATAGATGTGTAGATGAATTCCCAACCCCTTAAAACTCACCAGCAGCTTTGTCCTGAAGTGAGGCTCTTATTGCAAACAGGTATCTGTATTTGAAGACTAAGACTTAAATTTTATACTGCCTCGAGGCATTTCTGTGGTTCCCTGGCTTGATAGTTGATATTGAATGATGATAGACACAAATGCAGTTTCAGTGTGTCATAGATTTCCAGATTTTATTTTCATACATGTTTGAGTCCTTCTTGAATAATAGTTCTATCATTTACAACTTATTTAATGAATAAAGAGTGAATCGGAAATTAGTGTTAGTAGAAGCTCAGAGCAAGAAGTACGTTCTAATCCAAAAGGCTAACGATGCTAGAGCTCCATGTTTCCTATGAAATTCAGCTGAAGAGATGACAAAATAAAAATAGCTTCCTAATAACACCCTCAAAACCACCCAACTTTTTTCCCTTGTGGGATGTGCACATTTATGAAGAAACTTGGGCAACGCTAGACTTTGTACAGTCTCTCCAGATCCATAAGAGATGCTATAAGGCTTTTGGATGGAGGAGCACTTGACTTCCGTTCCGATTTCTGTGTGGCAGATGTTGCTGTCTCCACTAACGTGACTCTGAAGTTACTCTTCAAACACTTTATCTAGAAGTTTTAAGGCCAAATGTACCCAACTTGTAACCTTCTGCAGAGTCAGCACAGCAGGACAATTTGTCATTCCTGGAAAAACTCTGTGAGCCCACACGGGATAGCATCCTGCTGGTCTTAGACAGAGAGATCCAATTGCAGGTTATGGCTTTGGACTCTGCGTTTTTTCCCATCCTTACCCATCTTGGACTGGCTTTTCCTTAGGATATTTCTGAGTAACAGAACTTCTAAGAGAGATACCAGAAGACTCCAGCATGCCAGTGATTATATTGATGTGCAATAACTGGGAGAGGCTTTTTGGACTGTTCTAACTCAGCCGCACAAGATTGGTCAGTGCGGAGGGTGACACTGAAGGAGTCTTGCAGGAACTTTCCATCTTTGCTTCCGCTAAACAAATTATCCCTCTTCTGCTTTGGAGGACATGGCGCTTTCTTTGGGGACAACTATGAATCTTATTAAGCTCATCACTGTAATAATTTCTGGTGGAGCCCACAGGCTAAATGTAAGTTGCCTAAATACATGTTGTGTAATTACACATGGTGTTAAGAAAGACAGAAAGGAATGTGATGCCTGTTTGGATTTCCTAGGAAGTTGTTGAGTATCTTTTTTCCCCCTCTTTGCTTAGACAGCTCCCTTATGTCCTAGGGCAGGTTTAGGAGTCTAGATGTCTTTTTATTAATAAAGAGGCTTCCCCATCTTAGGCTTCCTGGGAATTGAAAGGCATTTTCTCATGAATTTTTGTGTCATGACATTTGACAAGATAAAAAAAAAAAAAAAATATATATATATATATAAAAACAGCTGTGTGTTCTTTGACTTTACCCACCATGGCTGGTTGCCATATTTGGTTGTTGGCCTGAAGAGCTGCTTGAAGGACATGACAAGATCGTAGAAATCCCCTTTCTGTCACGCTTCCTCTGGGAAGAAGTTCTTTTGAAGCTAAACCCCTCAGAATAATTCAAAATAGAGGAATTCTTTCAGAGATCCACCATTTTAAATGGAACTCATTGTCTTTTCTTGGGAAGGAAAAGTGACAGCCCTCTAATATCTCCATCTTCATTGCAAATACACGCGATACAAGTCTTTTTTATAGCTGGACTAACCCTGTTACTTTTTTATACTCTTCTTCCTCTAATTGCCAGGAAACATTTTACAGCTCTGAAAGAGTCAGGCACTAGGGTTTTCCCAAACAGCATAGTGCCAAGATATTTAGACCCTAATTCCCCTCACATTACGCAACCGTTAATTGGGAAAGATCAGCAGCAGACAGCTCGCTATGGGAGATTCAATCCCCACTTCTTGTAGCAGCACGTATAATCTTTGGGAGATGGTTCACGGACTCTCTGCTCGCAATACTTGGCAGTTCCCAAGCAGTTGCTGGGCTGGGAAGAAGTACTGCTGATTGTCAACCTCAAGGGTTTAAGCAAATATGCCTGAAACTTCTATTTGTGGAAAGAAATCTCTCGGCATTCTTACAGCACCAAGTCCTGGGAACGAGCACGGATTTCAGAGATCTATACCGGCATGACCCTGTGCATCACAGGATGTTTCTGCAGTTTGTGTTAGGCAGAAATGTTGAATCTGTGACTTTTGTGTACTACTGTTACCAAAGATCCTTGTCCAGGGAAGTGTGGCTGTATGGTTGAAAGAATCAAGAGGATAATCTGAAAGAAACAGGCAGCTGAGAGGGGATCTCATCAATGCCTGTCAGTAGCTGAGGGGAGGTGTCAGAGGATGGATCCAGGCTCTGCTCCATGGTGCCAAGCAATAGGACAAGAAGCAATGGGCAGAAACTGAGGCACAGGAAGTTCCACCTGAACATGAGGAAGAGCTGCTTTACTGTGCAGAGACCAAGCACGGGAACAGGTCATCCAGAGAGGGTGTGGAGTCTCCCTCAGCAGAGATATTCCTGAACCAGCTGGACACAATCTTGTGCCATGTGCTCTGGCGTTATCTGGCTTAAGCAGGGAGGTGGGACCAGATGACCCACCCTGTGATTCCTTCCAAACTGACCCATTCTGTGAAAGAAAAGTCCTCATTGGTAAGCTGCAGGAATAGCAGGTTATGCTGGTACTGCAGATGTAGAGGAAGAGGAAACAGAACAAGTCCGACAAAGCCAATTTTCCCAGTGAATGAGGTTTGATAGGTGACTGTTTTATCTAGACTAATGTAAAAATGAAGCTTGGTTATTCTGCAACCAAGTGAACCTACAGTGTCCTCCAAGATCAGATCCTGACTCTAAGTGTCCATCTATGACTTAATCTTCAGCTTTGTAGAGGACCTAGACCAGTAGATTGCTGGAATAATAGAGAACGTGAAAAATGATAAATATTCCAGAAAATGTGCGTGTTTTTTGGGATAAATTCTCTCCCGGTTTTGCTTCACCTCTTCAGGTTTACATGTCCATCAGCATGCATTCGCACATCCTCTCCTGTGACTGTCTGACACTTTCAGAGCCTTTGCAGTATTACCACAGTAGCTGGTGCAGAGTGTTGTGAATCCTACCCTCACCAACTTCTGCACAGCCCTAATGTCCCTGTTCTCACTAGAGGGACCATCTACATGATTCCGTCCATGGGAGAGTGGAATCAGGCTCCTTAATGTGAATGCAATTGTAAATATGTTTATTTTACTTTCCTTTTATGTACCAGTGATGTGAAATATAAATGGGAATCAGGTCTGTGCTAACCACCTGAAAGTTAGAAAAAAAGTTATTTTTCCAAATTATGGTCTTATTTGTCTGTATTGCTGCAAAAGGAAGTCTTTGAGTGCTGGTTAACTTCTATTTAATTACTTGCCTCTAAGGTTCAAATAACTATGTGGAATTAAATAAAAAAAAAAGGAGGAAAATTAATAATAAAAAAAAAAAATCTTTCCGTGTCTTGCTAACTGAAAAGAAAAAAAAACCCAGAAGGAGTGGTGGCCTGAGGGATCCGGCTTCAAAACCAGTTTCTGATGTGACACAACCTTTCCTAAGAACATTTAGCTCTGCTGCTGCTAATAGCATCAAAATTGTTAAAATGGATTTAAGGGCATAAACTGTTGTCGCTACAGAAATAACAGTAAGCAAGTAATTAAAATGCACATCTTTCTTAGGGGAATGGAAAGCATTGCAAGATACACATGTAAGTCATTCTTCCTAAGTGCAATAGTCCGTGTTTAAAACAGATTTTGGACTTAAAATTCATCAATCTTCTGTAATAAAATGAGAGTGGGCTTTGGTATTGAGAGCCTAAGCTATTCCTTAGGCTTCACTGACAGAAACCAAATGAAAACCAGGCAAAAACTCCTTGCTAAAAGTGAGTCCATCTGGGGCTGGGAGGTAACAAGAATAGGCTACATCATGGGGAAAAGTTGAAGACCAGCCAGGGCATCAACAGGTAGATCATGTTTCCACAGCAAATTTTTGAGTCATCAAAACCCTTTCCTCTCCTAGGGAGAAGATTGGACAACAGTATCACCACTTGCTGTTCTTTGGAATTATGACCACAAGCTCTGGGGACTGGCATGTATCTGATACATAGGAGGGAAATCTGTGCATATCAGCATCAACCTACTTCCACTTCATTATTCCCTCAGAATGGTTGTTTCCATCCAAGCAATTATTGGAGATCTTTTGACTGAAATGTGGGCACACAGGTCTTTCCCCCCAAGCTTAGATTACATTTCCAGGACGCTCTTTATAACCGTGGTCTAGAATTTGTTATCGGTAAGTGCAGGATAAAATTGCACAAAATTAATACTTTTTAACATTGACCTTGATCTTTTTTCTCTCTGTTACCCTTGATTGCCTGTAAGTTGTCTTCCATTATTCTTGTTGAAATGACAGAAGAAGAGGGAACAGCTATTAACATTAATATGCGAAGTAAGGGTCAGGTTGTAGAGGATGAGGAGGTGGGAGGGAGTCAATAGTGTTGGAAAGCAGCAAGAAAGACATTATTTTGGTACAGTGCATAATCAATTTGTGGCTCTCATTCCCCTCATGCTTATGAAGTCTGAAATTTGGTGGGATTCCATTTCTAATTCTAATTCCATCTCTAATTCCACTTCTAATGAGATTGTTCACAATTTAAAGATCAGGAATGAAAGAAAATCATGTTTATAAAGTCAGGGTAGAAGCCAAATGGTTTTTGGGGCAGCATAAGGAGGAATGTGGCTCCCTCTCAAAATTTTTTGAGTGTTTGTCTCCTCTGGTATATCTTGCATCTTCCTCTGAAGGGCTTGTGTTGGTCATGGTGTGATCATGCCAGACACATCACTGGTCCAATCTGGGTTCCTGTAATTGTATTTATTTAGGGCTTGGTTTCAGTTGCAGTGATTTGGAACAGAGCTGTTATTTTGGTTTCAGAATTAAAGATCTGGAATAAATTAATTTGATCTGTCTGCTTGACTTAATCTGTTGGACTGCCCATAACTAGGCAGTCTGGAAAGCAGAGAAATGGCAATACCCACACTATTCCCTGCCCTTCTGGAGAAGGAGCCCCTTTTCCAACGGTAACTTCGCACCAAAGAGGCCAATTTATCAAGGAAAGGAGAGGATTCTGGTTCTCTCTTGCACACAGAGTTCATTTTACTACAGGCACAGCCTACATCCTTCCAGGAAACAATTGTGGAACCTGGAACTGTCCTAAGCAAACCAGGAGACCTGGTCATATTGAACTCTAATACTGACTTTTTCCACTGTAACTCAATTCCACTCTGACTTGCCAAAAGTTTCAATCATTGGTTTCTTGTTTTCATGCATTTATTCTGCAGTGCTCTTGACTGTAGTAAAGAGTAATTTAAAAATATATGAATATGAAAGAGCAGAGGATTATAAACCAGGGTAATACTTGTTCAAAAATTGCATAATATGTCGAGGGATTTGAAACCATTTTACAGCCTTTAGTGATCTCTGCCTGACAATGAATTGAGAGGGTGGGAAATCATTATTTTAAAGATGTACTACAGTGGTTAGCTGCTGGGTGAAAATAAATACTCCTTTACTTCTTGGTAAAGGCAGATTAATAAACTAAATCTATTACACATACAGCATATTTTAAAATCTCTCTGCCTGGTAGCCAGTGAGAGGTCAAAATCAGATTTCCTATCTGCTAGTGCTTGGTCAAAGAAGTGTACAGGGTGTTAATTTAGCTCAAAGATGTCTGGGTAAATCTGTAGGAAGGAAGTTTGTAGACAGGAAGGAGGGGTGTGGATGGGAAAGGCTTGCCCTGTGCTGGGCTGCATTGAATGCAGTCTCAAATCACAGCATATGGATAAGAAAGAATTTAGAAATTAATGTGCAATCTTAAGAATTAAATTCTCTATCAAGCGACCTTCGAGTCTGGCAACTGTTCTGCAGCTGATAAGGAGGGGACCGGCTGAAACGTTCCCATGGAAGGCTCTCGTCCCTGGCTGGCATTACACGAGCTGCAGAGCATGAATCAGAATCTAATTCTGTCAGCCAGTGATAGGGCCTGCGAGGCACTGGCCTGTGCCTCAGCCGAACAATATGCTCCCTTGAGTTATGGGAATCGTAGAGTCCCTTCTGCTTTTTTCTGGTTTTTTTCATTCTTTCCCCCCTTCAGCCTGGTTTTCCCACACTGCCTCCTGTCCTTTTTATTCCAGAGCATGCAGTGCATAAATACATGTGTGCATTAGATCATGTGTATAGTATATCAAAGTGCATTTGGGAATGACTTAGCACAACACTGTTATCGTACCAAGTGGAAGCAGCCCAATGCCACAGGACATATTGACTGTGTTTTTGACAGCCAGGCTCCAAGGATAACAGAATCATGTGTCTTGGTTTGTGGGTGGGCAAACCTTAAAAAGCTCAGTTTGCACAGACAGTGAGTTCGAAGTGAATCTCCTCCCTCCTCCCCCTTTTCCTATTTTTCCAATCGACCCAGGTTCGGTGTCATCGGGCCAGCCGGGCTTTTATCGCCTGTGACAAAGTAAACATCAGTGCGGTGACAGCGAGTAAAAATGCTGTGGGAGGAATAATTATTTACTTTACCCGCACAGAAACTAAACTGTATGAAACTGAAAATGTTCAATTTACTCTGCCTGAAGCCAAATGCCAGAGACACATTAAAACATCTGTTTGCATTTATAACCTGATTGAATTTGCCAATGATAAAATGGATTTTAATATGATAATTTGAGTGCCCAGAGAAGTGGTATTAAATAGTTTGCTATTTTTGCCCCGGGTCACTAATCATTTGAGTCCTAATCCAAAGCTCCCTGAAGTCAAAGGGTATTTTCTTGCTGTCAGGCTTTGGATGAGGTACATTTCTTCCTGGGGGCCACATAAATGTGCTTGAACATGTCATTGGTAGCACAGCAGTTCTGCTGGGTAAGGATTTGTGCTGAACAGAATTTCTGGTGAGGTTTCAACACTTCTGACTTCATCTGTTTTAAAAGAATCAAAATAAACAAAGCAGAAGCCATGGCATGTTATCTTACTTTACATAAAATCACTGAATTGGGGAAAAGGTAACTGAAACATCATTTTAGTTTACTTCAAAGTTGGGTGAAGGTCAGTAATCAACTCATAATCAATTATTTAATTCTCTTTCCATAAGAAACCAGGCTGAAAAGCCCATCAAAAAGCCTTTTCTCCAAATATGCTTGCTTCAACCTGTTCTCTTCTGGATCAAAGAAGATGAATGTATTGTACCACATCTTGGGCCTAGTTCTGAAGGTATTTTGGATTAGCAGTGAATCATCATAAGCTAATGGAAATAGAGGCTTAATGTCAGGTTCTTCAGACAGGTTTTTGGTTAGCAGAGTCTTGTACAAGTGCTGTTTTGTAAGGGTAACCTCATCCCCAAACGCTGCACCAAAGAAACCCCCACCACTCCTCACCAGTGGTCCCCACCAGAACCATCTGTAAATTGAGTTTCCCACATGCTGATGGGGATGGTTGAGTGTGAGAATGTGTGATGTTGCAAACTTGGTGAAGGCTTTGCAGAGCAGAGTGCCACAGGTATTTTGTTGGTTTTCCTTGGCAGCAGTGTGTATTCTTAGAATGTGGGATTAATGAAAGCCACCAGCTCAGAGCAATGGGCTGTATCTGTCATTCAAAAGTGATGTTATTCAAATATTCCTGAGTTTGAATGGCACAGGGGAGATTTGGGACTATTCTCATCTCAAGTCTGAGCACAGTGAAGAGATCGAATTTCTGATGATTTAGGATGGGGTTGTAACTTCAGCTTGAGCTAAAATGTCAGCATCAGAATCAAACTTTCTGGTCAAGAAGTGACTGGAGAATCTCTAGGCAGGTTATTACTCTCTAGTAAAACACTGTGTGTTGATTTTGCCTCTCTTTCATCTTCTACTGTGTAGGACCGGGTTAAGTTTTATAGAAGATGCTGTTAGCTTATGGTGTTGATTAAACTTTTTGATTAATGTATACTGCTAAACTTCTTCCACTCTTCAGATCATTCATCAACAGAATTAATATGAATGTGAATTTCATGCGTGAGTATTTGCCAAATAGTTCAGAGGATTTATTTTCAACTAATGAATTGTTTGCTGCCTACGTATTTTGATTTTGATGTATGATTTTAATAGGCTAAGGTCTTCTATTTTATTAGTACTTTCTAAATAATTATTCTCTGCAATAAAATGAGATAGAAAAATGAATGATAGTTACTCTGAAAAGAAAAATGAGTATTGATCTGTGTAAGTAGTTTAGGATGACTCATTATTTGTGAGGCACATAAACACAAATAAAAGAATGCCTTTGAAACAAGATAATGTAAACCCAAAGGAAATCAAAGCAAGTCAGGTAACTGAATCAGTTCTCTAATAAAGATATATAATGATGAATAATATGCCATTAAAGAATCTGGCCAATTCAGTGTCCTTGCTAATCAATATGTTTCTCGTGAGTTACCTCTCCTAACCAATGTCTGTGGCCACTTTTAACACATGAGCTGGAATCACATGTCACTGTAGACCAGCTTCCAGGCCCTTCACATGGACAAGCTTTTCTCCTGGCTGGAGCCTGCCAGCGAGGCCTTTAGTCCTACTTTAGCAGAACTGGTGCCAAGCACTTTTTTGGTATGAGTGTGAACAGATCTTTACAGGACCCAAGATGGGGAAACCCCATACAAGCTCTGCAGCAAAACCCCATGGAAATCAGATTTTGATCAGACTAAGACTTTAAAAGGAAACAATCTGGGCATAAATAGTTTTCATTTTTTCCCCTTCCCCCTTTCTAATATGAGGCATCCCTGCATAGTTGGAGGGAAATTTCTCAGTAAGCAATTACAGGATTTTCTCCAGCGAACAGGGATCTCGCAGTGTGATGTTTTTCATCTGGCATGTCTTTGTTACTCTCATTGTGGGCCGTTCTACTGAATAGAAGGCAGACATTACTCAGAATGAGAGCGGAGACTGTCTGTTTCTGAGTACTGAGGCTTTATTTGAAAAGCATGCTTTGCCAGTGAGGCCTGCATGTGCCTCTCTTTTATGCTGCAGCTCCAGCCCCTCACATGTGTGTTACAGGGCTGGAATAGTGCACAGATCCTTTGCCTTCCAACAGGCACTAACATGACACTTTTTACTAAGTACGCCACAAACAAGTGAAAGAGGGAAACGCTAACAACTGAATCCACTTACCTGCTGCTCCCACAGTGCATGGAATTGAGGTTTCTGCCAAATGTTTGGCAGAGCAAGAGGTACACTTTCTTTTTTTGAACTGAAGCAGTTCTTTTTCCAATAGAAAATACATAAATGAAAAAGGTGTAACTAAATAAACCTTGAAACACTTTCGCAGCACTTACACACGTGTCAGTCTGCATGGGCTCTGGCCTTAGCTGCACAGTTGGGTTAGCCTGAGCCATGCTTACATTGAGGATTCTGAGTGGTAAAATGTGCACTGTGCAACAGGAATATCCAAAACCAGATAACCCAAAATACCTTGCTCAGTCTTGTCACCTCTTGTCACCGGGGTGCATTCATACTTGGTGCTCTTCTTTCCATCTCTGGGCATGATAATGTGCCATTCATAAAAATTACTGGCTTCATAACATAGAACCAGGGTGTGAAATTGGTGCCACTGTTTGCTGGGACAGCCTAGCAATATAAAACAGCCTCAAAGGGGAAAGAACTTGCCATGATGGCCAAAGTCATGAAATAAATGGATGAAACTATTATCACTCCCACCTCCCTTCCTCTGTTTTTTTTCCATTAAAATTCTTATTTAAGGCAATTTTAAAATAAGTCTCCAGTACAAAGTATAGATACCCCTGGAACTTGTTTAAATCAAATTTGTGCATGCTGAGCTTTGCTCTTATTTCTTACGAAAGAGTTCCTCTGCATCCAATATTTATTTGCAGCTAGAATACGTGCAGCTCCTCAGAGGGTGTGCATAGCATAGCAAAAGAAAAAATACATAAAAATTGGCAGTTGTCAGAGTCAGCATCAGGCCACATGCACAAAGCTGAAGCTCTGTCAGTGACCCAAGAGCGGGTGCAGCACACGGAGGGGATGTGTGTCCCCAGCTGCCTCACACTTGTGCTTCAGAGCTGATCTACGGCACTGATGGGAGCAGCAGCAATTCCTGTGGCCACAGTGACAGTCACATTGGGGTCTGCATTTAGTGCTTTGGCTCTTTCTTAGGAGCAACGGGCAATGGAGTGTGAATCATGCTCTTGAAATATGTATTTTTTTTCTTCTGTGCCTTATTGACACCACAGGTTTGTTTTACTCAGGTCGGTGAATGGTGTCATATTTTTAGTGAATCAATTTAGGATAAGCCTGAAGTCTTGGATCAACTGCAGTGTTTTAGAAGGCAGCTGTCATTCAGACATCTCTGAACTCCCCATATTCTTCTCAGAATACCTGAAGGTGATCCACCATTTGGCCTGAGCTATTTCTCAGATAAGTCACTTCATCTGTGTGACTCATTTAGCTTGTGTGGATGTGTTGAATATAACCTCCTTTTCATAAAATGCTCTGAGACCTTACAAATGCTATCCAGGAGAAAAGTGTTACCTTAGGCAGCTTGAAAACCCGAAGCTGAATTCACTGTAGAGAGGACACATCTAATTCTTGGAGAGGCCAGTGAAGCAGGCAATGTCTAATAAAAATCTCAAATACAGGACTTGGATTTAGCTCAGGTTGCAGTGATTCATGGCTTAGGGTTCCTGGCTCAGTCCCTGGTGCTAGGCACGGTGAGAGACATCCTGCTGCTTAATAATCCTACAACCGAGCAGGATTTCGCTTGGCAAAATACAAGGTGTTGCAGATGGTTTCATGTGCCCACCTTACTACTAAGTAAACAGATAAAGTATAGATTAAAGGTTATTTAAAATGATATTTGAGAATGCCAGAGTGTTGCAGATGGGATGCAATGCTAATAGAGACGCTTAGCCTGTATTTGTTAACTCTGAGATGGAAGGAGCTGTTTTTTACACTGAACTGGAGAATTTGAAGGACTAGCAGGAAGTGATGGCTACAGGATGCAAAGCAGTGGGGGAAGCCATCAACTTTTATTGCTGTTCAGTAAAAATGATCACATTACTCCCAAGTGGCAGAGCTGCATACGTAGAATAGGTTTTCATCTAGCAAGCAACCATGGAAGTGCTGTACCTCACTGTACATGTTACGTGTTCTGTCCATGTCCTGCATCTGTGGCACCTCAGTGCCTTTCCTCTTTTCTTTCTTTTTATTCTTTTCCTTTATTATGCATACATTATTACTGGATGAGTATGGTTATCACTGCATGAATTCAATTTATTTTAAGGTTTCCTTGCTAGAGATACTTATGTGTTGATTGTTCTCAATATTGCATTTTCTTTTTGTTAGAGGTGGGGCTGAATTCAGCTTATGAAGCTAAATATTTCCAAACTTTACATTTTTATTTCTGTGATGTTGTTTTTAGAGTCACTTGTGTGTGTCTCCATCTTAAGAGCTTAAAAGGCCTCCAAATGACTTTTCCTGTGAAGCCAACTGCACTTGGACTCTATGCACCAGGTTTACAAAGGATTCCCTTTCCCCATGCAGGGTGTGTAATCAGGGCTGTGCTAAGCACCATGCAGTTTAGCATCACAGAATCGCACAAACTTAGCATTAACACAGCCTGGGAAACCCAGCAGACCAGTCCACCTCAGGATTTTAGTATTTTTTCCTCCTGCTCAGCTGCTCTTTTGCCAGAAAGCCAGCTTTCTTCAGCATTCCCTGTGACCCAGGTCGCTTCCCCGTGGAGAGTGCTTTGGAAAACCCAGTCTGTTATTCTCCAACACCAGGTTTCTTCTTTACTAATGGAACACATGAACTTGATTTTGGCTGTTGGAAAACTTTACTTAGTTTCATTTTGGTTTGGCTTAAACCTTCCCCTCCTCCAGTTAATGAACATGAGTCTTTTCCCGGGATGTTTCCCTCCCATCTCAGGAGAGGAGAGGTGTCTTGGGTCCGTTGTTAGTCACTGGTGTAGGAGAGGGGAAAGCTATGTACTGCAATTCTCTTTCCATTACAGACTTGAAGGGTGTGATTTGTTCCCTCTTTCTCTTCTGGAAACTGAAGTGTTCATCTCTGCTTTTCATTGGGGAAAGTGTCTTATGGCGAATATTTTAGAGCTGTTTCAGTGTTTCATGTTCAAACTTGGATAGATTAGAGCTTTTTGGGTTTCTTACCCATGCTTGACATCACTTTGGCAATGAGAACTGCTTGGGCCAGCCTGTGAGAGAGTCTGTAGAGAATTCATGCTGGAATGTGCTCCTCTGCTCTCTACTTTGTGATTCTTCCCGGCAAGATGTGCATTAGGAAAAATGTATTCCAGTTTCTTTGTAACTAGCAGTTTTATTATGTCTTGTAAAAAAAAAGGAAAAAGTAAAAGTAGAAAAAATCTTCTCTACTTTTATTGAGAATGCTGTAGTTCTTACACCCCAATTCCTTTAATCTAGCAGGTGCTATTTTAACCAAAGAACCTCAGTTTTAGGGAAAAGATTTATATCTAGAGAGGTAAAATACAGAAGGAGAATAAGAAAATGTTAAACATGTATTCACTGAGGGATTTTGAGGCTTGGGTTTTTGGGGCTTTCAAGGTCAAGAGCACTAGCACAGCTTAAAAGAACTAATTTCAGTAAGGTCCGTGAAGCAGAGTTTTGATACTCCTTACATCTCCAACAGTTTTCTAACCTTATATCCCCAATCAGCAATCATTTTCAGAGATTTATTGGTAAAATAGTTTTGAAATCAAGCCAGGAAGTTACAGACTTTGACTGTTTTGGGAAAGAGAAGGGAGACATTTTAGTGGCTGGTGGTCCATAGATAAAGCATTTTGCCAATAATCCCCTTTTATTGGTTTGAATACAGATCTGAACTTCAGTCCCACATGAGTCATGGTCTCTAACACAGATAGTTTTCAGCTCAGAATTAATCTCTGATATTTAAACTTGAGTGCAACTTTTCACTCAATACTATCTCAAAGGTGAACATGCTTTGCAAATTGCAACTATTAATTTTACAGCCTTACCATCTTGGGTAGTATTTAAAAAGTCTAAAAGTTTAAAAGTGATGCATCAAAGAATGTTGTTGTTGAGGTTTCAGAGAACAGGAACCTCATGCAAGAATACTAATAAAGTAATTCTGTGTCCTTTTAATCCTTTTTCATGATTTAATATGACTTTGGGACTACTTGGGTAGAATAAATTGTATCCATTTGGTGAGTTGAAGGAATTTGTTCTCTTGGGGGAAAAATAGATTTCTGGCACGGTTTTCAAGATGCTGATTGCTGATAGTGGTGTGCCAAGTCAGGTTCTAGCACAGTGATGATCGCTGCCTGTCTCAAGGGAATTTTTTCTCAGGCTAAACTTCCAAGGCAGTTAGCTACTTGGACTTCAGCAGGAATTTTAATACTCTCTGAACTCTACCAGAAATCAACAGGAACTCTGCCTGACTTTGGTTGCCTGTAAGAGCCTGAGCTGGTACTTTAGTGTGCTCTGGACACCTTTGGAAACGTGGCCATTCGCTGTTCCAAATTGACCAGAAGTTTTGGAGCACTGCCCCAAAACAGACACCATGTTTTACTCCGGGAGACTCCTCCATTTCCGTGGTGGGAGAAGGGATGCTTAGACAAATAGTCTGTCCAGTTGTTAAGCATGAGGGATCCATAAAAATGAAAGTTATTATTGCAGCAGGAATTTTCCCACAGCAAAAACAAAACAGAAATGACTTTCATCCATAAAAATATTGCAAGTGAACCACTTGTTTGCTTCTCACCTCTGTTAGCCTGTTTTATATAAGCCGGTGTTCTCCTTTATGAGGACTTAGGCGTGGAGCACAGGCATGTTGATCCTTGCATCCACAGAAGAATTCTATGAGCTAAACACATGTTCTGCCATTGGCACATTAGTGCTCTCCTGCCAAAACCCTCCTCCGTGCTTGGCTTCCGCAGCAATGAGCATGGGTGGAGGAAGGAAGGAACAGCTGGGAGGCGATTATGGTTTCCTGATGCCCTGCCCCACCCATGGCACAGGTTAGCTCAGTTCTGAGTCTCAGGCAGCTGGTAGAAATCCCTGGGAGACTGTCCATTCATCCCCTGCTTTATCTCCACCCAGTACCTGGCACACATCCTCTGCAGCAGGCGGCTGCTGCTGCTGCTGCTGAAGGAATTGCTTTTCCCAATTCCGTGCTCACTCCTTCAGCTCTTTCTCTCTTTGGGATGTTGCTTGGAAGAAGAACAGACTCAGTTCTCTTCTTTGGACTTCGGGAAAAGTTTGATTTTAATAGGACTTGTGTGCCTGGAGTTTTATCTGGAAGCCCAGGGGACCCCAGCTGATTTATTCTAGTTATTTGAAGGATACTGGAACTAATTCCAGTTAAAAAGTTGACGTCCAAGAAGAGCAGAAGACTATTCACTGAGGAGAGAGAGAAAATGTGCTGGGTGAAGCAGACTGAAATTTCCAAAGAACACTGTCTACTTCTGTCCTGTTGGAAAGTTCACCTTCCCCAATACAGAGGTTATCTTGAGCATTGAATGAAGGATAAAGTTTGTGCCGTTTAAAATAGTCCTTGTATTATCTGCCAATAATACACCCTGCCACAGAATTGTTAGCCTTTTACAAGGCCAAAATCAGAATCAGTCAATTTAACAGCCTGTAATATCCCTTTGGCTGATAAATAAAGTATTTCAATACCAACATAGTGGTGAGACCAGTTTCACAGACTAATGCTGAACCATTTTACAGCCTAGCAAAAAGCAAAGGGAATTCTGGATCAAAGGGTGTCCAGTGCTAAATCCAGGACTATAAGTTGCAGTTATCTGATGTCCTGGTGAAGGGCGAGCCACAAACAGAACTATTGGCTGACACCCCTGGAAAGTAGTAGTAATAATAAACATCTGGAGGGTTTGACATACTCATTGTTGCCAGTAAATAATCCCTGGCTCCGAAGAAATTCCTTTGGAGAAGCAGTTTGAGATATGGAGAATCTAAAAGTAATTTTGTAATGGAATGATGGACAATACCCTGATAAATCAGGACCGCTTGTGTGTTGGCATAAATAATGAACAGGGTCATAGGAAAAGGGGGAAAAAGACCCTGGTCAGGTTGGAGCATTCAGGGATAGGGGTCAGCCATGGAGGGAGGAGGAAGAACAGCCAAGTGGCAGCTCATCCCTCAGGGACACCTATGGATGCAGCCCTTCGTTCCTCACAGGGACCAACAGCAAAACCAACGGAGTGGGCTTGTGCAGCCAGGAGGAGAAATGTTTGTACCCACTGAGGATTTGATGTGGATTTGGTTGAGTTCAGTAAAAATCTCCCAGTGACTGCTGAGAGACTGGGATCTGGCCTGCAGAGCTGTCTGTTTACATCCCAACCTGCAAACATGAGTCCACATGCCCAAAGCAGCACTTCACACTTTGTTGTTTACTCCCAGCCATTCTCAGAGAGAGATTCTTTTTGATGAACGCCCCAATTATCTGCTTGCTGCAGCTTTCATCTAATTTTCTGTGGCTGTCATAGCTGTTGGATATCATGAACACTGGTAGTGCTGCTGTCATATATTGAGGACTCCTTGGTCTGGTTTTCTCCTTTCTTTTCCCCCTGCAACCCCATTTGAGGCAATGAGGGCGTATGTGCAGATGAAATCGTTCTCAGGCACCCGGCACCAGCATTATTCTCTTGCATTATAGCCTCATACCCAAGGTATTCATAACGTAATTGAGGCTGGTGGGAGCCCTGCTGTACAAATGGGGCTGCTTCCTTCAGGTAAACCCTGTTGACAGGCAAAAGGTTACTGCTTGTAGAGGCAAGTTCCTTGCCCCAGTGCACATAGTGCTGCAGATACATCATCACATTAGTCAAAAGTCTGTGAAAAGGAGTCTGTCTCCAAGGTTCCAGTTGCTCCTTGCCTGCCTTTGATATTCCTGTGCTTGCACAAGGAGTTTGACCGTTAGCATTACGCAGGCCTCACTCATAGAGAGCTTATTGTCTGTGTCCTTCTCCCAGCAAAGCACTAAGGTGTGGGGCTTAAGCACAGGCGTGGGATGTGCTTCCCATTCAAATAATAAATCAAAAGATATTTGCTGCCTTTTAGCTGCAGTATCAATAACCTGATAAGACAACTTTTACTGAAAGGAAAAAACCAGCTCCATCCAGTGTTTGGGGCTACAGATGAAGCAATTTAGAGCTGGACGGCCACTGCTCAGACAGTGCAGCTCACTACAGCCATAGGGGTTTCCTGTAATGAATCCTAGATGAATACATGCCCAAGTATTCATTAAATGTCAGGTAAGAATAAAAAAACAAACCAAAAAAGGTTTGATTACATCAGTGGTGTTTTCTGCATTTGCAAAAAAAGTGCCACAGAGAGGTTCCAAGGTGTCTTCACTATTGCAAACAGCACTTGCATTCACACAGTCCACTGCCTGGGTTTGTTTAAGAGGCATATTTTTATTTATTTGACATGGAATTTTGCTTATTTTTGCTTTTTTTTCTTTTTCCCCCATTTTGTTTGGCTTTTTTTTTTTTGGTGATATTTAATACTAAATGGTATTGATAAAATTTAATACTTGTACTGCATTTAGTATTCTATGTCTAGATCATGCTCTAAGTAACATTATATTTAGAATTTAGTGTTTTAAAGACAACTTTTTTGAGGAAACCTTCATACTGAAAAAAGTTTTATTTGTTCCAAGTTGGAGCACAAAACATGTTTTGGAACACTGGAATTTCCCACGGGGCAGAGATCCTGTTTTCCAACCAGCTCTGGTATATGGGCTATGAAAACTCCTTCTGATTTGCCCAAAGAGGACTTGGCTCATGATTCCTTCTGAAGTTTATTCAAGGGCAAAAGATGGGGTGATTATTGTGAAGAAATCTCATTTTGGTTCATTCCCAGAAGACCAAAGTAAAAGCCAGCAAAGAGCTTGATGCTGTCTCACCCACCAGCTGTCATTTCGAGCCCAGATGCTCCACATCCCTTGCCAGCTTCTTGCTGGGGAAATGGGAGGAGGAAGGCAGGGCCCAAAAATAAAATAATTTAAAAAAGAAGAGAAGGAAAGTTGAATATTGTTTGCACAAACTATGATTTGATGCAAAGCGGAACATAAATAGGAGCCCTTGGTATCCACATGAGTCATGTATTCCCAGCCTTATGACAAACTGTGTCCAGCTTTGCATATTAATGGAAGTGTGTAATGATAAATCCCTTCTAGCTTTTGGCTATGGGGATCTTTCCATTTCATGTTTTGAGGGATTTCTGTGTGTAGATACGTATGAGGTTCCCATCACTTTGTTAACTAAGCGCAGATTAATGGAGTTGTCCTCGCAACACCTGAGTGGTAAAATGTTACCTCCACTTTAGGGATGCAAACCCAGAGACACAGAGATTTTTAAAGGCCTCATCCACAGCCTGTAAGCATTAGCAGGAATCTTTTCCTTGATTTCAGTGGTCGTGGATCATGTCCTTACTAAGAGAACTGCTGTGATGACTCAGTCAAACTGCTCAGCCAGTATTTGATTTTTTTTAAAACTGTTTTTTGTCCAGCACCAAAATATATCTTAGTATTTATTTTCATCAGAGTATATAAAACTATGTTTTAAACTCACAGCTTTACTCTTGGTGCATTTCCTCTCACAAGAGCAGAACAACAGCTCAGGTCATTGTCTTTCAAACTCTGTCAGTTATAATACAGTGCCTAAAAATGCTGAAATATTTCAAAGATTACTAGTCTTATCATAGCTGGCCTCAAAGACGTGGATATGTAAGAATAGCTAATGGTTTAGATAAAAATCAGTGTGTTCTGTCTTTATCTTTTTTCTGCATATTATGGGTCTCGATACTTTTTCAAAACCACTATTAGGTTTACTAAAAATACTTGATCAAGGAATTTATATGAACATTACGCAAGAAGACAAATATTCGTCGTCCCCAGCACTGGAAATTCAAATTACTTGCTTTACACAATACTGTGCTACCAGTACAGCTTGCATTCAAGTCTTTAACAGAAGTCTAAAATGTGGTTCCTTGATGAAAGCTGGAGCAATCCTAATCTTTCCCTGGTCTTTGAGCTTTGCTGTGTTTAGATGGTTGTCAGCTCTAATGCGAGTGTGAAGTGATGCACAGTGAGCTGCCCACGAGTAATAACTGAACGCAAACACTCCAGACTGAATGGATTTCACCTGATACAGAGGAGTTTTAATTAGAACTAATGGGGTAAAACTGAGAAAAAGGCATATTTAGACTGGATGTCAGGAAAACCTTCCTGGTGGTGAAAGCTGTTATGGTATGCTCTCCCAAGGGAAGCAGTAGTAGCCGTCTGTATAAATTAAAATGAATCACAAAAAAATAGATTGTAAAGATGGAAGTATTTTTGGGCTGATGAGGACTGGTTGGTTTGACTGCAAAGCTCGTTTCTAAGCTTTTTCCTCTTCAGAGTCCCACAGTTCATTTTATCTTCCTGGACATACCATAGAATTATAACTTGGTTTGGGACAATGAAACAAAATTGATAGGCCTGGAAAAAAAGTTATTTATCTGTTCCAGCATACCATGTTTATAATGTTTGTTTAGGTAACATAAAAAAAAAAAAAAATCCCACATAACCTGTTCCATGATTATTTCAATTGTTCATGTGTATCAATTCATAAAAAAGAACAAACTCCTCTGGGACACTGAGACTTTGTACCACGTGTGCTTAATGTTACACACTTGACCAAAGAGAAAGATTGTGTTTCTTCAGCTTCATGGGAACTGTGTTAGAACCCCGTTGAAATGCTGACCTCAGCACCTAAACCATACATTTCCAGTGAGGTAACTGATCCAGAGTGGGCCAGAATGAAGTAGTGACTAAGCAGTGTTAGTGCTCACCAGTTTCCTTCTTTCATGCCCCAGATGCCTGAGGAGTGGTATAACTGTGGCTCTGACTGTGACTAATGGCCACTGTCTCTACTGGGTGCAAAATAAAATGGTGAATAGCTTTGTGAAGCTGCATTGTGAACTCCTGGCTGAGACCGTGAAGGAAATGCTTCCAGAGAAAAAAGCCCCGAAGAAAAGAAATACTAAGGGTGTCTTCATTAACTATGCAGATTAGTGAGTTTCCTTTTGAAAATGGAGAACCCCTGTTTTATTTCTCTTGCCATGGGAGTTAGGGACCAGTCATTCCAGCTGGAGTTACGAGACAGCTTTAGTGGGGGCATATGTTTATACAATACGTAGTTCAGTGATACTTGGAGTGAAGCATTTGGGGGTTGTGAAGAACAAATTATATGTGGGAGTAGCAATTAATTTATCTGTGTGACATTTCAGTGCCACATGAGAGGCCTTTCTTCAAAATCATGCACTGAAAATTGTGTTTGTCATTCTACATTTCTAATAAGAAACACCTGATAGAAGGTAATCCCTGCTCTCTTGGGGTATCATATAATGAACTTGTTCTATCTACCCCAGCTTTTATGCCACTAATCTTATGCTTTCCATTAATATTTTCAGCCTTATTTTTCCCTTAGCTAGCTCATCACCTTTTTGTCCTTCCCAGAAAATAGCAGAAGTCCAGTAATTTTTATACCAGGACTATAAAACAGACACAGCATCTTAATTTGAGAAGTCATGAAGCTGCTCATGTAAGTCAAGGACTGAGATTTTTGGGCATGGCATTGGGATGTTCTGTTCTTCTCTGTTCTACCACAACCACCTCACAGAGCTTTTCTGTCTCATGGAATTTAGAAAAAAAAAAAAAGGAAAAAAAGGGAGGGAACCTCTGAAAGCTGGGATCCTGTTTGCATTTGCCCAGATTTGCTGAGGCATATGGGAACATACATTGACTGTGCAGGAACTGAATGTCCTTGTGACTCTGTCCCTGGGGGACCATGGTGAGACTCCTGGTAACATTGCAAATCAGGATCTATGGAGCAAAATGCTGGATTTTGTCTTAGCACTATTAAAAGAAATAACATTTTAATGATATGTGCTATTGGCGTAATCCTTCCAAAATGGACAATGATTTATATATTTCATGTGAGGACAGGATTCCTAAGGGGATGACTCATTGTTTTAGTCTGGAATAATTCCAGTGGGAACCTTTTTCAGAACTGGTTGATACATACCTTACATGGTCTTAGTTTGGGATTTTTTTTGTCTTTCATTTTGTCTGACATGTGTGCTTGGCCTATTAAAATTAAACTGTCTCTTTCCCTTCCGAGTCAAATCCAGTTCGTATTTACCAAGACCTTATATGGAGAGGGGAGTGTGTGTACACACATATATATAAATATCTATGTATATAAGAAATACATGTATACATAAATGTATTTATGTATGTACATATACAAATACAGGGGAGAAAAAAGAGCTGGATCTATTGCAAAGGCAGTGTTTATTTTTTAGTAAAGGGGTGAATTTTGCTTTAAGCACATCTTGTCACATCTTAGTTTGACCCAAAGACAACAATTACCAGCATAACTGCTTCCATTTATAGAAATAATTCCGTACTGTAGATTGTGGGACTACACGGATGCTGTGGCCTGTGAACACTGAGTTAACAGCCAGTGGAAGCAGTACAGACTTGGATCATCTGATCTGGGAACAGACTGTCTTCACTCACACTCCTGCTCTTGGTGGCACATTTTGTCCCCTTTTTAAATTGGTGTTGCCACTGTTATGGATCAGTGCAGTCAAAAAGAGTTCTGTAGCATGGACAATAAGGAACTGGGAAGCAGAGCTGCCCTGGGGAGTCCTCTAGAGTGTTCCACTGAAGGGCGTACTGCATTGGGGATTTGAGGTCATCTCCATTAGTTACTCTTTCTGAAAACAGGTCAAACATTTGCCTTTCTTCAGTCATTGGGGACCTCCCTTTGTCTCCATAACTTTCCATCAATGGTAAGAGAGTGTCCTTGCCATGCCACCAGTGGTCTCTGCACTCCTGCCTCCATCCCTTCTGGTAGCAGGATCTTACAAGGGTCAGGATTTCTTAAGAGATCCCTGACTTTGCTTTGACTGCTTAGAGCTCCTTCTGTCCTCGAGCCCTGTTTGTGAGTGAAAAGGTTGGATAGACTTTGCTGGTGAAACCTGAGGCATAGAAAACATTGTGCACCTCAGCCTTACCCGGATGTGCTGTTGTACATTTTCCCCACCCCTATTGAGAGTGGAACCACTTGCTTTTATTCCTTCTGCCATTAAGGTGATTCTAGAAGCTTTTGTAGTTCTTAACATGCCAGTTTGGACCCTTTGACTTTGCTAAAAGCATCCCTTTGTGCCTGAGCAATGTTTCTGTGCTCGTCCTTTGTCACCTGCGCTTGTCTCTATCATCTGTTTATGGCTTTTTGCGCTGGAACTCTGTCAGGATTTCCCAGTTTAGCCAAGCTGCTCTGCTGATACACAGCCTTGCTTCCCTAAGTACAGGGGTGCAGCTTTCTTGTGCTGAGAAGAACATGACCCTGAAGACAACCTCAGTCTTTCAGAGCCCACAGGATGCCACCCACCAGTGCCCTATAACAGACATCATCTGCTTTCCTGAAGTTCAGGGTCTATGCTCTGCTACTTTCCTTCCTCGTGTTCCTTGGGATCTTGAATTCTGCTATGTGTTAGTGAAAGCCAAAGGTCATTCTTTTGCATGTGGGCCAAAATGGTTAAAGTTCAATTAAAGCGTTTTGAATATTGGTTGCAAATGTCAGGTTTTTGTATGAAGTTCTTCCTATGCATCATGTTACACTGGTGGTGCTGGGTTAATGGTGGGACTTGATCTTACAGGTCTCTTCCAACCTTGATGATTCTATGATCATGGAAAACAGTGGCTGTGGAAGAGAAATGTCAAGAATCCATTCCAAAAGACACATAGAAAACAGTGATGTCAGTCAACCAGCCCTAACTATAAAAAGATTTCCAGTCTTGGGAACCAAAGTCTGAAGACAACAGGTTACAAGATTTCACGCTACATGATTCAAGTTTATCAAGGTTTCATCATCATCAGGTCTGTATGAGAACCCCAGCCCTGATTTGGTTATGAAACCAAACCCCAAACCACTGGCTAACCCTAATTTAGATCTGGATCTGAGCACCCACTTCCTTTTCCTCATTTCCAATCAAAACAGGTTTCAGTTTTGGTTGGTTTGAATTCTTGGTGAAGTCTCTTGTTGGTTATTGTTAAGTTTTTCTCCCATCACTATCTGTGATCGCAAAAAACCCCAAAACAAAAAAACAAATAACAATATCAGACCCGAGAACAATCCCCCCTCCTCTTCACAGGCCGCATGTTTCCATTAACCAAAACCACTGTCAATAAATGAAAGTATGACAAAACAGTGGTGGTTTCCTACCCCTTGTTTTTATAGTTATTAATTATATTTGGTTTTGGTCCTAAAATGAGATGTAAATATTTCATAAATCAGGTGAATTTGTTGTTTTTATAATTACATTTTATTGGATAAATGACAGAGTATATTTAAGTGGGCATAGATTCTACCCAAATATTTTAAGTGGTTGTGTTAGCAGTCTTTTTCAGATGTGTTTATTAAATCTGGCACACAGATAAGGATTAAAAACTCCTTTTTCCCTCCAAGTACTACGACTTAAAAAGCAAATCTTGGGACGACTAATACACATTTGATATAAGGCTCAGTTTTCGGTATAAATCCTAATGACTTCATTTAAATGAGTAGAAGAGCTGGAGAGTCAATATAGAAACAGATTTATTGATCTTGTTCAGGTTTGTATACCCTTATGGAAATCTCAGTATGTTGATAAAATGAATTGAAAGCCAAGTCAAACTGGGATTCTGTCTCTGATCTTATCGCTGCCAAGCACCTTTGTTTTCAGACATTTCTACCTGTCTCAAATGAGCACCTATTATGAACTTCTTAGAAAAAGCATGTGTGCTTCTTCTTCCTTTGTTTTATGTGTTCATGCAAATAAATCAAATAATTGGCAACTAAAAAATTATGTTTTCTTTTATTGTGGTGTTCCCTTTGGAAACAGAAGCATCGATGCTCTAGAATTAGTCAGCCCCCTTAGACTGACGTGTCTGGAATACCCACAAAGTGTTCTATATGAACACATTTGTTTAAGAATTAGTAGTACACTGGTGAGGAACAAAAATCTATCCTGAACTGCAGATATAGGTGGGTAAGGTATGTAACGTAACACACCAGAGGAAAACATGTGGAAACCCAGAGCATCAAACTTTTTAAGGGATTAAATAGATTTGGACCCTGTCTCTTCCCAAAACAAGTGTAAGAATCTGGCAAGATAGGGCCAAAGTTTTTTCTTTTTCACTGTGGGGAATGAGGGACTCTGGGCTAGGACGACAATAAAGTATTCATCTATGGTGTGAGGATATGATAATGATTGGAAGTGGAGAGAGGAATCTGGAAGTCCTGGTGGTTCTTAGTGGGGTGCAGCTTAACCACCTCCCTTTGTTTCCTAACACACCCTTTAACCCTCTCACAACAGTCTTAGATGAAATGTTAAAATTTTATTTTAACAGAGGAAGCAGCTGTTCTTTTGGGCTCTGCTCTGATTTGTGTTTTGAGTGAGCCATCCTTTTGCTTGGTGGGATTTGGTGAGCAAAACCAGAGCCCATGCGGGGCTGCCGGGATCTGCTGCTTGGATGGAGGCACCGAACACACGGAGTCTGCGATTTGTTTTACATGACAAATTCACCAGGACTAGAAAGCATTTTTTAAGAATTATGATTTTTAGAGAGTCAGACAGTGTTTACATACACAATACTACTCTCTATGCAGACAGAGGCTGGCATTATGCCAAATGCCTACAAATTCAGAACCCCATCCTCAGCTGGTACGTATCACTGCAGCTCCATTGACTTCAATGAACTGGCGCCAGTTTACATTAACTGAGGAGCTGTTGCATTATGTGGAACCATTTCTTTTTTTCCCCTTCCTTTTCTTTCTTTTTTTTTTTTTTTTTTTGATGAAAAGCATGGAAATGTCATTCTTGTTAGCTCACAGGAGCCCTAATTTGGGAGACCTTCCTCTTCTCCGTTGATATTCTTTCTTTTCTCTTTACATTATTTCTACTTCTATCAAATTGAAGATATTTTCACACTAGTTTTCTGAAGGTAGTATGTTAGGGGTGCCTTATGCTTCTTGACCTGAGTACTCACATAGAATTTTGTAAGTTAAAATCTCAGAGCTGTAGGGTAATAATTCCTTACCCTGTGATTAAAATATGCATTATATCATTGAAGTGGTATCCCTTTCACATTGCTGTGATACATAAGCATGTCCCACAAAAGAGCAATCAGATGAATATTTTTGGTCCTTTCCCAGGAGCTCGTGGAAGCAGTGGCTGAAGGGAGACTGATGAGCAAAAGCAGCCAAAAAAGAATATTCTCCTAAATTTAAACTCTCTCAAGGCAATATATAATAAAATGAAAGCTGGCTCAGGCTATGATGCTGTTGGCTGAAATGGGTAATGAGGTCTGCAGTCAGCTTTGTCACACAGTGCTTTGGCCCAGGAAATGTACATTTGTATGTGTAGCTTCCACACCTGTCCTTTCATGTAAGAACAAGCCCAACCTGTGTAAATATTTCCTTTGCATAAACATATGTTCCCATGTCCATTCAACGTCCAGCGGGTCTCACAAAAGTGAGAATCTTTCCTTTCCTGAACTGATTGAAGTGTTCTAATCTAGTAACTGCTGTGTAATTGCTTAAGGGATGTTTCATATTGTTTTTGAATTCCTTCTTAAAATCTTCTCTGAACTCTAAGGATCCCTTTCCATAAGTTTTTATTCCTTAATTTTTACGTTGTTGTCTCTTATCCTTGAGAAGAGGGGTGCTTTGGATACCTTCTCGGTTCTATGTAAAAATTCTGTTTTATCTTCATCTTTGCCATAACAGTTTTGGACATTTTCCAATTTTAAATGAACTTGTAGTAAGCAATGAGTGTTTGAAGATGGCCTTCATGTCTAATATTGAATGAGTGTCTGAATTTTTCCTCTTAATCTTCTGTTGCTCTCTTACCTACCCTGTATTTTCTCATGCAGTCATCTTGAGTCACATACCCACAGTCTGGCCAGATGTTCAGAAGAGCTCTGCTTCTATTCTGGCATTTTAATAAGTAGCCAGGTTTTGTAAAGTCTCTGCTGTGTGTCTGAAATCAGAGTTTCTGGGCAATGTAAACTCTTGAAAATTAATGTTATGTGCCTAAATTGGAGAGCATTCTTTTGTAATGCAGGCTGAGATTAGGAGTTTCTGAATCGCTCAAAATCTATGTCACATAATTTCCCTACTATAACTTGTCAACTTGAGGTATCAGCAGCCTTCTCACAAGTGTTGTCCTTTCCTTAATACTAAAGTGCATGGAAAGAAATTCCTAGATATAGGGAGGCGTAGAAAAAAAGTAACTGTTGACAACACAACAATTCACTCATTTCCTAACATCACAGGTCACGTACTGTATTTTAAGTCAAACAATAAGGCCATTGTTCGCAGGGGAAAACAAGCACAGTTTATGGAAAGGTTAAAAGACTGGAAAGGTTAAAGGCTGGTTTGTTTTTGGCAAGCTGTGATTTGCTCCTCTCAGGTGAAGTGGGGAAGCTTCATGCTCTGGCAGTATGCTGGAGCGCCTGCAGAGGAGAGGGGAGGCAGCTGATGTGCTTTGCCACGGCCAATCTCGCCTCACTGTTTCCTTGTGCTGTATCCAGCTCCACAGCTTCCAGTTATGTTGTAAACTTTTCAGGGAAGGGGCTGCCTCCTTCCTGTGTGTTTATATGGTGTCTGATTCCATGCAAGCTAGATTTCATCCCAAAGCCTTCTTTTCCTTCGTGACATTTTAATAGGTACAAGGAGGTTTTCAGTGCTATAAAGGGGGTGCAAGGATCAAAATCCTTGACATTTCGGTGAAATTGGCTGCTTAACTGCCCTTCAGAGTCTCTCTTCTTTGGTTTTTCCACTGACAGGCAGCTTGGGGTGGGAATTTTTATTGAGTCCCTCTTTAAAGCCTGTTTCTTTAAGGGACTTTGGATCAGGACTTTTAGTTCTCCAGCCACTTGGATTTATCAGCATCTGAGAGGAATTATAAGGATGACGCCACATCAGAAATCGCTTGTGTCATGACTGACAAAGTGATATTAAAAGCTGCAGCAGTTGTCATCTATCAACTCCTATCTTCTCTATCAGCTGTACTTGTCAAGTTCAACTGTTTTTCTTTCTAGAGTATTCTGAAAATGATATTTCACAGCCAGGCTAAAAAAAAAATCCTCCTTCTTATTAAAAACCGGCTTTGTTCTAGATTGAAATTCCAGAAAATAATTTGGTACTCCTAATTGGAAGTGAAGCATACAAGTATTGTTTAGTCAAAGGTGTGGAGATGGAGAAGAGCTCAAATGTAATATTGATGTTTATGCTAGCAAGCACAATTTAATCTCTTAAATTGTACATATATTAAAAAAAGTATAGGGAAGACTGGAATGCTGGAAGCCTGTAAGATACTGATTTTGAAATTTAGTGCTGATGTTGTTTATACAGTTGTGTAAATGCTACAATTCTGTCGTTAAGTTTGCAAAAACAAGTGCTCCAATTTTGGCAGCATTAAGAAGCTTTTTCTAAGACATTTAGGAGTCTAATTGTGCAGAGACACGGGCTTCAGTAGTTGTTTGTTCAGCCTGGCTATTATTGGCTCTGCCTTTTTGCTCCAGTGGGATCTGAGAGTTCTTAGCACTTCTGCAAGTCAGTCTGCACTACTGTAGGTACCCCAACAGGTATGGAAAACTTGGGTGGCTTTCCATACTTGGCTTAGCACCTGGATATCTCCTGTGTGCCATGTTCTTGTGCACAACATATTATAAGAATAAGAAAATGCACAGTTTAGTAAAGCTGGTTTAGACTTGCACCCTTCTTCCTGTCATGCAGGGAGCAGTACAATGATTTCCATCTGTTCCAGCTGCATTTCCCACATAACACCGCAACAGGTAAAAATAGAGAGCCAGGGCTTTGGAGGCTGATCTTGCTGTGAGAGTATGATATGAAACTACTGTACAATCCCACTGTAGCCTTCTGTTTACACAGCCATACTGTCCTGGGACAGAGTCGCACGGATTGCAAGCATTCTTGCTGCAAGGAATCCGGGCCTGACAGGAATAGCCGATTCCCAAAGCTCAGCTCTGTCTAGAAAACTAGCTCTGTTATCCAAGATTATGGCAGAGAGCAAACACTCCTCCAGTTTACCATAGCTTTGCCATCAAAAGGAGCTTTCTTTTGGGAGTTTGAGATCCCAAATAGAGTGTGTTTTCCCAGGAATGTTTGGTTCAAAGCTGACGGGCAGGGTGTCATTATCAGTGCGGCATGGTTTAGGTTGGGTTTATTCCAAAGGCTCCCAGTGCAGCGTGTGGCAGAGACATCTCAGCAGACCACACCAGCTCCCTGGCACAGGGAAGTATCTGGCTGAGTACCTTTATGGATTCATGCTGGCTAATAATTCCTGCTGAGACGGGGTTTCAGCACGTTAAATTTCAGTGTTGGTTTGGCACGGGGCAGCCTCTCCCTGCTGTGGGTCATACCCCACACATAAAGGTACCCTCAGAGCCATTTGCTTTGTGGGACATGATACCACACAAGTAACCAGAAAGCTGCTGACTTTAAATGCTATCTTTTATTGTCAAACATCTTCTTTCAAAGCAAAACCCTTCTGTGATTTCTCTAGTGGAGAACAGTGTGTTTGGTGTGCGAGGGGTGACTGCTGAATATCAGCACACTCCACGTTTGGAGTATTGCCCTTCAGCCATATTTCTGCTGTGGAGAGATTACTCTGTTAGAATCATAGTTCAATGAAAATATGGTTCCTCTTAGCAGATGCTCAACCCCTATGTAGCAATTACTGCCGAATGTTTATTTTGCAGCGGTTACTGAGAGCTGTTGAGTCACTGACATCTTTGTTGAGAGTCTTGGTTTGGGTTTTTTTTTTTTACAAAGTGCCATTTGATGAAGCCAAAATCTGATTCTCAGTGTCTATTTTTTTTCATGGGCTTTTAGAAAACTCTCCTAAACGAAGGCAGCATTAACTGGTTAAGGGCCAGTTAGCAAGGCCAGACAGAAACACCAGCAGGGTGTGTGAATTCTGACTGTCATCTTCATACATGCAGAGGTCAAGAGACTGACACAGCATATGCAGATAGCAAGCCTTAAATATTTACAAAAAGCAGCAGTGTATTTTTAGCATGATCCTTCTTAACCCTCTGTTTATTTTCAAAAATGACTAAGTGAATTAAGAACCTATATTGCATTGTTTTAATGCTATGTTATGCCAAAATCCTGTGAAAAGGTGGTTTGGGATCCTAATTTGTTTATCCATTGCTGGACACGTTAGCCAGTGTGCCTAAGGGAAGAATAGGGCTGAGTCAAGCAATCTGGATGCAATTTTGAACTGTCACAGGGACTTTGTACTGCCTAGAATAAGTCATGCAGCAATTGCTTGAGAGAAGGATGTGAACTTATGACTGGTGCCCACATTTTCTGTATTAGATTTTTGAAAATCCCCATTTATCTGTCATATAAGCCTGAAGGTGCCTCTCTTTCTGCTGGTGATTTTCCCAAGGGAATTATGTGGGTATCTGGCTGTGGCCAGCACTCCTTGACTCTCAGTGTTAGCAGCAGTTTAAGAACTCATGACTCAGCTCCCCTTGTAGGCTCTGGGGCCCAATGTGTTCCCTGCATGGACAGGGGCTCCCCTCAAAGGCAGGAGAGCGCTGTCTCTCCAAGTTCAGAGCTCGGTTTGCTGTTTTCTCTGAACATTTCTGGAGGAAAATAAATAACAAGTAACCAATGTAGTGGGTATGAGATGGTTACTCATTCAATTCTTTCTGTTTCCTACCCTGGAGTCCATAATGTGCATCCTTGTGTCAAGAGCTGCTGTTGATGCAGCACCACAATACCACAGATTTAAAAAAAGAAGGGAAAAGAATCAATTAGATGCAATTATAATTAAAGTCTACTGACTGCAAGTTTGTTCTGGCTGATTGGACAAACTGAATGAGAAATTTCTTGATCATGAAATTTTGTATCATACCACCACATGTACAATCCTTTGTTTACACAGAAACCTCCATATTATGCTCTGTTTATTTTAAAAATCAAGTTCTATTTTTGCAATATAATGACATGCCAGTAAAATCAAAAGGAACATTGGCATATTCATTCGCTCACAGCCTCCTTTTGTTACCATCTTTCCCCCTGGCAAATAAAATAGAAATTCATGCCTTCTAATAGGTTAATTTGTAAACTCAGCGGATGTGGGCAAATGAGGGGCAAGTGAGGCAGCTGCATGATCAGGATTCCTGACTTGTGAAAGCAGATTTTTGGCAGTGGCAACCAAGTCTTTGGTTTGTTTTGCGTTGGCTGGTCTCTAATGAGGCCCCGATTTCCTCCTTGTTCTGGCTGCTGCTGAATTGCTGATGAGTCTGTAAGGGCAACTCGGGGTCATCTGGCTGAGGGTTTGTGGGAGCTTGTACATCCCAAAAAGAATTGATTTCATTGGGTTTTACCTGGTTCCCTTGAACAAGATAACCTGCCAGATGCTATTCTCCAGTAACTGTGGCACTTCTGGGGACTTGCAAATTAAATCTGCTGCTAGACTTCCCCACTGTGGTTTCATCTGTTCTTCTGTATTCCGGTCAACATGTGGTGTCCTTCTCAAATGGCCACTTGGCTCAGCTGGGAGCTGCGGGATCGATGTTTGAGTCAGTGAAACTGTATCAGTGCTCTTCCACAGTGATAGGGTTTAGGCTCCTTCAGTGCCAAGGATTAGCGGGCTTGGAGATGTTATTTTTAGGAATTGCTGGAGACTTGATGCTAAGAAGTGTAAGCTCAGCACTCCAGAAAACCTCCAGCAGCACCCTGTAAAGGACTGGTAAGCCTGGATCAGCCTGTGCTTTTACAGGCGGTACTCTGGGAAAGCCAATGCTCAACAGACCTGTATTTGTGGTGTTGGTTGCTTAAAAAAAGAAAAAAAAAGAAAAAAGAAAGAAAAAAAGACAGAATTACTCTGTTAGACTACAGTGATTGTGTGCTTGCCCAGCTCCAGGTAGTGTGGGCATTAGCCTTGTGAAACAACCCCACTTTTCAGAGGCTGGCACAATATGATTGCTGTATTCAGCAGCCCAGGCTTCTTGGAGTTGTAAAGGACCATCCATTGAAGAGTGACAAGAGATCATGAGAAAGTTTGTGGGTGTTTACAGGAATTTGCAAATTTCCCATTCATTTTCTATGAGATCCTCACACGGGCTGGCATTTCCTGACCAAAAAAAAAAAGGAGGGGGTGCTGGGAGGGAAAGAAAGCACTTGTCATATGGCTAATCATGTATTCAAAGCTGCAGGAGGTACAGAAAGACACAGAACAGGTCCATGTGGACGGTGGGACAGATGCTCATATGTCTGCACATAAGGCAGGCTGGCATCTCGTGGCATGCAGATGGGTTGGATTGCTGTGGGCGATGGCTCTGCCTCGGGCTTTTCAGAGATGAGGTGGTCTGTGGCGCTGGCTCCTTCTGTTCATTGCTGCTCTTGGATGTCAAGATTGCATTCACAGTTCCCAAGCTCAAACCTCAGCATGCTACACACCCACAGATTCCCACAGCTTTGTCCTGCAAAATGCCCCTCTAACAAAAAC
Source organism: Corvus kubaryi (assembly GCF_017639235.1). NCBI lineage: Eukaryota > Metazoa > Chordata > Aves > Passeriformes > Corvidae > Corvus > Corvus kubaryi. Next base: position 2,068,039 of record NW_024582058.1, on the reverse strand, counting down.
CTGCCAGTCCTCGTGGGCTTTATTTTCACCACTGCAATGAACAGCTTTGTTTTTAACAGGAGATTGAACGTAGCTCATTTTCCCACCTGTGACCTGGTCTCTCATGCTAAACTTGGAGTAAACAAGTATTACTTGATCCCACTCCCTTGATCCTCACTTGTAGCAGGACATTCATGGCAATGGAACCTCTGAATTCCCTGGCAAATATTTCAGCCTTTTTTGCCCGCTTGCCTCAGTTGTCCTTGTGAAAACAGGCACAGATTTTGCTCATTGCTCCTGGAGGAGTATCTTCACATGAATAACTCAGTTATTACAAGCAAAAAAAAAAATCCACACCTATTCTCTCTTCTTTACTCACCTCGTTTGTTTAATATTCCTGAATAGAACAGAGCCTGTATTTAGTGATCAGTCACAAACCCCAAATCTGTAATAGCTTGTAATTTTGGAAACATGAATTAATGTTCACCAAGGTCCTTTGTAGTGAATTACAGGCCCATTGCTCTAAAGAGCTTGAAACTTTAGTAAAGGGAGTAGAAAAAGGATGGTGTGTGAAGGGAAACAAAGTCAAGGAGCAGTAGCCAGAGCTGCAGAAAAAATGACAGAAGACATCTAAGTGTTGCTTGTGAAACTCTGCTGCTCTGGGTCACTTTCATGTGACTTTGCTCGTGTGTTTAGTGGAGTGGATCTTGTTCTGTGTGAATGACAGCCTTCTGCTCAGCTGAAGGACATTTGTAGTCCGTCTGGGGCTGAGGAGGCCTCCTATGCTAAGAACCATATGTGTGTGCTTTCTTGGGCTGGGCTTTGTGAGGTACTGCAGCAGCAGTTAGACCTGCTCAAAATTAAACCAGGAAAGAATACTTAGATAGTTTATCCACAGCAAATAACTCAGCAAGTCTGTCACCAGTGCCCTTCTGGTCTGTGCAGATATTGCACGCAGTAATTCATCGCTATAGAAAGAGCCCACCAATAAAGGCTGCCCATTCTTTCCCAGTGAAGACCACCAATCCTTCAGTTGTCATGACTTCTCTGAGCCCATTGTTCCTTACTTCCTTTCTCATATAATAATTCTGACTTCCCTGACCTTTCTGTCTGCTCCTCCAACACAGATTTTAGAGCACCTACCACAGAAACAAAACTGAATCCCAATGATTATTGGTCTTCATTCCTTTCACCCTAGATGGAGTTGTATTTTCCTTTCACTCCATTTCCGTTTAGACTTTCTTTTCCAATTCCTTTAAACTGTCTGTCTCGGCTGCCCAGTTTGCAAAGGCCTCTTGTGCTCTTTGCTGTGTTTTTCTCACACCCCTCTGAAAGCCACAGGGTCAAAACAATGCTTCTAATCTCATTTGAAATCCCTTGTGTACTTTGTTTAGTTATGTTTTTGTGCCAGTTTTTTTTTGACAGATTTTTGCTTGTAAATGGGGGTTGCAGTTTCTTCTCAGGGGTTGAAATTCTGGTTTCATGGAAATCCATATAAAGCTTCAGTCAGACCAGGATTATGTTGATAATCCTGAAAGAAGAAAGACTGTTATTACTCCTTTTTCCCACATTTTTGGAGTTTTAGTAGACCGTATAGAATTTTGAGAAATACAAAAAACATTCTAGGTAAGAGTAGAGGTAAGAGCAAAATTTCTTTTAGCCTGTTTCAGAAGCATGGGTTTGAATTTTTTTCAGATGTATTGAACCACAATGGATTTTTTCATAGCTTTAAATAGTACCTTTGCTTTTTTCTGCCATTCTGCCATCCTTATTTATATTGGGTGTGTTCCAAACCCCTCTGAAGTTAGTGGAAACTCACCCACTGAACTCAGAGAATCCATCTCAGATTTTCTCTACTCCACCTGAATTCAGAGGGAGGTTAGAAAGGCTACCTGTGGCATAGGAAACTGCTGGTTTCAGAAGAGGGAGAACTTTATTCTGTGCCCTTTCCCTCATCTGAGGGAAGGCTGCTTTATAAGGGTGTAACAGGGCTCTGTTTGCTTGTGCTTCGGTACCTACATCAGCCCTCACTCTTAATTTTTGCACTAATGGCAGATATTAAATCCATATTCTTCTGATTCTTGTAAAATAGCTGAAGGTGATAAAAGCCCAAATATATTGAATTATATATATTTTTACTCTTTTGGCTTTCGGTCTCCTTTTGCTGCTTTTTAAAGCATTTTTTGGTGTAATAAATCCATCTCGAATAGGTAGATTACAGACAAGTTTACATCTCCCTCTGAAACATGTAGGAAAAATTTAGGAGGTGATACTTTGAGTGCAGGCAGAGGTAAGAAGTGGTGGTGGGGAACCAGCTGTCTATTTTTTTTCAATATACCATAGAATTCTTATTTTGGACACTTGGCAAAAATTGTGCAGTGGAAAAATAAGCATCATCTTTGTGAGCTCTCTCTAAACACGGACAAGGTGAGAAATTAAAAATTAAAAAAAAAGGCAGCAGCTCTTTGACAGGAGCATTCTTTTGCAACAGGAAACTCATTCCTAACTGGGGCTGTGCATGAGACACCAGGCACTCCAAGCTGAATTCGTTGCACTAACTGTGCCCTGGGGGGTTGCTGACCAGTTAGGAGGATCAGCAGAAGAAACAATAAAGCATTTTTATTAGCCTTGAAGTTAGACCAGTGGGAATTTTCCAGAGAAGGGCCTACCCTAGTTCACTTTCATAAACTAACTTCCTCCAAACTGTTTGATAACAAGGGAAATGAAAACAATCAGAAGAAGGGGGGAGGCAGAAAACCCTATCATTTGTTAATTACATGGATGTTTTGGAACTGTCAAAATGTGGCAGCTCCACAGCATTTCTGTCAGCCACTGGGTACGAGCGGTTGTGGCCATCTTGTCTCCACGTCAGGAAACTGCTCTGCTCTTTGGGCCTGAACTGTATTTTGCCAATGACTTATTGAGGAGTGGTTTGGGTTGGAAGGGACCTTAAACACCACATAGTTCCAACCACCCTGCCATGGGCAGGGGCACCTTCCACCAGACTGAAAACTTCATCCAGTCTGACTGGAACATGTCCAGGGATGGGGCAGTGTTCCACTTCCATCCACAGCTTCTCTGGGCTGTTCCAGTGTTTCATCACCCTCACAGTAGAGAATTTTTCCTAGTACCTAATCTAACCCTGCCCTCTGTCAGTTTAAAGCCGTTCCCCCTTGCTCTGCCACCTCATCATGATGATCATTGCAGTCAAAGGTCTCAGACAAAACAAAGGCACTGTGCAAATACGCACTGAGAGACACAGATTTCAACAGAAGAAATGCTTTGAGTTATTACTTGAATCTGATATTCTCACTGGTAGAACTCTATCTGCTGCTGTCAGGTCAGAGAATTTTCTGTTTCTCTCACTGTCCAGGAATGCTGCAGCAGGAGCAGCAGGAGCACTCATCCCAGGTGAGGGATGACAGCCCTTTGCTTAGTTTGCTGCCCTCTGGTTCAAGCTCTGAATATTTTAATCTGACAGAAATAAAGGTCAGGGATCTCCAGCAGCGGTATTGGCTGCCAGATAACAGTACTTCTAGAAACTAGGTCTTTGAGTTAGGCTTTTCCTCTTCTGTCTTACTCTGGTCTGCTGTAAAACATAAAAGCCCAAATCCTTGATTTCTATGGAAATAGACATATAAATACCTCCAAAGATTTGATTTAATGCTGGATCTAATATGCACTGAAATATGCACTGAAATAACAGCATGCTCTGAATTGATTCTGCTGAGCATACTCAGAGCCTTTTAAACGAATGCTGCAGCTGAAGCTTTAGGCACTGCAGAAATGTCGTTCTAAGCCAGGTTCTTAAGGCCACCTGGTTTTTAGTGTTGTCTTTCAGTGAAGGTGAAGCTTTTTTTTTTTTTATTTTTTTGAATCAAGAGCTTCTCAAATGCTTAAAAGCTGCATCAATGGTTCAACAAAACTTTTACTGCAACTGCTGACTTGAATTTTGGGAGATTTTCTTGTATATCAAAGCCAAAGGACCTAGCTTATGGTATAGCTTATTATGCTCTGTATGATTTCTTGACATTTGGTTTTGAAGATGACCATCAGGATTTCAAAGCAATAAAGTTAATCTAACTGTACACTACTACTCTCTCCAGTGTCTTTGCATGCTTAAAATAACCCCAAATTATTTCTGACTAAATATGCTAGTCAAAAAACTGGGAATACCACAGTTGGTGAAATGAGGACAGGTTGGGCCAACTTTTTTTTTTCCTTCTTATAACTGCCAGTTATTGACTTCCTTTTTGTCAAGGTCACCAGAAAGCTATGGAAAAGTTGATCCCAGAATACTGGGTTTACTGGCATTTCTTGAAGAAAAAGCATAAAATATGTGAAGAACTTGCAGAGTCTCTGCCCTCAAGTCTCTTTACAAGAAACTATTTTTGTGATTAGATGCTGGACCAAGCTGCTCTGCAATTTTTCCACTGCTATTAACTGTAAATAACTTCCAGCTTTGCATTAACCCTTTCAGCTCATGACAAGCAAAACTGTTCTGTATCTGCCAGGCATAATGAAAGAAACAGATGAGCTGGGAATTTGAAGCTGGGTCTGAGGCAGAGCTCTTTTTTGTTGGGACTGTGTTTATGAACTCTTCTGTAACTTTCTCATTTGTGACTTCCCTTAGAGAGTACAAATATTTTTATCGGGTAGAACATTTTTGGGAAATACATCCATGGTCATGGCTGGATTTTGATCTTGTGCCTGCTGAAGCAGATGACAGTGTTCTTGCTGGCCTTTGGGAAATGGCTGTGTGCTCTGCAGACATTGACCTGAAAAGACTTTAGGATCTCTCTGACAGGCCCAAGTTGGAAAGCTGTAGCTCTAAATTCAGTTCCTAACTGTTTGTGGTTGTCCAAGGGCAGCAGGATCTCAGATATGAGTGGAGCCTGTAAATGCTAAAAAAAAAAAAAAAAAGCTGATAGGAATTGAAATATGAATACATGTTGAGTTTGGGAGGAAGGCAGCTCTTTTTGAGCAAGTCTTGAGAGGGAAATTCTCTACCCCTGTGCATCCCCTTCTGGAATGTCCATGTAATACCAAGATCATGTCCCAGTCTTGACTCCAAAATCCTCTGCTACGGCTTAATTACAGGGTGGAATCTGATTGAGAGTTTTTGGATGCCTTCATGGACACTAAAGACGATGGTAACACAGGGAAAAAGTCCATGCTTCAAAGTGTGTGATGATCTGGACTCTTAACATTCCAAGATTAAAGATGCTGCGACACTATGGAATCCTGTGCACCTGTCAGGCTGCAGCTGAGCTGAGCTGATCTGTGTTTTAAATGCTCCAATCACACATATGAAGCTGAAAAGTGACCCTATCGTGGATTTAGGAGATGCAGGCTTCCCTTTGCTGGGCAGGTTTCCATCTCTTCTTTATCCACGACGGTATAAGGATGTCTCCAATGAAATGTAGAGATTTCTTTTCACATTAAGAACTCTGATCAGAGAAATACAGTATGAAGTGGATTAATTGAAAATCAATCCTGTGCCACATATTATGGATGAGGAAAGTTTTATACCTATTCTCACTTTGCCACAGAAGAGGGAGAAAGTTGACCATTTAAAAATTCTTGCACTAAAAACATTCCCAGGCACTGTTGGTTTTTTTAAATTTTCCTTTTTAATGGGAATTATGCCACAGAGGCACTGGCTTATAAAGTTCATTAGGTTTTAAAAATATATTTGAGCTTCTTGGTCAGACAAAATTAAAAATTGGCAGGCGGTCACGTGGGAAACTTCTGGCAGAGCTGAAAAGTGGTTCCAGTCTCCCCATGGTCCTTGGAGAAGGATTCTGGCTTTTCTCTTTCCTTCTGGGTGTTGGACAAAGTTCTCCAATTCAGCATCTGCCAGCGGAATTTTACCACTGGCTTGAATGAAAGTTAGGTCGTGTATCAAACTGATGAGTAGATGTGTTATCAGAAATGATCTGAACTGTACCCAACTACCCTGGCCAGAATGGTGCTCCTTAGGGCTTTCCACTGCGCTTTTTATTCTCATTCGGGTCATCAGCATTTGTAGTGGAACTTCTTCTGGATTTTGTTGCAACCAGGTAACAGCCTTGGCTTTGTGGTTTTTTTCTTTTCAAAACTGAACCTGTCAGCTTTCTGTCTCAACCATGAGGAGAGAAACAAGGCCTCTTGAGGCTGTCTTCTATGTCTCTGCCAGCCACTCTCCTCCCATGTTGTCTCAACCCTCAAAAATAATCATGACATCCAAAATAACTAGTCTTCATTGAAAGTTGTGATCAAAAAGGAATATTACTAAATCTGTATTTTTACTGCTTGATTTTTTTCAGGACTCCACTCCATGGACTTCAAATCACTGCCTGGGAAAATCCTGTGGTTGGAGCTGCAACAGCCTGATGGATAAATCTTCCATCCTCTTTGCTTCGCCTGGGATTCTGAAGCATATTCACGTATCAGAAAAGGTACATGTAAAGCTTTTTGTGTTTTCATCCAGCAGCTTGGTTGTGCTGCTAATAAGGATGAGCCTGCAAGGCTTTGGGACCCAGTTAGAGTGGGGATTCTGAAATGGAAATCGTTGTCTGTGCAGAGCCCCATGCAGCAGAACAGATCCCATTGCAGGTTTGGGGCTGGGTCACGGGGGAAGCAACAGATGGTTGAAATGTACATAAAGAGGAGTGCAGAGCAAAGGAGAAGAACCGGGAAAGGTTTGTGCTGGGAAGAGGAGGAGAGGCTTAACCTGGCTATCTAGTCCAATCCCAATGTGATATTTTGCCTTTCTGTCTTCTGTGGAGGCATAGAAAGGAATAAACAGTGGAAAAAAAAATTTAGAAGTGTGGTGGTGGTGGGAAGTAGACCAGATAGAAAACTACAAAGTTATATTGCTGGTGCAGAAACCTTGGCTATGTATGGAGCCCAGAACTGTCATAATTTTGCCTCTCATAAGCAAGGCAGCTGTGCATCCAAATTAAGTGTCTAGGAGAAAATATTTTCTTTTCCAGGTTAAGCTATAAGACTAACATTTGGTGCTGGAAAGATACACTTCTTTGCTATGGTTTCTTCCTGATGAGTTTGCAAATCTTCCCTGAATTGTTAATTCACCCTTTCCATTTGAAATTTGAAAGGCAGAAGGTTTTATTTTCTTTTATTTTATTTTGTCTATGCATGCATGTCAGGGTGAAAAAGGGGGAAGGATGAAGCAAGGGATGGAGATGGGCTCTTGTGTTTTGCTTTAAAGTCATGTGTTAAACATAATCCCTTTGCATCCATCTGTAGCAAGAGTGTCAGCATCCACAGGGGGCTGCTGTGTTTGAACAAGACTGCTCAATTTGTTTTTGATTAAGCATAATTATTTATTGCAAGACATGCAAGTACAGGTAATACCATCTGACTCCTGGCAGGGAAGGTGTGTGTTATGATTTAGGTTTGTTGTTTCTCTATGTCTTGGTTTAAATTAATCTCCATCACCCAATTTTCTTGACAAACAAAAAGGGATGTATTTTTGGGATACAACTTAAAAAAAGTATTATTTATCCTGAGAAGAGCAAAAGGAGCAACCTTGAAAGATTTCTATAATGGAAATGAAACAACACAGAAATATGAGGAAGAAATTACACCCATTAAATACATCTAGACTGATGAATGATATGATGGCTGCCTATTCAAGTTGGAAATTTTACACATGATTGAAGCTTTATTTAGTCTAATGAAATGTGCTTCCTGAATGCTGCATCTGAGTGACGGCGTGACCTAGAGCACAAAAGAAAGTATTATGTGATTAGACTGAGATCATTCTCATTTAAAGTCATTGTGATATAATTTTACATTTTTAATTAGCAGCATATACTTTTGTGTCCATTGCCTCTTTTATTGCGAATACCTTTTCAGGTCTTGTCCTTCCACAGGCTTGTTTGAAGCTCAGCATGGATTAACAGCAAAGGGGTTTGGAGTTCATTGATCCTTTTTTTTTTTAAATCCCCCCCAAAGTGGTGAATGGTGGGAGGGGAGGAAGCTGATCTTTCAGAAAAGGCTCATCTTGTGCTGAATTTTTCCTGTGTTCCATAGAACATTCTTTACATTTTAGCTTGAAATCCAGCTTAAATACCTTGTTTGGCCCATGAAAATATTGATAGTCACATCTTTTAAATCAGTGAAATTCGAGTTTTTGGTGAAGCAACTGGTTCTAGAGATATTCCCCTCAACATCTTAGCTCTGGCAGCTGGGATTTCATGAGTGCCATGGCATGATGCTGCTTTACATCACTGGGAGTTTGGACTTACATCCTCTACACCACACATTTCTTACCCCACTTCACCTTTATGAGCTGGGCCTTTACTTTGAAGCTGTTTTGTGTACCAGGCTGGAAGGCCACTCCTCACACAGAAATCCAGTGTTTGGATTAAAAGCTATTAAATCACGTTTGACTCGAGCAAAATTTAACATGGTTCATAATACAATTTTATGAGCTATTGAGATTTCTGGCACCGTAAAATGAGTTTGTTAATGGGTTTCAGCAGTTGTTACTCAAAGTGATGTTAAAAAGTAATGAAGGGGGAAAGTAAATGCAAGGGGTGAACTTGCTTCTCAAGTCTGCAGTTCTTTCTTTTCCTGGAGCATTAGCAGGGGTAAGCAAGCATTAAACAGGTTCAGTGTGCTGCCGTTGTGTGACCGAGCTCGCTGTAGACTCCATATTTTCAGATGGATATGAACTTGCTGACCACAATCCTGACTTTCAGCTTGTTAGTGAGGTTGACTGATGAACACCCAGGACCAGACAGATAAGCCAGACACTTAATCTGTCTACTGTATGTGTTCAGTCAGACTAAAGCTTTATCAATCATTTCAAACTGCATTTCAAGAGCATATTGTATAGTTTCCCATTACCATAAATCAGTGCATTTGGAGCCAGTAGCAATTTAACCACCTCATTCATGAGGCATCTGAAGGTGTCCATGTACCTGTAAGTACCTTAATTTGTGCCTGTATGGAAGATTCATAATTCCTTAGCACATTTTCTGTTTTTATTGCAGCCTGTAGCTGAAATTTGGGAGGGCAAAAGGAAAAGGTCAGGAACAGCCTTTCAATAACAGTTTTTAAAATATTTCAATTTGAAATGTAGGATAATTTTCTTAGATCACATTTTACCTCACTGCATAGGTATCTTCTTGATCTGGCTTATATCTCCTGCTACAATGAAAAGGATAAAATTAAAAAAGGATATGATAAATGCATGTGCCAATTGCAGAATAAATTCTAATGTTGAGACAAAAAAATTGTCGTTTCTTAAAGGAGACATCCCCATTTTTTGCCTGTTTTATTACTTTTTAAATTCTGTTCTTACACATCTAGTTGTGCAGGCTAATCATATATTTCACAAAAGAAAGGCAGCATGTGTACGGGTAGGGAGAGCCAATTTGCCTGATTATTTTTGGTTCTATTTACAGAATTTAGGCTTCAGATATTCTCAGACCTTTTTTGTTCTGCTTCAGCTGTTGTCTGGCTTAAACTACAAGACATGAGGTCCAATAGTCATTACAAAATGTCATGTTAGCATTCCAGATCTCATGTTAGCCTTCTGGATTGCGATAAACCCAGGTACTTCCAATCAAGAGAGATTTGATTCCTTTTGGAGCCTTGCTAAGATGGTCACACCTACTGGCATAGACAACTGTCCAACCTTTAGTTCCCAGGAATAAATTAGATATCATGGAGTAGTTTTAGAAGCCTCCATATTTATATCATCAGAATTTTGTTTTCATTACTTTTAGCTATTTTTGTACCTTGTTTTTCCTTGGTGGCCATAGTAAGTGTGCATTGGTGTGGTATGTGAGAAGCCGGTGGAGCCCGTTTGAAGTCATGCAATAATTGCATACGTTTCAGCTTATCAAACCCAAGTTATTTCATTATTTTCCCTTCAAATTACATTTGTGGTCTATTAAGCATCATTTTCTGATAATTGGTGAAGTCTGAGTGCAGTCTCTATAGTATATGGCTGGTCTAGATTTGGGCCAGGCTTTGTGCATTATAAACCTGTCAACAAATCCTGTTTTCAGCTGTGGTGTAGCACTGAAGGGCTACACTCCTCCACTGAGGAGGAGACATGATAAAGTCTATGGGACAAATTACACATCACAAATTAATTATATGTAATGCTTGGCATAACAGACATGAATTTTGGGCATGACCATAATACTTGTTTTTACTGCCAACAATTATCATCTGCTTTAAGTCATGTCTTGGATGAGGAGTGGATCTTGTAATGTTACGGTAAATGCACAGAATATGAATAAGCAGACACCTAAGGGTTTAAGTTCTGCATGTGGAGATTAAGTACTTGACTGTGGATATACTTCAGGTGCATTCAGAGCAATTTGGTTTCCCATGCTAACTGCAGTGAACAAGTGGAATTATTTCCATGGGTTTCCGTGAACTTTTGGATTGAGGCCCAGAGCCTGATCTCATACTTTGCCTAGAGGAGATTTCTGAGAACATGCAGACTTGGGCATCCAAGAGTGGTTGTAAAGGGCCATAGCCGGGCTCTTTATTTACAAGTTAAATGACTTCCCCAACGTGTTCTGGGGAGCTTTAGGCAGCTGGTGGTTTGTTTCACCTACTTAACATCACACTGAGGAAGAGTTAGTTCCCCATCCTTTGACAGACAACAGATCAGCTGGTTACAAACGTTGATCAGCTGTATAAAAGCAGAGGGTAAGAATACACTAGGATTGAAGTTTTGGGTTTGTGGACTGTGGGAAAATTAGTTATACAGACTTTTGGGTCTCCTCTGCTGAAATGCAACTCTTGATCACTGTAATTTTGGATGATGCTTAAATGGTTTCTCGGACTACGTAAAACCGCAGGCTGACCCAAGCTTTGCCAAAGAATGAAGAGTGGCTGAGCGGCTGTGCTTCTTCACAGCATGTTTCCAAGATTTGTCAGTTCTGTCACACTCCTCAGACCTGTGGAAATGAAGGGAAAGGGCTTTCCAGAGATACTCTGCTGATAATTATGAAGAAACTCACACCCACACCACATAAAAACCTTCTAATGGTTATTGCACTGACACATGAATGGTAGTGAGGAGGATGTAGTTTAAAAATACAACACAGACTTTTTTTCTTGTAAAACATTTCAGGAAATCCTGCATTTTAGTGGGAATCTTTCACCTTTGAAGAATACTGCATTTGAATAATTTATAATGCTCTATTATCTCTGGGCCTAATTTGCAATACACTTATGCAAAGTGAAATTCGGTCTGCAGAGATACTTCTTTCTGAGCGTTCTTGTTGCATAGCTATGTAAACGTTCTTATGCAAGTAGAGACAATAATTATGGCTTAAGGCTATATACATTACAAGCAGGGAATTCCTCATCCATTTAAATACATATTTCAGAAGCAAATCTGGATCTGGTTTCAAAATCCAGAGTGGATTGACACCAGTTTACATCATCAGTATCTGGCCTTTCGAAATCCAGAGAACCCATTAAAAACAAAGCTTGTGGTGGGGGGAGACTGGAGTTATATCATACAGCAAGTGAGCGCAGGAATGGCTGGCAGGAGAATGGTATGCTGCAGATGAACTGGATGCGGGACAGATTTGCACTGTTGTAAAACACATGGGAAAAGTCCCTTCCGTTTATTTCTTTTTTTCACCCCCTTATTAATTTACCGCAACCACAAGCCATGTGTTCCAGTTCCTGTCTGGGAAAAGAGGCTGGGTAGGCCGTGTTGTGACTTAGTCAAACCAGTGATCTGAAAGCAGCCGGAAAACCCCAAGAAATCCTGAATTGCTTGTAAAAGAGCCGAGGAGCCTTGTTTGTAAACCACTCAGCACTAGGGACAAGGCCACGCTGATCATATTGTGCTCCCTGTTAGGTGTTAACAGCTGTAATGAAGGACATCACCTGAAGATCAAGTAGACAAAATATCTTCAATGAAAGCTTATGCCTTAAAATTATCTGATTCATAGTGTACCCAAAAGTTTATGTTCAGTATCAGCAGAGCAGTGACTTGTGTGAAATATCCCAGCATCTATATACTTTGTAAAGAGTTGTGTTTCATGAAATAATATTGAGAACAGGAGAACTCCTGCTTAAGAGCCTCCTTTCCCTTCTTGCTCTCAAGATGAGAGAAGCATGTTGCTGTTCCTTATGCAACACAGATTATTTCCTCTGATATATAAAGGATCTGTGACAGGCTTGAAGCTCGCTCTGGTTCTTTCTCTTTACAGCCACTCCTGTAAGATCAAGACTCTCACCTGCCCTCAAATAAGACCTTGTAGAATCTTCCATAGGAATGGAGATATGTTTACTGTCTGGATTATAAAGTAAAATTTATAAACTATTGGTTTAGAAGACCTAAACTCCAATACATTGGTTTTTATGTGGCTCACCTATGATAAAGATATGATGACTAAAATTAACCTCTCATCTGAGCACTCTCCCTGTGGCTTTAGAAAGCTGAGAATGGTAAGTGCAAGAACACAGCCAGGCAAATGGAAATACATCTGGGAATTAGTATAATCTTACCCACTGCTGCTGGTGACTCAGCAATGAAATTACCTCTCACTGAGAAGAGTGATAAGGGTTGCTGCTGCACGGTTTTAAACTTCTGTTGTAGCTTTAAATATCTACTTTTTATCCAATGTTTATGTTAAACTTCAGCATTTTCTTCTTTTTTTTTTTTTTTTAATTAACTCTAGCCTTTTTTGTCCTTTTTGGTTTTTTTCTGAGTGTCTATTTATATTTTTGCTACCAGTTGTGAATTTAAAAGAAATGTTTGCCTTTTGGATTTCTCTGTCCCAAGCTTAATCCTTCCCAGAGACTCAAATGAGATCAAGGTCAGGTTTTGTCATTAAAGATGGAGAGGGTGCATTTCTTTCCTAGTGTGCCTCAGCCACAGACATCTTATGTGGTTTGGTGAGTGTGAAAGGCTGGAGGGATTTAGTAACTCTGGTGTAAAGGAGGAACTCTTATTTCATAATTTATCCCTTAAATTTGAAAGAGCCAAAACATTTAGAATAGAGGGTAATTAATGTGTGTTGCAAAGACAGACCATTCTACAAAGAGCCTGAATATTTACTGTTGGCTCCAATACACTGTTTGCCAAAGAAAATCCTGAATGCCTGCTGAAATATATTTAAATTTAAATTGTATGTAAAGTATATAATTACATCCATAATGACTATATCACATATGCATGCACATATATTTTTGTAGTGTTATTTTTCTCATATCTGGAGCTGACACTAAAAACACTTTCAAATTCAGTGACTTTGATAACACAAGTGAGAGAATTTTTACTTTTTAACACCAATATGGAATTTTGTTAAGTCATTTCCTTGAGGGGAAAATTCTGATTGTGGAGAGGGTTATTGTACTGTGCACAGTTCTCCCGGTTTAGGTGACTGGTTAGCTGGTCTGGATATATTCTATCAGGATCTGGATGAGTATATATTCTACCTCACCTCTTTCTTTTTTTTGTGAGGAAATTAATTTTCAGAGGTGTTACTGCTCCTCTTTTTCACACAGACTCAAATCTGTACAGACCACGTGCTGCCAAGTCAGAAAACGTGTTTGGATGCTGTTTTTTAGGCAAGTTCTCCCATATTTACTTGTGTCTGTGCACCTGAAGAATAAAATGCTCCTAAGCATGAGAAATTGCCTTGATTTGAACACTCTGTTATGTGGAGATGCTGCAGGTCAGAACCCTCCAGGTGTGTCAGTCTGTGTTTGAGCCCGTGTAGGTGTCACAGCGGATCACCAGGCCTGCCAGAGCTGGGCACCACACGCTCCGTGCATTGTTCAGCCCACAATTAACAGCCCGTAGCTCGTGGGGCTCCTGGGACAGGCTCCTCTGGTGCAAAAATAGGAGGAACAGCCTTCTGACAAGAGCTGGCACCTTCATGACAGCCATATCCTTTCACACTGGGGTATAATGCAGTTCAGCCCGCTTTGAAGGCCCAGTTTGGTGGTGGTCCTGCCTTATCTCTCAGTAGATACTGATCCTTATCACAGAGTCATAATAAACTGTTTGGTGGAGTTGGAGGGGGTGAGAGAAGCCTTTGGCTTCGTTTGGAACAAGTCTGATGTGAGCATTGAGATATTCTGTACTTTGGGTGGCTGGCTTTTTTTGTGTCAAATTTTAAGAAGTTTGTAAAACTCAGTGTTAGACCTGCTTCATTTATCCTACTGGAAAAGGAAAGGGCTCATTTCAATGAGATGTTCAAAATTTCAGGCTTAAAATTCTTGTACTCGAGGACATTCTGTTTAATTGTTTTGTGACTGCAACTGAAGGATAGGAAATGGTATTCTAGTGTAATTTCTCAGGCAAATGCAAGGTTGTCTTAGTAACTTGTGACCCCCTTGACTCAGTCTGAGGAGAGAAAAGGCAAAGTTATTCAGAGATTGGAGGAAAGTGGGGCAAAGTATTATCTCAGAGCTGTGATATTTGGCTTCCAGTGGCCACAGAAACTTGACACACATCAAACGTCAAACTAGCTGATAGCAGACAGGAAGGATTAGTGTTGACACAGCAGAGCTGACCCCTGCCAGCACTGAGGCTGTGTTTAAATACAGCCACGTCGCTCTGAAATCACCCCGGGCGTGCGAGCGGTACGAAGGAGGTGAAGGTATAGGAAACATGGGGCGTTGGGACATTCTCCTGCCTAATTGGGCTGACAGCTCAGTCTGGATGGAGGACAGTGTTTATTTACTCATTGTTGTGTGATGAGCAAATAGAAAGATATGCCTGCTTTAGCCCATGCTGATATTGGTCCTAACGCTGTCTGGCTCCAGCTGCCATAAGCCAGGACAATACAACACAAAAACTTCCTATTCACCATCACTTCTAAGTCTGTCCTGCCACAGATATGCAATGACCTCAGACCACAGTTGGGTCTAATAAGGAATTTATCTTCATGGAAATGTGACCTCTTGCTACCAGAAGGCTACAAAAATACGAGTAACAATGGGTAAATGAAGATAAAGGTTTATCCTCACCAACTGTTGCATTTTCAAAGCAGTTCAACCCTGCCATGCAAAAACTACTGTTTGACATAGGATGCTGTCTGAAGCTCTTAAAAAAGTTATCCAGGTCACTGTGGAAAGAACATGCTCTTATTATTGTTTTTATAAGTGAAAATTACTGGATTGATACTTTTTTCTTTTGCATGATGCAGACATTCAATATCAGTTTTCAATTCCCAGAATCCACTTTGGATACAGGAAAAGAGATTTCAGGAAATTTGGTTTTTCACCAAGGAATTAGGCTTTTTCCTCTCTTAACCTCCACCCTCCGCACTAGGAGTTCATACTCTGTATGTGCTTTAATCTTGACTTCAATATATTTTACTGTGGCCAGCTTTTAGTTACAGTTTAATAACTTCAGCTTTATTTTGCCCCAGGCCATATTATAATGAATATAAAGCCTTTTCTGTGATTTAGCTGAATTTATGCAGCTGCCCTTAAAACAGCTGCATAATTTTTCCTACTGACTAGGAAGGGTAGCAGTTTAGTCAGCACAGACTGATCAGCTGAATGCTACTTCCAAACTCAGTTTTGCCAAAAAATCACGTGGAAGTGAGTGCAGATCCATGACCATGCTTCTAGGTACCTTGTGCAATGTTGTTCTTTCTTAAATTAAAGTTATCCTAACCCCCAAAAGTAATTTAGACTGAATAAGGACCATATTTTTATATGGTTCTGTACGGTACCTTGTGCAATGACATCTTTAATCTGATGAGGGCCTCTGAAACACCCAAAATAGCTGCTTTCCAGTTTCCAGTCTTATGAAGGAAATGGTGAGTAGATATGGGAAGCAGCTTGCATCAGCCATTGGTTATCTTACATTTGACCACTTCTAGGCTGGTTCTTCCTGTGAGTGCAGCTTACAAGTAGGCCAGATCCATCAATGGCTCCATCAGAATCCACAGAGAGATGTGTCAAAAGTACATTTGCAGAGCCTGTGCAGTGGTTCTGGCAGGAATGGTGTGGCCAGCTCAGAACAGGCATCGAGCCTTTCACCTTATCCTTTCATGTCTTAAAACCTGGCGTCTGGAATGGAATCCCAGCTAGGAGCCTGTGTGGATTCCAGCCGAGCAGGCAGCAAGGATATTGGATAATACACACTGTGTGGGAACCTGCCTACAAATTGAAGGATGGCAGATAGGACAGAAGAGGCAAGAGGTCAGTCGTATGCAGCTTAGGGAGCACGTGGTTTGAATGCAACTGTGAAACCTAAGACACCTCATCAATTTGTGAGACTTCTTTAATAAGGGCCCAGCTTCATCTTAACACAGGGAATCCTCTCCACAATTCCAGACACATGAAAGACATTAACTCATAATTCCTTGTAGTCTCCTGAGTACCTGCTAATAATTATGGCTGGCCTTTTTGGCCTTCGAAGCTTTCAATTACCTGGTGTTAAACCTTTTAGAGTAAACTGGAAACCAGTATAGGATGCTGAATGGGAAGAGGTATATTTGTTAATACTTCTGTGCACTGATAAATCTGAACCAAGTGTATGGTTCTTATTCACTCAGGATTAGCAAGTATCAAACTGAGATGAAGAACAACTATTTACATGTACTTAAAATAGCAGGTTTAAAAGAAATCTTGTAAAGGAAAGGAAAAAAAAAGCAGCAATAAACTCTAGTCTGAGATCATACTATTAAACAGAAATATTATTAAAGGAACGGTTTTTAGAAGAATGCGAATGATCAGTTTGCCCAGCTGCTCTAGTAGCAACGAAAATGTTAATTAAAAAATAAGAGAATTTTGCACACATACTATTCGTCTCAGTATAAAAAAATTAAGCAAACAAAGCAAGGCAGATTAGATCCTGGTGTAGAGTGTATGCTCTAAACTGAAAAAGATTATAAGATGTGTAATAAAGATAAAGCACCCCCCCCCAAACAGTGAGAGCACATTGAGTCATGCAACGAACCTTTTATTCATTACAGCTCTGAAAAATTTAGGGTCAGTTCTCCATTCCATTATAAAGGAGGCTTGAATGTAGTGTTTCTGTAATATATGTTCAGTTAAAAGCCCTCCTCCCAGCTTTTCACTGCCAGAATGAGGTAAAGAATCTGGAGATTTTAGAACTAATAAGCCAAGCAGTAAAATGGTGCACATTTGTGTGGAGCCTGATGAGGGATGGGAATGCACCCAGGGAAGGCTTGGCTGCTTCAGCAGAGACGCTGACGGGTGGACGCACCATGACTTCGTTCTATGAATCAACTTTGGCAAATACCATCCATGAAAATTCAAAGAGGGAAAAAAGATGAGAAAAACCTGACTCTGGTTGTTACATACTGTACAGGATGAAAGCTGGACAAGCCATCCACCTGCAAACCAACTGCTAAACCTTAGGAAACTGGAAAAGAAGAAATGAAGAAATCTTAGAGAACAATGTCGGAGTACCTGGACATCCTTGACTTCCACTGATGTGGGGAAAAAAAAATTGAGAAATCCACTTTCTCTGGGCTGGAAAGAACATGCAACTACAGAATAATGTCATACTGCACTGAACTGAAAAGCTCAGTAGGACTATCAAATACTCCAGCTCTTACTTGTTTGGGTGCCTCTGCAGGTCCGAAAGGTGAGACAGATGTTCCACACCCCACCCTGTACTGCAGTTCAGGCCTTTCCACGGCACTGGGATCAGATGGATCAGAAAGTTGTTAAGTTGTTCTTTCAGTTGCAGTGAAAAAGCTTTGATAATAGTGAACCTCATTTAAAAATTCTGAATGCAGTCTTTAAACATACTGGGTTAGAAAAATTTGAAGTAATAAGTTAGGGAATAAAAGGAAATTCTTGCATTCTCAATGTGATTGAAAGTATAGTCTTTCCTTACAGATTTAATTCTTCCTATGAATGTCCACACTGTGTTTGCAATATTTAAAAAAAACCTGGATAGAATCACACTGGAGTGAGTGTTTGTGAAGTTAACAGAAAATTCTGGGCCTTCAACTCTGATAAATGTAACTCTAGAGTCCTATGAAAAATTTCATTTTCAAGGAAGCCTTGCCTTTTTATGGGAAATTTGTCCAGCTGAAAAATTTTACTGGCTCTACTCCTCATTCGCAGTTATGGAGCAGATTTGGAAATACCTGTGAAAAACAATATGTGGTTTTCAAGGAAATGCATGGATGAAAGCATTGTAATTGAGGACATCCAGATCTGTTCTTACAGAAATGCTTTGTATTTACACAGTCCGTTACTTACACGTCCTGAAGAGCATTACAAGCCTAGAAAACTCCAAAAGGGTGAAAGTTAGCCAAGAAAACCAGCTGTGCATGACTTTGAGTCCTACCCCAAACACTTGGAACGCATCTGCATGGCTCGTCAATACATCTGTATTGCTCTACTTGCAATGTGACTGGTTTGGTGCTAGAACTACTGAGACAGAGCAGTGGAGGTATATAAAACCCAGGCAGTCACGGAAAAAGGAAATTTCAGTGTCTTTCTGCACAAAATTGTTTGTGTTCCGAATCAGCAAGATGGGTTACAGATGTACATCAGAGAAACAAGGCAATTCACTTGGACTTTTGCAGAGCATTCTCTTAAAAATTCTTTGCAAGGCTTTAAAAAGATGGGGAGGGGGCAATAAGGAAATATATAAGATGGGGAGGGGGCAAGAAGGAAATATATATTATGTGTGTGTGTATATATATATATATATATACATGTATTCCTGAGAGTGACTGCAATCCTCAGGGGCATGCAAATAGTTTGTTTAACCATTAAGATATCCTAGGGCTGATGAGAACCTAGGCTGGGTAGGAAAAATACAGGGCAGGAAGTTGAGAGATTTGAGTTCAATTCCAGCTTCAGGACAGAATTCCCACATGACCATGGGCCTCTCGTTTGGACCCACGTTTACCTACACAATGGAAACAGGGAGTGTTTCACCCACACTTTTCCTGAAACCTTGTTCTGAAGTAAAACTGGTTCTGAGCCGCTCTGGAGTACAGACCTACCTCTTCCTATGGCTGGAAAAGCCATAGGCATTTTGCTTTTTCCTACAGAAGGAGTGACACAGAACTTGTTCTAAATGAGAAATAACACCTCCTCCCTCTTCCTGCAGTTTTTCTAGGTGGATCACAATCCCAGTTTCTGAGTCTGGCTTGGTATAGTAAGTATTTGCCCCATGCAGCTCTCATCACTTGCTGTATTAAGACATGACTTAGGTGACTAAAGAAAGGCCTTGCTGGGGGCATGGCCACATCCTCATGCTGTCAGAGCAGGAAGCTCCCGCTGAGATGGTGTCACCTTCACAGTTCAGTGCAAAACTCTGCATGTGGCTTTCAGAAGAAGAAAATTCACGTTACCATTGGATCTGTGTCTTACCACAGCTATCTAGTGTGATATTTCTAGCGCAGTGATATAAAGTTATACCACTTCTGGCTCTGTAGATATTATTCTAAGCTAGCTGCAGCATTTCCATGGGATGTGGAGTTGCACAGTGCAGTCTTAGATACTTTGTCCTTTGCATGGACCTGAAGTAAATTAGATTTTAACTTTACATTAAGTCCCTGTGAGTGTTGTGTAAAGAGACTGTAGGTTCTACATCATTATAGTGCCCTTTCTGGGAATTCTAGGTCTGTGTCCACCCCATCCACCCTCAGGCACCTCGCTGTTGTGCCAAATTTAGGAACCTCATTACACGGGTAGGCTGTCGAAGTGGTCAGATGTGAGTACATGTATCCCATGTTCTCTTGACCATGGACACGACCATCCTTCTAATTGAAAGGTGCTAACTGGTAATCGATGCAAGAGTACTCTTCCAGAATATCATTGGCTTAGTTTATTTCCCCAGTGACAACAATAATCTGAAAAGGAGAGGTACAATAAACATTTACATATGTGCAGCTATAGAAGGGAATCTGCACAGTAACTAATTTCACATCCTACCTTTATGTAAAATTTTTTGTACACGAGTCCACTGTAATTGATTCAGTCTTTAACAGAGATTGTTGGATTAAATGCGGCACAAAAATTGCCTGTTCTGAGTTTGCTAAATCTTGAAATATGGATCCATTTGGGGTGTCTTCTTCAAACAGCAGTTGTTCAGCTTTACTGGAGTTGCAAGTTGAAGTCACCATCAGATTTCCGTTCTGTGGAAAAAGCACTTGTTATAAATCTCGAATAGTCAGTAATTGATCACAGCCTGGAATTGTAAAACTCTATCTGAGTGCCTGAAATAGCACATGTTTGTGGTGTGGTATGTGGTTTCAGTCCCTGTTGAGAAAAAGGAAGACCTTGGAGAATATGAAAGTCTTAAGGAACTTTCCACTAACAGAAGGGTCAAGGGACAGCACTGTCAAAGCATCCCCTCGTTAAAGCTGTGTGGGGAAACAAACTGCTTTCGACCTCCAGTGTCTCAGCTGTCAGTCACAGGAGATGAACACTCCTTTTGTTCAGATCCCTGAGAAAATCCCTTGATTCTCCTCCCTTTTATCCCCCCTCCACATTGGCTCCCATGCCAGTGTCCTTAGTGAGGCCACCTGGGGTTGGCAGGAGGGATCATCCATGATCCAGCCATGCCAACCTGACTGAACTTCCTCAAAGCATCGTTTTGAAGCGACAAAAATTAACACAACTTCCTTTCTCCCAGCTGCAACCTCCATCCTCATAAGAGATCCAAGGAATTGCAGACTTGTCATGGGTGCCTGCAGAATGGCAGCTGTAGTATAAGAGGTATGGTAAAAACTGAGATTGCTTGGACACTCGAGAAACTAAATATTGACGTAAGAACTTAAATTTAGTTTTATGGCTTTAAAAAAACCCTACCAAACAACCAAACAGAACCAAACAACTGCCTGAGCTCTGCCTTTGTTTTTAACAAGTTTTCAATGAGATCACCCTGTGGCTTTTAATTTATTCTAAACATAATTTATTTTTGATGTTGAGATCTCCATCAATTCGCTCAATAGGACAGTTTGGGATCACTGATACTTGAAGCTTTCACAATTTTGTGTGGATAAAGCCTTTTTCACTTGAGTAATTTACCAGTATTTTTTTCATAAAGGAAAAGTAAGACTTCTCTATCATGTTGGACCAACAAGAAATCTTCAGAAGTTGCCTGATAGAGGAATTTTACAAACTTCCATGTGCAGAGAGTGAGTGCAAAGGGATTCTTTCTAGTAACTGCTCTTGAACCACTCCAGATTTGTTAACATTTTGCTTTCTATAGGTCTATTATCAAAAACCTTTTTACTTAGTATATATTTTGTAATAACAATTTGAAAGGATTAATAGATCCTAATATTAAAACTTTACTAACTTTGTAATGGATTTGTACCCAGCTAGAATCTAAAAAGGTGTTACAGAAGGAAAGCAGTAGCAGGATGCCACAAGGCCTTTTAAATCAAATAGCCCACTCTTTGCTTGAGGCAAGTCTCTGCTCTTTGGGGAGAGGCCTTCAGATGGAGCATTCCAGATATGCATGGCAGGGTTTATGTAGCTTGTTTAAGGCTTTAAAATAAAAAACTGTATTTTAAATCCCAATGGTCCTTAATACTTTTGAGAAAGAAAAAATTAACTGGGGTGGAAAAATAAGATATTCTTACACATGGATTAGCAATCAGATATAAACTGAAGTTTCAGTTAAACAACTCAATCCCCCTTTTCCTTGTACTTTCTTTGCAATTCTGTGGCATATTTTCAGGGGAACAGGCATTTAAGCACTGGCTGGAGTGGGCTACAGAGCAAGTCTGTAGAAGGTTAGAAGGCACATTTTCATCTTCACTGGTAGAGCTGCTTAGCGCAGCTCAAACAGGGCGCATGACTACAGGAATTAAGGGGGCTATATCCTAAAAATGTGTTCATTTAGTGTGGCTATATTTCAACCTATCCTGTATTAAAGGGCTGTAAACTTCTCTCCTCCCCTCTGATCCTTCATCAGCACAGCAAACCATGGTCAGGCTTTCAAACCTACCAGCAAAACTGAAGAAATTCAAGTTTCAAGAAGTCACTGTCGCTTTCCTCTGGTTCTTTTCCAGCTGCTGAGGAATAAAGAATACGCTCAGCTGAGGGGCTGACAAACAAAAAAGGCCTTGCAGCTGGTGGTGGCCCTGGTATCCAGCCTGGTGTAGCAGTCTGCCAAGCAGATGAAGAGGAGGGTGGTCTAATCACAAGCAAGTTAAAGGGAAGCAGAGTGACATCTATGACTGGCTCCAGCCTTAAGCTTGTTGGGGGAGGAGGTATTATTGTTAATGCCAATCAGGAAAAACCTCTTTCTTGGCAGTAAGCAGTGGAGGGTGCCTGCAGAGAAATCCAGCTGGAATGCCACCAAGTATCTGGTGGAGCACCTGCATTCCAGATGCATAACTGTGCCCCTCCATCTGCTGAGCACTCCATATGCTGGTACTGGCTTAGGAAAGGACACAGAAAGCTATGGCTTCCTTACTGATAATCATCCTTCTCAGCATTTGTGACCTACAGGCAAAGCCTAAAACAGTCTTGAATTCCTCCCGATTCAGTTCATTAACAAAATTCCTCTCACAAGGAAAGGAGGGTCAGGTTTTCTCTAGGCAGTGGTAAATCAGGAATAAATCAATGGGGTTACACCATCCAGGAGCAGTGGGGTAAGTCTAGTCAGGCCTTGTCTGAGGACCAACATGATTCTGATGTCATAACACTCTGCTTGCAAGATTTGATGTCCCTTATAAAGAAAGTTGCCTGTTTTTCCTGTAAGCTTTTCCTAGTTCAGTTAAAGGGAAGGCAAATGAAAAGAAGAACAAGGGAAAACTCCATGGCAACTGAGGACAAATAAAAGCAGATTATGGAGACTAAAATCACAACTTTTTACTTCAGAGGGCCCAGGTCTCCTTTGCTGTGTCTAGGTCTCTTAATACAAGAGATACAGAGAACAGTCCCTGTGCCCACAGCGAAGTGGCACAGACTGGTTCATGCCAAGCTCTTGTTAGAGAAGAGTAAGTGTTCCTGTTTCATGGCGTTTTGATCTGGGATTCATCTGACCCCTGTGGGTTCCTGGAGGATCCTACAGAATGAATACTTGAGTCTTTTCCCTGGTATCAAGTCCTTGAAGCAGAGTGGTGCTGCATTCCAGCTCTGACGTATGTTGCTGTTACAGCATGAAACTGGTGATAGGTGCACAGGGCTGTGGCACAAGGGCACGTGGCAGTGCCTGAGGGTGTGGAGCCTGCTGGGGTGGCATTGCAGAGCTGTTGGGGTGGTCACACCGCGTCATGTATCTGCTGCTTTGAGAGCAGTCCCCAAAGTGTCATTTGGCTAGCCTGGGCCTGGACGTGGTACTGGAGGGAGCTACTTGGAGGAGTCTGGATATGATCAGGGAGTAAAATGGCAATTATATGTTATGGATGCTCATGGTTCCAGTGTTTGAACGCTCTTCTAGAACCTCTTTTGTTTATCTGAGAGAGGTATGACATATGGTACAGAAGTGGGTTTCTGCTCTAGAGCTGCCTCCTAGACCTGGAACCTGTGCAGCATGGCAGCATCCTTTTCCCACGGAGCCCTTTTCATCACATGTGGACATGGTTACTCAGATGAGGACCTTTTTGTACCTTCCCCATGTCTGAATGGAGCCCAGGTATAGCAGAGGTTACCATGTTTTTTGCACAGTTTATTATGAAACAGGATAAGAGCAGGATATAATGCCGTATTCACCTGGGAGCTCGTTTTAGTCTCATCTCTGTGCTATCCTTTTCTCTCTCTTATTTCTCCATGGCTGTTCTGGCTGCAGTGCTGCCATTTTTGTGAGACACTGGGTGATCTCATCAAAGGAAATCCCATAGTGCTTATTATTAATCTTGGATGCCAAACACTGGCTTTGTCCTTTAACTTTTCCGTTGACACTCTGAGACTGGTCACTACATGACTGCTTAGGAAAAGGATGGCACTTTTCAGAAATAGGGATTGATTTAGCACAAGCTGTGTAGGAAACTATGGCTATCATAAGCTTTAGTGAAATCTGAAGGAAAATTGCCATGATTCATCTACAGTTGTTAGTATGACAAAGCCCAGATCCATACAAAGGAACACCTGGCCTGCTAGTGAACATATCTCTGGAGAGCAGCATTTGCCTACATGTTTGTTGCTCTAGCAACAAGCCTGAATGTGGATCACTGTTTTTTGAAACACCACAAAAAAGGACAGATTCCACTATGGGAAATTTTCTGTCATAAAGAAATCATATTTGCTCTACAAACACTGAGTTCTCCCACTTTGTAAGGACTGGCTGCCACTCTCTGAATCACTAAAAAACACAGAGGCCCGTTTCTTGACTCTTGAGAATCTAAAGATGTGCCAAAACATACACGGACTTCATATTTTCCAGTAGCTACAAATCAGACCCTTTCTCTCAAGAAGATCCCAGTTTAGAACAGTCTCCTAGGTCACTTTACAAGCTTAAAGTGAACCAACTTTAGAAATAAAAATAATTTCCTTACAGGGTGAATTTTACCCCTCTGCTCAAAGATTTTTCACCACCTTTCCTTTCCAGGTAGGTTTCAGATGGTGACTTTCACCTCTTCTCTCTTGCAAAATGTCTCTCTATATGAACGAGTGTGAATGTTAATGTGGTGATACATCACTAGCTTTGATTTTAGGCCCACTGTCTCCCACTCCTCCAACTTTGAAAAGCTTGTAGATGCATGTATGTATCTATATCATATGTATACATATGTATGTAAAGTAAGGCTGAGAGGAGCTTGGATGCCATGTGGAACACCTGCGTTACAAGATGTTTCATAATCTATTGCAATGTTCTTCTATTTCTGCTGCCTGGGTTCCTACTTCTAAACAGACCAGCTTTGTTAATTTTCCCTGTTTCTCTTCTGATTCCTGGTTTTACATTTCTCCCCCTGGTAATGCTTTGCCAGTACAATAAGGATTTTTTTTTTTTTTAAAGGCTGGACAACAAGGAGGATAAAAGTGGAGAGAGAGAGATACTTTGAGTCCCAGAGGTTACTAATTTCTGTCCGAACTGGATAAATGGCTGCATATAAATGTGTTTCTTCTTCTTTCTAAAAAGGGTTTGCTTTTTTTCTACTGACCCTGGGTGAGTCTGGAGTTACCTGAAACTGTTTGTAGCTCTTCAGAAATTGCAAGCTTTCCCACCTGAATTCCTCCCCTGTCAGCTGGAGGGGGCTTTCAGGTGGGTGTTTGTTTCATTGTGCCTCAAAGGGATCCGTTCCTTTGCTGAAAGACAAGCTCAGGACAATGTTTTACAGAGCAGAAGATATTGTGAGGGACCAATTATCACATAAGTGGTTCTCACGGCTTGGGCTGGTACTGTGTGCCAGGTTGCACATTAACTTCTTTCACTGCTTTTTACCCAGTTTACTCAACATTCTCAAGTAGTGGCTTTGTCAATTGTTTCTCCTGCTGATATTTTGACAGATGATAGCCCCCTGATGCCAGCTTAGCCCAGGTAGTAAGAAATAGGCCAACCTGAAACTCTAGACCAAGTCACTGCTCTCATGGTATGGAGGAGCTGTAGGGTTGGTTCTGCTTTGGAATTGTTATTAATTTCCATCTCACAAATAGATCTCTGAGCCTTGCTCTTGCAATATGCTCTCTATGTACACCATTAAAAAAAACCAAAACAACATGGAGACTTTATTATATTTTTTTCTCTGCCACACCATGCTTAAGTGTCCTCTAATGAGTGTCAGGGTACACTTGGGGAGTATGTCTGAATCCCGTGAGCAAAATGTATTTAAAGATTTGTAGTGTTTCATTGGTTCCAAAGGAATGTATAATGACTGGGCAATTTTCAGTGTAGTTTTCCTATATAAATCTTACCAAAATTGCTGACACTCTGTTATTAACACTTGGGGCTGGTGTTGCTGTAAAGTGAAGAGATTTATGCGGAGGATAAAGCAGAAATCTTTAGAAAGTGGGGTTTGCTAATTTATCTAGCTGTTCATTACTTTAAGAGCTTTCTGTAGTTTGTACATTGCACTGACTTATTGGCTCTTTCTGCTTATGGTTAGAGATGCTATATAAGAAAAAGCTAATTAATTTTTTCCTAGTAGTTGGGGCTGAATTTTAACTATATTCTTTTAAGCCTTTTCCCTAGTTTAATCCTGTTAGGTACTGAATGCTTTCAATGGTTTCAAATCAATGTAGGAGCTGAACTCAGGCAGGCCTTATTGTTGTCAGGCCTTTCTTTTCCATCCTTCAGGGGTTTCTTTGCAAGGAGTGACACAGAGGAGCTGAGAGAATGATGCTTAGGACTGAAACTGCTCTTAATACATATCATACATATACACATGTAAACGTGTACCATGTAGTTGTTTCCCCACAACATTATTAATTTTAATAGTTTTTAGACAGCAAAGATTTTAGAAAAGAAAGTTTGTCTATTGTTACTTATACTAGTGTGCTCATGTTTTTTCAAACTTAGCTGGGAAGATTAGTGTACATGAAACTAATTTTATTTTTTCTTATCTTTGCTTACTTTCTCTGTTGAAGATGAAGGACTATTTAATGGCACACAAAAAAGCTCTGCTTTTGGAAAAATTTAAGGACTACCAATGAGAATGAGAAAGTTTTTGTTTAACTTCTGTTTTTTTGATCGCAGAAGCCAAATTCTTTCTTAAGCAGACCTGAGAATGTCAGGAGAGAAGGGACAGGCTTGTGATGTGATAGTAGGAGCTTTTCTCACCCTTTCTCTTTTGCATATGTTTTCATGTGTGTGTTTGTGTGTTTCGAGGTCTTCCTTACATGGAATATTTTGCAAAGTGATCCTGGTTACTACACTTCATCTGTTAAATCATTCAAGTCAGCTGAGTGTACTTGTGCCTAAAGTTAAGCATGAGGTTGGAATCAAGCACATCCTAAAGTCAGGGCCTGTATCCAGAAGCATTAAGCTCCATGGACTTGGTGTCTGTTGGATAAGGAGACTCTCAGAGGTTACAGAAGTTTGGGGTCCCAGAGCCTGAGCTCCTCATGGAGTTCAGAGGGAGCTGACACAGATTTGTGCTGTTCAGGATCAGGCTTTGAATGTCTCAAGAGACATCTGCAGAAGGGTTTAGTTAAGGAGCTATGATTTAATTTTTATTTCTTATCATGCTGGGGTCTGGAAGAATATTTTGTGCTATCTGGTTGACTGATGGGTCTGAGAGGTCCTACTCCAGGGGGCTCATAATCCCAACCAAAGGGAAAACATACTGGAAAAACCTCTGGCAAGAAGGACTTTAAAAAAATCTCTTTTCTCACATATTTAGCCTGAACTAGCAATAACAACTTCGATGCAGGGCATTTCCTGAGGATTAATGACTGTCTGGGGTCATCATCTCCTCCCAGTTAGTTATTAATCCCCAGGAAATACTCTGTGCCTTGATCATTATTGCTTAATTAGCATTGAGAATGTGGGGGGTTTAGGTTTCTTTTCATGCATCCTGTGAATTGCTGGGGTGGGGGTTTCTTTCATTAACTTGCCCTTTTCAGCCTGGATGGGAGCATGGGCTTTGCTTACAGTTTGCAGGTTTGAGAATTTAGTCCCAGGGTTAAACCTTCTCAAGCAATTTGAGTTCCATGTGAAAGCACCACTAACTGCCCACATCTGCAGTGCATCAAGAAGTGTCCCCCCCTCAGTTCTGCTGCAAAACATCGGGTGCCATGGGGGCAGAAGTCAGAGTCTGGGAGCTGGGGATGCTGCAAAAGGGCAGGGAAAGTTGGGGGGTGGAGGAGAGAGAAGAAAAGGAAAGGAGGGAAGCTCCGAGGACTGGAGAAGTTAGGCGCTGCCAATCTCAACAAACAACTTTATCAGCCACCACAGAAGTTCTCATGTCATATGAAATTTTGGGAAAATTTTGGAGTCCAAGCAATCTTCAAGGAAACTCTGCCTGATTCAAGTGGCCCTGACTGCAGCAAGCCAAATCTATTCAGTAATAAGAGCAAGGAGAATAAATGCAGACTTTATCCTGCCTTTCCCATCCCTGGAGGAGAGGAAGCTGATGGCCAAAGTCCTTTTCCAAGCATTGTGTGGTGGGACTGGGCTCAGGAGGGCTGTTCCCACCAACCATCCCATTCCTCCGTCGTTATTCCCTATCAGACTGGCAGCTACAGCACTGGGAGATCTCCACTGCATGGTGTATTAGGGCTGTTTATGGGATGTGTGACTCCAACCACACAACCCCAGGAGTGATGGACAGAACTTGACCCCAGGGATGTGGGCACTGCAAGTGCGGGTGCCCCCAGGCACACTGTGGTTCTATCTGTTGATCTGTTTGTTATGGATGTAGTCTTAAGTATATTTTGAAAAGAAAATTCATTTTAAAAAGGAAATATCAAGTTTTCTGCTCCAAACAAAGCCATAATAGGATTTTTTCAAGGCTTTTTTTTTTTTTTTTAAACCATTTTTGTAGAACTCCAGTGGGGAGACAGTTGGAGATGCATAGTGACATTTTCCTAGCCAGCTCTTCTTCAGATTGCATTATTCTCTTCTGCTGTGGGAACCTCTCTCCAAGTCTCCTTGAAGGTCTTTTGGGTCCTGCATGTTTAAGTGAATATTTTAGCAATTTGGGCTTCATGTGTGGGACCA
This sequence comes from Corvus kubaryi, assembly GCF_017639235.1. Taxonomy (NCBI): domain Eukaryota; kingdom Metazoa; phylum Chordata; class Aves; order Passeriformes; family Corvidae; genus Corvus; species Corvus kubaryi. The sequence continues at coordinate 2,039,547 of NW_024582058.1, read as the reverse complement.
GAGATGCAAATCAGTGTCATACCTTGCAGGAAAACCCCTTATCCTTAACAAATATCTGGCCTCACAAATATTTCTATGGCCGTGGTGAAAAAATGCAAACTTTGGTCCCTAAGTGCTGCTCTTTTTACTTTCCTACCTAAATATTTGTATTTTGGGGGACAATAGACTTCTCTCAGCATTTGAAAAACCATTTGTTTGAGGAAAGGGGATATTGTAGAAATATCCTGCTTAGTTGTTAGTTTGAAGCATTTGTTAGTTTGAAGAGATTTGGAACAAAAACGTATTTCCTTTTTTTTTTGAAGTCAGCTATCTGAGTATTTATGATCTTTAAATTTTTTGCCTGAAAAACCCAGATAGATACATATAATATCATGTAAAATCAGTCCAAATAATTATTTCCAGTTATTCTGAAAATAGCTTTAGAAAGGCACAGAAGCCCCTGGAACTGAAATAACTCCACCTAACCACATAGTATTTATAATTAATTCAATAGATATAAAGAGATATGACTGGTTTTGACCTTGACCCTGATCAACATTAAATCTAATCCTCATTTCAACTCTGTTCTTAAATATGGAAAGAGGCTTTTGACAGAGTCAGTGGCCGCTATATATTTAAATTCTCCATAGTGTGTCCTGCAATGTTCTCATCCAAATCTTGGTCTTGTAACCGACCTCTGACAGCCAATGTATGGTCAATGTCAAACAGTAAAAGGCATAAAAACGGGAGAGGGAATAGAAAAAGAGTCATTATGCAGATGATATATAAATGTCCATTAATGAGACATTCCTTTGTACTTTGAAGTTCATAGCAGAGTTCGAGATTGAAAAGGTCTCAGGGGTTTTAAGGCTTCATCACACATATTTTTGCATGGGCTTCTTCTTACCAAAGAATAAATAGAAGAGACCTGGGTAGAGTAAAGAGGCTATAGCCCTAGATAAGATCAAAATGAAATGTATGGGAAGAAATTTCTGTGTGTGCTTGGGAGACAAAACAACATCATAAATACTGGGGGGGGTGTAATTTGATGTAATAAGGCAGTGTGAGTGGAAGTCTGAAAGTACAGTCACCAAAACCATTTCTGCAAAAAACAAAAGCTAAGACATCAGAGGAACTGCAGCATAAGATGAGCAGTCAGGAACCTGTGGTCACATCTGACACTGACTTTGTGCACTCCTGAGCCCGGGGACCTCACTGGCATCCCTGGGAAAGCCAGAGCTGTTGGAAGTGTGTGGGCCCACACCCACTGGGAGCCCATCACTCGCAGGTCCAGGGATTTTCATGGCTCTGTCCTCCTGGCCTCTGGCCCTCCTAGCATCCTCTGTTTGCCTTGTCTCAACTCTTAGTCAGTAAGACTGAGTTCCTCAGATAATTGCCTCTCACAAAAACCAATCTACATCTCCCTGAAGCTCTGAGGACAGAGGGTCCCCTCTATGATGTGTCAGAAAAGATGCAGTGCAGCAGTGCCCTGACTTGAGCCCTCTGGTACAGAAAGGTGAACAAGAGTCAGTAAAAATAACTGTAGGGGAAGGCAAATCTTTGAGGATTTAGCATGCATAGTGCCATGGGTAGGAGCTGTCCCTCTGCATCTGACTTCCCCATAGCCTTGAAGTTTCCAGCACACCTGCTGGCAGCTGGGCCTGAATGTGTTCAGATGAATTAGTAGAGAATTAATCAGAGCAGAAAATCGGAACAGACCTTAGCTTCATTTCTCAATTTTTCAGAACAGGGTCTGCATTCTGAATAAAGCCTAAAGTGAAAACACCATGGGAACAAATTTCTATTCTTTTGTCCATATTGGGTAACTATTCTGTTTCCCAGTTGCAGTGAGATGAGATCTCACTGATGTTTTGCAAGTCTGTAAATCAAATTGGGGAATTATCCTAGAGTTTACTGAAGAGGGTACAGACTGTAATTCCCTTTGACTAACATGATTCCCAATTTAAAAAAAATGTGTAATGGTCAGGAGAGATGTGCTAAAGTTCCATTTTTTGCAGTCTGCTTTGAAGAGGAATCTGAAATCCCGTTATCACACCCTTGGATTGCAATGATATTAAGGTACAGGATTGAAAGGACTATGTGAAATTGTGTACTCACTGAGGTCAGGGGAAGGCCTGCATTGCCTGGAGTGAGGGCAGTGTTTTATTCTCCATCAAACATAACTCTTTATATTGTTTCTAATCCACTCACCCCTGGAGAAAATTTTCATTCCACTTCTCGAGATAAGAACGTGTCACTTTTCTCTTGCTGCCTCTCCACTCGCCTCGAAGGGATGTGCTCAAAAAGTGGGGTAGGAAGTGTATGGCTGTTTGATCTACTTAGTGAAAGGCAGTGATGTAGAGAAGATGATCTGAATCAGGGCTCCTGGGTTTTATGCTCACTTCTGATGGTGGCAAACCAGGTCTGCATCAAACTTGTGAGATCAATTTCCTGTAACTCTGGTTCTCTGCCTTCTGTTTCCTCATCTTTCTTGTAATACAGGCGTGAAATGTCTCAGTGTGTGTATGCTCTGTTTGAATTGACCCATTTTAGGGAAGCACTGAATTCCTACATCCACGTTCAGCATAGTGGTTGAGACAATAGTGGATAGGAATGGTGAAACCCTTGTTTATCTTTGAAAATCTGCCCCTGCTTATTCAGTAGTGCTCAAAAGCCAGGTTTGGGATTATACTCTTAATTTTTTTTCCATTTTCTTGCTGTTTTGGGAGGCAAAAAAGTTATCTTTCTGATCTGTACATGGTCTGAAAACCAGATGTTATCATCACTTGGTTGTAGCTCTGCTGGTACAGCATGTTTTGCTTATTACAAAAAAGACATGGTTGAAATTAGATCTGTGTGATACATGTCATCGAGCTTTATGTATTTGCAAATAATAAACAGTTTGCAAAGCGTGGCTTGAGCTTGTGGGTTGCAGCTTACTGTCAGTTTAATATAGGTTTCAGAACACACACAAGTGGCCATGCAGGGTCTGTGTCTAAGCTGGAAAGCACCTTCAAAAAATTAAGAAAGGCACATTTCACCCACAGCTTTCTTTGTTAGGAAAGATGGACTCTGTCTCGTGGCAGCCGAAGTTTAAGTAAACATAAACTCTGGCCCAAATTTCATAACCATCATTTCCTCAAAGCTAGCAGCACTAAACCAAACTATAGTTTTATTTGGCTAACCCCGAAGTAGGATGTGGTTGCCAGCCTCGGGAGCCACATGATCAGGTTTCAAGCAGACGCCACCAGAACTGTGCCGTTGTCTTAGTCAGGAAAGTCCTGGATGTGTGAGTCCCGACGCCATCATTATGTTTAACAAATAAATGTAACCATAACAACAGGTATGCTCCAATTAAAGCCTGCCTGCTCCTTATCCTGCAGTGGGACAGTCCAGGAGCACCACGACACCACTGGGCTCAGGAGGAAAAAGGTGTCAGAAAGGGAAGATTGCCAAGGGAAAAGGCCAGGTCATAAGGGGGGACCTCATTGCTCTGTGAAGCTACCTGGAAGGAGGTTGCAACTGGGTATTGGTCTCTTCTCCAGCAACAAGTGACAGAACGAGAGGAAATAGTCTCAACTTGTGCCAGGGAAGGTTTAGATTGGGTATTAAGAAAAATTTCTTCACTCAAAGGATGGTCAAGCATTGGAATGTGTTGTCCAGGGAAGAGGTTTTGTCACCACCCCTGGAAGTCTTCAAAACCATGTGGGATGTGGCGCTTGGAAATATGGTTTAGTCCTGAGCATGGGACTGCTCAGTTAATGGTTGGACCATTATGATCTTAGAGGTCTTTTCCAACCTAAATGATCCTATGATTCCATGATTCTCAACAGATTTCCCACTCTGCTGTAAATGCAGGGCTCTGCACAGTGCTGCCGAACATGGAGCACCAGCCCAAGACAGCTGCTGTCTGGAGGACTTTCCCAGAGCCCAGGCAGAAAGTTCCCTTTCCCAAAAAGGAAGGTTGAAACATAAAAATTGCTAGCATGTGGCTGCAAGGTGCCGAGTTGCTCCCCTTTCCAAACAGGTGCAAAATGGTTTCTCAAGGGTCGTGTTGGACAGACACGCAGAGCACCCGTGTTCAGACACATTTGCTCAACTCCTGCCAGCTGATTGCCATTGGGCTTCAAGACAGGGCCAAGCCAAGGGCCAGATCCCTCTGGTACAAGCGGCTGTTGCTTCGTTGGTTGCGGTGGAAATAAACTGATTTTGTCTCGCTGAGAACAAGGCTCCTCAGGCTTTTCTATTCTCACTTTCTCCCCACCCCCTTGGCTTTTCCTTTTCTATTGCAAACACCTCAGTGAGCCGAAGGGGTGAACAGATGATGGAGTCAGTGCCCCTAGTTAATGACCAGCACTATATTCACAACCTCGTTTGGTTTTGTTCCTATTCGCTGCTTCAATGGTGCCGATGAGAAGGAATTAATTTTATTGAGGACAACTCAGTGAATTAAATGAAAAACTGCTCACTTGGCTGGAAAGGCTTTGACAGACGGCACAGCAGCCGGTCAGACTTGAAAAACTTTACATCTCCTGGATGTGGGGAGAGAAGGAGGCAAGAGAAAGGAGAGGAGGGAAGGTCATTGCAGATAAGCTGCAAGGCGACTATTTCAAGGCCTCTGAAAAACAACAGAGCAAGCTGCAGTCTCTTATTTTGATTCATGGGTCTCCCCTCCCTTTTGTTCCTTGGTGCACTAAATCTGTTCCTTAGACCCCCTCATTTCAATAAACACCCAATAAGAAACTAATCGTCGTATGGTGAATTAGAGAAGAAGAAAAGATGCTCAGAAGAAATGTTATGGTCATGGAAAACTTTTCTGCATTGTAACCATCTGGTGCACCACAATTACTATGAATGGGATAATTGAGTCCCGAATAACTTCTTTTGGGTACAAATAATAGCCGTCACCCTGATTTGTATTCTTCACAACAGCATCGCCCCATCATTTCACATCACATCTGCACATTTCTTTGATTGGGCACTGTGCTACCAATAAGTTACTACACTTAATTAAGCCCACATAATTCTCTTCAAATGAGCAGAAAAGTTTGTGTATAGGCCAAAAAAGAAAAGGGGCTGCAAATGAGACTTTAGTGACTCCACTTTGTATGAGGTATTGAGATTGATGGTGATCCCATGCCACCAAGGTTTTCCTTCAACATAGGAAAACTGTGAAAGCATTAGGCAGCTCAACAGCTGTGTATAATCTGAGGAAGGCCTGATTTCAGACAAACATTCTCCCGGAGGTGATTGAAACCCCATTGTAGCGTAATCTTGCTTTTCAGAAAGTGTTACAATTCATTTGATTTGATTTCTCGGGTGTCTGGCCTTCACAGCATCATTAAAAACTCTGTAAGAAACTGAGAAATGGAGTCCTCTGCAAAGCAGCATTGTCTGCTCCTCAAGCATGTTTCGTGCGAACACTGGGAGAAAGAATTGACAGATAACAGGCAAACGTAAGCCTCAGAGTAAATATTACAGCAAATAAAAACGTAGAGATCAGCTTGCTCAATGGGGAAGGATGAGGATGCAAAATCTTTAAAGAGATTTTTTTCCTTTATGCTGTGGTTCCCTATTTACTAGCTGAGGTAGTAGGGAAGAGCACATTCCTTCAGTTTGCATCACTGATGTGTTATCAATTCACATGGCTTATTAGTTCTTCTTGAACTCTTCACACCCCAGAATGACAGGCCACACAGCCTGTCCTGGCGAATAAGCCACCAGGAATGTGCTGGCAAGTCCAGTTGCTCAGGATCAAGCCCAAGAAGCCTTACTGGAATGTCAGGGTCTATGGGAAGCACAATAGTAAACAAAGAACAGGGTTACAGAGAGAGAAACAACTTAAAGAAAGTGAGAGTAAACCCCTGTCTTGCTCAAAGAGATTTTTTTTTAAATCAATGTTTTCTCATTCCACCCAAGCAAATCTAGAGCGACTTGAATACGTTTTTCAGAACAAGTGGCAAAATATCCCGCGAATGCTGCAGAGGTCACTTCACACACTCACTCTGCCCCTCATTTGTTTATCTAAATGCTGACAAATTGCAGCATTTTAACAACATATCTCTGGTACTGAACTTCATGTGCATGGCTTGCCCTCTATCATTGAGCTGATAATGAGGCTAGGCATAAAGCCTTCATTCACTGCTATAAAGGCTCCTGACAGTGATGAATACCAAGTAGAAGAATTAGGTGGTTTATAGGAGAATATGCCATTGTGTAAAACCTCCGTGCCTTTTATCAACCCTTCTGCTCATTTTCAGTTCCTTCACGTAAGCCATCTCCACAAGCACTTCTGTGAGCTTTCCTCTCCTTACTTTTACTTTTAACGAGGCTCTTTTCCAGCAAGTGCCAGCTAAGAGGTTGTGTCAGCATTTATTCCTGGTTATCCTCTCTGAAATGCCCGAGACCCGTTTCATTTCACCAGAATGAGGATAAACGTTTAAAAGAGCAGTGCCTGAGCTGTTTCTCTGTGAGGTAATTCCTGCCCCAGCCCTGTGCGTGGCACGGAGCAGCAGCTGTCTGTCACCGGGACATCTTTCTTACAACAAAAGCAGCCTTGTCTTGGCATTTCTTTGCAAAAGCATCAACTAATATCCCTTTTAGATGGGTGTGTTTGTAGAAGAGGTGACTTCTGGGATGGTTTTTTTAAATCGCTGGCTGCAGTGAATCCGATTAACATTTCATTGCTCAGGTCTGAGCTCGGGGCTGGTTTTGGGAGCTGAGGGAAATGTGGGGGAAGGATGCTGGCAGCTCCTGATAGAATATCTAATTTGACTAACTAAGGACCTCCCCCAGTGCTTTTATTCTTTGGGCCGTGAAGGTTTTGTTCCTGTCTGCCCCAGTATAACCCACCTGTGAACACAACTTTGAAGCATTTTACTCTAAATAGGATCTGGATATGTCAATTTGTGCTGGTTCTGCAATGATTTGCACTAAGCTTCATCTGTGCCAGAAGGACACAAGTGCAGAGGGATGGACACTACCCTGGGGCAATTATTTCCTACCTTCTTTACTTCTTTTTGTTGTCTTCTGCCCAAATTGTCCGGGTGTACAGTCCTAACTACTTCTTGTCCCTCTGGCTGTGCCACTTTTCTTTCCATTTCCCTTCTCTGCTTTTCCCCTGGCTCCTCTCTGCTATCAATGTTGCCTCCTGGCTCCCTTCCTGCTTTTGGCCAGAAGCCTGCAAGGTTAATGTTGTCCCTGGGCTGGAAGAAAGGCTCGTGGAGTGGAGGCACTGACAGTGACATCTCCTTCCAGTTTGCAGAGGCAGCTGGAAGCATCCTGGACATTTTCAAAGGTCCTTCAAACATGGCTGGAAGACACAGAAGTGCTCAGTGACCCACGTGCTTGCTGCCTGTAACTTCTGCTGGCTCTTTCGGAAACCTCTGGTTATTAAGCACTTCAGAATTTCTCTTCCTTTCTACATCAAGAATATTCCTACCACTTTAAAACACATCTTCCCTTTAAAAAAAAAGTGAGGAGAGAGAAGGGAATAGCATTTTATTAAATGTACATGACACTGAGGATACAAAAACACCAGCATGGGATGAATTTACTAATCAAATGCAGACTTGGTCTACATTGTAGTATGACACTGGAAAGGAAATATCTCTTCAAAAGGTTTATTTTAACTCCAAAGGAAAATTAAGGGAGAGAATGTTGAAATACAGAGGAGTCCAGGGGGTGGCAGGGAGGGAAGCTGGAGAATAATTGATGCAAGTAGGGAAGCGGAGCCTCATCCCAGGGCAGTGGGACTAGTGGAGGATCTATCCCATGTACAGAGTGCTTCAATCAAGTTACTGTGCCTGGAGAGGCAAAGCAATGGTTAGAGCTGGGAGAAGCTCAGCCATTCTCTTACTGCTCCCACTGGAGGAATTCTGGAGGTTTTGCAGTGCAGATCCTTCATTCCTTACCCCAAATGTCACTATGGAACCCGGCCCTGCAGCTACAACTGGGCAGGAACAGTGGTGTAAGTACCTTCTCTTTCAGGTGCCTGTCACACTGCTGAGCCCCTCAGTGCTGTCCCAACTGGCCTTCTTTAAACCAAACCGGTGAACTGATCTGGGTTCATCGTTTTCCAGGTTTATTTTTAAGCCTGGATCCACTCAGTGCCGCAGTTTATGGGCTGCTCCCACAAGCTGCTGGCACGTCCCAGCCAGGAGGCTGCAGGCAGAGCTCAGCGCTGGGAACCAGCACGTGGGGTGGGCACAGGCTCTGTGAGCTGCTGTGGCTGCTGGTCCCCCACGTCCTCAGCTAGAACCATAATTGCTTTTTTCACAGGCTTTGGTGGGAAGTTCCAATTCTTATTGTTCATCCTTGATCTGCCTTTCATTATGACGGCTGTTGGGTCCCCTCGCTGCTGTAATGAGAACCAAGAAAAACATAACAATTCAAAGGGAAGTGTGAAAATGCTCCTCAAAATCAGATGTGTGAAACACTACAGCTAAAAGATATATGTGAAATGCTGGTTAGAGGACGCTGGAGCAAAGGCGGCTTAGAAGTTTTTTTTCCTCTTTCCATTATTCTCCAGAACGACGAATTCTCATTTTTGTTCCATGCAGAGTCTCTGAGCACTTAGAGCAGTATTTTTGTATGCTCTGAAGTTGAAGAGAGCTATTTTCACTTTAAAACTTTATTCCTTGGGGTCTCTGTTTCTAGGACTCATGAGACATGGGATTTGGAAATGGAAACAGCTTTCACCCTGTGTTTCTCTCTGTCTTCAGGCAGAGAAGTCACAGGTTTACAAGTGGGAAAATCGACACAAACTACATGGGGCAAATACATTGATTCCCTTTCCTGTTCGGAAGACTTTTCCAAAAGTCTTCCAATAGGTTGGTTGTTTTATTTCTCAGAAAGCACTGGTGTATCCCACATGGCACATCACATTTGCCATACAAGCCTCAGTCCCCCCAAAATGCTTATAGGCAACTATCCTGCTCCTTTGCTTTTTTGACACCACCAAACCAGTTTTCTCTGCAGCATCTTTGCACATGTGAATCCTGCCCCCTGAAAATGGATGTGATGGGGGCCTGTTGGATTGTGTTATGTGAGAGGAAACTGTGCACACCACATTTTCAAAGGGGAGGGATGCCTTCTGAAGAGGGTGGGGGGGTTTCTGTGGATCACAGCAGGGCAACCCTGTGTGGAAATCCAGCCATTCTTGCTGGCTTCTTATAAGCTGCCCACAGAGCACAAACAATGCCAGACACATGATGTATGGATTTGATTCTTTAAAAAAAAGGTAATAAACCCCCTTCAAATTGTAAACTAGGTTACATTTTTCAGACACAGTTCCTGCAACAAATTCTCTTCAGTCTTATTTATGAGAAACCAGTGACTTCTGTAAATGTAGATGGCTGAGTCCCAAGTTCTCGAGGTTTGCTGAGAGAAAGAGCTTTCAACAAAGTTGCAGTGGCAACGGGTTGTCCCTTACACCAATTAATCATGGGGGAAATCTGCCATGCCTCTGTCAGAGCAGGTCCCTTTCTCAGCCACTGCCTGCAGAGCCTGAAGGCGGCAGGGCCCATGGCAGGCTGGTGCTTGAATAACAAAAATGGGGGTGCCACGGCTCAGGCTGGTCTTCCTGCCTGCAGGAATGTCACTCCACTGCTCCTTGTGTCCATGTGATCTCCAGCCTCACCCTCCCACTGGGCAAGGCTGGCCCTTGGGTGCCAGGAGCACAGTAGGATTGAGCAACACTTTGGCTCAGTCTCAGGCCTGAGTCCAGCTCTGCCATTTGTACCAGCAGGGTCAGGCCCCCTCCACGAGTGCCCTTTGCTCATTCTCTTCTGCTTCTTCTCCTTTGCAGGGAAACCCAAAAATTTATAACACAGGCAAAGTCTCCCTCCACTCCTCCCCCTTGTTCTCAGCAACAGAGATGTGTTGTAATGGAGACGATTTCAAAGGGATTTAATCCATCAGGGTGCCAAAGAACTTCATGCAAGAGAGTCCTGTGTAATGGGAAAGCCTTTTAATGAGGGGGATATGTGCAGCTTCAGGTTTCACTGCTGGATGTGCAGGAGAGTAAACCTTGGCACTGAGCAGCGTGTGACTTCACATCCCCGTGCAGCTCTTAAGGATGTTTAAACTTCAGCAGGTAGTTGGACTCGCAAAATGTTTTAAAACAAGGAGAAAAGTAGATCATGTGTAACAGGCTGTCAGTCAGCAGAAGGATTCGGCCATGGCTTTTTAGTCTGTTTTGGTAAGGGAAGGTCAGGAAGGAGATTTGAACCACAAGCTGATTCAAAAATGTTTTATTTTTTGTAAACAACTCCATCTGGAACTAGTAAACTTTCAAAGTCTGAGCCAGCCTCTCACCACCTCCACACACCCCAGCCTGCCTGAAATGAATCCAGCAGCAACCATTGATTTCCATTGCCTTACAGAGCTGGGATATGACCACATCACCTCTGGGCCAGAAGAGAATACAATCACTCACTCTGAGTCATTACATAAGCTAAAGTATGTGATTTATTAAACCACAAAAAATAGGTTGAACTAACATCGAGAGTCTGACTTGAAACCACAGGAGGAGCGACATGCGGAGTTAAGGCTGGGACTCCCTCCTTAATCCATCCTGTGGTGCCTGGGCATTGTGTGTGACCTGTGAAATCACCCCTGCTTTGGAGACTCCCTGAAAGTCAGCACACAGAGGCAAGGATGGCATCTGAGCCCTAAGGCTGATTTTTCTTGCCTTTGTGGGCTTGAGTTGTGTTTAGCAAAGTGACAATTTAATTTTCTTTTCTGGTTTGGTTGGATTCTGTTCTAGTCTTCCTAGACTTGGCCCATTACCTTGGAATTCAAAAGAGCAAATATATAAAATGATAAATAATAGGAAACATTTGGAAATCTAAAATGTTTCACTGAAATACACAGGCAACTCTCCCAAAGAGTCTGTGTTTTATTTCTCATTTTCAGTCTCAGTGGAGCTGTATGAGACACCACCTATTAATGATTTCTTAGGGATTCCTTACTCTGTAGGTCACTGCACCAAGAGCACATGAAGTTTCCAAAGTGCAAATAGCAAACAGCATCTTTGGTCTTCTCTGCCGACATGCAGAGTGTGCTCAGGTTGTTGCCCTGTTTCCCATGCTCTGTCCCTAGGTCTGGGCTACTGGTTCTTGTTGGAGACGGGATCATTTCTGGGGCTGGGTGGAACCCTTCCCCAGTGTGGCTGTCCCTGTGTTGTTCAAAGACTTTTCTGGAGCAGCTATGTGCTCAGCAGCATATGTGTTTAGGATACAGGGGGCTGCAGCTGTGGGTGTGCACTCACAAATGCTGGTGCAATACAAGGATGTTACTGAGCGCTGCAATTGTTGGCTTCTGGCCCACGTGAGTGAGCATGAAACATTTGTTACGGACACTCAGTGTTTTACAGCCCTGCCATCCCACTTACACAAGCAGATTTGCACAAAGAAAACATCGAGGATTTCTGTGCATTAGAGCACAAAATCCTCCTGAGGGTTAGGTGGTGGTCTAAGGGATGGCAATGCCTGGTTTATGATGTTGGCATGGAAGTGACTCCAACAGCACAGAACATCACGTCAAACCTGAGCAGATCAGGGTTGCATTCCCACTCTCGCATGAGCCTCATACCCTGATGCAAAGTGGTTTTGTAGTAGCTGCTGGCTTTGGTTTCTCCTGCTGTGTATGAGCCTCTGAATAAGCAACAGATATGATACTTAAGACTTGAGTAGAATTTGGGTGGATCTAAGAGCTGTTTTATCCACCCCTGCTACTCATGTTTGGTTGTGCTATGTGGGGCTCTTCTGGATGAAAAGGCAGAACCCTCAGCTAGGCAGCACCACCAGCCAGGCAGCACTGACTGTGCTTCAAGGAAAGGAATTACCCAGGACTTTGCCTGCATTAGACATGTTTTGGAGGTTAATCATCAGGCAGTTTGTCCTGGCACATGTGGACAGCATGTCCTGGAGATATTCTGAAATGGTCCCCATTGATGTACTGGGTTTGAAACCACCATTTCCATTAGACCAGTTTTCAGTAAGGCTGAGCTCATCACGCCCTGGGAATAGAAGTGGTGGAGGCAGCCCTGGTGCCAAGGGGAGACTCATGTTAGAAAGTTTCTCCTTTTGTGAGTGAAATGCCTGTGAGCTCGTCTTTGTGAGTGACAGCAACACAGCAGTCAAGTCAGAGTTCATCCAATCCTTCCTTCATCTGATTCCTTGGTCACAACATGCTACCACCTTCATGTCCCTAAATAAGAAAGGAAAAACGTTTTCTATTTTGCTGGAATGCATATATTTGTGTGTGTGTGTGTGTGTGTGTTTTGTTTGGGTTTTTCTTCTTGTTTTACAAAGCAGAACACCCAAACAACATTTCTAAATTACAGTGATTTCTACATTACCATAACACTGAAGACCCAGCTGCTGCAGCATCTTCCATTTCCACGGGCTCTGCAAAATATAAAACCAGAACAGTGCCAAAATTTAAAATGTAGGTGGCAATCTTACTCTCAGCCTATCCATTAACCAATCCTTTGTAATCCCTGCTCCTTCATTCCCTTTTAATACAGCTACACTGCATTCCAAACTGCACCCCATCTGCCATCTTCTAGGAACAGCATATTGCTCAGGATTTCCCATTCAGTTTGAATCAATGGGAACACCAAGGAGCCACCCTGATGTGCCAAAGGGAGTATGGCACAGCCAAGCAAGGGACCAGCAGTGTGTGCAGGAGGATCAGTCAATGGGCAAGGCATTTGGAAATCTAAAATTCCAGTGTGGAGGGGTGAAAATTTAGCCAAGTAGGTCTCTTTTCAGGTGGTCTGCTTTTTGGGAAAAAGCTCTTGGGAGGTGTTTGCAGGGCACCTTTGGAATCACTCTGAGCCGGGGCTTGGTCCCGAGAGTGGCAGATAAAAGAAAGCACAAAGCAGAAAGAAATCAAATAATGAACCATCGAACCTCCTGACAGCTCAAGCTCCTCCGCCCTTCCTGGCCGCTTCAGGCACAGGACCCTGGCTCTCCGAGGGTGGCATTTTGGACAAGGCCGAGGGTGGGGCAAAGTAGGCTCCTTCTGCAGCCTCCTTCCACCAAATGGAAGAAACCAAATGTGTGTGTGATTGGGCACACTGGGGCATGGCAGGATCAGTGTCCCGTTCCAGAAGTCCTGGACAAATACTCTCTGTGCACTGACACTGTGTGTGTTCGGAATAAACATCTCCATGGCCATGGTTGCTCTGAGCTGGGGCAGGAGCTTTCTTTTAGGACTAGGTTGAGTTCCAAAAAGTGTCTGCTGCAGAGAGAGGGCTGGCCAAAAGGTTTGGGGGACATATTTTCCCAGTTTTCAGCAGGCAGAGGTGACTCCCAGTCTCTGGAGGGTGATCTTGTCACACCCATCTGGACCTTTCCCTCCCTCATGGCCAGCACCTTTTATCAGGAGGTCCTAAGTGTCACCTGAGCCCTTTGGATAAACAAGGTTGCATTGTACATTGATTATTCCCATGAAAGAGCGCAACGGCTCCTTTGAAGTCATTACAACCTCCTGTCCAAGGGCTCCCGGGCAGAGCACAGGGCCTGACTCCTGCTCTCCCTGGCACAGGCTTGCTGCTGCTGGGAGAACTCTCTGCATTTCCATCAATACAAGAGCAGTGCTGGAATAAAGCTCTCAGTTTGTTTACTGTGCTCAGCCCCTGTCTGCACTCTGTTCTATTAATTGTGCGGAGTCTTCAGTTAGTAAAACGTGTTGTAAAATTATTCTTGGAAAAGAAGTCGCTGCACATGGGAAGCAGTTGCTTTTGCAGACAGAAGTGCTTAATAGTTGTTAATATTCTCCCCCCATGTACTCCAGAGCAGAAGTTTGTGTTTAGGATTTACAGCAAAAAGCTTTTGCAGGATTTATTAGTCTTTAAAAGACATCACTTTCTGCTACTTAGCATTTGTGTATTTATTTGCGTACTTACAACAAAGAAGGGAGAAAAATCTGCACCTCTCCCTTTTTCTACCCTGGGCTGAGGTCCTGTATGCCAAATCTTATCCGGCACAGAGGTTTTCTATAAATGGGTAATAATCAAGCCCTGAAAATAGGTTTGGTATTTTTAATGGAAATGCTGACTTGACCTTAGCTGTAGAGAGCCACGAAAGGTGCCGCTGTAATAAAGGAATGACTTCATCAGGAAATCAGGAAATCCTCATTCAAACCTCCAAATATATAAATATCACCATTTATTCCATTGTGAATCAAATGATGCCATGTCCTGTAATTAAGGATGCTGGCAGCCAAGTTGTATCATACACTTATTTCCATCACAGTACATTAATGACCAAGAAAGCAACTTTGCCTTCTTGGTCACCTGCTCTGGCAAATGTCCTTGGAGCTTTGTTTCACAGCTTATTTGGTGGTGACAGAGTCTTTATTTATTCCCTACCTAAGGGGCAAGGATTGCACTAATTGCCTCAGGCCAAGAGCTCCAGAAGGTTTTATGTGCCACAGGGCAGCCACAGGACAATAAAAGAAAGTGGTGTAGCAGCTGAATGAGTTCCTGATGTGCTGATGGCAGGTGAGCCCTTGCCTCGCCTACAACAGGCTTAGATGGGAAAAAAACCCTCAAAAATGGGCTGTACTGGCACCTGCTTTAAAGAACTTTTTAAAAAACAGCTGTAAGAGTGTTAGTCAGTGGAACACGGCAAACTGCCTCAGCAAGATCCCAGTAACATCAGTGACAAAATCCAAAGATGTCCCAGCAAACCAAAAGAGCTGCCCTTGGGGCTGACAAAAGTTTATCCCAAACCAGCTGAGAAATCTTCCCACAGATTTACTGGACAAGTAAGCAGTCATTGGAGGGATATGTGAATTCAACAAACTATGCACAAATACCTGGGATCCCTCTGTCATGATGTTTTCCACTCAAGATAAATTTGTTGGGCCAGATCTTGACCTCATCGAGACTGTCACTACTACTCAGAGCAACATCAGAAGTCTTACTCCTCTCTCCTTTGATTGCTGGATACTAACCTTTTATTTCCTTCCCATGGGCCTAAACAGAAACCACTGCCTTGATTCTCACCAGTAAATGTGCTAAAGGAGAGATCTTGATGCAGGAGAGAACAAACTTCTTTTTAAAGACGGTTAATAGAAGAGATTTTTTCAATATCCGAAGGGTCCATACAAGTCTTGGTTCAGTTTGCTCACTTTCTTGGGTTTTTTCCCCCCAGTATCAAGGGAAAGGCCAATGTCTGTTCATCATTTGGATTGGCATTACACCCTGAGATCATGAGGAGTGGTGGACAAACAAACCTCAGATGCAGCAGAGGGAGAAAGCTGGTCTGTCTGCATGTGCTCCTACTCTCTCTCTCCCTGTTGAGATTGTGAGCAGCAATGGGGTTTGACACTTTTCCTGCACAGAAAACAAGCAACCTGTGAGCTCCAAGAATAGCCCTTCAGATGACCCTGGAGTAAATAGGTCTTGTGTGGGTGACACATTCAGATGGAGCACTGGTTTAAGGAACTGCCAAATCCATATTTAGTTACTAGGCTTAGTAAGAATAACCTCAGGCTCCAGTACTACGTCCACACCTCAGTACAGGTTTTAGGTGGGTTTCTCTTTGGTTCCATCAGCTGAATCCTTCCTGTCCTCACTCTGTGGCTGAATCCCTTCTTGCCAGTGCTGGTTACACCTCTGGTCCCTATTACTCCCCAGTGCCTGATGAAGTCCTTTATCCATGTCTTGTCCTGGCCTGCCTTCCTATGGGAGAATTCCACCTTTGTGGAGGGCTTTGCAGTGCCCTAGAGGAAAAGGATAGGTTAGGATTTGTCCTTTCCTATACCTGTCCAGCACTTTGTGGATGTGAGAGGATATGCTAAGTGTGGACATTATGGAACTGTTCAAAGTCTCCTAAGGGCCTTCAGTGGGACCATTTTCCTGTGGAACTGTAAGTGCCTTGGCTACAGGATGCTGGGGAGGGGATGCAGCTGGCTCCCACAGCCCAGTTATCCTTTAACCATCTGGCCAGAGTCAGCTCCCCAAAGCTGGGATGACTTGTGTTGTGGAACTGGCTATCCCTTGTGGGTGGGTATTGCCACCACACAGGTCTGTGGAGTTTGCCAGCACAACACACAGGGCAGCCTTTTCCCACTTCATGTTTTTTCACTCCTTCACAAATTATTGTCAAAGCCTTTCTTTAGAAATCACTGAATTTGTAATTTTACAATGCTCTTTTCATGTGAAGAAAAATTTTGAAGGACTTTTCTATTTCCAGGAGAGTGATGGTGTTTTTCCAGGGGGCTTGTTAGGTTTATTTCTTTCCAGTGCTGCTGTTTCTGTTGGTAATTCTGTAGCTAGAAAATGAACATGACAGAGCTGCCCATATTGTTTTGGGGCTAAACTGAACTGATAGCCTGCAGTGATGCATTGGATATTAGATAAAGCCTCTGAAACATTTTCAGTAACACGCAGACAGTATTTCATTTGCTAAAGAATTTATTCTGCTCCACTCTTCTCATTCAAATTTGCATACTGTTGAAAATTAAATTAATTTATTGCTGAACTGAGGTGCTGGGCTGGCAGAGAAAACTGAATTGCTTTCTGAGCTAAATCATGGCAGGGTGAAACTGGTGTGGAAGGAAGAGAGCAGGATATGTCAGATGTTGATATTGTCTGCCATAGAATAAAATGGATTATTCAAATACTGCTGAGAAGAACAAAGGTTATTTAATTTTGAGATGTAAAACAGGATGAGCATTGCAAAAAGACACCTGCAAAGCATGTGAACTGTTTTGTCGGGGGGTGTCTAGATCAGCTTTGAGGGCACTGGGGACTCCTCTCTCTCCAGCAAAAGTTTAGAGAGATTTATTTTTCTTTTAAAAACAAGAAATTATGGAATATTTAGAGCTAGAGAGAAAGAAGAGATTAGCACTAAGGCTTGTCTTCTGACACAAGTAACAGGATGACGCTGGTTCATCCCAGCCAGCAATCTGGTACTCCCTAGCCAGGCAAGTAATGCGTAAATATTGGTATGTTGGAATTTCTACATCACTGTCTTTTGCAATGACTGCTTCTTGTCCGTGTTCTCTCTGAGTAGTCAATATCTCAAATTAACTGTGTATAAACATTTCTTGAAAGCAAATGTCAAAATCACATGCAGCAGTGGTTTTTGTGGATAACATTGTAAATTTACATGCATTTGCAGGAAGCTGGAAATGCTCAGACACTCCTCCAGTCACAGCATAGGGATTTAGTTTTTCTTAGTGGAAGCAAAACGCAAATTCAGATTTTATCACTGGGAGTTTTCTAAGCTGTTTTTGCTGCAGTCTTTCTACCCCTTGTGTGCCTTGATTCTGGTTGTTTACCAAATCCAATATTATACTGTAAGTACCTGTGAGAGCAAAGGATGGGGATCCACAAAATGCTCCTTTATTCTTCTTACACTGAGTGGATGCTGATGATCAAGATACTTTAATCTGCCTTTGCCATTCGGTATCTTTCCCACACTTCAGCCTATCTTAAAATCATAAAAAAACCTCTTTGCAAATGTATCATCTCTTATACCAAAAAAAAAAAAAAAAAAAAAAAAAAAAAAAAGAAAATCAGTGGTTTATAGAGCTTCCTATCTAAAATTGTTCAAGAGAATTTTAACAAGCTCTAGTAAATCTGGTTGAATGGGAAATCTTCTATGAACATGGAACCAAATAAAACCTGCTCGCCAAATTCCTAACTGATGCAAATCAGAAGTCTCTGGAGTAGTGTTGCTTTACAACAGCTAATATCTATCCCTGTGCATTCACTTTAATTCCTTCTGTGACTCGTGTAATTTAATATATGTGAATGTTTAAGTAAATGAATTTTGTCCAAAAGGAAGTTTGCCAAAAAGTAAAAATCATGCAGTTATTTTCAAGTGTCTTTTAATGAGAAATCGGTGCAGCTGTCTTGAAATCACTTTGATTTTCAATTTTTTTCTTATTGCTTCAGTCTCCAATCAGAAGGCACACAAATCATGTGACTTAGTGAAAAATCTCACAGGATATGCACAGAAAAGTCACATTTGAAAGACATTTATGGCCAAAACATTGTCAACTGCTTTCCTATGTATGGATGGATAATAGATGTGAAAGTTTCTATTGCTGGATAATTCATAAGGATACAGGAATAATTCATGGACAGATAATAGTAAGGGTAAAGGACTTTGATGATACACTGGGATAGGTAGGTCTCAGGCTGGCTTTCTCTTCAGGCTGAGCTCTAGTGTTGAGGGAAGAGGTGTTTTTTAGCAGAGTTAATCCTGGTCACTGCAAGGGATGGGCTCACACGGGAGCGAGGTGAGACCGATGCGGGGCCTTCACTGCACCCTTGGTTCTGTGCGCATTGCTGGGAACTCAGGCAGTCATTCAGGCTCTGCTCCTTGGCTGCACGCTGAGCTCTGGAAAGGTGTCCTTTAAATTCAGCCCAGGGGCGAGGCCCGAGCTCCCTTTGTGCACCAGTCCAAATGCCAGCTCCTCTGCTTGATCCAGCTCGAGCTGGGATACACTAAAGGGTCACACTAAAGGAATTTTCACAGCCAGAGGGCAAGAACCGAAGGAATTATCCCTCAAATCAACTACGAAACGTTTGCTGGGGAAGTGAATAAATGCGCCTCTGCTCCAAAATGAACACAGGAATGGATGCAAGTGCAGGCGGCAAAAGCAAAAGCCCCAGGGCAGTGCCCAAACAGGCTGTTCCTTCTGCCCATGTCCTCAGGCCCCGGTGCCAGGCTGCCCCGAGCCCAGGCACACTCTCGTGTGTACAGTGACATCTAGTGACAAAGGGAATGTCAGTGGGAAGCCGGGGACACTGCCCGGCGCAGGCAGCTGAGCAGCTACAGCAGGTACAGCTACAGCACGGATATTCGGGATTTTGCCACTTCTCTGACGCCGATGTGGGGGGTTTTCCAGAGGTACAGAAATTCCTACCTTGCCAGGTTAGTGTTTAACCCTCGAGCAGCTGGCTGCATACAGACACTAAGTTTACAGTCTTATCTTGGCGTGGTGCAAAATGTACTTTTTATTCCCAGTACCGTTTGTGGCAGCACTTCTTGGGCTTTTTTTATTTCCCCCAAATATCTTCTAATGTTACTTTACCTCTGGAAGGTGGACAAATGGACACAGAGAATGAGTTTATTGTTTGAACTATTATGCAGCTAAAAGGACGTGTTTCCAAAAGTAGGTTGAAGAAGAAACTCTTTTAACAGTTCTTAAAAAAAAACCCTAATGCTTTTTAAGTATGAAAGTTTGAAAACAAAAACTAAACCCCATCCTTTTCCTATGTATATTCTTTACTTCCTTTATTGTGGCTGGGATACCTCTGTATTTTGGGATGGATACCTTTCTGCTTGAGACTTGTTAAATAAATGGCATTTTATCTAGGCCCGAGTAGGTGCTTTTTGTGTGGTTACTTATTTTCACCAGGCAAGCGCCTCATAATCCATAAAGGCTTCTTAGTTGAGCCAGGTCTGGAGTGCACTGGTGGATGTCACTGACCCTGGGAATGTGTGGAGAAATGGAAATGTAAAGAAATAACCCAAAGCATAGAAAATTCAATGGGATCACTCACTGGGTGTTTCTTTTTTTCTGTGGAACCACCTGGGATTTTCATGGCAGCCTTACTGAGCCCAGAGTTTTTTCCCTTTCAAGATACATATGGGTGGTTTCAAACCTTGTTTCTCAAATGCCAGCTCTGAGATACAAAGCTGCCAGGCCTCCACCCCTTGAAATCAGAGATCTCCTATTGTCTCAAACGTGAAAATCTGGCTAATTTTAACTTAGAATGAAAATTCATTGGCTTATGTAAACAATGGAAAGTAGAGGCCCCCCGAATAAAATTGCTTGAGAATATGCTTTATTTTAGGTCTAAATGTAGTTCCTTTGAGTTGAATGTGATCATTTAACTGTTTAAAGTGAAGCACACGGTCCTGATGCAAGAGAAGCACATGGTTTTCCTGCATCAGAGCCGTAAGTCCCTAAAACAGCGTGGTTGGGGCACTTATTGACCAGTGTCATTCGTTTTGCCAGCACAGGAGGAATTCATGGACGTAGAGCAGGCTTTTAAAACTCAGTTTAGATATTCACACACGTTTTACTAATTTCTCCTGAAGGCATGAATTAAGAAGGATGTGTTTTCCTCTGCAAGCGCTTGAAGCACTGCTTAAGTTCCTGGCTCAACATGATTGATTTTATTAAAATCAAGTAAAATGTAGCTTAGCAAAATTGTTTCTTAATTATTAAAGCAATTAGAGAGATCTAAGAAAGATCTTATTCCCACTAGGCTAAGCCTGCTTATAAAGCCTCCCTTTCAGTTTCCTATTTCAGTTGTTCCACATTCTTATAAGACGCCTACTAATCACCATCTAAGCCCAAGCAAACACAAAAAGGGTGAAGTGCTATCAGAAAAAAATAATGAAACACCACCAGCCTATAGTTAGGCCAGTGATATGTTCCTGCAGTCCCTTTGGACTAATACAAGTACAGAACAGGCTTTTCTTCCACCCACACAGGAGATCTGGAGAGGGAATGGATCCCCTTGAAAGCCGCCCGGTAACACCAACAAAGATGCTTTTCAGCCTGATTGCTTTTCTGTCTGTACCAGGTTGGTGCAGGAGATGGGCAGGAGAGCCCTAGTCCAGCTGGGAGATATAATCCCTCCTTCTAGTGGCTGCTTGTTCTCTTCTTGGCTAAGAGCATTCCACTGCAAGGATTTACCCAAGCTCAGCCCTTCTTTTGACACTCCCAACTCTGTCTCAGGTGTTAACCTTGTAGGCTTTACAGGGGAGTCCTGCTTCCCACCTCCATCTCCGCCAAGAAATATTTTCCAATCATCTTCGTGCTTTTTTGAGGAGTATTTCCTGACACCCAGTAACCAAAGTGTGTGCTTTGGTGATCTATGGATTTAGCAGCTCTCCTTAATAAGTGCATCCCACACACCTGCTCTGCCACAGAAGCACTTGGCCGGACACAGTGGGGCTGTGGAATAGCTGCAGTTGTGATAAAGCCCCCAAAGGGTTCTATAAATCTAATGGGGTCAAGAGAGTGTCGCCCTGCACAGGTCCCACCATTCCCAGTGTTGTCATTTGTTTCTGTTTAAATCTTATGCTGAGACTGGTAGCAGTTGCTGCAGTTCAATCACTAAAATGTACCTGTGATTAATAATTGCTGCAATATAAGATGTGTAAAGTTTTACCACTATGTCCTAGAGGGCTTGTAACAAGAATGACCAGTTTAAAGCCGAAGCCAGGAATGTGGTAATGAGTGTGTATAATAGAAATGTTAATTAAAACACTCTTAGGAGAGAGAAGGGAGGGGAGCTCTCCTGTGTTATCATGTGATATCCCTGTGCCCATTCACAGAAAAAAAGGAGAGCCAGGCAAGCAGGAAAAAAGAAGTGGCTGTACTTCAGTGAAAGCCAAGGGCTCTGGGCAGGTTTAAAATCCATCTTTAATGATCCCAGCCTTATGAGCTCCTGGTGTGTCCCCACAGATAGGTCTGAGACACATCACACTGAGAACACCCTGGGAAAGCCAGCGCCAAGTCACTGGGAGGGAGCAATTAGCCCGACTCACAGGCTGAGATGCCAGAGCAGCTGAAGAGGATTGTGATTGCTAAGGATTAAATAATGCATGTGGTTCTTCTCTAACTTGGTCCTGTTATTGTAGGTCCATGCTTTCTAAATAAGTAATTTTTCTACACCTGAGACTTTTCTAGTGAAAGCAGTGACTTTGAATGACCTGGCAGACACAGGGCCCTGTGTCCCTCTCAGCCTTGATGAATACATTGTGCTTGTGGGACACAACACCCTAATGCATTTCTCACAAGTATGTTAGATGCAGCTCCCTGAGCTGCTCTGGTCAGCTTAGGAGCTGGTATGTGAGGATCTGGCGTTCATCAGGAAAGCCCTGCGGATTATAGGGGAAGTGCTCTAAGCCCAAGGAGCCTGGAGGAGCTTGTAAATGCTGCCATCATTTTCTTACTGCAGCGTGACTCTGGCAGGAGACTCTGAGGAAAGGAAAAAGATGACTCCAGCCACTAGAGAAGGCCGGAATCCATCACCAAAATTCGTAATAACCTATAGAGGTGAGAGGTATCTTCCAAGATAGAAATACATGAGAGTGTCTTCTGTTTGACTGAAGGCATCACCTCTGAACTTCACTTGCCAGAATTCAGAGAATTCCAGGCCTTTTCAAACATACTTGTTTCTCAGATTGGAGACTTGCCCTCACCAGAGAGTGGAGGTGCTTGGAAAATCACTGAAGTTGATGTTTAATTTTAAATCTATTCTGAATTTTTCTCCTTTTTGTTCTTTTCTTCTTTTACTACTTACTATTTTTTTTTTTCCTGGGGGGAAATTGTTTCTCATAACCATATTTAATAGAAATGGTTTTGTATATGTGAACTCTAGGATACTTCAGCTTCGCATTGGTGCAGTTTATTCAAATCTAATTTAAATCCCAGCCCAAACCTACTTGAGGCAAAATAGACTTAGACTTGCAATCCAGCAGCTGTCTATGTCACAGATGTGTTTTCTCCTTCACACAACAGACACTGATTTCACAAAATTCTGAAATAGGACTTAATTTAACATGTGTGCTAATAACCACTTGCAGTTGATTTCAATATACACTCAAAGTTAACTGTGTGGTTAAATGCTTGGCTGCATCATGACCTGTATAAATTATCCATTTAATTATTCTCCAGTCAAAAGAACTCTTAAGTCTTCTGTGGTTGCTTTGCAGTTGTGTCTGAAACAACTTCTGGGAACCCAAGCCTCGCACAGAATTGTCTGAGCCAGTTCATAGCTACTTATCTCCTGCCTCTCCCTGTAACATCTGGATCAGTTTCTGGTAATATCATCCCAAATGAGGGTGAGAAACCCAGAGAATAAATTAAGGGGAAGTCATAGAAGTTTCCTGGGCTGCAGTTCGCTGCCAGATGGTGACTCATGTTGGTGAGAGACAACAACAACAATAGTGATTATGGATGCATCCCAAGCCAGAAATTAAAATCTCTGCAACCAGGTTTGCATTCACAGATGAGCTTTTGCTAAATGATTTGGAGCAGAAAGTGGACTACTCAAAAGGAAGAACAGGAAGTATTTCAGAGTTCCTCTCTGAGAAGGGGAGCATTTCAGGGACTTGAAATACATTTCTCCTGCACCCCAAAATAACATAATGACATGTAAGACTTAGATCTTAGGTTGTTTTTCCCTTTCCCCCTGTAGATTTTTGTAAGCCAGTAGCTGAGAGAAACCTGAAGCATTTCCCAGGATAAATATTGTTCACATTGTTCATCTTGGGGAATAAAACTCCCACAGTTCTCTACTTATATTTGCTGATTATATGTTAGAGTATGTGCACTTGAGCAAAGTGGCATAACCCAAATCCCACAGGTATAAAGACATTTAAAGCAGGTTTATGTCAAATTCATTTTAATTAATTTCTATTCCCTCCTTTGAAAACACTTCATCTCCCAGTGAAGCATGTAACAGCTCAATTTAGCTGAAGCACCGGTGAGGTGGTTACAGTGTTCAGTACTCGATTTCAAAGTATTGCTGTAAAACAAGTATTTTATATTTCTTATTCTTCAAAAACATATATTTTATACTTAGAGTTTTGCTATAAAAAGGTGAGCTCTTGTCACCTTTGCATCTCATTTTAGCAGTGGCTGACAGGACCATGGGATTTCCTTTCCAGCCAGGTTGCTGGTGCTGTTTAGGAGTCAGAGGCTGCACAAGGGAAAGGTGCAGTGGGGCTGGGTCGTTGCTCTGCTTTCACAAGTTCCTTCTTGAAAACGAGGAAATTGCATTACATTAAAATTTCATCTTGATTTTTGGTGGAGGCCAACGCTCCAGAAAATCAGCAGGAATACAGGGAACAGGCAAGTTGGGGCCTGTAACACAGGGGGGTTTCCTCTTAATTTCCCAGTCTGCTGGCCTTGCAGTAATTGCACACTGATTTATCTGAAGGGAGGAGAATGTATGTGTGCCTTCTTAATGTAACTACTAAACCTTGCCCAGAGATCTTAATTAGGCCTTCATTTTGCCTTGAAGATTTGGGAATTAACTTTATGATGTCCTTCCCTTAATCCTTGTTTTGTTGTTTTAATGATTTCTTTCAGTTTATCACAATTTTTGCAGTATTTCAGCTTTACTTGCTCAGCATGGGCGTGTGTTTATAGTGATGCACTGTAGGCCAGGTCAGGGTCCAGCTTAAGTCTGTGCTAGATTTGACTCAAAGAATAACATTTTAGCTCAGTTTTAGAAGGAAAAAGCTTTTTGGAAAAAAAAATCATCATTCCACTTAGGGTCCTGTTTCATTATTGTTGTCTCCACATCTCTCAGTGGCACAAGTTATGGATTATTATATTTATTCCATCTGAGGAAGGACAACAAAGCAATCTGAGCTCTGGAGCATGTTAGTGAGGAAGTAGTAAATAAAAGTAAGTAAAAATCTTTCAGGGATTTTTGCTGTCATGTCAGTACAGTTGCACTTGTTCAGAGATTTGTGCTGTTCTGCTTCTTCAGGAAACTGATGAAGATACTGAAGGAGGGAAATAATTGAGGAAAAGAGAACACACCAATGAAAGTAAAAGGTTGCCAAGATAAAGATAACTGACTTTGCTTCTACTTTCTTTGTGTTTTGAAGCATCAGAACTTAGTGAGCTACATAAAAATAGAAATATATAATTTTGCTTTGCTTCTCCTTTCAAAAGTTTGAACTGAGTACTTTTCAATTCTACTTCATAAATTGTATTTTTCAATCCATTCCCTCTCAGTCTACTGGAATGGATGAAAATGAGAACAACCAGGTAAAAATTGGCACTGGTGAAATTATATCACCAAATGTATATAATGATCTTGTAAAAGCTGTTCCCTGCCTTCCCTGACATCTTGTTTGCACATTTCAGCATGTTATCGTGGGATTTGCAAAGGTGTCATATCACAAAATAAAAAGCCTTTGTTAATTAAAGAGAGGCAACCTCTAACATGACTGGGTTAAGGCTGAGGGTTTCTGTGCTCTGGATTCCAGGTGATAAACCTTTGCACTTGACATATTTTTGGTGATACCGAGCAACACACATTTGATGTTACAAACTGTCACCTCTTCTCAACCGCTACATGCCAACAAATTTGATAAGCATCATATTTCAAGCTTTAACAGTGTTAATCTTTAAACTTAGTGCCGTGGCTGAAGTTTTCTGAAGTTTTGCAAGGTGATAGACTGATTGTGGTTTGGCTACTGTGAATATATGTGTTCAAGCCTGAATTTCTTCCTTGCATAGGTTTTCTTGGCATTGTCATGTGGTGTTTGTTGTTTTATTTAATTTCATTACATGAAAGGAAATAGATTTGGACTATTCCTACGGCCTTAATATTAGTTCAGATATGGAAGGGGGTGGCTCAGTGTCAAGTTGCTAAACAGTTGCTGAATTCAGTCCCTGAATTCTGATGCTAGCTAGAGAAGGAAGTTCTGGATAGCTTTGGACAGTTAGTTTAAAGCTAACTTATTGTCTCCTCAAATGAACAACCTCCTTTAATAACATAGGTCTGATTGCAAGACTAAGTGTAAGCTCTGAAACAGAAAAGTTTTCTCATTTGTAAAATACAGTGAGTAATGGTGATCAGTTATAGCACTGCAAGTTTCAGACACTCCTGCATAGGTACTTTTTAATGTGTATACTTTTAATAGCACTCAAAGAGAGGTTTTAATTTTAAAAGAACAAAACTCTGAGCTGAATCTATCTACCTGAGTAGTGGCCTTGCTTACTAGAACCTGTAATGTTGTCAGCTGATTTCTCTGATGCACAGATGTGACACATGACTGCTACTGTCATGCTGAAGAATATTTAGAAACCCTGTTCAGAATGTCCTTGCCCACACACACCACCCCAGTAATGCAAGTATTAGAGGTACCCTAAGAGCACTTAACTTGGGTTCTAGAGCTTTATTGATAAATTTTTCACATTAAAATAGTAAGATGTAATTATCTGAAATATACTAAGAACAAAATTTTGTCAGTTGAGAGGAAGTGGGTGCAGAATCAGGCTGCATCAGGGGCTTCTAACATAGGGATGGCAACTGAACTTACCTTTGCTAATGTCTCTGTTGTAGCAGAAAGAACCCTTTCTAGAGCATCTTAGGATCTCCAAAAATTTGAAAGGCAGGTAGGAAAATTACTTGGGCATTAATCCAATTCTAATAGAGATAAGCAGAAGAGAATTAAAGTATAGGGAGAAGAGAAGAGGGAAAACAAATTTCAAGTTAAAAAAAAGAAATTTTGGCTGTGGCACGAATGGCCACCAGGACACAGAAGAAGAGGAGCTCAGTTAATTATTCCTGATCTTCCTTTCCAGGGTATTTCCACTGGCACTTTTGGGTGTTGCATAGGCCAAAGTCCACTGTGACAAATTTATATCCTTGGACCTGCTATAGCTTTAGTGAATAATGTACCTGTCTTTGATGCCTCAGGTTTTAACTTCCCTATTTTTCAAATCCTGTACTGCCTAGTGTGTAACTCTGATGTTTCTTGTAGCCTGTTAATTTCTGCTCTCTCGTGCTAGGCAGACATAACAAAGCCTCTCCAGGCCTGCTCTTCAAGGACACTCAGACCGTCCTAGGCCCAAAGTGTGTAAACCAACATCTGAAGAGGGGGGTGAGCTTGGGGAAACTACATCATTAACTGAAGCTTTAATTGGAGAATTAACCCTGATACGCAAATGAACCAAACCTATAAAAGTGTGAAGAACTATAAAAGTGTGAACCTATAAAAGTGTGAACTCATGTCCATCTTGGGGTCCATCTAGGCAGTAGCCTCTGGCTTCCCAGGCTGTACCTTTGAAGGCCTTTCAAATAAATATCTACCTTTATTCTTTTATTCTTGTCTAGTCTCTGTTTTTAGGTGGCCTCTCAAGGCATCATCTTGAGCAATGTGCTGTTGTGGCTGTCAGCAGCCACGAGGTTGTTTTTCCACTCATCTGGCTGAACTTCAGCTCATGTGGAAGAAAGATATTAAGTCTTCCCTGTTCTCTACATATTTGGTTTGCCATATGGCAAATGGCAAACCAAGCACAGGTGGCAGCTCACAAATGGAGAGAGGTACTTCCATCCTCAGTAATTTTTTTTGAGGGTTTTTTCAGGTCTTAATTCATTTGGTCTCCAGCATTCCCTCTCTCTACCTGTCCTTAATGTGTGGAAGATACTAACATTTCCCTGTCTGGCCTTATGGACAAAATTTTTGTGTTTTCAGTGATGTGCAGTTTCAAATTCTCCTCCTGACCACAATGAAGAACATGTGAAATGGGACCAACCTCTGTATGTATTTAAACATGCAGGTTGTTCACATACACCCTGCTCCTGGCCAGTTCTGCTGTGGTTTTTGCCAGCCTACAGAACTGCCTGGCACAAGGAGCTGCTGCATCAGAAACCAGAAAAGACCCTTCAAAGCAGAGGCAGGGTCATGGCCAGGACACCAGGTAATTGTGCAGGTTCACCACGTTGCCTCGAGAACGCCAACAAATTAGGAACAGTCTGCAAATAGGAGTGGAAGGTAAAACCAGCACTGCCTGCCCTTCACTGTGAGGTGACTGCACCTTGCAGGCAGAAAGCCAAACCCAGACACTGTGTCTCACTTAAGTAATTTGGTGTAGTCAGAGTGTATCATTAAACTGAGCTCATCTGCTTGTTAGCATGGCAGAAGAAGAAAGCAACAGTTATTTGAGAACTCCATAAAATGTGTTTCACAGGAAGACAGGAAACGCCCGGTAAAGTTTCTTCTGTCCTGATAGAGCTTCCAGCAACTCTCACACATGAAGGTATTTTATGTCCCATTCCTAATAAAAGTGTGGCAGCTCAGCCTCCTTCCTTGATGCAACCTGAACCTGTAAATTTATCAGCCATGCAGCACCAAGGGGAAATAGTGTCAGAGATTTGTAACTTTTGTGATAGTTATCTAATTACCAAATTTACCACCAGATTACCAAATATCCCAGGAAGGAAGGCTGAAATGACTGACATCCACCAAATTCCTCCAGTGCTTCTCCCTTTTATGCAGGAAGAGCTTGTTTTTAGCAGAAGATGCTGTAGGGAGTGGTGTTCTCATAAAATGTGAGGCTAAATGCACCTATAAACAGAAAGTAATTAGTTAATACTTGTTCTTGGATAATTACAACGAGACAGGACAACGGTGTTTGACTAAATTGTTCAGAGAAACACTCAGCTCTGGCTTTTCAAAAGCATCTGAATGTATTTTAATTCTACCAAGTGTTTCCATTTGAAGTCAGAGCTCTTTTAAGGCACCTTTTGGAAAGGTTAATGTAGGTACGAGTGGTCCAAAAAATATAGTCCACATGAATTCCCAGACTGATTTTACTAATGTTCCTTATTTGTAGTTTTTAAGAGAAACAAAGCAAGCAGTAAAGGGATGCTGCTGCCACGGGTCTGAAAAGAAGAAACAGCAGATTGGTGTGAATGGCTGTAAAGTCACAGAGGAGGTCTGTAGTGAGGTTCTGCAGGGGTCTGTGCTGGAGATGATGAAGTCTGGTGATGTTACAAAGTTATCATGTTGATAAGGAAGAGGAAGGGCTGTATGGGAGCAGAGAAGCTTCTTACAGCAGCAGCCTGTGACTGGGCAGTAAACCAGCAGATGAAATTCAGGGTACATAAATATACAACGGTACACACAGGGAGATACAGGCCCAGTTTTTTTCCCCGCATGAAATGTGGGCTCTGAGCTGACCATTGCTCCTCTGGAACAAGCCCTTGGGGCTGTCATAGCTGCTTCCATCAGATTCTTCCATCAGTGCTTGGCTGCATTCAGAAAAGCAAACCAAATGAAAGAAATGGAACACAAACTAGAAAACATTGGTTCAGCTCCACTGAAATCCAGCACTGGTGTCCAGGACACTCCGCTCAGAAAGAGCACAGCAGAGCAAACAAGATTGGAGAGAGGCAGCAAGCATGAGGAATGTTTTGGAGCAGTTTCCACGTAAGGAAGGACTGAGTAAACTCGCACTCCTCGGCTTGGAAATCAGGCGTGCTGGAGGGAGCAGCAGTCTGGGGAACTCCTTGCCAAAGGATGCTGTAAATGCAAAAAGTTTACTTGAATTTAAGAGCAGATTGAACAAGTATTTGCAAGGCAGATCCTTTTGGGATTTGCACACTGAAAAATAGCAACAAGCTCAGAAAACCACCTGAGCTGAAAATAGTGGAAAACAGGAATACATTTTGAGGTTTTTACAAAGCACAGGAAGGTTTTCTCATTACAATTAAACTGCGAAAAATTGCTGTAAAGAGAGCACAACATTCTCTCCTGATGAAGTCTTTGCTTTGCTTTCAGTTTTGCTTGCAGCATTTTAAAATGTATCAATAAATAAAACTGCTTGTGTTGTGAGATACACTTTTCATTTTGAAAATGGGCAGAACTCATTACTTTTCTCCATCAAAAGCCAAACACTGCCCAGGAGTTGAAAGGCATGAGGAAATCATTTGTAGCAAAGCAGAGAGCCTGTAAACCTGCAGGGCCTTCTGGAAGTGCAGTTTGGTAGTGGGGTACCTTTGTGTTTGAGAGGTGGAAATGAATGCGAGAAATTCCCCAAGCTGCCCATGGGTGTCCAGGCTGCTGACCAGGACCTGCTTGAATCAGGAACACTTTCTCACTGCATCTCAGCCCTCCTTGAGCAGAACTCTCTAAGGCACTCCTTTTTTCACTGGGGTTGCATGAGGGGTCTCACCACACTCACAGTAAGGAATTCCTTCGTTATGTCTAATCTACTTGATTTTAACACAGCCGGGCTTGTTCACACGAAGTTGGAAAATTTCTTCCCTGCCAAGCTTGTCTAATGCCTAAGTATTTACAGTCACAGCAATCTTGGGGCGCTTTGCTTAGGATTGATCCCAATGGGAAGCAGGCCTTTGGAAGCATTAATAAAATCAGGAGCAAAGATGATGTATTTTACAGTCAAGTATTTTGTACCAATAATATTATTTTTTCCTTTAAAAATTGATTACAAACCATGGAAGAACAGTGTCGAACTCTACCCCAGCTGGAACCATCATGTGATCAGAAATATGTGTGAGAATAACTGACAGACCTATAACATATATTTGGAGTGTGTGTGGCCCCTAGGGCCTGAATTTGAGGCAAAAAGAGGAATTACAATGTCTGATGTAGTTATCAGCTGCACCACAGCTCCCTTTCATGACTTGGGTGCCTCAGTTTCCCCTCTGTAGCAGCGTAATTAAACTGCCTGTCTTCAACCTCCTGCCCTGCCAGTGTAGCCCGTGGTCTGTTTGGGGGAAAGACTGTCTCAGTGTGTCCTTGTGCAGATGGCTTCCCTCCTGACTGAGAACTTGGGGCATAACACTGGATATAGCATTATGTAAATACTGCAGTCACGAAAACGTCTTTATTGCATTCATGATTCTACCCTAGAGGCTTTTTCTTTGGCTGAGATTTGATGAAAGCATTATCATCTGTCTTACACAGACCTCCAGAGCTTTACAGTAGCTGGATCTAGTGGGGAAATAAATTTTAGGAAAATAATAAATCCTGACACTGCAGGGCCAATAGAAGCAAAAGCGTTGAGAGTGTCTGTGGTTGAGAGCAAAGTTAAAACTGCCTGATGGTCGTGGTGTCCTTTCAGAGCTCTGTAAAATACCAGCGCGTTACCTGTGAGTCATGCCTGGCACTCAGAGCCCCACAGCCTGCCCCAAAGGATCGCCTCGTTCCCTGTCAAGGGAAATACCTGGCTTCTGAGGTTACAGCAGTGCAGTAATTTAGAAGGAAAACTGAGCTCTCAAAAGCTAAAGCTAATTTTCAGGCCTGGCTGTCATTCATCGAGGGCGCGTTCCCACACAAAGCCCGGCCAACAAAGGGATCCTTGCACTGCTCACACCACATTCCCCTGCCTCCCCCCTCTCACCGGGGAAAAGATGCCTCTTTGTGCTGGAAATAAGTGAAGAAGAAGGATTTACAGGACAACAGTAAGCTATACCAGGGACATCTCAACTGTAATTAAATCCTTTATTCACATTGGCTCCCAGTGTGGGCCATATTAGCAGCCCAATGGCACGTACTGTGGAACGGTATAAAAAATATTGAAACAAACCTACTGAATCCAGGGAGCCTGGGTTGATTTCTTTCCCATACAGTAAATGAACCAACACTGTGGCTGAGGTTAAAGGAAGGTCGGTTTAACTCGCCAGGATTGCAGCTGGAGAAGGTTTTTTAGCTGTGCCTGGAAACATCTCCCTGACCTAAAACCCTGTCATTTCAGTGTGCAAATATTGTTCTCACCCGCACGCTGAGCACCTTGGGGTAGAAGGGATTCCCTGCCAAGGAGTCTGCCTCGTGTCCCAGGGAAGAGGCTGAGATTTTGTGCATGTCCTGCCGCTGTTCCAACATGCTGCCAAGTTACCATCACGTGAATTCTCTAAATCAGGGTTTCAACATCTCTTTAAAACATCTCCTTTAGCTTGCCTGCAGTGCGTTGGAGGCCACGTGGGGGTCCAGGTGAACTCTGTGGCTTTGATTGTGAAAACAAACTTAAAAATCCTGAGAGTTCCTCCTGGTCTTTGAATCTCTGGCTCCAGTAATAATTAAAGATCAGTTTTCCTGTGGAGTTGGAGGTTTACTCTGGGAGGGGCTGTGGCTTTGGGTGAACAGTAGGTTCTCTTTCTACCTTTTCTAAATTGCCTTTAATTACAAAGCTCACTAAGTAGCCAGCAACAGTGAAATCCCCAGGAGTTCCAAATAGCTGCCATGTGTCTTTTTCTCACACTTGCAGAGATTTAGGACCTTTGCCAAAGTCATACAGCAATACAGGAGCTTAAATGTATTAAATGAAATAATATGCCATCAAAGCTTAGAGTGGCTTCTCCTCCAGTCCTCCTTTATCTGCTCTTCTCCTGACTCACTCTACCTCCATGCTCTATTGTTTGTCTGTTCTTTACTTTCTCTCTCATGTTTCTTTTCCCCCCCCTTCTTTAGGGAGGAGAAACAGGCAAACTGAGGGAGCTCAGCCTGCTACCTTTGCCAAGTTCTTTGCTGTTGATGTGTCTTTTCATAGATAGTGTGTATTCCTTAGTTTTCCTTCACTGTGCCTTTCCCATTCCTTCCTTAACTCCTCTCCATCACATCCTCATCTTCCATTCTTCTCTTCTATGTATTTCATGTTGCCTTCCCTGCTTTTGCTGCCTACATCCAGTGTAGGCAGTGGATGTGGATGTGGAGTGTGGATGATGGGTTTGTGCACACGTAGACCCGAGTCACCCATCCAAAACCCGTGTGAGTATTCCTCTGTGTGCTCATCTGTAACTGATTGGCCCCGATTTCTGGGCCATGGTGCTGCGGGTACTCCCATCCACGCTTTGTTCTGTGCAATTACTATGATTACATGGGCAGTTGTGCTAATTGTGCAGTGTACAGATGACTCATTAGTTCTGCAATTATGCGTTTTCCTGAAGAGTTGCTGTGGAGGGGGGCCTGATAATAGTCTGGCAGTCTGAAATCTGACCTTTGCTTGTTTATCATTTCACCATGAGTAGCTTGAAGGCCAAGTGCTTGTTTTTAGCACTGAAAATGAAGCAATTTTTGCTCAGCTTGAGACTCCGGCCATGGATAATGGTTCCAGCTGTCCTGCAGAGAGGCTCCATGTGAGCACACAGATAACAGTGCTGGATGTAGCCTCAGTTTGAAAAGTGTGCCTTGCTCAGAGCACTTGAGTTGTCCCACTGAAGTCAGCAGAGTTATTTCTGTTATTGAGCAACAGGAGTGATTAAGCACCTTCCTGAATGTGGCACCTAACGGGGCTGACAGATTTTCTTCCTGAAGCAGTCGCCTTTCTTACAGTACAGCTGCTGCGGGATGTGAAATCTCGCTTTTTCTAACATATCCTGGGAGGAGGAGATTAGGAGGTGACGAGTTTACCTTCCCAGCTGTTACTTCACACCAGTTGTTTGTGAGAAACATGGCAAAAAAAAAAAAAAAAAAAAAAAAAAAAAAAAAAAAAAAATCAGCAAGGAAGGATTTCTGAGCCTGTCATCCAGTTTTCCCAAATCGCCTGCCTGAGTGCATCTCCCAGCTCCTGTGTGAGACCAGGAAGGGGGAATTAGACAGGTTATACTGACCATGAAAAGGAGAACAGATCTGCTCAAAGATACTGCTTGATCAAAAGGATGCAGTGATAAGATAGGAGATGTGTAAGTCTGGAGAGATAGTGCAGACACCTGTGGCCAGATGGGAACAGAGTTAATATCCCACTTAATGCAGGTGTTTGGGGCTCAGCTGACAAACAGGGGAAATGGAAAAGAACTGTGCACTGTAATTTTCCAGCAAAACTGAGCTATACTATTATTAAGGCTCTGGAGCCAGTCTTGTCCTGAGTGTGATTTCAGACTTCAGAGTTGGGTCAGACAGAGGAGTCCTGGTGAAAAAGTGGAAAATCAACTTTGAATAAATTGTACCAGATTGAAGAAAAACAAGAAGAACAAGAAAACCCCCATCTGTGATTTTTCAATACTTTTCTTTTTCTTTGCCCTAATCTGAAAAGGAGAGGTGAGGACATGACAAAGACTCATTTCAAGCCAGTTTTCAGGTGATATGAGAGCTCAGCAGTAAGGGAAGGTTGCTGTTTCCTCAGAGCCAGGCTTGGTGGTGGTGTCAGAATATTGTGCGCAAAGTTGACAGGTTTGGCAATTCCTGGGCAGGGTTATTTGGAAGATTTTGGAAGCATACACAGTGATTTGAGGTTGGCTTCAGCTGTAGATTTCAAGCTCTCTTTTGTGATAAGGAGTCAATCTATGAGTGGCATAGCACTACGATTAAAAAAATGAAAGTGGTGGTTTTCTTCCTGGTTTTGAAAGTTAAAGGCCACACTTAAGGAAGCCAAAGAGCTGCCTACGCTGTGTTCTTTTATGTTACTATGTCTTTTTGTACATACATATGTATTTATATGTATGTTAAATAAGGTTTAAGGGTTTTTTTACAGATTAACCAAAGATATTCCATGCCACAGCATGAAAATGAAAATATTTTAACATTATCAGAATCGCCTTCAATTCATACTGCAGAACAAAATTTCATTAACATGAAATGCTTTGAAATAGAGTGAATTTCATCTCCTGCTGGAAATGCTTTTAAGGTTTTCTAACCTACTTTCATTAATTTATATCCATTAAAAAAGATCGTGCTACACTTTCCCATGTTATAAAGCTTGCAGCAACTGGCAGCAATGAGGTATTAACCCAGAATATGACTACATGAAGGGAACGGAAGAAAAACAGAAACTTGAAAATAATTTGCACAAGGAAAATTTTTGGCAAACCAATCCCAGATTTATTCTTGAATAACGGGTTGTTTGTTTTATTATTATTTGTTTGGACTTTAGCAGCAGATAGGAACCAGGATCAGAACCTTCAGCAAGGCCCTCCTGTGATTGCTGCTCCACACCAGCCATGGAATGCTTCCAGCATGATCCCACTTAAAAAGTTAGGGGAGAAAAATTCTGCAGTCCAGAGAAATTAGGGTGTCAGCTGCCACTGGCAATTATGTTAAGTGAGATACTGCATTATTTTTCCCATTGGCCTCTCTTCCAATTGCCAGAGGAACATCAGCAATGACTTCACAAGATGTTTAGAAGTGAAAAGAGTAAGATGTGGACATATTTAAGAGAATTTTTTTGACTATTTCTCCATTTCTAGTAGTCATTACTAGAAATTCCTATTAGTATTTCTTAAGCTGCAGAAAGGCTTCTCTGTCTTCAGTGGGCTGTACTCACACAGGGAATGTACAATGAAACTTAATATCTTCATCTGTGCAAAGATGATTGGTGGCCCATTGACCTCAGTTTTCCATTTCTGGTCTTCCAGTGTTTGTGTCCAATTTCGGTTTTGTATTTGGACCAGGAAAAATGATGTTTAGCAAATTCTCCCTATCCTGTGGGAAGATGATTCCCCCATAATTTCTCCATGTCCATCCAACTGGATGATTTTCTAAAGCTTCTAGGTTTTCTTTATTAGCATTTCTGAACAACAAGTTAATCTGTTTTTATGAACCTCTTGCAATTCCCCGCGTACAAATGTGAGCAATCAGGAGCCGATCCCAAAGGTCCTCTTTCGCTTCTCTCATTACTTCTTGGCTTTACGAGTCTTTCCTGTCCTCGGAGCCTTTTCTCCATCAGTTTGACTCTGTGTCTCCGTGAGTTTTGTCCAGAAATATGGGCAGGGGGAGGTTCTGAGGGGCTCCAAAACCAGGCACTAGCTCTGTACGATACCTGAGCTCCTCCCAGGGCCCCACCTGCCTCGCTGGCACCTCTTTCATAAAAGGTGCACCCACATCTGTCAGCGGTGACGGCACCCTAAACTGGTAAGCAGAGCCCTCAGCTCCTCAAAATCCTTTGCTACTCCTGATTCCTTACCTTTTTGCCCCAGCCGACATCCCCTCTTTGTGACAACTAATTCTTCTGCTGAAAGCAGTGCAAGATACTTTGCAAAATGAAAAGTTATTGCCTTGCATCTGGCACGAGCCTGTGTGTGGATCACAAGGCACCGAGACAAGTTCATGGCAGACATATCTCCCCTCCCATCTTTATCCCCGTGGATATGTACTAATCATTTGGTCGTTGCAGCCCTGACTTTTCGGCTGCCCCAGTATCAACTGACAAAAGACACACATTAGCATGATCCCAGATTGTGTCTGTCACCCAAGGTCAGGCAAGATAAGCCGCCAGCTGTCCGCTCCGCCCAGGCACGGTACATTGGACATTAATTAAACCGGACTCCGCGCGGCGCACACGCATTCGGGATGCCAAGATGCCTCGGCTGCGTCGGGAAAAATGGACTGGTGCAAATCGCTCCACCAGTGCAAAGCGCACTACAGCAGCTTCCAAACATTTTCAGAATCCGAGACATGAGGTTTAATAAATTAGAGGATAACCAGATAATTGATTTCTGACATGTTGGAGAAGGGATCCAAGTGCCTAAAGGCATAGGTATTTAACCAAGGGAATGCTCGGGTTTTTGTGGGTGAAAAACCTGATTTGTAGCAACCAAAACCTGAGTATTTTCTGGATAACAAGAGGTTGCTTTGTAATCTAGAACTGTGCAAAACAATTTTAATTTTTGTTTCAGTTATCTAAAAACAAAAGCAAGCTTCTATCCTCTTTATTTCTTTTCTCATTCTTGTAAAGAAAAGAATTTATTTTTCTGCTTTTAGATGAACAGCAAGCATGGTTAGGGAAAAATATATTTTTGCCAGGAAATATCATCTTTGCTGTGGAAATGCTTAAGTTTCTCCGTGAAAATGGAATTTCCCTTCAGAAGTTATTTAGCAAATAAAAGTGATGGGTTTGTCCAGTGGCTGGAATTATAGCACCTTCCATGTGAAAAGGTTTTTGGCATTAAGCCTCCACCACAGAAAGCTGAACAGAGCCCCAAGAAAAACTCACACTTGTTCCTGACATGAAACCAACTTCCCAGTTCAAGGAAGGTTTAAGTGCCTGTTCATATCAATGTCATGAATTCTTCAGGGATTTATGGTTTTCTTAAGAAGTGCAAAAGAAAGGCAATTTTTTAGCAGGTATAGTCTCTATCCTCATTGCTGACATGCTGACAGAGATGAGAATGTGCTGGGGTTCTCATGGGACATCAGTACAAGGAGGATGTACCCTTCAGTACCCTTCCTCCACTGATTATTAATTCCTCTACAGCTGGCCCTAAAAGCTCCAGGTAGTAATAGGTAACATACAAATGGTCCTTGTCCCCTAAAAACCTGGCAGACTTCAAGGCAGACAAATAATAGGGAGAAAAAAAATTTTAAAAGTTTTACTGTTATCACTGTGTTGGTGGGAGGGAAAGCAGAGCAACAAAAGCTTCACTGGTTTGTCCTGAAGGCAGAACTGAGCACAGCACCTGGTGCCACCTTACCCTAAGGTCACACTCATCACACTCCTTGCACTTGACTGGATTTTCTTCTTTCTCATTCACCTTCCTTAAGGATTGGCCTGAACATCTACAACACACTTTGGATTTGGTTTTTTTCTGCACTTATGAGCACACTACCTTCCCCTGCTTTGCTGTCAGTCCCAGTTCTCTTGGTCTTTCTGTGTCCTTCAGAGGAAAAAGTCTGAGCCGAGGGCAGGAGCATTTTGGATGTTTCCTCACTAAAAAGCTGTCCTGAAACCAAGCACTCTTATCATAGCAATGTAATCTGCACATCCTGATGGCTTTACTCCCTGTCTCTTTCCCTGGCCTGTCCAGATGTCCCTCCTTGCTGCCCTAAATGAAGGTTATTACTCCCACGCCGACATCAGCCATTGATTGAAGTGTAGCTTTTCATGCTGGAGGGAGGAGGAAATAGCGGAGAGCAATAAAACCGCAGTTCATTGTGTTAAAGCAGTGTAACATCTCACTAAGAACAAGGTGTGAGCTGAATGAACTGAATAATAGGCTCCAGTTAGCACTTTGTGAGCACTCTGCTTAATCAAATTAAGACAGGAGGTTGATGGTCAGTGCTGCACATTCATCTCCCACGGACACCTCAGAAAATCTAGGATGGAGACGTGTGTCCAGAGTTACATCCCCAAACCCTTCAATCCAAACTCACATTTCTCCCTTCTTGTTTTGTCAAAGCAGTAAGATTTCCCTCTGAAGCTGAATAACTGTTAGAGAAAAAAAAATCTGGATTTTTTGCCTCCAAAATCTCATCTACACTTTTCAAATTACAGGATTTTCTTACATGAAAAAAAGTAGTGTTTCCTGAGTCTTTGGCACCCTTTTTGTTCAGGAAATTCAGTGGGAACTTCAGCATTCACATAGAAATAGATGTGCATAAACACACAGTAAATGACTTTTTTCCACCCCAAACCACAAAGATGTTATCACTTTTAACCACTTTGGACCAAATTTCAAGTTCTGCTGCCTCTGCTGCGGAAAGAGTGAGACCCCGTTTACGTGAAATGAGTCCTGCCGTAATTTTACCAAAATAGTAACTTGGGAATGCAGGCATCAGTATTGCTATTTGGGAGAGAACTTCCTTGTTGGAAGTTGTTACCCTGGATTTTCAGAGGGGAATGGTGCTCTTGTTGTGCCAGCAAGACAGGGGAGCCCTTTGGCAGCCGCAGTGGGCAGCAAGAGCTGTGTGGTCCAGCCAAGGAGCCCAGGAACCCTCTGGAGCTTAGCAGATCCACAGGGCAGTGGGAATGAGTGGACCCTGGCTCTGCCAGGCCTTTCAGATGTTATGCTTGTAAAGCAGCCATGATGTATTCCAGTTCAGCATTTCGGTCCTTAAGATTTTATGAATGTAAAGCTTGAAGGAGGGAAGCTTTAAGCTGGCTGAGGTCTCAGCTGCTTCTACCATTATAATCATAAAAGTATCCATGGCTTAGTTCAGGCTGTGTAGCCCTCGCTGATGAGGAGAGCTCCCAAAGTCCAGAGCACTGAATTGAGCCCGCTTCAGCTGTTCTGTGTCTTCTGCCTTCTTTGTCTGCATCTGTACTCCAAAATTTCATCTGAGAATCTGCTTCTGTGTGAGAACAGATTTAACTCTGACCCACACTCACAAACTACAATTTTACTGCTGGAATCAGGTTTCTGTGCTTGCTTAAAATAAGTATGAATATGCTGATATTTTGGGAATTTTGCAAAGAAAGGAATTTTAATAAGGGTTTTGGCAAGCTGGAGTTATGCTTCATGGGTGCAGTAAAGATGGCAGTTTCTGTAGGTCTCTGTATGGCTCAGTTCTGGCCCAGACCATTATTTCAACACTGTTGCTAGTTCTTGTTTAAAAAATGGATTTAGCCATCCTTTCCCATCTAATACTTAAAGGCAAGTAAGGAAAAAGGGAAAGCAGCACCTCCCCTGCTCTGCTTCTCTGCCATTAGAGATGAATCAGGTGCCTCCCAAGCTCTGCAAGTCCCTGGTGGTGTGTCAACCCTGGCTCTGTGTTAGGTTTACTCATCTGTAAATGCATGATACTGCTGTTACTCACTGATAGTAAACCACAGAAAGTGCTAAACCTTTGCCTGGTGCTTTGACTCCTCAGTTCTTCACGTGTCATCCAGAGGGAGTCACCTTTCAGAGGAAAAAATGCCCTGCATGATGGTGATGAGTTTTAAAGTGTCAAGTAATCATTTCCAGATTGCCACAGGAGCAGCATCCTGTGGCAGGGACTAAGTTTTGTGGGTTTTGTTTTTACCTAGCACTGTGTATAGCACCAAGCTGCCCAGGAAGCAGAGTCTCTGCTTAGTGAAAAATAAACCATTATCAGCAGAAGTTGTCTGGCTGTTCACGGGTCAGGAGTACGGGAGAGAGGAGGTCAGAAATAGTTCATATTCCTTTTGTGCAGGAACTGAGCAGGCACATTCATTGTCCTCTGCCTGGGGCTTCTGGCCACGGGCTGTGGGATTTGTGGCTGGTGCCACATTGTCACTGGGGCACTAATTGGGTGATCATTTGAGCGCTGCAGCCCTACCAAGTGATGCGAAGCTGCTGAGCAGCCCTGCCAGCGCTGATCCTCGTGTCTGAGCTGCTGTTAGCTGCAAGTACTTAAGTCAGGTGGCAGCCAAAACTTCTCTCTCCTTTTGAAATGCAGGCTCTGCTCTGTCCTTTGTTTGCCCCCCAGCACTGCACTGTATTTCACACCAGCAGAATCAAATCATAGGTGGAAAGGAATAAAAGTAGAGGTGGAAGGTACATCTGCTACACAACTGGGTTAGGTGGGAATCTTAACTTTCTTCTGAGCTTCATACCATTGGTACAGGAGATAATAATGCACCTACTGTGCCTAAAATGCATAAATTGGGAAATGTGGCATGCTCTCTTATACAAACACCCCCTTATAGACAGCAATGTCCAAGCACTCCAGCTCTTGGTAATGAAATCCAATTATCCAGCATTAACTCAGCACCCCAGTACTTGTATTTTACAGCCTCCTTGTCCCTTCAGATGCACCTACTCCCGCAGTCATCCATGTGCACACCACACCTATCACCCAGGATATTTGAGTCAGTCTGGTAGAACCTCACACATATTTGTACCTCACAACACACTGTAACAATTCTCCCAAACCCTGCTCCTTTATCCAGCAGTGCAAGTACATATTGCCAGAGATGGACCTGCCAAACCAGCCAGGGCTGCACTTAGACCTCTTCACAACTGCTTTGCTCACTGTTTGTAATTCTTGGGTGTACTTACCCAGGGCACAAATTATCTCGAGAGGCAACTTCCGGTAAATAAGTCTTGAGGCAGGAATCTGCTCTAGTTAATTGCAAAGGTGGAAGACTATGATGTAATTTTTGTCTCTGAGGACAACTTTTGCACACAACTGTACCTGTACTTATCCAAGTGTACACGTTCTCTCCTTGAGTATCAGCATTCTTTTTTTCCCTCAAAGTCTTGGCCAAAGCAGAAGGGAATTTCATTCTCAGTTTGCTCAGTCTCAGGGTATACCAGTGTGCCAAGAGGACTTTGTTCCAAGAAAGGGGAATTTTTTCCAAGGGAATCTATTTAGTTTTATATTTTACAAGCTGCCACTGCCCTGGCAGTACAGTGTTAATATCCACCAGCCTCCCTCACTAATATGTCTTAGGGAAACAGAACTGGCTTTACAATTGTATTTTTAAAAAGCATTTTGAAGCAAGTCCCTAATACTCACAAATTTCATCCCTGGCACCCACTTCTGATGGTCACAGGTCTATTGTATGGGCATCTTCAGTGACAGGAAAGATTCCTATCAGCTCCTAATGCAAAGTGGGAAAAATTCTAGGCTAGATTTTGCTCTGTGGAGCATGCAAGCAGCTTCCACGCACATCCCAGGACATCTGGATTCTAAGCTGCATCCTATCTTGTGCCACCACTCCAATATTTGGTTTTACCTTTTTCAAATAGAGACAATTCAAAACCCAGCTGGACACGTTCCGGTGTCACCTGCTCTAGGCCACCCAGAGCTGGCAGGGGGGTTGGACTAGATGGTCTCCAAAGGTCCCTTCCAACACTAACAATCCTGTGAAATCCACGGGAAAATTCCTGGAGGTTTCAGTAAGACTAGCTTAAACCCTTGAATAAACACTGGGAAAAGCTTGCTACTCCTAGTGAAGGCACATCTCTTGATTTGAGTGACTGGTTTTGGATGAAGATACTTCTAGAGATAAAAGTGTCAAGATTGAGAACTCTCTACTGGGCTGACTTGGCTGCTTTAAGCTGCAGTTATTAACTTTTAAGCATCAGGGTCAGTGTAGGAAGATCTTAAAGGAGTGTGGTCTGAAGGGCACAAGTGCAGATCAACTGCTGTTTTGAAGTTCTAGGTCTGCACCCTCGGGGTCAGACCACCACCAGCGTCAGTCTGACTGGGCCCTTCTGATGCCACAGTTGTGCTGATTAATGTCAAATGAAATTCAGGTTTCTTTACCTCCAAAGTCCAATGTGGCTAAACAATAAACAGCTTTCCAGCAGGAAGTGAAACCTCCCCTCTCATGTGCTGGAAAGAATCTTTGGGAAAATGCTTTAATCTTCTCTGATAAACCCTTGTAGCGTCTTCCAATTGGCAGGCCAGGGGATTGCTGAGACAGAGCTTGCATTTTAATAGTCATAAGGTCTTATTTTCTATGAATTTTCCACTTGAATCCTTTTGGAAGAAATGAAATATTAACAGAGTTTTCCAGGGTCAAGTAGGAAGGTGGTCACAGAGACTCTGATGGAAGCTGTACATCATTGCTCCCTGACTGCTCTGAGAGATTCATGTGACCACAGGCAGCAGCCCTGGAGTGATGCCTTTCCTTGTGATTTCAAAGCATGTGTCTTATGGCTGTGTTACTGGAAATATTTTATTTTACTCTTGCAAGGCAATATTTGGATAAATCACACTAAAAAAAGGTGCTGTTGTCTGCTGTGGTGCTTTAGGCACATCAGTCACATGTCCTAAGTTCCCACTGGTTCCAGTGTTGTGATATGTGGGTAGATCAGCAGGTGCAGAGCAAGAACACTGACAAAAAGGTTAAAACAATCTTTAAAACCAGACAAAAATCTAAAATAACTAACTGTTTAGTCTTAAATGTAAGTAAGTGTTTAAAAGTGAGTACTGTGACTGGCAGGAGAAAAAAATAACAAAAATAAAAAGAATTAGGAAGGTTAGATATTGAAAGAAAACAATCAAATCATTAAAATAGAAGGCTAGAGGTTTGAAAGAAATTATGTGCTAGACCTTGTAGTTAAATGGTTCATTTCCTGATCAATTAAAACCTTCCTTCCTTGAAAGTAACTGGCATTTGCAAAGTTCTGCCCTAGGGGGATGTTCAGGTAATAAAGAAGAAAGGATCCAGAGGCAGGTGGAGAAAAGAGTTACAGGAGAATCCTCCAAAGCTGCTTTGCTTGTTTACACATTCAAAAAGGTAGTTGCTTACTTTGCATTCACAGCTCTGCACATACACATAGAAAATACTGTATCAGAAAATACTTAGA
Organism: Corvus kubaryi; assembly: GCF_017639235.1. Classification (NCBI taxonomy): domain Eukaryota; kingdom Metazoa; phylum Chordata; class Aves; order Passeriformes; family Corvidae; genus Corvus; species Corvus kubaryi. The sequence continues at coordinate 1,997,144 of NW_024582058.1, read as the reverse complement.
ACTGTTAAGAGTTTAGGAATTTGTTAGGCTAAATTTAATAGCCAAAAAAATATTTTATTTGGCCCCAGAAGTTAAAAGAGTATCATGATGGTGCATTCGGTCTTCAGGGTCTGAAGGGATGCCAACTCACAGCTCTTTACTTGTTCTGAGGCTGAGGTTAAATATCTACTTTAAAAACATTTGTTGGTCTTATGCAGCCCTTCTCATGTGGCAGCCGATCCCAGAGCATTTAGCTGAGCAGATTATTGCTGCTATTCCAGGGCAAATCCAGGGGTGGGGAGCCATGCAGCTAAGGCAGATCCAAGAATACAAGGCGCTACAACACACATAATCATAAAAGTAGAGGAAGTTCTACTTTAAGTCCCTTAGCCGCATAAAGACATCTCATTATCAACAAAAGCTAGGTCTTTCACCACCAAAAGCAACACTGCTCACCAGTGAGCCATTCATTATCCCATGCTAATGGCATGGGTTGATCTGTACTTTTTCCTTGTAGTGTTGTCTAGATTGTTAATGAGTTTTAGGGAACTCAAGTTGAAGTAAAACCAATGAGGTCTTATTGTATAGAAGCAGATAAAACCTGGATGTGAGTTCTTTCATTGGGCATTAAAAGTCAACTTCTGGGCTTCAGCAGCCTTCCTGGATCACATGGATCAGTACCAGCAGCTTTTACACTTTGGTCACCCTGTTTTCTGTTCAGCTGAAACTCTCAACTTGTGCCAGTGTTCCCAAGAGCCCTCCTGGAAATGTTGATAGCCGTGGATGGGAACAGAGATGTCCATATACTTTTGCAGGGGTCTGGCCCCACAGCCCTCAGTGGGCTTTGGCTCAAATGTGGGACATTTGCGCAAACATCCTGTGCCAGTCACCCAGCTCCAAGGAGGGACTGTTAAACAGATCACACTGAATTTCTCAAGGTTCCTGGATTCTCCAGTGTGTCAGAAAACAAACCTTGAGGCCTCTTATGTGAGCAATCATTGTGTCTATGGAATGCGAAACATTTCCAATCTGTGAAGGCGAGCTCGGTTGCATATACTGTACAAACACACACAAACACCATGTGGAAATAATAAATGTGTTTATGATGGATATCTGTGCTTCCTTTATTATTTTAGGATTTTGTCTGGATTTGAAGCAATTGTTACGAGCATTAGCTTCACTCTTTCATTTTCAATGTTATGTTTCATTGCTAACATACTCATAATATTGACTTCACCAACTAAGGCAGCTGTACTCCTTCTTAGCATACATTCAATTATTTTTAAATGTACCAGTTGTTCTTACACAAATATGCAATGTTCAGGGAGTTTAATGGCCAAACTGACATTAAGTGGTACTCTTGAGTACCCTCCAGTTCTTTTAACCTTTGGCTGTTGAATCCAAATTTTGATTCTCATAAATTCGTATGCTGGAATTTAGGAAATTGTCTGGTTTGTAAACTTCTTAGTCCTCCTCTTAGTTTCTGAGGCAATACTTTCTGTTTTGCACCTTAGGTTCATAATTAGTGTATCTCCAAAGGTACATTTGTAATGTCCTGGTGGTGGCTCATCTCCCTTGTGCCTGGTGGGAGTGGGGCTGTACAAAATCCTGCAGCTGAACATGAGGTGCATTGCCCGTGCCCTCAGTTTGTGAAAAGGGGCCCTTTCTGCATGTTTTCCCTATTTAAACATAAGGACTTCCTGATATGTTTACCTAAACCTTATTAATACACATAAGTAAAATTTATTTTCCAGGAAAATTGCACCACAGTTCTTTCAACTGGATTTTGAAATGTCTTTGTGAAATGCCTATCCCTAAAATGTAGTGTTTTATGTAAGGTTGACTGTAACATTTAATTTGTTCTGAACTGAATGTTTTTCCTGCCTTTTTTTTTTTTTTTGTCTCAAAATAGTTACTCCTTATTTCTATTTCAGATTAACTCATCATAGTTTGTCTGTGAATGAAGAGAATCAGTTTCTTGCCCAGCAACAATAATTGCCTATTCCATAAAATGCTTCAACAGCACTGCAAGTGTGGAGACCTTTACAAAATGCCAGGGCTTCTGTGATGAAAAACCTATGGATTTTTTCCAGCTGATGGAGATTTTTCACTAGGGCAGCTGGGAACAACGTGGGCTTTTAGACACAAGATCATCCTTGGTCTGTGCAGAGTGTAACACCCTCCTTCCATTTCCTTCCCAAACTCACCCAGGCAGTGGGATATGGGAAGAGCAGAGACATGATCCGGGATTTCCTACAGGAATGTGTGTGAAATAGATCTGGCAGTGGAACCACAAGCTGTTTAAAAAGTACCATGGAGGATGCATGGGAGGTATAAATCCAACGTACACCTTCTATAATCCTGGAATACTGTATTCACCTAAAATCTCTACCTTCTGTACTTGGAGAGCCTTGAGGATACTCAGTGCTCTTAACCAAGCACTGCTTCCCATCCACACACTAAGCATCCATTACAGAAACTCCATACAAGGACTGGGGAGAAGGATGAAGCCCATTTTTAGGATGGGTTTATTTTTATCTTTTTTTGGGAAGAGTTTATCATCCTGGTTTTTTATATCTCCCACCAATGAGAGCTCAGAATGACTGAAATAGTACAGTCTGTTGGAGTGAATTCTTCCCCAGGAGACTGATTTTATTTTATTATTACTGAAGAGAGCAGGAATTTATTAAACCTCAAAAAGTGGAGGAATTGGAACTTTGCTGCCAAGGTAGACATATTCCCAAGCTGCTCCAGTCCCTCCTGAGAAGCTCTTTTACTGACTTTCCCTTGTAGGGGGGAGGCACAATTTTGTCCGTATTATCAGCTGACAAATAAAACAACCAAATTCAGACAGGGGGAGGAGAGGGAAAATTTGCTCAAAAATATATTAAAAGACATGAGCTTTACTGTAGAGAAGTTTGTTTGGTGGGAAATGGATCTCTTGCTACAGGCTCCAATTTAAACTGGCTGACCTAGAAGGAAGAAAGTGCCTGGGAAAGAATGAAAAGCAAATAAATAGAAAGCAAGAAGCAAATAAAAAATAGGCTTTGTCTTTCCCACTTTTCAAAACCCTGTGGATAGGACGGGAGTTTTGTGTCCTACCTCTCAGGGAGCCAACAGCCTTATGTTTGTGCATACCAGGGACACAACAGGAATCTATCACACGACGGAGCGTGTGTTCCTTATCCCTCGATGATACATGCTAATGACAGCAAAGTTAATTAAGTCAGGCAGTTGGTGTTTGCCACTGGCTCAGAGAATGGAAGTCTCCAAGGTTTGGTGGCCCTCAAGCAGATGGCAGCTGTCCAGCTGGGTTTCCAGTCTCACTCACAGCTACAGCTCACTCCTCCATTTCCACTTCATGCTCTTCAGATTCCCATTATCCGTGTGTTTATCCTCCTCCTCCTCCTCTTTCTTTTCTTCCCTTGCCCCCTCCCTCTATTCCTGATCACTCCAGCTCTTACACTTGTCTCCCACAGCTCCTGCTGAAACAACATTCAGCCGTAGCAGTGCTGCTGACGGTTATGAGGAAGGCAGAGCAAGATAAGCCAAGGCTGAGTGAAATATCCCCTCTTTGTAACACGCAGGATTGGGAACATGTTTGGCTTATACAATGGGACAGTCTTGACCACAAAGCAAAGCAGAAGTTTCTTCCAGATTTGAAATTAAGGAATTTCCTCTTTCCTTGCTGTTTGGATCTTCTGTTTAGTCAAAAGCCCTTAAGAGACTGCTCAGTCATGTTAAGATCTCATGAATTTTAAAGTTCTGTGTCTGTCAGAGCAGATAGGCACTGTCAAAGCTTGGCACTGCCGTCAAGAGCTTGGCAGGCATTGCCACACCTGCACTGGCTTTAAGTTGCCTTTCTTGGGTGTGGTGACACAGGAATTGAGATTTGGGGAGAGGTTCACTGGGAGCTGCAGAGTGTTTTGGTCAAATACCACTAAGCCACTAATAGAGAGCCACAGTGACATGGCCACCTCTGAACAAGCTGGATCAGGGATGTCTGTCTGATATGCAGTCATGCCTTTGAGCTGCAGAGATCTGCAGAGTTCACAGAGTCAACAGCTGAATAGAAAGGCTGATTAGCATCCTACCCGTTGGGCCACCTCATTTCCATCTGTGCAAAGAGGGAAGAGCTACTGAGGCAGTAACAAACACGCAAATGTGGGAATAACAGCACAGAGGGGGGAGTAGGAGCTCTGTGTTTCTTCAGCAGCTCGCTTTTCAGCCAGGAGGAGGTAGCTAATGCACTGACAGCTTGTAGAAGTTGGGAACTCAGTTCTTTTACTTGAAGTTCCATAGGTCACATGGTTTTGCTTGTCTGGATGAGCAGAAGTGAGAGATCATGAGCAGGAGTGAATGTAACCATGGCTGGCTTTGCTGTGACTTCAGGAGGTGCCATAAGGCCAGTGGTGACGTTAATCTCCAAGGCAGAGGGACCCGGGGGAAGAAAAGGAGCACCCAGACTTGCCTTCCCTCTCTGGGTTCCTGTTACACCAGACCTGTGAGGTGTCATCTCTTTGAAGGACTGAACTGTGCACTTGAGCACAGAGAAAATTTTCTCTCCAGTCCTCTTTATTAGGAAGCTTTGGTTCTCTGCCCAGTGGATATAACTGTGCCATATAAAAACAGAAACAAAAGGGAGTTGATATCAATTATTGCTTGAGGTTTCAGTGACCCTTCACCTCCCTACAACTGAGCAGTGGCTAATACATAGAAGTCTGGAAGTTAGGCAACCTTCTAGCAGAATAATACATGAGACTATGTTCAGGAAGGTGGTGCAGGAGCATATACGTATGCTACCTTGTGGTTGAGATGGGAAATAAAATTGCAACATCTACTCAGCTCCAGAACTTTTTAGTATGCTCTGCAACCTCAAGCCAGAAAAACCTTTTTTCCCTTCCAAAAGTGATGTAAAATAAAAGAGGGGAGATAATAATCCACATTCTCAGTCTCTTATTAGTACAAATTCTTGAAAGTGACCAGAAGAGTGACTAAAAGTCACAATAACTTGAAGAGAGTAGTCTTGACAATTATGTGAAAGGAAATTCAAATGGTCAGGGAACACTGATTTTTCAAGGACACTCTGATGTCCTGACAGAAGCAGAAGCTTTATCCCAGGAGTGGCTCCTTTATGCAGAGTGGTACAGTGGAGGAGAATAACGATGAACATGGAAAGTTCTGTGCTCCATCAGATCAGCAATCTTAGATGTGATGGCAAAACACTGTTGAGTTCTTGTAATTGAACCTGTTAAATGTTAACAAAGGCTTTTAACTTTTCAGCTACTGCAAAATAATCCAAGTAGGATTTTTATTTGCTGGGAGGAGGTAAGAGGTTGCTGTAATTCTTAATTAATTTTTAGAAGATACCACTAAAGTAAGGATGGGGGCCAAACTGGAGTTTCATATCTTCCCTACTCCCAAAATGAAGGGTGGTTTTGTTTCAGTATGCCTGGCCAGGTTTGAACTTTTTAGAACTGACAGTGGGATTTAAATAATAATAATAATGATAATGATAATGATAATAATAACAACAATAATTATTTAAAAAAAAAAAATCTATGGGCTTTTTTTGGCTTGCCTTTTGGATGCTGTCCAAAATGGCAGCGCTCTTGCAAGACCAGACTGCCTCCAAATGAACGTACAATTTTTCCGCTGTTGGGGCTGAATATTGGCTCAGTTGTTCACGGGCTGCTTATGCTGACAGACCGAAACTTGTATCTCAGACCTGACCCTCTGAATGTCAACCTAATCCTGCTCCAGATAGAAACTGGCATATTACGGTTTTGGCCCAATTTTAACCTTTTAAAGTCCTGCTTCCTTCGCAGTGTAATGATGTCACAGGCCTTCACTTAGCAAAAACATGTAGAAACACATCTTAGCTGCATTAATTCAAAAAGATTTTCAAACAGACCCTTATATTCAGGTTTTGGTATTTGTATTTTCTGATCTGTGTGCTTGATGAACCCCCTGTGAAAAATTATGCATGCAAATGATAGGTAGGAGATGATAGTTTCCCTGTCTTTGGCTAGAGGTAATAAGGGAGCCCACAAAACCTTTGCTGTGATTTCACTGTAAACACCAGAAATTAATTTTGGTTTGTGTGTGGGTGTGTGTCTTTCTCTGCCCTTCCCACACTATTCCCCTTCCTTCCAGTTCTGCAAAAGGAAGTATCACAATGAGCATTTCTGCAGAGGCTGTTCAGACTTGCCCAAAACGTCTGTGCCGGCTCATGTGCTCCTGCCCATGCAGCCTCTGGGGCACTGGCACCCCTCAAGCTGTACCCTAACCCTCAAGCTGTGCTCTTTGCTGGGCTGCCCATCCAGGATCTCCAATCCCGTTGGCAGGATGGAGGTTGGGAAGCCACACCCCAGGATCTAATCCCAGCTCTGGCATCCTTTGCCCACAAGGTGTATATTTACGTCTCTACCGGACCTAGCACAAAGGAAGCAAAATTCACATTATTAAAGTATGAATATGGTGACTATATATGGAGAAAACTGCCTTCTGATGGTGGCTGGCTAAGAAGTTTATAGCCCATGACCAGAAGCACCTTTTCTTATAGACATGATACCTCCCTAATAATTAATATCATTTTCAAAAATTGCCTTTATTTGTGATACATGTTCCTAAAACACCTGACAGAGACTCTGTAATTGCAGGAATTAGTCCAGACATGTAGTAAGATTTAGTGCTTCTGCTATTGATTCATGGACAGAAAAGTTCTGTCACTGGCAGTCTTTGGGAGAAGAGATTTGGATGTGTACACCATCACTCACTCAGTGTTGCTATGCTCTCTCATTAATAGTTTGTGGGTGGTTTTTTTTACACGTAACATTTCTTTTTCTAGATCTGGGAGTGCAGCACATTGGACTGGTTTTGCTAGTAAAATCAGGCATAGCTGTGGTATAAGGAATTATTCTACACACATGTAAGTCTTGTTGTAGCTGTACTTGCTGCAATACACAGCTGGGACTGCAGCACACCACAGAGGGCGAACAAAAACGGCCTTTTCTTAAAATGAGCGTGGAGAGACTCCCATAGGAAATGTTTTTGTTTTGTTTTTTGAAATCTATGTGTGGCATAGGAAAGGAATGGGTGGAAGAATGATAACAAGAGAGTGCATGTCTGTGAGAGAGATAAGATTGAAAAGGGCTGGTAAGCAAAATGCTCAAAGTTGAGCCCATGTTTGCAGCCTTTAGAAAAGCTGATGTGCATCTGGTTGTGTAACTCGTACTGAGGTCCTGGAAAATCCAGCCCTCCAAATTAGCAAGATAAGAAATTGTGTTTAAAAACCCTTTAATAAGGATCCTCCTTTCTCTCTGTTAAAAGCCATGAAAACAAAGACAGTCTTGCTGGGTACAGATTTTGTGGGATTTGTTTCCTTTTTATAAGGAAGCAAATTCTGACTCTGTTTTTTTCCGGTGATTTAGGCATGAGCCCCATCTTGTGTGTTCCCTCCAAAACAACGCACTGGTTCTGGCAGCAAAAGGGATTCAGATGCTCTCCCTGCAAAGAGCTTCTTTTGCTTTAAATCTCAGAATGGGTGACAGTGACTGATTGAATGGCTTTTGAAGTACAATATGTACATGTACATGTTTTTTATGTGCGTGCATTAAATACATATATGTGTGTGCTTTAAGACTGACTAGGCATCGGCCCTTGGGCTCTGCTTTCTATGATTAACCTGATTAGCATTGCAGTGATAAACACCTGGTAAACGTCTGCCTTTGATCTAACCCGCCTGTCACTCAATAGTCTTTTAAACTCCAGGTTTCCTCTCTCTTTCTTGACATTTGTCATTGTCTTCCCTCTGAATGCTTTCCTTGCTGTTCTCAAAAGCTGGCCCAAAAGCACTAGGAGGGGAGATTGGAGTATCAAGTACCACGCTCCAGGCTCAGAGGCAGCTGCCATGCTCTAAAAGGTCTCTTTATTCTTTGCAGCCATGGCTTTGCCCGAATAACAAATATTCACTTCCCAACCCCTTTATCTTCCGTGGAAAAAAATCCCCCAGAATAACAATAAGTTCTTCCCTCTTTCCAGCCTAGCCCAGTGTACATTAATACACCTTGTAATTGCTTGTCTCTATCGGTTTTAGTCCTTTGCCCTTTTTTGCTCCTTCTTTTTGTACTCCAGCTTCATCATTGATCCTATTCACTCTATTCCCAGCGCTGAAATCCAAGTCCCAGATGCCAGCAAGGAATACTCAGCCATTCATGACAAATTGAATGGCTCAATTTAAAGGAGAAGATAGCACCTCATCTACAGTTACTATTCACCACAGTAATCTCCATCGCCCGTTCACGGGAGACAGCAGCGGTGCCCTGGGTTCAGGGACAGACTATGCTGATCATCTCTGCCTTGAAAGGACTTGAAGGAGCATTGCACATGACAGGGAGTCACCTTTCTGCCTTTGAAGGTTTTTATACATTCACATCAAGACAATGGTCAACACTACTAAGAGGCCAGGAATGCTGTTCTGTTCACCCCCGCACTGGCACAGTCCCACCCCGCTTGCAGGAACATGCCAAAAAATCAGTCAAGCAGGCTGAAATAAGGCCAGATCCTCGGCTGGTAGGAATGTGCTGTCAGCATAAACACTTCTGCTATGGGATCAATGAGGATTCAGGGGAAAAAAACAAACTTTAGTATTTTAGCAAATGCTGCACCAAGGATGGCCTTGTCAGATTAAGTGCACATCCCACCAGCTTCCAGGTAGCTCTGATGCCTGAAGAAGCCACCTAGAAACAGAGACTAGACAAGAATAAGGGAACAAAGGTAGGTATTTATTTGAAGGGCCTTCAAAGGTACACCCTGGGGAGCCAGAGGCTACTGCTGAGATGGACCCCAAGATGGACAACAGGTCACGAGTTCTTCAAATTTTATAGGTTTGGTTCATTTGCATATCAGGGTTAATTCTCCAATTAAAGCTTCAGTTTAATGACGTAATTCCCCTCAGCTTGCCCCCCTCTCAGAGGCTTTTGGTTTGTACTTTTTGGGCCTGGGACGGTCTGGGTGTCCTTGGAGACAAAGCCTGGAGAGGCTTTGTTATGTCTGCCTAGCACAAGAGAGCAGAAATTAACAGGCTACAAGAAACTTCAGAGTTACACACTGAAGTTATAAAAGTTAAAACCTGAGGCATCAGCTCCTGATGGATGGGCTCTTCCTTTGGAGTCTGGGCTACAGAAGGAAGCCACACAGGGAACAAGAGCTGCCAGTGGTGCATCATTTATACCTGTGGTGCCAAAGTGTCCTCGGCTGGTCAAAATTATTTGTCAACAGTTGCTATAGTCAGAAAACGCAGCTCTCAGCTGAACATGGACGTTCACAGGAAAGAGCCTGTGCTCCTTTGTGCTCCTTGAATACTTTTTTTTTTTTTAATTTTTCATGAGGTAACTGAAAATGCCAACATTTTCTCTGCAAACTGAAAAAAAAATCTATTTGTTGGTAATTTTTGCCCATAGGGATCTAATTCTGGCTTTTCTCCACTGAAAAGATTCTTCTCGCAGAATTTAACTGTATAGTTTTCAGTCAACATGATTCCATTTTTTTTCGTTAGAAAAGTCCAGTTTGTTTTTTTTTCCATGTATCATTTGCGCAGCTGCGTAACCCAAAGAATTATAACACAGAATTTGGTTTTGGTTTTCTTTTTCCCTGTTAACTTCATTAGCCATAGCATAGAGGACCATAAATCCCCATTTCCTCACACATTGTCAGCAGCGTGACTGAGCTGCATTACCAAACAGTGGGCACAGAGTGGAGATAAAATTATATTGGTTACAAATAGCAGTGCGGCACATTGATTTCCTGAGCTGCAAACAGTTGCGAGAACCATTCTGGTTTGATGGTGTTTTGTGGTGGTATTATTCCCACTGGAGTAGGTTATGTCTTGGTGGGGTGAATTCCAGCCTTTCTCCAGAACCAGCTGTCTACAGCAATCTAACTCACAGACGTTTTGTTCTGCTGAGGAATATTAGGGAGAATGGAAATGAGTTCCAGATCATACTCTTGTTTTCCAGGTGATAATGTCTCTCCAGGTCTTCTGATAGATTTTTTTAAACTTTTTTTTTTTTTTTTGGCTACCGGATATTTTTCCTTACTTTCCCAAAAGAAGAGCAGATTATTAGAAGCCCCATCTGCCTGCCAATTGTCCGCTCACAGCTCCTACTCAGTTCTGGCTATTGCAAGATGCAATGAAGCAACCAATTCACAGTGCAGAAATAAATTCTAATGCAGACCAGGCCTCTCCAGTAGGATATCCCCATTAAAGTCCAGCTCCCAGGGCTGCAGAGCTCCAGCCAGCTGAGTCTAGACTAACCTGGGAGGCTTCAAAAGCCTCAGCTTTCTGCTCTTGCATTTCTGAATGAGAACATTTGTTTTAAAATAAGACTTTGAAGTACAGTGAAAGATTTTATGTTGCTAAGTCCATGCAGAATCATCAGGGAACCCTGGAGAAGATTGACAGCCAACCAACCAGTGAAAGGAGGAAAGGAAAGGCTGTTTTCCCTAGAGATTTCTTGTAGGTCTTGGCTTCTGCTGAGCTAAACACAACATGGAAATAGGCTTTGTCAAAGTACCTTACTATCTCCAGCCAAAATTAGGAAATGATATTTTGTGAGAAAAATATATAAACATATATTAACTAAACTTTTGTAAAGATTCAGGAATTCGGCTTTTGGATTTCTACCAGTTTGTGCTTCCTCCAGACCAATCTTATCCTCTACATCTCAGGACAGTTATCCTGTTTTGTGTAAGGATATCATCTGAAATGTCAGCAAGAGGTGTATGGGTCTGTATAGATCTCATTGTTGCAAGCCATAATCAGGTCTGGATGAGAAATCATGAAATTACAGCATGCTGTTCAAGAATGTTGCTGTCTTGTTATTTTTTCTTGTTGTCAGGCTTTTGGGGTAGGTACACGCTGCTCACATTTGATGGCATTATTCTACCACCATGAGGGCTGGAAATGTATTTATTTATTGCAGCTAAGATTTTAAAGTAATCTTGTATCTTTCTTCAGTCATAATAAAACCCAGTGATAAAATGCCTTTGGTATATTAGCAGCTAGCCTGAGGCTCAACATTTAATTTTTACACAACCACCACTTTTTCTTGAAATCCTCATTTTTGCCCCCTCCTAGCTCAGAACAGAGGTTGAAATAATTAAGCTCCCTTGAACTGGGTAACCTGCTCTTCCCATCTGAAAAGCAGAGACTGGGAGCCAAAACATTTATACGGAATTAGAGAAGATGTTCCTCACTCTAAGCCTTGTTTCATGTTGCAGCTCTGTGAGAAAAGAGAGGAGAGCAGCTGCCTTTTGAAGGACATGACCAACTTTCTTTTGATCTGTTTTTAACATGGAACTCAGTCTAAAGGCCTTCCTCAGGCATTGCAGACATGGCCAGCGAAATGCTGCTTCAAAGGGTGGAGAAGATAGAATTACAGCATTGCTTCATCTCTCCATGCAGGAATGGTTTGCTGAAACTCACTTCATGCCATCTTTAAATTAAATATTAATACAAAGAAAGGATTATTTAGCAAGTTAATTGAGGCTTTTTCTTGTGGGTAATTCCTGCATGTACTTTCTGTTTAGCTCTTTTTGAGCTTTGGACAGAGTATCCTTAATTCTTGAATACAGAGCCTGGAATGACTCTTCTAATCAAAGAAGGCCTTCCCAAAACACCTGGCACAGCCCTTGCACTGAACCTACTGATGGATGGAGCTTGATGGATGGAGTCTGCCTGATGGAGGTTCCAAAGCCTCCTTGATTATCTGTTCTAATTTGGTCATATATAGGGCATTAATATGCAACTCTGTTGGTAAATCTAGCATTAAGATGAGTTATCTTTGTCCCTAAATAAAGCTTTTTTTAAATTATAGTGCTGCTAAGCTACCAAGGCTTACCCCTTCCCAGAAAAGATCACGGTACCTGAAAGATTCCACTAATGCAAGTGCTGAAAGACAATGCAAACATAAAAATATTGGGAAGAATTTCCATCATTTATAACAAAACACTTCTTGCAGCCCCATAGTTGAAGGGATAGCATTGTCCACATCCACAGCCAGCTTTACCTCCAATCACCAGGATAATTTTTGTTAGAAATATTTTCATCTTGTCTTCTGAAGCAGACTGAAACAGCAGCTTAGACAATTTCACTTTCAGAAAATTCTGCCATTTCTCACCTGCGACATCTTCCCTGTGGCTGCTGAGATGCTTTTGGCACCGCGGGTGGCTCTAATGACTCCTAATGGGTGGCGCTCATTAGGCCCTGGGAGCTGCAGAGAGCTGCTTTAACACACTGGCCCTTTGTAGGGCAAAAGCCAGAGCTCAGCTGGTGCCTGAGGAATTAGGAACAATTAGAAATGCTTTAATTGAAGTCAACAGAGCCACCTAAACTTGCCACATTTGAGGAGCCAGCACAGGCTGAGCAGCACCCGCAGTTAACAGGACTCAGTGGCTGATTATGACTCACGGGCAGAGTGGGAAAATAGCAAATTTTTGAACAATATCCCTTTTTGTGCTGCGAGCAGGTCAAATGCTGTCCCATTTTTACAACCCAGCAGGGAGATAGAGTTTAGGAGCACACAAAAGCCCTAGAAAAGGAGTTAGAGTTGAGGTCACATTTTCATAGCCACATTATTGAAGTATACCTCTGAAAGACAAAAGAGAAGGTGATGTCCCAACATGTAGCAGTTGCTTAATGATTGTGCTGTTGGTCTGGGGAGGGCGGAGTGGCAGGTTTCTTAACAGTTTTACATTTTCCCATGGTATAATACTGGTGATACAGTTGGCTGTAATTAAAGGGTTATATAAATAAGCCATTGGGAAACAAATTAATTTATTTCCTTGGTGGGACTGGTTATGTAATTTGGGGCTCACACATTGATCTACTTTCTCTTTGAAGAACTCAGCCCCCCCTACCCCCCAAACCTGGTCCTCCTTTCTCCCAATTGTTTTAAAATTATTTCAAAACACGTCAAGGAATGCAGATGTGAAATGTGCTGCAGCTTGAACTTCCTTGTAGCAGCAATGCCCTTAATGAGAAAAAGCTGGAGAGCAGAGTGAGACCTGGCTTGTAAAACAGTTTTATGGCAGGTTTATGACAAAAGGCCCTCGAATGGACAGAACAGGGGTGCACAGAGGTGCACAGAGGTGCACAGAGGTGTTGGTGCCACTGGGCCATGCTCAACAGCAGCCCCCACCCACTGCCCCCACCCTTGCAAGGAGTGGGAGAATCCATCACCTGGATCTCGTTTGGGGCAGTTTCATTGACTTTGGGGATGCTCAACCTTTTTGTATTTACTGGGGATCTGGCCCAGTCCTGGGGATGGCAAAAGGAAAGATGGGCTGGTTCCTACCCCGAGCAGAGAAATCGCCCTTCTCCTAGGAAATAATAAAATGTCATTAAAAGCTCAGTTTTAAAAATCAGAGTATAGCCCTATGTTTTCCTCTTACACCTGTGTTTCTTTTATGAGCTTCTAAGTAGCACCATTAAGCTGCTTTCCATTCTCTTGCCATATTTAATTTTGCATTCTCTTCCCTGGAAATGTAGGCCTCAAGCATTAGAAAATTTAAAACAAATTCCAAAACTTAAATTTTGCATACAAAGCTGTAGTACAGACAACAAACAATTTCCATGAAGGCTCTATGTGCTAACAGCTATACTAGTTTCCTGTAATAGACATCATTTTGGCTTCACAAGGAAAAAAGGCAAAAAGAAAAAAAAAGAAGAAGGAAAAGTAGCATTTAAAATCTTGACATAAAGACCATCGCTACACTTCAGAGAGCTCTTCCAGGCTCCAGCCGGGAGATTCAAACAAGCTTCACCACCCGAAGGGAAGTGTAAATCTGTGATATTTCTGGTGCCGAATGAAAAGACATAAAGCATTAAATTAGCTATGGAATATACCTCTCCTCCTCTGACATAAATGCCCAGCTATGGAAAAACTCACCCCTAATCTCTTGGACTTGCCATTGTGGAAAACCCTACTTGAGAGATGGGGGAAGGTAGTGTTGGTTTGCTTTGGTTTAGATTTTCAGATTTCTGGTCTCAGGATAATTCCAAGTCCTAGCTGGCTACAATAATTTCATTTTAAACTTTTGCTTGATGTAGTGCAGTAACTTCACAGCATGTGCCTCAGGAATGAGCATCAACCAAAACTGCTGATGGTGTTTATCTTACACTACAGGGAAGCCACTAATCTCAGCAACTTATATTTTAATCAAAACTCTTCCAAAAGTGGCAGGTTCCCCTACCAGCATACAGTCTCTCCTAACACTGCTGAAAGAATAAAGGAGAACAATTAGTAACAGTCTGGAAGCAAATCTGAAGCCATCCAGCAGAGCTTCAACATCACCAAAGTGGATATCAGGCGGAAGACTCAGATAAAGTCAGGCTGGAGCCCAGGCTGTGTTTGTCTCTGGCAGATTCTGAAGGGAGTGAGACCCATTGTGTGCTCATAGAGTGTCTCATTTTAGCATTTTGGAGGTTAATGGATTTGATTTTCAAATTCTAATCAGAGACTGCAAAGAAGAGGAAGAAGTCACTGTGAATTAATGAACAGCACCATGGTGGGTTGGGCTCTTCTGTGCGGGTTTGGTTGTTGTTGTGGGAGCTCCTGACTGCCTATAGCTGACATTGGATTCTATGTGTGCAGGATAAGAGGCACAAAGGTTCAGCCCCTGATTCTGCTCTGGCTTTATAGAAGAGCCAGGCACACAATTTTGGTGTCTCTGCTTGCCAGTGTCCAGAAATCGCCTTGACAAACTTCTTAGTAATGAAGTTTTGGCCCTTTCAGCCCAGTCCTGTCCTCAAGCTGAGCCTAGGGAGCCCTGTTGTTTCTTTGATGAGGTTTCCAAAGGCAGCATGGGACTAGGCAGAAAACAGGCAATGTTAATACTCACATGAGTGGAATAACAAGATATCAAGCATTTATGGGGCTGAGATTGGGACTTGTGAGAGTCGAAATGGTGGTTTCCTGCAAAAATCACTTAAAAATTTGGACAAATTGCTTACATTTGCTGTCCTTAATGCTCAAGATTACCTAAACATCTGCATTAATCCATTTATCTTAAAGAAATTTAACTTTAATCATACTTAGCTTCAATCATGCACTCGTGTCCCAGTTATGCTAATAGCAGTCAAGTATGCACTTGAGTGTCTCGCTGACTGATGTTCTTCTGAATTGCAGCTGCAGTTCTGTGTCTGGCCCTTCCAGGGATGTGGTAGTTCCTCTGAAGGAGGAGAGCAAGCTAATGTGGCTGCCTGGGAACTACAGGAAAGCTCACGTTTGTTAAATCTCGGTTGGAACTGTCTAGAAACTTGGCCCTGTCTTGAGGGACAAGGACACCACTTTTCCTCTTTTTCTTTTTTTTTTTTTTTTTTAAGATTATGTATAGAAAATTATTTTTAAATAAGTCACTAAGTTTTTTTCTTTAAAAAAATTATTGGGCAACAGATTCTGGATCTTCAGTTGAAGAAATGAAGTGTTCTTTAAGTTACTGCTTCAAGAAAAAAGAAGAGTCTTGAGATACTAATCTTCAGCTCTTTATTTGCATTCTGGAGACTTAAAATCACTTTAAAGTTTTTACTGAAAAATCTGGGAAATAAAACTGCCCTTTGTCTCATGGGTCAGGTTTCAGCAGAGCCTCAATCTGGCTGCTGACTTTTGAACCTCTGAAGATGCTGCTGTGCTTGGACTCGGTGTGACTCCTCTTAGAAGAGTAGCATTGTAAGTCATGTATAGGATGTGTTTTTCTACTTGCTGTGGAGATTCTGCTCACAAAGGAAGGGCCAAAAATATTTTGAGTTAGTTTCTATTAGTTTACATAGCTGATTAAAACTCGAGGCCCTGTTTCTTTGTGGAAATAGTATCCACTATCCATCACAACAGCCCGTCTAAGCCGAGGGCTAAATCATCCCTTTGGCAGCCATTTTGTTAAAGCTCGGCCTCACACTGAGGTGAGAAAATAAACTGGAGACCCTTTGAGGAAATTTTTGAGGATTGTATGCAAACTCAGTATCTTTATTATTTCTTGCTGCAGCTGACTGGGTCTCTGGTTTTATATGTCTGTTGAAACAGCACCACAAGTTAATCTGCTCATGACTCCTGGGTATTGTGGACAAGGAGCCTGCTGGGGCACTGGGCGGAACTTTGGCAATTCCCAATGAAACCTGAACTTTTGATCTCACGGCCTTTGAAAGGAGGTGGTTTCTTAATTCACAGCAAGTCCTGCACACTTATTAGCCACGGGCAGCTGTGGCAGTGACACAGATGAGCCGTTGCCTTCCTAGGAGGTAATTCTCATGTGCATCCTGTTCTGCAGACAGCAAGAGAAGATGTATCCTCAGGAAATTTCGAACGTTGCAGGACGTGTTATTGTCCATCAGCACTAAGCAGGACTGCCTGTGTGCAGTGCAGGTAGAACAGAACTGCAACAAGACAAGAAGGAAAGCTGCTGAAGCAAAGCTGCCTCTAAAGATCCTTTTAAACATGCAGCACAGGAGGGAACAAATGGATACTGATTATGATGAAACCTTTCGCTTCCTGTAGTGTTTGGCATTCCTTAATATGTTCTGATGGCTTTGATTTCCTCTCCTCCACTGCAGCATCAAAGAATAAATAGGTTGAATGTTGCCCAATTTGGTCATTTGAACATCGTCCTTTTTAACCTTCTTTTCTTCCGTCCTTCCTGCCTTCCTTTCTTGGATAATGTTTTGCTGCCAGCTGCTGCACCACCACAATGTTGTCCACATCTGGATATGTCATGGGGGAGATGAGGTCAGCGCCCAGAGAGCTTTATTGCTGCAGAGAAAGTGCCTACCTTCGTGAGGCAGGCTTGGGTAAAGGACAAGGACCCAGGTCTTGAGACATATCTGGTGATTCTTAACACTGCAGTGTTTTGAAATCAATTTTCCAGCTGTGGTGAGCCCCGCAAGTCTGAAACAACCTTTCCTCTTTATTTCCTTGAATATACTACAGGTCTTCTCTCTTTGTTTCCTTGAACCTTTTGAGAGCTCCTGTCTGACCACACTTGCTTTGTATTAAAGAGTGCCTAGAAAATACAGATGCCCTAAGTAGGGAAATTTTCTTTTTTCTTATCAGGCATGTTCTCCAGTGATAGGTTTTGATATATTTTCCATTTTGCATTGTATTTTCAGGTGAATCCCACACCAACTAAAACATCGATTTATTTACAACACAGCTAATGAGCTTTCTTTGTCCTCTGTTTCATGTTGGAAAATCCCACCTGATCCCTAATTAACAAATTGATTTATTAAAAGTATAACTAATGGCCTCCCTTTGTCCTTTCCTTCCAGCTGCAGAATCCCACCTGATACCAAATTATCACATTGATTTATTTAAAATTAAAATATATGCACTGCATAGTTTCTTTATCATGCCTGTCAGTGAATGCCTCAGACATATGTTCCAATTAAGTGCTGATTTTACCCCTCACAGATCAAATACTTTCAGAGAAAAGCAATTGTTTAAAATGCCACATTGTCCCCCCCGGTGTTCAAATATTTGAGTATTCTTATTATTGATGTCAATGTGAAGTCATTTGGTGGCATCTTAGAGGATCAGCCTTGCAGATCCATTCCAAAAAACCACCATCCCACTGGTGCAAGTGGATCTTTGCATGTTCATAAGTCTCGTGCATCCAGTGTTTTGCTAGATAATGGATTTTGCTCCAAAGCACTGCCAGTCTCCAGTGGTGTTCCTGCCTCCCACAGAATGAACAGCCAGAACAGAGAGAGCAGAGAAGGACTTGATTTGCCTCTTGTAAGCAGCTTGTGGCAAGTCTAGCCCAGTTTGGAACTGTGTGTGTGAATAGCAAGAGCTCAGAAACACCACTCATCAACAAGATCTCTGTCCTTGGGCTTGCAGTGGTATGAATACATCTGCAGGCATCACAAGGCCATTACATCCTAGTATGTAAACACTGAGGTATCCTTGGCCCTCTTGCCTGTAGTGCCCCACAAAAACAAGCAGTGGGTCACTCCCAGCAGATAAAGCCTTCAGAGAGAGGAGCTGGGAAATAACGGGCTGGTTTGGATGAGGCAAGAGAGAACGGCACAGTCTCTGGCAACAAAGACATGTGCTTACAGGTTATGTGAATTTCTTGCATCAAAATGAGCAGCAGGGAAGTGTCCCAGTCCCTGTGCCAGCCAGCCAACCTCCTTGGAGCACAGGACAGGCAGCAGGGCCCATCCCACACTGGTAACCACTCCAACACACGTCTCCTTTTCCCTCTGAGCTGTCCCTGAAGCCTCACTATTTTTCTGGTCAATAAAAAAGACAATCAGACTGAATTCAAAAGGAAATTCAAAAGGCTGCTTGTCCCTTCTCCCACAGACCCTGTTCCCAAGACTGGCACAGTAACCCTACAAGCATAACCTGGTAACCCTACAAGCTCTTGAAGCTCTCTCTGAGCAGTATAGTGCAGACCCACCACACCAGAGCTGTGCAAAGCTCGAAAAGGGACCTGAATGAGACCCAGCACCTCTGCAAAGGAAGATCTGAAGCAATGTCTACAACAAAGGAGCTGATGTGTCAGCCTGTCCTACAGGAATGCTCTCTGGGCCCATGTTAAAGCACTCTGGTGTTCCTCAAGAAGGGGTGGTGATCTCTCTAGGGCAGCAATAGTCTGCTTTTGTCTTCCAGGCCCCCACTTAGGTTCCCAGAACAAAGCTACAGCATGTCTGGCTCCATGACTTGAGTGGTAATCCCTTTATTTCACTTGGCCAACATCTCCTCTGGCTGCCATCCTAAAAGTGAGAGTCCTTAGTTAATGCTATCCACTCTCTACACATCTCCCTTCCAGCCTCCTAGAGCCTCACAGGTTTATTTCTTTAACATGTAGTCCTGTATGCAGTTGTGTCTGTGAACAAGAGTACAGCTACACGCATCAGGCAAAAAAATGCCCCAGTTGTAAAATAAATCATTGAAAGGGAAAAAGGAGCTAAATGCTTATTTAAAGTCTGCCATGTTTCTTAGCACAGTTTGGAGAAGATAGGGCATTTCATTCTAATTCCAGCTATGAGAAGAGTGGCATCCAGCTGCTTACCCTTTAAAATGTATTTTTTCTACTCCCTCCCTACAAACAATGCGGGCACATCAGAGATCAGATAGGAGAGAAATGGGAATTTCCTCTTTTCGTACGGGAATTTGGACACCTGAATTCCCATCACATATTTGTCTTACAACACCAGGCTTTGCCTCCATCCGCCCCTGTTCACGCCGCAAGGCTCCCGGCCAGCCCTCCTGGCAGGCAGCTCTTTTGCATGTAGTTATCCCACAGCGAGCCAACTGGGAGACCTGGGAGCCCCAGATCCACGGCTTCCTTGCCTCGGGGCTTCAAACCCACAGCTCGTACCAGGCTGTGGGCTGGGCTAGGATGGGTTTTTTCCCAGCTCCATCATGAGTGGTGCCATTGTGCTGAAAGAAATGATTAGAGCTGAAAGGGGAAAGTAATAATGGGTGATGAGGGATGCTGTCTGGGAAAGGAGGTGCAGGAGACACCTTGTTTTGGTTTCTTCCCTCAGACTGTTTCCATATTTTGTCTAAAGATGATTACATTTGAAAGTCATAATTATTTTCTGGAGAAGGGATCTTTCCTCTCCAAGGAGTTAGAGTCATTCCCAGATTCCCTTCTGGTCTCTGTAAGACCCCTCTTCCTTCCTCCAGAGTCCGAAAACCTCAGGAAGAAGATCAAAGGTACCACCAACAAAGACTACCTGTGTGTGTCCAAGAACCTTCTTGGGTGTTTGAGTTCCCACTCCAACCCCTGGGTGTGGGATACTTGTCTGTCATTGTGCCTAACAAATGATAGGTTACTGTTGATTAAAAAAAAGTCCAGAAGTATGAAAGAGACCTTTTCTTTGAAATTTTCTGTTTCATCAGTGATCCCCTCTTACCGTCCATGGCTGTACTTATCTGACAGAAAGGAATTACACAGAAAATGCTAAAGGAAATGCATGACTGCCAAGCCAGTTACTCCAGGTAGTATCTTATTAATCTTAATTGACATTTCCTTGTTTGCCTTTTATAATTTTCCTTGCTGCAGATTTGCGCAGCCCTTTTTTCTAAATTCCAGGTGGTGAGTACAGAGAAAGGCACTGTCTGTTATCCAGCAAACCACATCTTAGTGGAAGATGGCTTGGAGGGTATTTGATATTATAATATCAGAGAGAAAGTATCCAAATGAAACCATAAGTAATAACCAGTAGCTTTAAAGTAATGAAACCTTGAATTTCTTCTCACCTTTGTTTCTGGCAGCTCAGCTCCAAGAGTGTGATGTCTTTATCAGATATCAGCTCTTTAAGACCAACCTCTGTTTTCAGCCATGGTCAGTCTCTGATGCACAGCAGGAAATTGTATCTCTGTCCTCTTGGCAGTCCATCTGTGTGATAATGCGAATCTCATGGACCAAATTTTCACAAGAAACACAAACTTTTACAGTTCAAATATTTAACTTTTTCTTGTTGGGTCAACCTCCCTAGAAATCAAAGAAAAAACATTTTTCAGCCACTTTATTTAGCCCCAACAGTCCTGCCACACTGATATAGGAAATTCACAATTGCAAGCCCATCCCTCAAAGCTTACTCACTGTGAGACCTCAGTCCCAGAAACTGCAATTTCCCAAAAGCCTGGAGACATTTGGAAGAGGGAGTTCAGCTGTGCTGAACAAATCCTTTTGTTTCCACATTAGCAGTGATGAAAGCACGTAGGCAAAGCAGTGCTTGGTAAATTACTGTCGTACAGATTACCTGGTTTGGTTCCACCATGTTTGAGCAGGCAGCAGGTTCTTCTTGCCTCTGGAAGGCCCAAAAAGAAAGGCTGCTAATACTTTCTTTGAGTTCAGTGAAAATTTTTGGAGCATGAAGTATACTCTCCTGAGCACTCGTTTAACTTTGTTCCAAACTGCTGCACCTGAGTGCCATGGGTGAAAATAAATTTCACACACCTACTTTGTGCATCTTCCAAGCCCACAAAAATGCCAGCTTCTTTTAATAAACTGATGATACTTGGGAACAGGCATTTCAAAGCTGAGAAAGCCACTTTTGGGAAACAAACCACAAGATTTACTTGGTAACAGTTTGCTCGAATGGAACCTTTGTGATCTCTGTTCAAGGCTTGCCTTCCAGATCACCTTTCTATTTCACATGTATTTCTTTTACTGCAGGTGCCTGTGTGAACTCCGTCACTGCAGTATTGGAATGCTTAACCCTATTTTTAGGATATAGCCTCATTTTCCAAGTGAGGAGACAGACCGCAGTAGTCGGAATATTTTGCCCACAGTTGGTCAGGAGATGTGTGGTACAGACTCGAACTGGGCTCTTAATTTCCATCAAAACAGCTTTTTGTAATGTTAACATAATGGGCAAGAGGAATCTCTGCTGCTACATAATTAAGCAATATTAGGGAATGGGAAAGCAGTTAAAGATGCAAGCAGAAGCCTTTATTTTCCATTCCTTTGGGACTGCAGACACACAAAATGCCTGCATTCCATTGCTCCTTTGGAACCACGGTCATTTCATAGGTGTAACCACCTATCTTCCCACAGGTTTGATGTCAGTAAAGTAGTTTAAGGTCTTCAGATACAAATTGTTTTCAGTCAAAGCATAATGAATAAGTTTCTCTAGTTCAAAGCATGTCAGGTTTCATCAAACTAACAGGAAAAACTGTCTTATCATCATCAGTGTACCAGACAGAGGCACATCCCACTTTGTTTCCAAAGCTACAGAGTTTTGGATTGTCATCTTGTATTTCTCTGGAAAAAAAATAAAAATGTGGAGCAATAATTCCCAAGCCAACACCCTCCTGGTGGCATCATGGCATCTCCTCTAAAGAACCGATAAATCTATTTGACCCTCTTGCAGATGGTTCAGCTCTGTGAGAGGGAGTTCTGGACCTATTTGTTGATGGTTCTTGACACTGAGCCCTCCACCTCCGGAAGCAAAGAAACTTTCCTCCCCAGCAAACATTATAACTGGACCCAAGAAAGCTGTGCAGGGTCTTCCATGGGAGGGTAGAGATCCCTTTTAGCAGGCTCATTAGGGTCTCCCCGGTTATTCTACAGCAAGTAAATCACCAGAGGGTCGCAGGGATGTTGCTGGTGGCAGGTGGGCTCTGACACTCCTCACCAGCAAGAAAAAAATGTGACATGGTCTGCCAAAGGACTGCTCTAGATCGTCAAAGAGCAGGAAGGGAACCCATGCTCTATCAGCAGGAAAAGGCATTTTTTCATAATCAGAGGGTAGAAACCAGTCCCATTATGTTCTCTTCTCATGTTTTGAGCAGAGCGTTGACAAAGGAGTGGATTTGCCCCAGAGCAGTTAAAACCAAAGACCCAAGAGGTCCTCTCCACAGGCATTTTCCTGGCATTCTCTGACATGCAGATTGACTGATAATATCACCATAACAGCTGTTATCTCAAATGTCTGCCTCCAGGCAAATTAAAAGTAAAGAAAAGCCAAAACACTTGAAGAGATGAATATAGGAGGCATTTGCCAGTAATTTGCTGGCCCTGGATTGCTGCTGTCAGGGGTAAAACAAGCGTGTTTGCTTTATAAGAAAATTACAGAGCTGTCATCCCTGCAGCTCATACACACGGAGCAATGGAGAGCAACACCACTGCCAGGGCTGAAGGCTAAAGGATTGTTTTTTCAGCCAGAACCTGAAACAGCCTTTCTCAAGGATATGCCTGAGCCTTGCTGCCAGAGAGCAGCAGGAGCAGGGCTGTCCCCAGATGAGGCCAAGGAGAAGGGACCCCCATGCAAGCAGTACACGAGCACAGCTGCTGCAAACATAGCAAGTGCATGAAGCAGGGCCAGGGTGCACCCTGGGGCCCCAGCCAGGAGCAGCTGGAGATGGGGTACAAGGTCTAATTTTGGATAGACTCCAGCCATCATCTCTGAATTCTTGGACGTGTTCCTTTGATGCAAAAAGCTCTGAGCTGGGAGATGCTGCTTGCACAGATTCCTCCCAGCCAGCTCCCACAGTGGCATGCTGGTTTTAGAGAGTGGGAGCTAAGGAGCTTGGTGGTGTAGCCCACAGTGCCAAAATGTGCCTGGGCTGGCATCAGGTGCAGGACTGAGCTAACAGGGGTGCAGTTCGTGTGCTGGGTGACCTGGAGGGCAGGTAGAGAAACCTGGGTCTACAGGGGCCTGTGCTACTAAGGGATGATCATTTTTCTGATGCTCTGAGGGAAGAATGATTCTTCTGAAAGAGACCAACAAGGTTCTGAGGTGACATGCCAGCTTGGGAGAGTGGGTGTTTCACTCTGGTTACATGAACTGAAGTCTGCACCTCTTTGATGCAGCCACAGATGCTTGAGACATCCAGTCTGTGAAAAGTGTAAAAGACCATTTAGAGAAAGTTCTCTGGGCCAAGCTGAAGTCACAGCCTTTGAGTGCTTGTCAGAACTCTCAGTGAGGGAATTAAAATGCCACTGGCAATGTTTGAGCTATTAGAGGTGCGGTGAGAGAGTAAGGACTGCTGTTCTCGGTGTCCGAAGAACATACTGACCTCCATAAGAGAAGACCCACAAGTTTATAGGAGGTTCCAATTCTGGACCATACCATATCTCAGTAAAACTCTGCCTTTATAAAAAAATAACTCCCTACTGGATTATTATCCCTTTAAATTGTGTTCATGTGTAACAAGCCTGGCTTTTGCATACTTCTGACAGTGCTGGAAGTAGAATTACCACAGAGATCTGCAGTATTTCAGTGGGAAGGGGGTACTACTAACCATAAAGCCCATATTGAAAATCCATCTCTATTCTGATTTGAAGCTAAGACAGGCCAAGAAAGTCCCATGGGTCTTAGGAAGAGAAGTACCAGGGGAAGGGGAAGAGAAGGTCATCTTGGTTTTGTTGGAGGGAGAAAATGAAAGCTTTACAGGTATTTGGGGAATAGGAACTTCACCATTTCACTGATGTCAGATAACAGTCTGTAACTGGGATGTTTATTTTAATATTCAAACCTTTAACATTACAGAGTGCTAACCATGGCATAAAAGATGTCCAGGAAAGGCTATGAATTGTCAAGATTTAAGATTGAATTCAAGAAGCAGCAGTCTAGATAAAACAATGGTGAGGAAGTGAGCAAATCCTGGTTTGGCTCTGGCTTCTAACCCTGGTTTTGAAAATGTCACTTTTACTCTTTGAATATGTTTCTCAGGCCTTTGGCATCTGTTTTGTATTTGTAGCAGCTCTTCCCACTCAGGGTGGACCTCCACAAGCACTTCCATAGCCCACAGAAGGGGCTAGCTCAGATGAGAAGCTTTGGAAGTGAACCTGCCACCCCTCCTGCTCACAGTGCCTGGGTTCAGGCCAAGCAGGGCACAGCCTTGTCTCACCACCCCAGGCCTCGGGCATCTCCACGGGGACAGAAACATGATGGAGCTGGAGAACTTGAGTAAATTCCCACCGAAAGTCGAGGATGGCCTGGTGACATGCCACACTTTTAAATGTCTCTTTGTGTCACTGAGGGCTTTCCAAGAACTGAAAGGGGCCCATGTGGTTTGAAATGGCAACCGAGGGACCTGCCCTGGGAGCCACCTGCACAGTGTCACCTCATCTCAGTGCTTCTTGTGACTGGTCCCTTGGGATTCGCCAGGAAGGAACACTGGTGAATGGCACTTCCAGGAATGACATTTCCCAAAGAAAAAAGCCCTTTCTCTACCCCAAAAGTTAAATTTCTTTGTTGTAATTCCTGGAGAGTGATCCAGTCTAAAAAGTCCTGGCCGTGTTTACAAGGGTATGAAAACAATCATGGTGGAAGTTGTGTAAAACAAGTGTGGCAAAGCTTTAAATTCAGGAGTGTGGAACTCTGGACATGACCAGCATTTTGTAAAAGTGTCCTGACATTCTTTCTTGCAAAACTGTTAGTAAAACTTTGGGCAAACTTAGACCATTTGACTCTTTTGGTTGGAAATAACACAAAACTTTGTGGTTCTTGCTTTTCATCTGCCAAAATTAAGGAAACAATTGTACTGGTGTCCTTTGAAGTGTTAGCAATTGCATTTTACTAAGCAATGTTCAAGTGAGATTTGAGTAGAACTGGAAGAAATTCTGCTCACTGGTTTTTATGACGCCTGCAAGGTATCCAGATTCTGTCTGCATGTCTGTGCTATGTTCTGTGGTAAATACTTGAACTGCTAGGTCTGCATCCTGAAGGCAGAGAGAATTTGAAAACATACATGGCTGAATATTATGGGAAGCACATCCCATAGATTTGCTCAAACTCTGTTCTTGCTATTTTCATTGGAAGCTTTGCATAATATTGGAAATGCTAACAAGCTGTATCTCTCAAAATTACAAGCAAGACTCTGTTCCAGGTTCAGGAAATTTGGGAACAAAGTCATTGGCATAATTCATTATAGCATATATAAAATGGTGACAGAGAGACTAAAAGAAAGCATTGCTCTTATTGTCTTCTGTGTTTTTATAGTGCACAGCACCTGTCCAGAGCTGTGAGGGCTTGCACAGCTTGTAATGTATTGATCAAACTCTCTGCTGGGCAAAGAGAATACGGCTCCATTACAGTCCATGCATCTGGGCCAGTTCCCACCACTTTTTCTCTGAAATGAAGCAAGCAGTGCAAGGAAGTCAAAGTTGCCTTGAAAAATCTCTTCTTTTTCAGAAATAATAATATTCCCTAATCAACAACAGCCAACCCCCATTTTGTCTGCCCGCAAACCCTTGTCCTTGCCGTCTCTGTGAGACTATAAATTGATCTTTGTAACATGTCCAGAAGATTAAAAATAATCCAGGCTCTCACAGAACAGAGAAACACGTCGCTCATGCCAGAATTGAGGGGTCCTCAGGGAGGTGCTGCTTTAAAGTTAAACCAAGATAACTTTAGCATGAGTGTTGCAGCAATCTGAACTGTGCTGTGTCCAGGATGTGATTCCTTGGGAATCACTTTCCTGAAGTTTCATAGATATTGCCAAAGAGAATTTTTTTAAGAGAACAAAGTCAATTTTTCTTTGCATTGAAATATTCCCAGGAACTTGCTGGGTGGAATGAGTAGAGGCCACATCAGCTGTAGAAGCAGAGATTTCATTTAATATTGGGTTTGCATGGCACAGTGTAACACTTCCACGGTCTCCAGGGGCCTGTAAATATCCTGTAATGGTTCATGTGCCAGAACATCGTTGCCGACTGCATTTTCAGGTCTGATGTTTAATTTCTGTCTCTTCAGCCAAGCCAGATCAATGTTCAGCAAGTGATTTACAGGTGTGCCAGGTGCTGCCAGCTAAACTATGGTGCTCTGGGATTCAAACAGCACTAAAAAGTCAACTTGCAGAGTTCCACAGCATCTGCAGCTGCCTCAGGTGAGCATCGTTTACTCAGATTTTCTCACCAGCAAAGGGGCAGTCACTGAGCACAGAGAAGCTCCCTTTGGCACCTGAAGCTTTTGTGCTGCCCTTGGAGGTACCACAACTCTGGGTCATGCTGTTCAGTGCATGAAAGTTTGTGCAAAGCCCCTGAGGTTGGTTGTCTTCTGGGGAAAGAAAAGTGACAGGGTTGCAAAGACATTCAGAGCTTCTTCTGTCACAGCAGCTTTTGGGGTCTGAATAGGATTTTGCTGCCTTTGAGCTCAGTTTCTGTCCTCAAAAGAGAAGCAGATAGCAATCATCAATCTTCTGAAAAAACAAGCAAGAATTTGAAGCACTGCTTCTGGGTTAAAGGAAAACGTTGGATTTTATTAGAAAACTTAACTCTACCTCTCCTCTGAAAACTCTTTCCAAAAACATCCATGCACAAATCCAGCTAGCACAATCATCCCTTTGCACAGCAAGCCCTTAGACACTGTTTTCCTTCTTCCAGATGACTTTCGTAGCCCACCTGGGAAATAAATTACTGGGCAGTGCTAGAGTTAGTAAACCTACATACACTCATAAAAGTTCAAACCAAAGTGTGATCATAAAGTACTTATGGGTCAGTAATCACACCCTTAATTTTCAGAAATAGAGTAGATGGTATTATCTGGAGAAAAAGGTCCTTCCTTTTTCTTTCTAAATATCCTGTTGTAAGCTAGTAATAAGTGTAAAAAGTATGGCCTGGCTGAATATTTGCTGAAGCCAATCAAAAGTCTTTACTTTATTCCAGGGCACTTTGGTGGGAGCCCTTCAAACCTTTCGATTCAGAACAGCACCTATGTCATAAGCACTTCATAAAGTCCCAATTAAGTTGCCCCATTCCGTGGCACACAGCTACAGCCTTGCAGGTAATCACTTGCTTAAATGCTTTGCAGAATAAGGACGCACTTTGAGCCGAGCATAGGCCTAAAATCTGTGTCAAACAGCCTTAATATTTAGCAGGCCACGCTGTTTGTCACACAGATCTCTTGCCATTTAAGTCATGGCATTGGTTTGAGCTTTGGAAAAAAGAGTCTTCTAGCATGTTCTTCCAAAAATGATATCCAAGAACACTGGCTGGAGGCAGTATGGGGGATTATTTCAAAAGCAGGCTTTTGTGGAAACTGGTTTAGTTCTGAGTTCTCCTGTTTTGCTCTCAGGTCCTGCTGCTGCTGTTGTGCATCTGAGTCCCAGTGCTAGAAATAAAAAGGTTCAAAGAAGCGTGGCACCAAGGAAAGGCACAAAGCTGCGCTCTGCTTCTGACAGCTTTTCTTTACACCACTCTTTTTCCTCCACAGTTGAGGAATCTGAGCGTGTTCCAGTGGCTCTGCACTCCCAGCCCACCTGCAGCTGCCAGGGTCAGCCAAAGCAGGCTCTCGAAGCCTAGCTTTCCTGCTGGGACTTTCTCACAGCAGGAGCAAGTTCTTTTCCAGCAAATCACAGGTGTTCCCCACATGGGGTGAGCAGGTGAGAGCACACCTTTGCCAAACCATGATGAAGTTTGGTAGCTGAAACACAAAATCTGAGTTTGGCCAGAGATCTGAATCTGGCTCTCTGCTCCATCCTCCGCTCTGAGCCAAATCAAACTGCAGCACGTCACGAAAACCAAACACTGCCATGTTCTGATCGTGTAAGATCTGCATCCAGCACCAAACTCTGAGGAGGAACATCCTCTCTCTGTGTGTCACAGTGGCGCCCATGCCTGACGTGTTAGGTAGGAGTGGTAGCACCCTGAGAAAAACTCAAACAGCTGAAAGACTGCACCTAAAATTCCATGGGGAAGGCACTAAAATGCTGTGAAGGCGTTGGAGGTGCAAGGAAATTGCTGCTTCATGTAGCTAAAAAAAAACCCCCAAACCATGAAAGAAACACAGGCAAGATTTATGAGTGGTTCAGGTTCTGGGGCAAAGCACCCCCCTGCCTTTTTTGTTCCTAAAGTCTCTTATCATCAGTTTAAGAGCTGCCGGCAGACAGAGTAATTCATCCAGCCCACCTGTGCTTTTTTTATTGGGAGGGAAATGCAAAGGATGTGTTCTATATTTTTCAGGAAGAGTTCCTCACCATGGAGGCAGCTCCGCTGCTCCCTCAGGAGCACTCTTGGGACATCTGTGGAGTGCCAGCCCACTCAAGCCATCCTGCTGCCCAGGCTATCCCATATCCTCTCTTGTGCTCTTATTTTTGTTGGTTTTTTAAATAGTAAAGGATTTGAATTTTTCTTCTTATGTATTTGGCACTTCTGGTAGAGCCTTTGACATGGAAAAAGTCTCATCTTTCAAATGCCTGTGGCACTCTCTGTGAAAGGTGATTTTTAAAAATCCATTTTATTTTGCTTCCTGGCAGTGGTATCAAAGGAACAATCAGTGCCTGACTTGGAGCCAACAATTTATTTCCATTATCATAAACAGAAAACAATGGCATGCTGCCTTATTAGTTATTCACTTTCCAAGTCAACAGACTCGGAGGGTTGGGATGAGATCTAACCAGAGATATGTTTTGATGTTTTCAGTTTGTAGAATTAGTCTCCTGGCCAAAATGCTGAGAGATGCTGGTTTTGGGGGGAAGAAGGGAGGGAAGAAAGGGCAGAGGGGAGGGAGAGAATCCCTGAGAGCACAGGGCGTAGCTACTGGAAGGGCTGGGTGCATGTGGCATGTTTGTGGCTGTCTCTAAGAAGACATTGGAGGGTGATCATGGTCCTTGGCAGTCCCACACCAGAGGTGACAAAGAGCAGCACATGGGCTGATTTCAGTGCAGTTCCTGTGATTTATACCCGGGGAGGGTCTAGTCCAGGGCACTCTCGAGGTCTGCTACTGTGCTGCAGAACAGCCACTTCTGGGGGGGTTGCAGTGATGGATCCAACCCAAACCAGATGTGCACAGCAGCCGTGGTTCTCATCCTTACCTCCCAGGAGCAAGCTCTAAGTCTTCCAGCACTGTCACATAAACGGTGCTTTGTAGGGAATGCTGCTGGGAATAATGAGTAGCACTGCTTGTCACCGTACTTTGTTGTTTCAGCACTGGGCTCACATGTGCAGAACACTGCAGGAGGGGAGACTCCTCAGCAGAAGCAGGAGTGTTAAATGGCTTGGAAGTATTTTGTTATACATGCCTAATGGTACAGAGTATTTATGGAAAACTATCTCACAGGATGGTCTTGTAGGTGGGGATAGGGATGAAAGGTAAATAACTGCTACTTTTCTATATAGAAGACTGTGATCAACTTCTTTCTTGGTTTCATGATGTCAACAAAACCCAAAAAAAGGCACAGGCTCCTCATTACCTTGCAGCCATTTCACCAGCATTTCTGGGACAATCATAGTGTCTGTATTATTTAATAAAGTAGAAAGCCTAAATACGGGGCAAAGCAATTGATCATTGCTTGCTTATTAATCCTGTCTCTCATGGACAAGCCACCCCAGCTGTTCTGGATTCTTTTCTTACCAAAATACAAACACATTAAACCTGCTTTTGCTTTTCTCACAGAATTGCTGCTGTAAACTGTCCAAGTTGTTTGTAACAGTAACCAAATTAACAGAGATCACAGGAACTGAAGAAGGTTCTTTGCTCTAGTGGAGGACTGCCTGTGCTTTGTGGGAGATATGCACCTGCTCCCTACCTGTACATCTTTATTTTAAGGGGATTTCTGTCAGAGTTCTTTAAAAATGTAAGAAGATCGCAGATTTCTCCAACGCCAAAAGAAAACCTGCCTTTCTCAGGAGAAGCAAGATGACCTGAAACCTGTTTTAGTAAAGGTTTTGCACGGCTATCAGAAACAATTATATTTCAGGTGACAAAATACAGCACAGAAAAATGAAAAAACTTGCTAGGAAGCAATGTGTCCTCTGAGCAAAGATGTTCAGTAATGGTTTTGTGGTTGTTGTTGGTAGCCAGACCCATTGTTATCATGGAGGAGAGAATCTGAAGCAGGTGATAACAAAAGATCGACTAGGAATTCACTGGGCCACAAGAACCTGTGTGGTGATGATAATTTTCAGAGAGCAAAGTCAGCTTACTGGATCCAGGCCACAGAGAGTTTCCTGAACTGTCACTTTGCAGAAATACCCACTTGGAATGACCAGCAGTGGCAGCCTGTCGCTTGCAGGGGTCAATTTTCAGTGCAGAATATCATTCTCAGATCCTGCTTGAGCAGTTTCCTCTCCTTTGAACCCTCTTTCTGATTGCCAGATGCTCAGTCACAGACTGGCTCTCATTCTTCCAGTGCTCCCATAAGTGGAAGCAAATTTCCAGCAAAAGCTTCCTTGGGGGCATAAGGAAATTAGAGAAAGAATAGACCTGGAGTCCTCTCATGTAGCTAAAAGTCCTCCAGTCAGACACTACAGCCAAATTCTTTTTCCTGTGCTCAGTTTCAACATGATCAGCCTTTTTCCTAGCCTAGAAATTCCTGCTCCTTGCTTTATTCCAGGGCATCTCCCTTCAGTGGAGGCATGTGATACCTAGCCTTGATCCTCCTAACCACAACAAGCCAAAGCATCCCACAGAAAGGGCTGTGCTCCTTGCCCTTCTGCTTTTTTCTGATTGCCTTCCGGACAGTAATGGATGATGCTGGAATTCTTTCAGCAGACATTCGAGTTTATCCTCCCTCCTCCAAGCTCACCAGCATTCTCTCTCTCCCATGCTCTTAATTTCACCCCAGCAGTTCAATCATTCTGCTGGCCCCCGCTCATTTCTCAAGCCGAGGCTCTGTATGTTTGTAGCCACAAAGTCCCAGAGCGCGTGTTCCAGCATGAAGGGATTTCATGGCTGAGGCCGGGCTGGATTGTGCCTCCTCTCTTGTTAAACGAGGCTGGGTGTGAGGCAGTAAACACTTATGGTGAGGAAGCTGCAGCTGAAGCCATCACATGGCGTAAAGGAGAACATACCTAAACTAATTCCAGGAGAAAATAAGGCTGGTGTTTCCTAGGGCACAGCAGCCACCTCTGATCCATCTTTCTGCTTGTCCTAGCCGCGAGTTCAGTAAATATCCTTATTAATGTATGTGGTGCAAAGGCCTTTATCCATCTCTCACTGCCTTGCCTCTAAAACCTTGAAAAGAGGTGATGGCAGGGAAGGGAGGAGTGTTGTTCCTTCCATCCCACAGGTGTGCAGGGTCAGGCAGCAAAGCTGGTGAGGTGCTCAGAGTCATACAGAGGATCTGCTGAGGAAAGAGGAGCAGACAACAGGTACTGTGAATCTGTAATTTCTCCACATCCTTTTGCTTGCAGAGGCAAATCCCATGAAACCCCACTGAAACCACGGCCTGTTCTTTTTTCAGTTATGCAAGATTTCTCCAAAATCTGTTTTATCTAGCTGCTAACAAACAAAGCTTCTCAAATCTGCTACCAGTGTTCTCTGGTCAGGGCACAGGGGTGAAAAGCCGAGAACTCAACAGAGATCCCTTGGAGTATCTTTAAGATCGTGGATCATATAAAACAGTCCCCTCTCATTTAAAAAAAAAAGGAAAAAAAAAAGAAAAGAAGCACACAAACTTACCATTGTTGAGTGTTTCTTTAATAGAATCAGAAACAAATTTGTGACCTTGTGGCCCAGAGGTGGGAACACCATCTATAAACTTGCCCAGACATAGAATTGCATTCTGCCTGTCAGTAGGAGTTTGCCATTGAACACATATATAAAAAAAGGCTGGTGTTACATTAGGCCAGCATTTTTTAAATGCCACAGCTCACTTTATATGCCATGAACCTTGTTAATTCTGCTAACAAGAAAGTTAAAAACTCAAAGCTATAAAAATAGGAATGCCACTCCTAAGTAAATAAATATACATGAGAACCAAATATTCAGATACAAGCTCTGGAATGGCTCGTGTCCAAGGAGGGAGAAAGAAAAAAACCTTAACCTGAGTTGTTTCTGATGCTATAAATGCTCACTATAGTCAGAAAAATTGTCTCCTGTTGAGTCCTTGTCTTAAGTTCACAGGGTTCTTGAGAATTCCACACTATAGCATGGAGGAAATGAGGGAGAGTGGGCAGCAAGGACCCTGCCAAGGACAATTCTGTCCAGGAGACTGGATGGGTCAGGGAGGGTGGGATATTTCTCCCTGACTCAAGAACAGACTGTTAATGTAGCAGCAGTGGGGAAAATGTTTCCATCAGAACAGGCCACCTACATACCCTGGCCTCTGCTTTTGACTCTGGGTCCGAGTTAATAGACCCAGCTTGGGCCTGTTAAACCCAGTCTGGGGTGCATCATGAATCTTTTTGACAGCCTGGACTCTATTCTGGCTCAGGAGGTAGAAATTCCAATTATTTTTGTCATTTACCTCCTAGCTACATATATTTGGAGTTGTTTATCAATGCGGCCTTTTAAGAGTATAATGTAAGAATTGAGACCTACTCCTAAGGTTGGGCCCATCAGACTTAGGTGGACTCACCTCTATTGAGCATTGGCAATTAATTTTGTGTTTCCTAGTCTTTGCTTCTGAAAAGCAACCTTTTTCTTTTCCTCTCTTTAACTCCTAGAAATTATGAATAGTATCTCTTAAAAGATAGGATATTTACACACACAGTGGACTCCTGTTTACAGATTTTGGCAAGACAAAATATATATAACATACACTTCTTTATATGGATCTAGAGAAGGTTATAAAATGAAGTGGGAAAGAGAAAAAGGTGTTCCTTTCACCTTTCTGCAGGCTTTGGCTTTCCCTAAGGTTTCCCTGACCCGACCCCACGCGGTGCCAGCGCTAAGTAGAGGCAAGTCTCCATAAATTTGATGGGCCCAAAATTAAGAGCAGTCTCAAATCTTACATGATAGTGTTAAAAAAATGCAGTGATAAACCACTTGATGGCCAGAAGAGGACGTTTTTAAACCTTTGAGCATTTATTCACTTCCACAATGACAGAAAAACTATTCCTGCTTCTTGTGAGGGGGAAAAAAGCCCATCTCCTCCAAGGCAATGTAAATCCTAAACCATTTCAGAAGAGAGTTGACTGTCTTCATATAGAGATTATTTGCACAATTATCAACCAATTATTAATTAAATTGATAAATGACTGAAATAAAATCTAAGCAGGAGGAAGGGATGATATATTAGGACTAAGTTGTCGAGGAGTGAGAAAGGTAGGGCATCCAACTGAGAAACCTACTTGTTGTATGGCTCATCAGAAAACCAGCAATTTTCTTTAGCTTTTCAGAATTTAAATCAAATTTGATGCAACTCTTCCATCTAACTGAAGCAATGACTCCTTTATTTACAAGAGTCAATGTAGCCTGCTCACAGGAGAAAAATTAGTGGGATTTTAGCAGGAATAATTCATTTTCAAGGCTTCTGGTTACAACTTAGTGAAAAATTTTCCCTTCCCCCCTTTAGTCTCAATACTGGCTGTGATTTATTAAGATGTATTTCCAGGACAACATGCTGAGATGATGATTTTTGTTGGAAGACCACACTCAAAATTGCACTGAAATTGGATGCAACATGGGAACCATCGTAATCAGGAGTTTCACCACTGAGGCCAAGGAACAATTTTGTGGAGGGTCATGTTGCATCTTGTCTAGGGCTTTCACAAATTAAAAATCCATTTACATATGAATTTCAAATCAAAGCACGGCCATTCTGTGCTTAGATTTAAAGTACTTATATTTTTTCTCTTCACCTCAAACATGGACTGTGTTCAGAGCTCTCATTTGAGTGTACACCACAGTAAGTCATGGGAAAGACGTTTTCTTC
The DNA here is from genome assembly GCF_017639235.1 of Corvus kubaryi. NCBI lineage: Eukaryota > Metazoa > Chordata > Aves > Passeriformes > Corvidae > Corvus > Corvus kubaryi. The sequence goes on along the minus strand of NW_024582058.1, from coordinate 1,963,107 downwards.
AGCAGCCAAATAAACTCTCTACTAATGCTGCTAAATTTCTAACACAAGCAACTAGGTAAGACTAGGATGGCAAGCTACTGAATTGTTTTTATTGTTTTATTTATAATCCAGCCAAGGCAGATGTGAAACCTGAATTTTCCAATGGGATATACTTCCACAGACAGTTTTTTTGCCTAGTTTCCCTCTTTCCTTTGCCTCAGGAGTTTTCCAGCTGGGTTAGGCAGGCCCCAGTGTTTCTGCACGTGTGGCATTTTCTCTCTGCAGATCATTGCCTGTTCAGACTGCAGCACTGAGGCTTTAGTGCTGATGAAAAACTTTATAATGAGCAATGACTGCTGTTAAAAATCAAAGGAAAAGAGAAAACCTAGAGAAGGAGGAAAACAGAACTAACAAAGGATTTGGTTCCAGTTGATTTTTATCTGCGGAGCACTAATATCATTCTGTAATTGCTCAGCTAAATAATATTCCAGAACTAGGGTGGTTTGCAAGCAAATTCAGTAAGTGGGATTTTCTTGTGCATTACAGGAGGGCCTGGAGCCTGTGAAATTTCTTTGGTTATAGAGCCAAGGTACGTAATTTCATTTGGAAATTCTCTCCAGTGGCGCACGGCAGGTTCTCCGAGTGCTGCAGTAACAATTCCACTAACTGCTAATTGGTAGTGCCCACGAGGCCAGAAGAAGCAGGGGAAAGGGCAGAGTCTGTGATTCTCTCTAGATCAGAAGACTTTTTTTGGCATTTATGCATGTAACTGCTTGGATCCTACTCAGTCCTTACAGCTCTGTGGTTCCTGCATCCCTCTTTCTTCAATATAATTAAAATGAGGATGATGAAGAGTTTTTAGAAATATCAGTCAAAATTTACATCTACAAGCACTTTCAGTGTGACCTATCCCCAGTAATGAATGAATTATTATTCTGGAATCTCCAGAAATTGGGTCTCCTACCTTGATTCCTTCTTCTATTTCATCACTTACACTTTACATTATTTAATGGCAAAGTCTTTCTTCTCCTGATTATAATTTAGGAACCTCTCTGGTCTAATCACCCTGTAGACAGAAGCATCCCTTCTCAATGCCTTCTTCATGCTCAAACAATTCTGAGAAATGTGAGGAACTTCTTTTCAACGTGAGAATTAGTTTTGGGACCTAATTCAAGTTCTGTAGGCAAAGGAACAGTGAGAGAAGACAGATTGCATCAAACTCTTCTATCAACAGGAGGGTCCAGTGCAGAGTTTAGCACTTAGGAAAGAAGTCATTTCCATACAGACTGAATCGAGAGCCATTAATGAGTAGAAAAATAATAGGAAAAGCTTTTGAAGTTTGAGTTCATCTACTGACATGGCATCTTTTTTTTTTCCCTGAGCTCCCAGGATTCAGTATCTTTATAGCATTTTAAGTGGTCAGTGCAAAAACACCAGTTCAGGCTGAACTGCTCTTCTGATGCTGTGGATGTTTGGTTAATGGAATTCAGTGATATGTTCCATTAGCAGCAATATGTATTTGTATGTGGATATGCAGAGGTGTTGTGTCCAGCAGAAGGGTTGACTGGGTAGAAGGAGAGGAAAACATAATCTTTTTGTGCATCTGGCAAGTTTCTGTAAGTGGCTCACCCTGACTGGATGGGGTTTGTTGTTTGTGGAGCAGTGGCTGCTGGAGAAATCCTGTGGCAGCCAGTCCAGCCCCTGTGTCTCACAGCAGTGAATGGAAAAGGCATTATCTTCATTTATTTCTGCCAGGGATTGGGGATGTCCATTCTCCCAGGGCCGAATTTGCTCTTCATCCTCGTCTTCTTTTTCCTTTCCTTATTGAGAGATTCAGCATTGCCTGTGGTACCCTCGTTCCCTCCATCCTTTGCTAGCAAAGATATGGAATGGCAGAACCCTGATCCCAGCCTGAGGTCTTTCCCGATGCACCCAAGTGGAAGAGGAAGTTTTTCAGGAGTCATTCAGCTAACCTTTAGTCTGTTTTCAAAAGGAAAAGGAGGAAAATAGGAATTTCTAGTAAAAGTAGAACAACAATAGTCTTCGTTACAGTATTCTCTGAACTTTCTTCACCTTACCTTCCCTTGAGATGTCTGGAAACATCTCCATGTTTCAGGACTGCCCGAGCAGTTCAGGGAGGTGTCTGCTCACAGTAGGTAGAGGAAACAACACAACCTGCCAATCCTTCCTTGCACAGCTGGCTGTTTCTGCCCTCAGCAGGAATGTTGGCTGTCAATGTGTGCAGCATTCCCACCAGCTGCCAGTGTGACTCCACAGGTGGTATTAGGATGGGAGGGAGGGCTGGCAGAAGGGATCATTTGAAAAAACAATTCAAAGAAATAACTCAGGCAGCTCCAACTGGCTCTGTCACGAAGTCTGCTGCTCCAGCACAGGTCATTGGGAACGATAGGAGCCAGCCTTGGGAGAGCCAAGCTCAGCACTAACTTCCCAAGGGAAAAGCTGTTGGTGTTTGTACCTGCAGGGTGTTTAAAAAGGAATACCCTGTGCTCAGTCCACTGTCCTGCTGCCTGGCACTAATAGTAACAGAAATACTGGGATAGACATACCATGGGCATGGTCCTATCCTACTGGTCTTGGAAACATCTTCTGCCCTGTGGGAGCCTGCAGGTGTCAGGTGTTGGTAAGCACAGCTGAGATCACATTGCCTCTGAGGACAAGGGGACAATTGTTCATTCATTATCTCTGAAAACCCGCAGGGAAAACACCAGAACTCACAAAAGGTGCAAAGGTGAAGAAACTTTGCTTTTGTTTTAGGCAGCTCTTCTGACTGTATCCCAAACTTGCTATCAGCACTTTTCCTGCAAGTGTAGATGGGAATGATGCTCTTGAGAAAAAAAGTCATAACTTTGTTCCAAAATAAATTTAAGAGGCTTCTATCTTTTCTTAGTTGGGAGACAAACCTAACAATGAGAAGTTCTAGGCAAGTTTGGGCAAGAACTCTGAAACTCTTGATTTTGAGCTCTTAAAACTTCTGAATCTATCTCCTGAGGATCCAATAAACTAGTGGCAGTAAAAATTTCAGATTAAATAACTGTGATATGTGATTAATTTGAAAACAAGTCCTCTCACTTCAGATGCCTGACTCTGATATAAACCGATATGACAACAGTGGTGAAGGAACCCTGGGTCCATTTCAGCCAACATATGGAAGGGTTTGGAAAGCATTAACTCATAGTTGGAGCCCCCAGGGAATATTGAGCCTTTCTGCCTCCAGCAGCGCCATTTTTTACCAGAAGAAGCAGCTTAATTTGGCTCTTATCTTCAGAGGCTTAGCCAGGAATTTGGTGTGAGAGGACAGTGCAGGTTCCCTTGCCAGTGTTACTTGCTGTGTTTTATGAGTGCATGTGATGACCCGGGTGTCTCCATGTGGACTGTTTACAGCATGATCACAAAGATAAATGAAACATGGAGCTGTTAAATTCCAGTGTCCCCTCATTGCATGGCAAGTCATGAACTCTACTGAAAAAAAAAAAGTATTTGGAGAGAAAAGTGATCTGAAGTGCATCTCTTCTACTAAGAGCATATCATAATTTCAATGAAAATACTTTCTATTATAAATTTTTTCTATGTTTATGAAAACTGACCTGAAATTTTAAATTATTCTATAAATGCTAACGGAAAAAAAAAATCTCACTTCTGAAGCAAAAAGAGATGTATTTATATCATCAAAAATTTTATTTTATGGAATTCAGAAATAAAGTTTAAAAAAAAAGAAACCCACAGAAAAAAACCACCTCAACACCAAAACAAAGTAACCCCAAGCAAACAACAACAAAGCAAGACCTTCCTCTAAACTTATTTTTTCATCTGTCTTCCAGTCTTGGAGAGGAAATTCTGGAAACCCACTCTGAACTCAGGAAAGGGAGGTACTACCAAGCTTGCTGTGCTGAGGGAAAATGAAAAAGGTAAAATACGGTGACATCCAGACGATGCTGTGCTCAGTCACACATCTTCCTTGGAAGATGCAGCACTCATCCAGGTCAGAGCAGTGGCACTGGATGCAGAACGCTTTCACCAAATGGCAGAATTTACAAAGAGCGAATACAGAGAAGTATTTAAAAATCGTTAATATCAAATGCTCTCTCTGTGTCAAAGCATTAATGGGTGGAGTGTTTCCTCTGCATTTTCACTCAGAAAATATTTGTTTCTTCTGATGACTCACTCAGATTACTGCTTCAAGAACCGAGCAAAGGCGAAAGGATTTGTTCTGCCTTTTCTACTTCATGTGCTGAGCATGTTTGTTTCTAGACAACTTGCACATTGAGTAGCATTTGCTCTACTTTATTACAGTATTCTGCTTGTGGGACTCTTTCTGCAGCTCAGTCCCTGGTATGTGATTAAAAGTTTTGAGTGACACCTAATGCCCTGTTAAGTTTCTAAGTCCTGCAATAGCATCTGGAAATTATATCTGTCTCTCTAGGTGGATTCTTGGAAGAGAATTCACTATAACTGTAATTCCCCCTTTACCTTCCTTCCTAGCCTTATCTCCTTTGAGACCTGACAGGCAGAAAAAAAGACAAGTTATGAGACAATTGATATAAAACCTGTGTACATGTAAACCTAAGTTACTGCACATAAAAGGAAGGAAAATCAAAATTAGAACAGTACTGGCAGCTATGTGATAGGAAACATGGAAGGCTTTTGTTCCATCTTGCATTTGAAGCATAAAACAAGAGAATTGCAGGTAATGGGGATTTTGATCCAGGCAATGAAAACCAGGGATGTACAGGGGAGAGAAGAGTAAGACTGAAAAATTAGTGAATAATTCCATTTCTCTGAAAGGAATTAACTTGATTAATATTACACAGACAAAAGTTATTACAGTTTTTAAGGGCCAATCTGCAGACAAATGCTTCAAAAGGAGCTGATGTTAGACAGAAGTCATGCCTGAATCTTTGCATCAAAATAACACTTCCATGTTTATACCTCAGAGTTACCCATTAAATTTTCCCTGCGTGTTTTGTGTGGATCAGGAATAATGATTTCTGGGAGTTTTGTCACTTTAAAATATATGCAGCTGAAACTGCCTGGAGAAATATTGGTTGTAGACTGCTGGTTAAGAAAAGGTTTAATAACTCACATTCTTTATGTAATATATTATTGACTATACATTCAACCCACACAAAGGTAGAGCAGCTGACATGGCTGGAAGCCATTTGGATCCCACCTCTGAAATGGAGGGAAGGATTTATGTCTAATCCCCTGCATCTGAAACAGAAAACATTCGACTTCAGGAGCTGGAGCAGCAGGACTTTGGTTGTGGTGGAGGAAGCTGGGGCATAACAGTGCTCCAGGATTTTTATTATGGTGCTACAGGAAGCAGTGCCAGGCTGGGTTTGACTTCTCACTTTATCTAAATTGCTCCCCAGCATTACGACCTGCACTGTCTTAGTGCAGGGGTAGTAAAATCCCAAACATGCAGACCTCAGTATAACACAGCCAAGCTCCATGTAAAGGCTCACAGTAACCAGCCTGGCTGCAGCCAAACCACATGTAAAAACAAGCTGTGAAACAGCCTCAACATGGCCAAACCACATGTAAAAGCACGCTGAAAGCCACCCTCCACACATCCAAATCACACACAAAGCCGTGGTGCAGAGCACTCGGGTGTTGCGTGTTTATGGGGATAACTCGGCGCTGTGGAGAATCCCGCCACACCAGTCGCCTTGTCTCCCACCTTGGGTTTGAGCAGGCAGACAGACCCACTCCCAAGTCTTAAGTCATCAGGTAGGAAAAGTGACTCCAGAGTTAAACACAGCATAGTGGATTTAGGATCAGCCTGGTCCATGTTTGAAAGAGTTGAACATGCAAAAGGATCAAGCTCACAACAGGCAGAAGACTAATTTTTTCTTTTCTGATTCAGACAGAACTGGTACTGCTGAGTGATTCCCACTAATACATCCTACTAATGTCCCTGACCACTTAGAGGAAACCAGTCAAGGGCCAAAAAAACCCCCATCTGGCTCCTGTGATTAATCTTTCCATCTAGAGATGCAATTAGTAATCCCATTTTCACTTGTCCAGACTTCAAAAAGCCATTTTGTTAGATGAGAGGGAGAATTATGAGAATTGAGCCTCCAGTTCACCAATATTTTGTTAACTTGCCATGCACTGAGCTTTTAAATGGTTTTTTTTCTGACATGTTTCACATATTATCATCCCTGCAGTTTGTTATTCATGAAATATTTGGGGGGGGTTACAGATTTTTCTCCCAGTGAGTCTCAAAGCACTTTGCAGAGGAGCTCAGTATCGTTATGTGCACTATACAGAGGCATGAAATGACCTGCCTGATGTTGTGCAGGAGGGCAGCGACAGACCCGGACATGGAACCCGCATCTGCCGAGCCCACATTTCCACCCACCGAGTGCTTGTCTGAGTTATCTCCTGCAGAGAGAAGCCCCAAAAAGGGCTGCTGTTTCTTGCTCCCTCAACAGAAATCTGGCAAACAAAGCCTTTCTGGGGCAGCAGGTTTCTCACATCACTACAATATCCAGTTCTCTGGGAGTCAAATGATGACTGTGCCGGGAAAGGCTGCTCACAGGAGCTGGTAGAAACGCATTAAAGGGTGTGCTCAAGCAACAAGGGTTAGTTTGGCTTTTCCCTTGCAATGCTCTGTTTGAACATGTTGCTGTTTAATATGCCAGGAGGGAGTTCGGGAACTGACTTCTGTAGGATAATCCGGGATTCCTGGCCTTGGACACATGGTGTGGTTCTTGAAATCAGGGTCACAGCTTCCCCCTGTGTAAAGCAGAAAGGCTTGACTGGCTGAGGTGGAGAAGTTGCAGCATATGTGTAAGTCAAGGGCTTGCCTAGGGGAGAAAATTTGGATTCAGTGTAAGAGGCTATTAATCTACTAAAACCACTTTTAGATTTAAAAATTAATTTATTTAATCAATAGACTTTTCATTTTCCATTCCCAGTCCCCTGGCTGAGCAATCTGTCAGGATATCAATGCCATAACTTATTTAAGCACCTTGCTAAATCCTCTAAATGCAAGATTTGACATCTCATTTTTCTCTTACTCATTCTAGGCTCCCCTTTGCATTCGTGCCTGATTGAAGATTACCAGGAAATACAGAAATGTGGAGCCAGACTGGTACAGAGCAATACAAGCTAAGGTGCCTGGCTGCTTGCCCTCTTCTAGTCCCAAATATTAGCTACGGCCAGCTGAAAAGAAGGTTCAAGAGCAAGTCTTGAAGCATGTTTTGTTGTCACACCTTTTCTACTCCTATGGAGAAAGGAGGACATGAATAGGGTGAATTCTACTCTCTCCATCTCTGACACAAGTTGGTACACTTGGTAGAGGCCCGAGAATATTTTTTTATTATTATTATTATTGTTGTTGTTGTTGTTACTGTTATTATTGTTATTATTAATTTTCAAATTATGGAAGAGTTGCTATTTAAAAGCATAATGGCAATTCTCTGCAGTTTCTTAAAAGGCCCATTATTGCCTCTATGAAGTATCAGCTGCTGTATTTACCATTAACATGTGATACACTCATGCAAAATATTGTCTCGAGACAACACTGATGATGACAGTAAAAATACTCAGAGCGATATATGAAATAAAAATGCCCTAGGTGTCAAAAGTGATCTTGAAAAGGCCAGTGACATCATAAGTATTTAGCACAGCAAGAATTCTGACTAGAGGGAAGAAACAGAGAGCAGGGTAACAAGCGAGGGAGGGGACCTATTTTTGTATGGCATGGAAATCCTGGGTAAAATCTTGACGAGAATTTGCTATTATTTGAATGGAGTTTTTTATTGTCTTAAGGACAGGAGAAAAAAAGTAGAGAGGAAAAATGCACAGAAGTGTTTAAATGTGGAAGATTTGCTTTTGTTGTCTGGTATTATATTTTGTTCATTACTGTACCACGTTATTGCTGTATGTGTGCTTTTACATCTCATTATCTGATGGACTTTAAGAAAAGATGAGAACTTAAGAGCAAAAAGCCAAACAAAGCCCACATTTGCTCTTGCCAAATCTTATCTCTTTAATATAGAAGGATAATCATGAACACATCCACTGTGTGGTTAAATATATTCCTCTGTCTCTGAAAATTATACTTTGTAATTAGTTTTTAACAATCTCCACCACCACTACCAAATCAGCATATATAAGTATTTTCTTCTGTTTTATGAAGCTAAAGGCTCTGCAGATCACAAGGTAGATTCCTATCTCCCCAAACACTTGTCACTTCAGTACTCCATCACATTGCTCTGGGTAGAATTAGCTTTTGCCACTTGCCATTCAGTGGGAAAATCTTCCCTGGACCTCAGCAAACACCCCAAGCCCGGGCCTGATTTGGCAAGGTCAGATTGAAAACATCTCTCCACACTTACTTAAAGCAAGGCATGGCTCAAACCCTGCTTTGTCCAGCTGTCAGAGGCCTGAAGTGGGAAGTTAGCTCAGCCACAGAGACAGAGATTGATCAACTAGAAATACATCCATCGGAACTTGGGAGCTGAAGTGTCTCGGGATCCTTCTCTCCAGGCTTTTCAGCAACCATCCCTGCCAGAAATACAACAAACACCCATTCTTTTATTAGCCCCTTTGGTATCTAATAAGGCTCAGTTTGACAGCTCCAGCTTCTGGATTCCTGCTGCAGCAGCCTGCTCCTGCTTGTATGCTCTTAAGATAGGAGTCCATGGGGGCAGGACCTGTTAAATACAGAAACACCAGGGAAAATGGGCTCAGAAATGTCCCCTCTTCAGTGGGAGCTGGGAAAGAAAATTTCATTGAACTACTCTACTGCTCTCATGAGTCCAGGGGAGAAAACCCATGAGGATAACTTAGGAATTTAGAGACAAAAATTTAGGAGTTCAGAGTCACTGTGTCTGTGAGAGGGCAAGGCCACTTCTGTCATGCCCTGCTTACCTCCAACAGTCTCAGAAATCAAACCCTGAAATCTGGGAAAAGGAGCAGAGCCTGATCATCAGTTCTTGGGCAAGAGTTGTAGAGCCAGCACTGAGGAAATTTTGTTTCCTGGTTCATGAACTGAAAAGATGAATTTGGGATGAAATAAATAGGAAATTCCATGAAAGCCCACGTGCAGAGGATTTTCTGACTGGCTGCAGGAGGCTTTCAAAATGGGAGCAAAATTCTGCTTCCATCTATCCTTTCTTAGAGCCCACAAGTGCCAGAGCAAAACTCAGGACTCTATTTGGAAAGTGGAGGGAAAACCTGAATTTGTCCCACTTTGAGTCGGGAAAAAGAGGAAAACACCAAAAGTATAAAAACTGTGGTTAGGAGTGTTCTCCCCCATTTAAAGACATCCTAAAATCATCAGTGACCTTGAGACAGAGAACTTCTTTCATCTTACACCCTCCAATTTCTCAGCCAGTCTTCAATCTTTAGGATGTGCCCTTTGCCTTTATCCTTATTTCTTGGACAATCAGATCTATTTGCCTTTGGGGCAGATAACCTCAAAATACTGTCACTCAGGGAAAATTGAACGGATTTGCTTGCAGAAGAGAAAATGCCCAAATAAAAAGGAAGTGCTTTTGAATGTGCTGACTCTAATTATCCCTGCATCTTTTTTAATATCTCTTCCATTGTTTCATACAGAAATAGCACATTTCCAGAAGTATTTAACGACTCCATTCTTCTTTTTGAATGGCTTTACCTCCAAGTCTGTAACTTGGATTTTGGGTGCTCCTGAAAGCAATTGAACCCAAGACTACCAGCTGCTTGGAGACTGCTTCATTCTGTGTGTCTCACCAAAAAATATTCTGGAAAGATCAGCACCAGACCCACAAGAGATAAGGGAAAGCTTGAAAGCTCTGCTTCATAGTGGTATTCTTTATAGTACTTCCCTCAATGGCAGGTTTGCAGCAATGTTTAAAAAAAAAGGTAATTAAGACATTACATCAATCAGAGCAGCTAATCAGAACAAAATGCTGATTTCTGTCCCCTGTTCTGTTTCTCTTTGGATGGAGAGTCGTTGCTGATACGTGTGCTGGACTTCTAATCCTTTAATGGGGGCACAGGCTTTTGAAGAGTCCCTCTCAGAGGTGCTATTACCAAATATATGCTTCTAATTTAACTTCTCATGCCGTATTACAGTAGCCTGAAGCAATTTTAGGTGTTGGGTTTGTGAGAAAAGCCCAATGTTGATGTTTATCAGATGACCTTTTAAAGGGTAATGTGGGGGTTATCCATTGGCATGATTAAGACCATATGTAGGTGACTTTTCCCAGGCATTTCTTCCCGCTTTTCAAAATCCCATCTATTTTTACCCAAATTCAGCCAGGTACCTTTCATCTCTGGTATGTTCATGGGCATGGCAAAATGAGACTGAAGCAAAACATTTACTCCTTTGGAGTAATTTCTATTACAAAAGTCAGGAAAATTTTCATGCATGAATACCTAGTGTCAACACAACGCTATTCCAGATAAATTCCAACTTTCTTTTAATTTTGAACTTTCAGATGTTTACAGCAGATCTTCCTTTCCCTTCTCCCCTCCATCGTCCCTTTTTACAAAGACTTCTTGAAAGACTATGGGGAAGTGACTTTTGTCTGTGAGATCCAGCCTTTAGTGTTCACACAACGACCTTGCAGGGATGTCCTGCTATGAAGCTGCTGAGAGACAGGGATTTTGAGGAATTCATTGTCTGTGTCACAGACAGGAAAGAGGACAAATCTCCCCTGATGTTGTGCCTGTGAGAGTATTACTTTTGTAATTTTGGAAGCTCTGTATTTTCCTCATGGCTCATCATCTTGGTAGAGACCAGTTGCCAGTGTTTCCTGCAAGTGTCTGAAAATATATTATTAACAAACGGTGTGTTTTGTTCTTTTTTTTTAGTTTTTTACAGACTGGAGATCTTTCTGTTACTGGGTCTTAGCACCACCAGCTGGGATTGCTGGAAGAGATGCCACAGTGAGATTCACTGCAAAGCACAGGTGGAGATATGAAGGTGAATATGGTGCTTAGATATGAACCAGGGAAGCGGGTGATGAGGCAGGAATTCACAGGAGCTATGAACCCTTTTAGGGGAGGAAATAGGGCAAGCACCTTATGAAGACTTCAGGTTTAAAAGCCATACTTAAAAGAACTTTTTCAATGGATCAGGACTTTTGTTCATGTAGTAGTTATAATGACCCAGTATTTTGAGGTAAGGTTACAGCCTGGATTGTCTAAAATAAATGCATCTTGGAGCAGTTCAATATTGAGCAGCTGGTGATATTTTAAGTTTTTCTGCCTCAGATTTATTAGTTTATTATCAGAAAGTATTAATTACTCCCCTGTCACCAACCATCCAAGTGCTGAGACATGCTTAGAAGATACAGGTGAGAAAAAAACTCAAGCCCAAAAATTATGTATGTGTTGCCTTCAGAAAGAGATTAGGGGGGAAGTATATTTGTGATATCATAAAAGGTACTAATAAGGAGAAAGAAACCCTCATTCCTGCTGACTTACCAGAGGTTTTTTCCAAAGTGTCAGATACTTATTAAAGCTTGGCTTATGTGAAGGTGAACTGCAGTCAGACTCAAATTCTTGTACTTAATTATGACGTGGCACAGTGAAAAGTTGGGCCTGTGACATAAGAGTAAGGGAAGCCTGTCACTCAATTCCATTTGGAATGCTCTGAACCAGTGCTGTGTTACAGCAGAGAGTGGAGCCCCCGTTTCCCCAGGGTGGGATGGTTGTATCTCACAATCAGGTGCCTTTTCATGACCACCTCCTGTCATGTATCAGCCTGGGGTTACTGAGGCCTCAGCAGAAATCAAGGCATGGCACGTCAGACCTGCTGTGGCAGCTGATCCTACGAGCCCTGCCTGTTGCAAAGGCCAAAATCCAACTTCTCCCCCTCTCCTCCCTCCACAAGTGAGTGGCATTGCTGGCACATCCTGCAGGCTGAGCACTGCACAGGAGCTGTCAGCCCCGCACCGACAACGTGTCCTCACACGCTGAGCCACAGGAATGTGCATGGGAGGCAGACCTCTTCACCAGCTCGCCCTACGAGGGCAGAGCACTGCCCTGCTGAACTCAGGGGCAGAACTCCTGCTGCCTTGGGCAATGCCAACATTTCACCCAGCTGATCTGCAGCCTCTGAGCCTGCAAGCCTGGGGTAGTTCATGATTTGCCTCTTCCTGAGAGCTGGGAAGCTTTCTGATTTTGGAAGGGTTTGGGAAAGTGCAAAAACCACAGAGGCCAGCAGTCAGGTTTTGCATATTCCATGGTAGTTACAGTAGCTCCTTCTCTGAGAAAACATTACACAGGTTGGGGCTTTGCTGGAGAACACTTATGGATCTGCCTTTTGCCCAAATGTACGAATTATGTTCAAATAGCACGGGAATAGTTTGTCCATAAATTCTGGCAATAACAGCCATGAATATTATCTCACCTGTCTTATTTCTCCCCCTGCTTGTGTTCCCCAGTAGCTTGCAAAAGCTATCACCATCAAATTTAGGGTGGGATTTAACATGGGAATTTGGGATCCTTAACGCGAAAGAAGGCTTTGAAAAACTCAGTCTTAGCAAACAGTAGCTAATAATAATGATAAGAATAATAGAGATAAGCCAATTCATATCTCCCCACCCAAAATATTTATATAATGAATCGGTTAATTGTATTTTATCTTCTGATGGGTGGGTTGGTAGCCTTTCCTTTATGACAGACCTGGGGGAGCTCTCGTCCAGCCTGACGCCAAGAATATGTGTTATTTCATATTCTGTTATTTGCTTTGGGTTTAAGGTGGTGAGAGGAAATTCCCCAGCAATCAGCCCTAAGTGGTTTTGCAGTGAGCAAGTCTTTCAGTGCTTGAATATCGCTTAGTAGAAGAGGGGGGAAAGAAAGAAATCCCTTTATCTGCTTTTTGTAATTCAGACATTTGCCATATATCTGGAGAGAAGCATTAAAAAAAAAAAAAAAAGCGAGCCCAAGTATTTGAGTCTACCCAAATTAATTCTGGTGTCATTTCATCTGCCTAATTGGGCCTAAAAATAACCTGTGGGAAGGAGGACCGGCAACCTTGAATGTCTGAAGCAATTTGTATCAATTATTTCCCGACGTGGCAAGTGAAAGCCCTTGCCTGAGTGCCTCCATTAGCCAGGCGTCAGAGCTCTCTGTTTTCATTCCAGGCTTTTCTCTGGAACGGGGTGTGTGCGCACCAAAAAGCACCAAGGAGGAACTGGAGCCTTGGCGGGTCCAGGAGGGTGCCCAGAGCAGCTCTGCAAGCAAAGTGAGTGCCTTCACTGCTCTGTCATCACCAGTCCCTGAGAGCAATCACCACCCACCAACAGTTCCTGGAGATAAGGCCGAGCCAGCTGGGAGAAGAAAGCCTTTGATATTCCCTGCCTTGCTGAGTAAGTATGCCATAACAATAATACTTTGAACTTCTACAGCACCTTTTCATACCAGGGGCTGAGTGCTCCACAAACATTCATTCCCCAAGCCTTGTACCACCCATTTGAGGAAACCATTTTTTTTTCATTGTGCCACTTTCTCAGGCCAGACCTTCCAAAGAGCTCAGCACCTGTTTTGCCTGCACTGGAGAAATTATTCCCTTTGTGTTGCCACTTTAGATACCTGTGGCCAATATCAGTAATGTTTACCCAGCTCCTGCCCAAAATGCTTACAGCTAGACTTCTTCAGGTCTGCAAAAACTGAGTTAAAAAACTTGTAAACTGCTTTGTCTCCTGCTTATGACCCTCTGAGCTCCCTGAGGAGAACTTTTTTGACAAAGCAAAATTTCATCAACCCCCCACCCAGTTTTAGTCAGACCTTTCCGTTGTCTGTAGCCAGATTTTCTTTAGGTGATGTAAAACCTTACAAGAAAAGTAGGTATATTTGTTTTGTTCACCAGAAGTGTTTTCTGTGATGCTCTTCTGTTTGGAAACAGAGCAAGAACATACTTGTCTCAGACAGAGACATACAATAGATAAATAAAAAGAGAGATGCTACATTCCAGATAGGCATTGTATTGTGTTTTGCTACAGCAGGCAACAGGATTAAACTTTGATTTTCATCTCCTGTCTGCATTCTCAGTGAGAAAATACAGTCAAGGCCAATTTTGCAGTCGATCTATCTGTATGGAAAGTTGATTTTAAAGTGGTGCCAAATGTCAGTGAAGAATCAGAGTTTTCACAGGAACAATAACACAGTCTTGTAGGGAGGGTGAGCTAAGAGTGCACTCTGCAGCCCAGAGGAAAATATAGGTGTCACTGGTCCATTTGGGAAGTACACACATTTTATTTTCTGAGAGGACACCACCTGTAAAGCATTCACAGCATTCAGCTCTGCCCCTGCCCCTTGTCTGGCCAGAGGATCCAAGGGGTAAAGCCCTTACATGGGATACAGCATTTGAGTCCTGCTCCAAAGTCAAACAACCCTCTGATGCCTTCAGCTCTCATTTCCTCTGATGGCACTGAAAATCAGTAAATCCCCTTGGTCTGTTTAATTTTGGGGCAATGTAACTATGTTAGCTGGAAATACAGATATCAGCTTGTTCCTCTTGCTGAAGTATGCCAAAGTCTTTGGTCATTCAGATCCCATGACTCCGAGGCAGATAATTCATATGCTTGTTGCAGTGACCCTGATCTCTGAAAATTGAAATGTAAACTTCAAACCTATCCAAGCCAAGCTTCTAATCTTTCGAGATTTGCCCATCACAAATCATAAGTGCGAAGTGGAAAAAGAGGGGAAATTCAGAGTGATAGAGCCAAGCTAAAAGCTATCAGATATATCATCTCTTCAAGCGAGGCTGGAATAACGTGGAAATGGGATATAGCCTGATGATCACTTGAACTTCCTTTAACATGTACCCCTGGGAAAAGAGAGAGACACTAAAGCCTCAGTGTGGAAAAAAAAAAAAAAAGAGACAAGCAGAAGAAGCGGAACTGTTTGAACAGGCTTTGAACTGCTGGAAAGATGTGCCCCCCACACCACTTTCTTAACTTTCCCTGTAATTCAACCGCTGCGTTTCTCACGGCTCACATCTGGCGTGGGCCCGTGGAGGTGACTGGGCACGTAAGAATAACACTGACAGGGGGGTGCAGGAAGGTGCTAATCTTTTGCCATGTGTGTAGGTATGTAATCACTTAGCAGATAATCTCAGATTCTGTAAAGACAGCCATTCATTTTGAAACAAAGACCAAACTCGCTGCTGCCGGGAAGCTCTGATCAGTTTATAATTTAGCTTTAGCTTTCAAAAAGTCCTCATCATTAAGGTGAAAGACACTGGATTTGTGTAAATCAGAATAGACCCCACTTCCTTGCAACTCAGAGCATCAGTGTCCTCTGACTGAGCTTCTCTGATGCTGCCACCACAGGGTGACTGTCCTCCCTCTGGGCAGGCAGGGCATCAATAAGGCAACAGAAGGTGAAATGATGGAAATCAATCTGCCTCTCATTAGTGGGATGAACAGAAGTGTTCCAGGGAGAGGCATCGATGAAGGGGTGAGGAGATGTGTTAAGAACTGGTTAAAAGAGGGATTGAAGAAGGATGACTTTTCTCAGCTAGTTTGGAATGAGCTTTGGAGGACTTTTGGATAATGGTGTCTCAAGTGAGCAGTGTCACGTACACTTCAAGTACAAACACTGCTAGATAAAACGAGCTCAGGGGAGATGTCTTGTGTGAGGCAGGTGCCTTTATGTTTTCAGAGATTTCAGAGGGCTTTAAAATAAGCATCACACATTTTCCTGTAATGAGCAGGGGTGTTTGTAGTTGGACTGGAACTGAGCCACTGAACACACATAAATATTCTGGAGGCATAAGATATGTGTGTGTTTATGTTTGCCTGTGCTCAGGCACACACAGGCCCACACGAATAGGGGGAGAGTCACTTATACATATTTATTTCCCTTTTTACTACTAGGTAGCATATTCATCACTGTATTTGTAGCCCAAATTACCCACAAGGAGGAAAAGTGATTTGTCTATAAGCAGAAATAGAGGTGAGGAAAATTTTCACTCTGGATACAGTGAGAAGTGTGGCATTGAAGCAGTTCTGGAACAGTCAGTGTGGACACAAGAAGAGGTCTTTTCCCAGGCCTGAGCACCTTGCATTTCTCACAACACGAATATGGCATTGCTGCCTCTGGGACTCGGGCCAGCTCATTGCAATGCAGCGCTCCAGAGGGAGGCAAGGCAATTTGCCACGACACCTTTTCCATCTTGCTGCCTCACTCACTGCTGCAGTTACAGATGGCCAACATTTGTGTCTCAAACATTTATCCTGCAAAATAGAGACTTTTGTATAAAAAGTATTTGGTGCACCAAAATATTTCCCTTAAATTTAAATTTTCATCTCGTTTCAATCCTCCGAAAACATTTTGAAATTTCAGACGTTGTTTTTTCTCCTTTTTGTCACCTTCCTTCTGTCTCACGCTCTGTTTTCTGAACACAGTAGATGTTTGCCAAGGTTGAAGGATTGGTGGGGGGTCATTATCTCCTTTTTGTTCCCACTTATTTTATTATTTTTCCAATTACTTACAGCTTTACCTATATTGTTAGTGTAGTGCATTAAAGTTTGGCTAGCACAGGATCTCGGCCTCCTATCACACCTCTCAATGAAATAAGTACAAGATAAAGATTATATTAGAATCATCTTTTTTTTCCCCTTTACCTGAAGTTTGTAAAACAGATGTAAAAACAGATAAGCATTTCTTAAAATGTTGACACTGAGGTTTTTCACACAGCCAGTTGCAGATGGAAACTATTACTGGGAAAGAAACAGAAGTGAAAAATTTTACAAATATTTTGGGTGAAAGAACACAATTTGTCTCAATTTGAACTCTGAAATATAAACAACTTCAAAAATAAATGAGTATTTAGGAAACTCCACTTCTTGTCTCTGTGCCTTGTATGTGCAAGTTGAGGGCAGGGTCTAACGATCGACTTTGGCTGAAAAGGAGCACTTCAAGTTCACAAGACCCCAAGAAACCCCATCTCTTCACACTTGGGTTACATCCCAAAATCCAACCAAAATGAGGAGCTTTCAAATTCCTGGTGAGTTGGAATTTCTGAGAATATTTTCTTATGAATACAGCAGAACATGTTGCTTCTAAAACAAAGCCTGTCTGCTCAGAGCTCCAGATTCCTAGGCCTGCAGCAGTCCTCAAGGAATCAAGATGCACATGTTTTGCTGCTGAGTGTATTTGAGAATGTCCCAGTTTATTTTTGATAGGACTTGTTGCCAGGCTCAGTGTCAGCATCTAGAAATCGAGATGAGATCCTTCAGCAGAGTGAATCTGTATTTTACAGCTTAACTTGGCTTTCTCAAAAACAAAATCCCAGAGTGGGTGGACTTTGCTCCTGTCTGCTTCAAGTAGCCAAGGTGTTTGTTTAAAGATTATATTAGAGACATTGACTGATTTCAAGGCTCGCTCTGGATCCTACACGTGTCTCACGCTTTTTGCTTGTGGATTCAGTGTTTTGTAGTGACACAAACTAATTCAGGTCCTGCAGAGGTACTGTGTGAAAAGGGATGGGTTCTGTACGTCCCTCCAAGAAGTTTGTAATATTTTTAAAAAAAGCTTGTTACAAGAAAGAGAATGTAGGGATGACAAATAATTACTCCTACAGAGTACAAACACGGTGTTTATTCCCACACAGAGAAGTGGATCAGCTGTTTAACTAGGAAAGGTCAGGTTTTTATGTGTGTCTTCCTATGAGAGCAGTTCTAGAGAGCTGCTGTTGCATTTCCAAGCATCTGATGGATGGCTATAACGTGTACAAGGTGGTTAATGGCCACTGTTGCCAGGATTTTATGATTTGTGGCTGTTATGAGAAGTTGATGTTTTTTGGCCATCCACATGAAGATGGGAAAGGCTGCCAGGGGTCTGGCTCTCCCCATGGTTACACACAGCCCCCCAGGAGCAGCAGGGCTGTGGGTGAGGAGCCCAGGGTGCTCACCCTGGTTATCCCATGGGGAGCAGGAGCGGCGGCAGCAGCTTCGCCGCAGAGCAACGCGGGAGGAAACGCAGAACAATCGGCAGGGAAATCCAACCCAAAATAACAAGGTGGCCTTCGCGAAAAGGAAAGGTCACTGCTTGAAAGCCACTATTTGAGAGCTGGGAGGGGTTAAAAAAAAGTGAGTGGAGGCCACTCAATGCCTCTGTGGTTCCAAAGAATTCCTTTTTGTAAGGAAAACAATGCAGGAGAACAATGTGGATACTTGCAGTGCTTTCGAGGCAGTAGAATTTTTTTTCCTTATAGAAAGTAAATTGGAACTGCTTCCACAAACAAGAGGCATTGGCTACAGAAGAAAGCGGGAGCTTTTGCAGAGATTTAAAAATAACCAAAAATAAGGAGTGCGCTGGCACAGCGCTCTGTTTTCTCAGCATTGCACGGAAAACACAGTGCAGCCCCAACGTTTGGGGAAGGGAAAAGGCTACAAAAGCAGATTGGGAGACATAATGTGGTAAACTTCGGATCTGCCAGATTTTGTTTTTGAAGCCAGTGTTTGATGATAGGTTACCTCATGATGGGAATTGGATTGCAGACTTTGCCAGCTCTTTCCCCAAACATGTAAAATCTTTCAAAACATTTTTCTCCAGCAGACCAGTCTATTCCAACAAATTACACTACCATGTACTGCATCCCAACTCAGTCTGGTGCTTAAAGCTGCCCATAACTGAGTATTCATGAATTCCAGGTAAACATCATGGTTTGTTGTGCTTGTGCAGTACCTGACAAATAAATTTACCACACAAATAAAGCACATTCAACCACCCCAAATGCATTAACCTCAGCAGCTTTAACTTTTTAAAGGCATTTACTCAACTCTTTATTTCAGCTGATAAAGATAAAGCAATGTTGGTGGTGTTACCTGATTCCTGACCTCTCTAATTACACTAGTGCCAGCATATCCTCTGCTGCTGGAGAGGGTTTTTGTACTGGGAAAGCTTGTTTTATTTTATTTTCCTGAATGAAAATAAGCTGCCCAGTATGCCCAAGTACACAGTAGTAAAATTCTGGCTTTAGTAAAGAGAATTTGGTGCTTAAAAGTAGGGGTTTGTTTTATTTTATTTTATTTTATTTTATTTTATTTTATTGTGAGACTCCAATGAGTTAAAAGTCACAAAAATGTCAATATTACAGCCAAAAGGTCTTTATCAGACAGATGTTGAGAAAAGAAAATACACTGGTGTTTCTGTGCTGGCTATTTGTGTTGGTAAACGCAAGTTTAATTACTCTCTATTGGTTTCATTTGGCCGACGTGGCTGTATGTTTCTTTATTTCCTTCCCCCATAAGAAATATAGCATTGCTGATTAAAGGTTGAGTATTTCAATATCAGTGTCTAGCTTTCCTGTCCCTTGTAGCCATGCATCAATCTGCATGGCTTCCTTTGCCTTTTGTCATTGGACATCTCTGAATTCAGAATGACTAGAAATTGCTTTTGGGATAAAAGTTTTGTCATGTGAAGTTTTTCTGGCAAATTGCTCGTTTGCACCAGCAAAAAGCTCACAGTAACTGGTCATCTGAACCTACTCCACAAAGCTTTAAGCAGAGCAGGGACAATTGTAACCTGGTTTCTTTAGGATAAACCTCACGGAACGAGGCAAGTAAAGGGATTCAGATCCACCTCTCTCTGAGGAGAGATTGTTCAACTGCACAATCAGCTTGAATCCTGGCCGAGGGTAGAACAGCCCTTAAATTCAAGATCAGACCCTTTGGTCCCCTCAAGTCAGCACAGAGGACTCCCCAGGGCCCCTCCTTTGGGACTCTGTGGGATGGACACACATCAGCAGCTGGGAAACAGCAGAGGAGCTGCACTGTACAGCTCTTAGCAGAAATTTGGGAAGAACTGCCCTGGCAAAATTCGGGATTCAAGTTCAGGCACCAGTGGTGATGTTAACACTGTCAGAAGGGCTCACTCACATCTCTGCCAGGCTGGTGTGGCATCAAAGGCTGCCCCTGCTGATGGCAGGGTGTGTGCAAGCCTCTGCTGAGCAGGCAGGGGTAGCACCCCAGAACACCTTTGTGGATACAAAAATGCTGCTAGCAAGGATTTTCTTGCTATTTTCTAAGTCCGTGAGAGACTTTTCTCTCTCACAGAAGAGGTAACAGGGAATGTAAACAAGCCACCTGCAACCTTGAAAAATCTTGTTTATGGTATAGTAGAAAAATATTTTGACAATGGATGTTTTAGGATTTTAGCCAATCACCCCAAGGGGTGGCTGATCCTTGTCCAATTAGACTATGAAGAAAAAAGTCTATAAAAGAGTTTGTAAAATAATTAAATAAATCAATCTTGCTGCACCATTCCTGCCTGCTGGATCTTCTCTCCTCCTCCCTACGGCTGCAGGACACAATGATATACCCTAGGGCATTTTAATAACCTTCTCACAGCATGGCTGGAGATGGACCAACCCCAGCACATGGAAATGGATCTCTCCAGCTGAACAACTGGGTAAATTGACCACAGTGTGTGCTCAACATAACCAGGTGGCCTTCACATCTCCAGGGCTAATGCTTCTTGTACCTTCAGAGCTTGCACCGTCAGCTTTTTTTTCCTCAGGCTTTTAATCAGCTCTCAAACAGACAGATACTCCTCTTGGAGGCTGCCATGCCCAGTGCAGTGGAGAGCCTGGCAGGTGACCCAGTCGGTGGGAGGAGGGCAGCTGCAAGCCACCAGGAAAACATGGGAGTTTCAGTGGCTTCTGAAGCCTGGGGAATGGGAAGATGCCCTGAGCTGAGCAAGAGTTAAGCACAGTCATACAGAGGCCTGGCTGTTATGAGTTAAGGTAGCTTTGGTGAGTATCTGTAAAAGTAGGATGTAGAGTATTGTGCAGAAGGAAAAAAACACTTTATGTAAGACATGACCTGGGGCATCATGCCAGGCTATCACTTCCAGGTTTGGAAGGAATCTGTGTTTTGCATGGCATGATGGAAAGTTTTGAAAAATAAGATTTTCTCTTCAGTGCAGGTCAGGTGGGTGCCACCTGGCAGCTTGTGCACTGCCACCGTGTTAACCTGTTATCCACAGGCACAGCACTGGAGCAGCAGCAGGGAGAGGTGGGTTTGTCCCAGGAGATACAGGAGCTGTGCAGGGATATCTCAGCCCGTATCCCCCAGGCTGCAGCAGGACCCAAGGTCTGTGCACACCAGTGTGCAGGTACTCTCGAAAACATGGGCTGTGAGGGTTGAGACCTCAGGACCTGGTAGTGTCAGCTTGGAGAACAACAGCGATTCCCAACCTTCTCTTTTGTCTACACTTCCAGTGTTCAATCAGTCTAATTACTGCTAGGCCCTTGCCCATCATGTTGTGAAATGCTTCAGGGGCTACAGGGAAAAAAAGATCAAACTGTGGTCTAAACCACAGGAGGAAGAAGATATCTGTCAGGACAAGCTCTTACCAGAAATGGGATAAAGAATCTTGTTTACTAAATCTTTCGTGTCTGTAGCTTGTTCAAAGACATCTCACAGTCCTCCTCATTAGAAGAGCAAAGGAACAACAGAAAAGCCCTCAGCCTAACCCACTAAAAGCAGTAGCTTTGTGTGCTGTGGTGTGGCAGGCATTCATGGGTTGGATTTTTTTCCTTTTGCATCTACCACTGGTAGAGGTAGATAATCCCACCCCTGCATGGAAATGTGAGCAAAGAGGAACTTTCTCGATTGGATTTGGGTTTATTAACAGCACTTGTAAACAGTGTTAACATAAAGATAACATATGCAGGGAGTGTGCCGCGAGTTACCACGAGAGATAAAGAATTTTAGGACGGTGAGAGGCAGTTTCCTCTTCAACATACAGTTTTTTCTGATAGAATTATGTGAGAGCAGAAAAGTTACAATGGCATTGCAGTTCCCTGCACAGAAATACCCAGGGAGGTGGAACACCCAAGACAGGTGGCATTCACCTGCACCACAGCTGAGAGCATCGGTCAAGTGAAGAGGGCTGGGCAGCTCCTCTGTTTAGCCAACAGAGTAACAAAAATAACCAATATCACCCTTTTCCTGCACACTGCCATGTGGCTGGGGACAATAACCTGCATTTTTCCCAGCCAAGTCTCCTGAGCCACAGCTGATGGGACACCTCCTGCCCTGGGGCGGCCACTGCTCGCTGACCCCAGTGAAAACTAAATTGTGTACAGGCATATTGCAGAATTCCCACCTTAGATCCCACTGAGGCACAGCTTTGGCTTTCAGGGATCTCCCCTGCAGCCTGTCCCTTGTGTCTTTTCTGCAGGGTATTCATTATGAATTAATTCTTTCCACTTTTTTTTTATTTCCAAAGAATATCAGTTGACTTTTACAGCCTCTTCAGCACTCCCCAAGCCTCATATCACACCTAAATGTTCATTTTCACTGCCTGAAGGCCTTTTCCAACCTGAATGATTCTATGAATCTGGCCTGTACTTTAAGCTTAAGGGAAAAGCTACACATTGATTGAATTTTGGAGAAAAAGGTTGGAACCTTCAGCTGTAAATTTATCCTGTGTTATGTCTTCAAGGTTAATTCATATAGTAAACTTGCAAATGGCAAAACAATGTTGCTATTTATTAAAAACGGTAGTGCTCTCAAAATGTTGATGAAAAATGATGTTGCAGGGGTGATGATTGTGAAAAATAACTCCCACATCTTCCCCACGGCCTGGGCAGAGTGAGGTGGGACTTGGCTGTGGAGTCCCCCTGATTCTTCCACGGATATCAGCATCTGCAGCACCTGGGATCTGCGGCACAACTCCTTCCTCCAGAGGCCAAACTGAGTCTACAATTTCGAGCAGGATAATCACCTTTCCAAGGCAACAACAAGCACTTCCCAAGAGCAGCTGGCTAAGATGGCTCAGGAGCAATGACAAGAATGATGTGAAATTTTGGTCCATCAATCCAGCTTCTGCACACAGCAGGGAAGAGACACCTTTTGATAAAACTCCAGTCAAACACTGTATTTTTTATCTTTGTGTTTGTCTGTGCTCCCACTCTGATCACCCCTCGAATTATTATTTTGCAAAAAGATATATAGGAGAGAAATTATGTTTGTTCAGAGAGAGACATAATTTTCAGCTGTTTAAAAGTGCACCAGGTATGTTTTAAGCCCTGCAGACGCACTGAGAGCTCCAGAATTTGTACAGCAGTTTTCTGCAGCACCGATTTATTCTATTTTACAGTCATGCCCTGGGGTACCAGGTAGGCTCAATATCGGGAGTGGGAGAAGCAGACCTGGAAGATGCTTTGGGTACAGCCCAGCCAGGTTTCTGCAGCCTGCAAACGCTGGCCTTGCACTACAAACCGGTCTGCTGTTGCCATCTGCTGGAAAAATCCCCAGCGGATATTTCCAAACATGGCGAGGAGTTCAGCTCCTGTTACAGAGATACTAGGGGCTTTTTGTGCTTTTTAGGACAGGCTTTTCTCCTCTCGGTGCTTGTGATCTGCCAAAGAACAAAGTGTGCATCAGGCTGTTACCACTCTGCACAGTGAAACACTTTCAACCCAGGCCAGTGTAAGAGCAAAACAATTCTTCCAACTTTCCTGCTACTAGAGAGGCAAAAAATTATCCTTCCAAAGGAATTCATCCTTCCTCTCTCTTACAACTCTCCTGCTTCATCACACCATAGAACGGTTTGGGTTGGATGGGACCTTAAAAACGACCTAGTTCCAACCTTCTGTCCTGGACAGGGACACCTTTCCCTCGACCAGGCTGCTTTGCTGTGCTCCCAGATGTGTTACCCGAGCTGAGCAATCCCCATTCCACACGTTCACACAGAGACCACACAGACTTTTACACAAGCAGAAGTCCTAAAGGCCCTGTTCATCCCAACACATTAAATCTAGAATTTATTTCTTCTTCTACACTGTTGGCACTTATATCTATCTCAAACTATCACAGAAAAATATTTCTGCAGCCTGCTCCTGTGGGATTTTCAGAGGCATTGGATATCATTCCCTTTTCCCTCAGATATCTTGTCCTCGCAGCAGGAGTCTTCAAAAATCCTTTCCTTCTCTTAAAGGTTCTGTGGCTCATCATTCTGTAAAGTGTAAGAGCGCATAGTATCGTGGGACAGGCGAAATCCCTTCTTGCTTGCACGCAGCCTTAAGCCAGACAGGCTGCTGGTTGCCACGGGCATCCTTAACTCCGTGTCATCAGGCCCAGTCTAATCTGCGAGGTGTAATTGCCGTGGCATTAAATCCGTCGCTGGTGGCTGATCACCTCCAGCTCGAAGGATTACTCGGCCCGGAGCTGGCGCTAACAAAGGCGGGACGCGTTCAGGAAACGTCGCTGCTGCTGCTGCTGCTGCTGGTGCCAGGGCTTTAAAGTGTCTGTCAAAGGAGGAGTCGATGGGCTGTGAATCCTCCCCCAGAAGAGATGAGAATAACAGGACCCGTGACTGCGCT
The DNA here is from genome assembly GCF_017639235.1 of Corvus kubaryi. NCBI lineage: Eukaryota > Metazoa > Chordata > Aves > Passeriformes > Corvidae > Corvus > Corvus kubaryi. Next base: position 1,938,821 of record NW_024582058.1, on the reverse strand, counting down.
GTCTCCGAGCTACACCTCCACTGCCTGAAAGCTGTCCTGCCGTGTGCCTTTGAACTACAGAACAGGGATGTTTAGGGCATAAACCCTGGCCAGGGGTGACAGGGGCTGTTTCAGGCAGCACAGGGAATTGGTGCCGCTTTACCTGGTGGAGAAGGTGTGAAAGCGAGTTAGCCCCGACCCAAGACAGCATTGACTGTGTTCATTGGCCTCCAGCTGGCTCAGCGTGGGGACAGAGACAACTTGCACCTTTGCAAGCCTCCTTTTTATTTAAAGAACCTCTATTAACCTTCACTAGCAGAATTAAGCATCTTCAGTTTCAAAACTAACATATGCAGACCCCAAGCATCTACTGCAGCTTGGGGGACTTCTAGAATGGGAGAGCACGGAATCTGCCCCCTCTCTGTGCCATCCAAACTCCTGCCTGATGCAGAAATTGTAATGGTATTATTAAGGCATATCCTCAATGTGTCTCTTATTATCTTGCCATTCGTGAAGCCCGAGGTTGGCTTGTCCTAGTTGGACTTCTGATGTAGAGGAGATGAATTGCCAACTCACATGGAAGTTTGTACCCACTGTGGAGTGACTTGTCCTATAAAATTTCTGTCATAGATTTCTGTGGCTCTGCTCCATAAAGAATGACATGGCCTCAGCGGCAGCAATTTTTATTCCTGCAATAGTGTAAAAGTGCTATTTTAATACTATTTATTGTTTAAAAAGAAAATACAACTTTAAATGATAGCTAAAATCAAACCTGAAAGCTAGAAAGGGCAAATACAGATAATACTTCTCCCTCTTTGTAGAATTAGTTTTCATTCAAAAATATCCTGATGGGGATGTGCAATACATAAAAATGTATTTAGTGACCTTTACAGATTAATTCTCCAGGTGTTTTTGAGCCTCCTCTTGAGCCTGTGTAAGCTGTTTGTGTCCACCCCATCCTCCAGCAACACTTTCTATAGGCCTCCAAGCCATTTCAGGATATCAGGATATCAAACTGCCTCCTTTAGCTGCTTTGAGCCCTGATCCCCTGACTTGCTACCCCATGTTCTTACATCAGCAGTGGCAGAACCTGTTTCCTCTTCCCTCCTTTCTCAGATGGTTACTTCTGAGTACAACCATACATTTTGTCTTTTTATCAGTGGTGAAACCGACCTCTTACAGGGTCTGTGGAAAGCTGAGCCAAGTGGTGTTGAGCAGAGCAAATAATTCTTTCAACTGCATTTTATCATTTTTCTATGAAATTTGCCAGTCCCCTCCTTTGGCTACAGTCCCTGTGACCTTGTCCACGTCCTGTGCAGCCAACAGAGACCTTTGCAATGAAAAATTCCTCCTTCAGGTGTTTGCATCTCTGCAAAGCAAATATTAAGGAAGATAATGCACCTCTGTCTCACAGACAACCTCTCATCCTTTACAGCATCAGAGGCACAAACCTATTTGTGTGCCCTGCTCTATCAAGTTCATAGAATCATAGAATAGTTTAGGTTGGAGGGTGTCCAAAGATCACCTCATTCCAACCCTGCTGCTGTGGGCAGGGATATCTTTTGCTAAACCACATTGCTCAGAACTCCATCCAGCCTGGCCTTGAACACTTCCAGGGATGGGGCAGCCACAGCTTCCCTGGGCACCCTGTGCCGGCCAGGTGCCAGAGGAGAAAGAAAACCCTTCCTCTCCACAGCAGAGGCTGCCATAGCCTTGTGTAACCTTGTGTCACTGAGTGTGTGAGCAGGAAGGCCCTTTCCATGGAAGGATAACAGCACAAAAAGATCTTTTTCAGGAAAACCAGAACAATGGAAAACCAAAGGAGCCTCCAGTTCTTCCAGCAGATTTGGGAACAAATTGAAGGAGGAGCAAAGCTGGCCTGGTGCCACAGCTCTGCATGCAGTGGGGATGGAGAAGCTGCAATAATGTGTCTTCTTGGCTGACTCTTTAAAAATAAGGCACTTTTCTGTTGTTCCTTTTCAAGCATTACATAAAAGTTCACCCTAGAAGTCCAAAGGCAGCTGTTTTCTTAGCACAAGGAAGTCAGGAAGAGGCAAAGCAGGCAAAAACATCAGATAAGTCTGGATGAAAAACTTGGCTAACCTATATTTTCCCCCTCCTAAACAGCCAATTTTGAAGCACTCTGCAGAGATCTGCCTGAGAGGAAAAGCAGAGCCAACCACTGAAAACTGATACCCGAGCTCTGCTGAGGACCGCTGCTCTCCCTGCCTCGGTGTGGGAATCCCTGAGCTTCCATTCCCTGTGCTGGGAGTATTTCTCCTCTCATCCAGGCAGCCCAGAGACCTCCTAGGTAACAAGCAGATAAGTTTTAAGAAACAAGATCTCCCAAGTAACAAGTGATATGACAAAAGGAAATGGCCTCAAATTGCACCACGGAAGGCTTAGACTGGATTTTAGGAAAAATTTCTTCACTGGAAGGGTGGTCAGGCATTGGAACAGGCTGCCCAGGGAAGTGCTGAGTCCTTATCCCTGGAGATATTTAAAGGACGTGTAGGTATGGTGTTTAGGGACTTGGTTTGGTGGGGCACTTGGCAGTGCTGGGGGAACAGCTGGGCTCGATGACCTTAGAGGGCTTTTCCAACCTAAAGGATCCTATGGTTCTAGCGAGCCTTGACCCCTCCAGCTCTAATACAGCACCTGGATGCTGGCAAAATGAGGCTGGTCATAGACACTGGAGGTGCCCATCCCACAGGGAGAGGACAAGCCACTGTCACCTGCAGGGAGGGTCTCGTCCCCAGACAGCAGTCAGTGACTCCATCCCTGCCTGGGGCTCTGTGTGCACCCCTGGGGATGGACACCTGCCCTTGCGTGTCCCACTGGGGATCCCCGAAGAGAGCCAGGTCCAGCCATTTGACAGCTCCAGGGCTTGCAGGCTTGGGGCTTTGCAGTTGTAGTGCCTTGTCACAAGGTGGCAGGGACGTGACACTGCCTGGCACGCTTCTGGCCTCAACTCCTTGCTGCTTTCCTCCTTATCCAATATGGATTTATCAGCAATCTTCTGTCTTTTCTTTAAAACTGTCCTTGAGATAGTTCAAAGAGAGGGTAATTAGTTATTTCAAAGCCTAAGTATTTTATCTATTTGCACTGAAGAGTAAAGAAAAAGAAACTGCTTTGCATCCTTCTGCCTGGAAGTCATTGTGACATGGGGAAGTGAGGAAGGGGCTGGTCTGGCTAGCTCTGGCTGCTGCTGCTTTTGTGTTAAACCCAAAAGCTGTGATGATTAAAGAGCAGGCAGCCCTTCTGTCCTGAGTCACAGGGACCATTTCTTCCTAAATAACTGAAGATGGGAAATCATTCTTGTAGCTTCAAAAGGAAAAAAAATACATATATAGACATGCATAGGTGTGTATATATACATGCATTTCCTTCAATGGAGAGGAAAACCTCAGTAATATTATGTTAGCTCTGGCTTCCTAGACAATATCCTTAACTCTGAGCTTCTGAAAGCAAATGTCTGTGCATTTATAGGACCATTTTCCTTCTTTTTATATGCCTCCCACAGTAATCGTTTACCCTTTCACATACCAGGGGTTTTGTGATTTCACTACTCTGCTCTCTCAAGGGTGCTGCAGGCTGTGAAGCAGGGAGTGAAACCTTTGTCACTGCTCATCAAACAGTTTCATACAGAATTCTACCTGTGATGATAAAATCAGATTTGTGTTAATAAGCTGTTAATAACCACAAGGTAATTATGTAGTTTATCGCTGGAGTCCCAGCTGATCCCTGTCTCCTTATGTTTGCTTGCCTGCAGTCTTCAGGGACTGGGGATTTTGGGGTTTTTTAATCTGCAGTACATGCAGTGAGAGATTACTCAGCTGTCACTCTGCAGAAAACATCCCTATCATGCAGCAGGAGGCGTCCATAACAAATTGCTGACATCCAAATTCAGGTCTGCACAAACGGATGTGCAGGATGCCTGCTGCTCCCCAAGTCAGAACCAGACCACAGCAGAGCTGAGGCATTGGCACAGCAGAAGGAAACGAGCAGAAAATGGCCCAAGTAGAGAAGGCAACATTAGAAAATAATTGTTTCTGAGCTGCTGTTCTCTAGCAAATATTTCCCCTTTTCAGCACAGTGCAGTGGCCCAAGAAGGGATTTTTTTGTGGGTCAGCTGGATGTGCTCCTGCTTCATACTGAGGCTCTGAGATTGACCTGAGGTTTGCATTCCAATTTATTGGAACAGAGAGTAATCAGATGTTTTCTCAGCTATCTAAAGCATGGACCCACAGAACAAAGTAAGTCTGAGCTCCTACATGCTTATTATGAACCTTGAGGTGAGTGTGTATCATTGCAAGCTTGCAATTTATTTAAATACACTGAGGAAACCAGTTTTGAAGTTCGAGGCAGGCTCTTAGTTGGGAGGTAGAGAGGAAAATCCTTTTTTAACATGTGGCAATTCACCTGTGGAACTCATCACTGCAGGACAGCATTAAGACTGAAAGTGTAATAAGGTGTAGAGTGAAATGGAGAAGCTGACAGGTGACAAGGGCATCCAATGCACAAATACGTGAACTTTGCTTTCTTGGTTTGGTTTAAACTCAAAGTTGCAAGGAATTTGGGAATGAGATGGCAAAGGTCTTTTTGTCTACTGAAATGAAAGCTAGGTGAACCTCAAGATGAATTGGTTTCAGAGCAGAAGGTCAGAATGTTTCATTCTGAGAACGTAGGGACTCTACCTGTCGATTGTCGTGTGCTGTTTTCTAAGCAAGGAATTTCACATGGGCTTGTGCAGTGCTTCAACTGAAGTAAATCAATGCTTTCCAGTGAATGCAATATCAGACTAAAAAGTTCCATTTGTCTTCAGCACAGCTTTATCTTACTGAAGCGGAAAATACAATACAGCAAGGGCTGCCTAATTGCCCCAAACTTTTCCAGTTGGGAGTTGGGTTAAACAGGTGCAAGGCTGAGTTCCTTCTGCCTTAGGAAAATATCTTTCATCATCCTCTGAAGTTGCCTACATTCAGGAACAAGCAATTGGATGTGAAATAGCCATTCCTGATTGCCACTTCTCACGTCCCCAAGGCTGCACCATAACTCTCCTTGTGGGCCCCTCTAGTTTTCCTCTTGTTTTGGCAACTTTTGGTCACATCACAGGTCTCAAGAATCCTCACGTTCAATTCAGGTTTAACATCAGAGTGAACTTCCATGAGAAAATCCATCCCAGCTCTGAATCTCCTGCCAGGGAGCAGCCTCCAGACCTCATACAGGGCTCATGGAGGCGATTTAAGTTCCTGGCAAATGTACATCTGGGCAGAATGGTCCACCACACCTCCTGGCACGACATCAGAGAAACTCGCAGGGAAAAGTAAAGATCTGCTAAAATCTCTATCTTTTGTGATGTTTGCTTTTTAGTTTCAAGCATGACAAATTTCTTAAATTGACTGCAGATTTCTCACCAGCCTGGACACACTGAGGTAATCCTGGAGGAAAATATGTCCTTTTACCAAATTCCAACTGTTTGCTGCCAGGCTTGAAGTTCAAGACCTGAACTTTGTGTCAGAGCCTGTGTGATCTATTAGTCAGGACAATTGATTTATTCCTTTGAAACACTGTGCTAAGCTGTCACCAACCACATTTTTCTCTGGTTCCTGGGAACCCTGCTTCTCTGGCTGTTCATGGCCATAGCAACTGGAAAACAGACTCTGTAGGAGAAAGAGCATCAAAGAATCCCCTTGATAGTAAAAGGGAGAGGAAAAAAAACATATGATACAGAAAAGCAAGGAGCTATTCAGCGCCAGGCCTGAATCCAGTTTTGAGGGAGAGATTTTCTACTAGAGAACAAAGATAATCTAGGGCAAGAATAACAACAAAGTCCATAACATTATTTGCTTTGGTGCTTTCTGCCATAAGCCCTTTTTTTCCCCCCACACTTGCCTGCCACCCACAATTTCACAAGTCAGATTTTTTGTAGGTACCGGCACAGCTGAGAATCCTGCTGGGAAGTTCAGTGCCCTGGACAGACAGACGGCTGTGCTGGGTGTGTTTATTTCCACAGAACAGCTTGTCAGCTTAACAAAGACAGCAAAATCAGAGAGAAAAACGTCACATGCAGCCACCGTGTGTCTGTAGCACATCGAGGAGGATCTCATTGCTCTTTTCCTTCGGCAGGGTAGCTTTAGCCCATAGCTCTGTTTTCACACTCCTAAAGCTATGTTAAAATCATCCAGGGGTCAGCCACAGGCCTGCACTACTAAATTCACCTTTAAACACAGGCTGTCAGCTCTCCTGCATTCCATAAGGGTGGCAAAAGCACCTCTAACAGCAGCACACTCTTTATGCATAATGCAAAAATGGGCATTAGAAAAAAAAAGAAGGTTCAGAAAATAAAAATGCTCTTTTTGTCGGAGATCATGTTGCCAAGTTCCAGCCTACAGCCATTTGCAGCTGAGAAGTAAAGCTCCAACAATACAGTTTGTAATGAAAAAACTGACAGAGCTTCAATTTTAGCCGCTCTTGTTCAGCACACGCTGAATGCGCTAATGCACCTGGTCCATTTAGGGAAGGCACTGCCATTTTCTTCCACGTGTTAAAAGGGGAAAGATGGGAGTTGCAAGGCCTGGCTCAGCAGCACCCAGGCTTTAGGCAGCTGTAATTCAGCATTTCAGCAGATCACAGCAGCACCATGTTAAAACCCATGCGGATGGGGCTGGAGTTTGGGATCCAGAGGCTGGGGACAGGCATGGAGAGAGGAATGGATGGATGGATGGAAGGATGGATGGATGGATGGATGGATGGATGGATGGATGGATGGATGGAGGGCTGTTGGGCAGCCTGGTCAGGGCAGGGCTGCTGCCAACACAGAGATGTCAGGAGAGCCTGGCTTGGAGTCACAGCTGCTGTAACACTGCCAATATTCTCTGTCCCTCGGAGGGTGTGTGTGTCCAGGGCAGGCTGAATTGCTCTCTGTTGAAATCCCCACATCCCTTAGGATCCCTCTGCATTGACACTTTGCTTTTCTTCTACCACTCTCCTCTCGATTCTTTCAGATTTGCCCTGCAGCACCTCACCTGAGTGCCCTTTAGGAGAGGCACACGCTCCACACAGCAAACAAGCTTTGGAAGGGCTGTGGGGAACACAGGAATTCTGTGAATACAGGGAGAGCCACACATGCAGCCCTCTGTCAGCATAGCAGGAGACAGAACAGCTATACCAGAGCCACCAGGCTGTGCTTTACACCAAACCCTTGGCCTTTAAAGAGCTGCCATGCCCCAGGGGATCACAGGCAGCTCAGGCTCCATGAGAGGAGTGTGGTGGGAATGGAAACAACTGACCTGAGTGATGCTCTGCTGTCCCTGCAAACCAGGCAGGACCTCAAGCTTTCCAGAGAGGGTCCCAAAGTTATATTAGTGTTTTGGCATGCTAAGTGGGAGTGATTAACTGCTTAAATACTGGAGGGCAGCTCTCACATTTGTGTTTGCTTTCTAACACTAGGTGATACCATGAGGACTAAACAAAGGCTCAGGAGCAGCAGCAGCTGCCTGGTGTCCTCAGGGTCCCATCTTTTGAGGATGAGCCCAGCCAGGGCCAAATTGCTGAACAGGCGTGGCAGGAATTCTACTTGAGCATTGGTTGTGTTATTGAAGCTGGGCACCTTCTCCCCTTTCCTGCTTGGTTCTTCACAGACCTTACAGGAGAAATGTTGCCTGTTGGGGGGGTGGGAACTGAGGCACGAGGATTTTGCAGCCAGATTACTTGAGTAGCTTCCATCCCAACATCAGCTCCACAGGCTGAAGCAGCTCTCCAGCAGCATGGCAAGCTCAGAAGTGCGTGGAGCCAGTGGCACAAACATGTGCTTAGCATCCCTTGCATGGAATAAGTGTTTTGTCCATGATTTTCTGCTTTTGCTGAATTAGTCTTCTTATTCTTTCAATTTTAATTAGAAATCCTGGTGGGAAAAGCTCTGCAACAGCTCCAGTCACAGCTGGCTGGGCACCTGGCTTGGTGAGCTGGCTGAGGTCAGTACCTGCCTGCAAGCAGAGGCTGCCAAGATTTTGCTGTGCAAGATTTTGTCTTTTGTTTTTGGGGGCTCAGATCTTATCCAGATTGTACTTTGGCCAGTAAATGAAAGGCAAAATTATGGGGTTTCTGCTTTGGGTGTTCTGTGGGATTTCTAGCCTTTAGACGAGAAAATCTAATATCATTTTTATTACAAAAAGCCCCACAAAATCTACTGTAATACCCTGTTCATACATACAGGGCAGCTGGCAAAGGCTGCTCCTCTGCTTTTATCCTGGGTGTTTCTGGCTGCAGGTGAGGGGCTGGCTGTGCTCAGCTCTGTGGAACAGCCTGGCCGTGGTTCCTCAGCCGCTGAAGCGTGCAGAATTTGTGCTGACCAACGCCTGCACAGCTCCATCACTCTCTGAGGCTGTGGGTCCTGTCGTGTGTCTCCTCCCAGACCCCTCGGTGCTGCCAAAGCTCAGTGCCTGCCATATGTCACAGCCCCGTGCCTGAAGGCGTGTTCAGAGACCCGAGTGTCTGTCCTGATCAGTGCCTTGGGCACACAGGTGGATTTGGGGTGCTTTCATTCTGAGGAGCATTCTGGCACCCCCCAACCAGTGACAAGCCAGCCAATTTATTGACTCTCCTTACACAGTAAATAAACATTCACTCAAGGACTCCTAAATTACACCAAACCTGTTGTGTCATTCTTTCTGAGTAGTATTCTTACTGCTAAAAGGAGACTGGGCCAAACCCAACAAAAAGATATCTGCTCTACCAAAGGCCGCCAGGTGCTGCAGAGGTACAGGGCAGCAGAGAAACAGCTCTGGACCTGCATATCTTCCTTCTCCCCTGCAGCCAGGACACTTACAAACCACTTCCTTCAAAAGAAATATATATTTGACATAAGGGAAATTACTTCAGCCTCGGGTTAGCAAAATATTTATTTCACAAGTTGAAGTATACACAAAACCCAGAGAGGTTCCTTTCTTTTGGCCTTAATTTTGAAGTTACCTGTTCAATGCAGTGCTTACCAAAAGGACCTCAGGCTTGTGCACCTTCTGTTAAAAGAAGGAAAAGTGGAGAGGTCAAGCAACATGCCCCCAAACCTGTTTATGGTTATCCACATCCCTGAGGGTTCAGCAGGTCTGAGGCTGCTCTCCCTCTGTTCAGGTGCCTTTTGTAGGAGGAAAGCCTGTCTTGTATCTGAAGGACACAAAGCTGTACCCTGTCTTTCAACACAGGATTTGCGTCCCACACCAGGCTGCAAGAACTGTTTGCAGCAGCATTTGAGACTTTAGTTTGGACTCCAACATGGTTTGAGGTCTGCAATAAATTAGAAGCTCAGGTCTGTGGCTGCTCAGCAGGTTTCATGGGAAAAACATTTCCAAGTATTTTTGCTCCCCTTCTAAAAACTTCCTTAGGAAGAAGTTACTGCTAATTTATTAGGTGAATGGTGTTACATGGAGAACGGCCAAGAGGATTTTAGTTTTCCAAATGGTACATCTTTCATTTTGCAAGCTGTAGTTCTGAGTAACATAAAGCGATGTAATAGTTCTTCAGGAAATGATAAATGAATCTGTTTGGAAAAGCAGCTCCATACAATCACTGCTTTTTTAATGCTCATTAAAAAAAAAAAAAAATCAAATATGTCATTCCCAAGCAGATCTAAGCAAAGGAGAACCATCTCCAGGTGAAGGCTAAAGTTCACCAGCCTTCTGAGTACACCAGGGCTCGTGTATCCTTTTATCTTCGTAATTATGTATGCTTTTGATATGGAAGATGAACCGAGCAGTTTGACTGAGTTCAGCTTGGAGATTTGGGATTTGTTTGAACTGCTCACCCCGAGTTCAGCCCTGGAGTGCAAAGCTTTGTGGCTCTGGAACAGACGCAGGGTGAGTAGTTAACAGCGAAGCTCTGTGTGTATACCCCTGTGGTCAGCAGCTCCTCTGCCTCTAATCTATGCAGATACATCAAAAGCCAAATATTTTAAACAATGACTCTCTGGAGGATAATGAGAGAAGAAGCAGTGGAGCTGTTTTTCCAGCCAGTGGATCTCGGTGTGGTTGCTGATGGGAAGAGATGTACAGTTTCCTTTGCACTGTGTGGGGAGTCAGGAGCATTGTCCTTCCCTTTTGTACCTTGGCAGAGGGAAAAGATGACATATTCCTGTTTTTCTGCAGGACATGCAGCTCCCTTCAGGAGACTCAGTGCCAGGGATTTAGTTTTTCAAGAGCTTATTAAAAGTGCCTGTGATTTACAGACACGGTTTCAATCCTGTGATGGGCAAATACACTCTGAGCACCCTTTGCACCGTGACTTCCCATCCCCCAGCTGTCCCCAGCCCAAGCTGCTTCACAGTCAGGTCAAACCCAACCAGGCTTATCTGGTAGCACATGGAAAGATGTTTTTAAAGGAACAATTTCAAGGGAGAGAGGTCAGAAGAAGCAGTCCTACGTGGCTCAGATGCCCTCTCATGCATTTGGATATTTAGATATTTGGATGCCAACATTGGTGGCAAAGTGAGTGAACAAGCATTTAGAAAGCAGGGACCGAGATATTAATGCTCATGTCAGAGGTCATTGCACAAATGACTTAATCTGTCACTGAAATAAGGATTTGGAAATGTTGTCCATATCAATGAAAATGTACATTTGATAGGGTTTGGAGGGTATTTTTCCTTCAGGAAGCAGGATGTGGTAAGTGAGTTACTGACATGCCAGTAATTCAAAAGCGGAGAGTTTTGTATCCCTGCTGTGAAGCTGAATGACAACATGATATGGTTAGGAAGGGGAAAGTCATGGGCCCCCTGCGCTCTAAATTCAGTAACAGCAAGCAACACCAAAAACAGACTCATACATCAGGCAACCTTGAATTTTTCCTGCAGTCCTCAAAGTGGAACGAAAGTGAGCAAGTGAAAGACTTTAGGTGCAAATTGACTTGGCTTTTGCTAGCCAAGCTTCTGGAAATGGATTTATTCCAGAAGAGATTAAAAATAACTTTATTCTTATTGGTTTTCAATATAGTGAAAAATATGCACTTGTAAACCACTGGAAGAGTAGAATTTCAATCCTTTTATTTTTTTTTCTTTTTTTCTGGAAAAAAACCCACCTGTTTCAACTTTTCCAGATAGGCGTAAGTGCAGAGAAATGCAAAGTGAGGGGAGAAACCTCCAAGCAGTTAAATACTGGTTTTTGAAGCATTCCAAATACCTTTAAGAAAAATACTTTCTTTTCTAAACTTTTCAACACAGTTTATTTGACCAAAAAAAAAAAAAAAAAAGGAGGTGTGAATGCTTGATGTGAAACTCAGGCTCACAAGTAAGACAGGGATGGCTCTGCTGGCACCCAAGCAGGATGGGACAGACACCTCACACCTTGCTCCAACCACCATGAAGGTGAATTTCAGCCCATCACTGGTGTTATCACTGATAGAAGAGATGGGTTGTTGGAGGACGAGGAACAGGAATTCACAGACTTTTCCCTAGGCACAGGGAACAGCTCAGTAACCTTGGTGTGAATGCACAATCCATCATTTGGTTTCCAAAATGCAGTATGCAAAGAAAACACAGGGCTGCAATGTGTGCCTCTTCACCGAGGCTGATGTTGGGTTTTATTCTGCCTTATTCCTGGGAGAAAACAAAAATGAGCAATAATGATGTGGATGAAATCTTGCATTCCTGTGCACCTCCTCCTTCTGCCAGGCAGGGACAGCACTGAGAGGTGGATTTCAGGACAAAAATACACTTTCTGGTTTTCTTCAGCAATTAAAATTCATGCAGATTTTTCCAAAATATATCATCTTAAATAACAATATCTCAGTCTTTTGAAAGTGAGTCACCCTCCTTTATAAATATGTACATAAATATATTTCAAAAAGTCACAAAGTCGCCAAACCAACAACTCTGAAAAAGCATCAGCATTTACCAAAGAGCAGCCAGCCCTACATCTCTATGATTGCTACTGACATATGGGTTAGGACCCACAGTTTCTCCCAGGGAACTTGTTGTCTCATGGTATTTCTTGCCTACCCAGCCAGAGTAATGGAAACAGTGTGAGGATTAGCTGTTCAGAAAGTGTTTGCCAGCCATCCAGTTTTATGGTTACATGGAGCAATCTGCTACATATTCTTTGTGAATTATATTTCTCCCCTTAAAGAGAGTTTGGTTAGGGCAAATAACTTTTTATTCCACTGTCAGGCCTATTCATCCATGCCTGCTGTCAGCTGTCTTTGAACATGAGAGGATCTAATATCTTATCAGTTTTAGCGAAAGGATCTTTTTCTTATATAGATTTATCAGAGCTGAGTAATGACTGACAAAAGTCAAAACCCAAACGGTGACAGCATGTAGGGCTCCAAGCCACAACTATTTGTAGGCAATAATCCCAAACTGGTCTCGTCAGGAACCACGAACACCCATGCTCAGATACCCTGATCCCACAACCACATGTGTGAGCAGCAGCCAGCAGCAAATCCACTTCCCAGGAGGGAGCACCCTGCAACCAACTGAGCATGGGGATCACAGGCTCAGGTGTCCCCAGTTACTGGAAACACCAACCTGGAGCGTGGCCTTGGACATCTGCTGCTCCCTCTGACTGACAGTGCCTGTCTGAGAGAAGACCACAAAAGTGAAATCCAATGTTCCACTCACCCTGAGACCAAGCCCCAAGTGATTCTCGGGCACGTAAAGCCCTACCTGGTGTTCCTTGCTATATTACTGCCAAGGAGTACCTAGAATTTGTTTTTTCTTCTCTCAGTTCACACTGTAGTTTCAGGGCAATGGAATCACTTAAGCTTTTGGATGGATTTCTGCATTGCTTTGCTTGAGGAAATAACAAACCCAAACCATTGTTTCACTTTAAGACTTTCAAAATGAAGTTTTCCATTGCCATCGAAACGAAATACACTTTTATTTCAATATTTACCTCTGCTGTAATTTAGCTCCCCTCCATCCAAACCAAAATGTTCAGCTTGAACTCCACTTTAAAAATAATAATAATAATTTCTGACATGTTTTAACACATTGCTTAGAAGAATTGGGCATCCCAGACTGTGGATTGGGAGGGGATTTGCTACTTGGGACTATTTCCTGCTGCAAAACTTCTCATTTGGAAGACCCTCTGAGGAGTGCTGATGCCATCTGGCAGTCCTGGGCACTGTAATGCTTGTTCAGCATTTCTTTGGGTTCCAGATGCTGCCAACTTTAGGAGGACATAATGGTGCAGAACGTATCAAATTGGGATTTAAATGTGCTGTACACTGAAAATAAACCAAGCGACTGCTGTTTCCACCCCCCAGCAAGCTGTAAACTTCACCACAAAAATAATAGTTACCTGGTTGTGGTTGTCATGTGCACAGAAGTGTTATCAGGTGTCCTGGTTTGGGCTGGGATGGAGTTAATTTTTTTCCTATCAGCTGTGCTGTGTTTTGGGTTTAGTATGAGAATGATGTTGATGACACACTGATGAAACATCACTTTTTTGTGGGAACCTAGAATGCAGAGAAATATACTCCTGGCATGCTTGTGTGGAATTCACCTTGTAGTGAGGGATACTTGTATGGGATACCTGGTAGAGCCAGCATCAGAGCTGCGGGCACGTGCAGGAACGGCGCTGAGCTGCCCTTGGCTGCTCACACATGGGGGCTCTTGCTCCAAGGCCAGCCTTTCCGGGGCTGGCATCTCCAAATCTGGCATCTGGGCTTGGGGCATCCCTCAACACGGTCAGGGAGTTTGCAGGTGACACAAGATCAGTGTGCAGTTGACCAGATGCAGTCCAGAGGGACTTGGACAAGCTCAAGAAGTGGCCCACAGGAATCTCAGGAGGTTAAACAAGACCAAGTTCTGGTGCTGCACCTGAGTCAGGGCAAGCCCTAGTGTCAATCCAGGCTGGGGGACGGACAGATGGAGAAGGGGAGAAGGACTTGGTGGAGGAGAGGCTGGACATGCCCCAGCCAAGTGCACTGGGAACACAGAAAGCCAAATGTGTCCTGGGCTGCATCCAAAGCCCTGTGGGCAGCACGTGAGGGGGGATTGTGCCCCTCTGCCTCATTCAGGTGAGACCCAACCCGCAGGGCTGTGTCCAGCTGTGGAGTCCCAGCACAGGAAGGACATGGACCTGCTGAAGTGAGGCCAGAGGAAGCCATCAAGGTGATCAGAGGGATGGAGCAGCTCTCCTTGAGGAAAGGCTGAGAGAACCGGGATTGTTCAGCTTGGAGAAGACAAGGCTCAGGGGTGACCTAACTGTGGCCTCCCAGTACCTGAAGGGAGCCTACAAGAAAGAGGCAGAGGGAGTTTTGACAAGGGCCTGGAGTGACAGGCCAAGGGGCAATGGATTCAAAATGACAGAGAGTAGGTCTAGATTAGGTGTCAGGAAGAAATTCTTCCCTGTGAGGGTGCTGAGGCCCTGGCACAGGCTGCCCAGAGAAGCTGTGGCTGCCCCATCCCTGGAAGTGTCCAAGGCCAGGTTGGATGGGGCTCTGAGCGACCTGGTCTAGGGGAAGGTGCCCCTGTCCATGGCAGGGGGATTGGAACAAGATAATCTTTAAGGTCCCTTTCAACTCAAGCCATTCTATGTTTCTATGATATCATGACTGTATCTGTAAAATTATGGACTTAAGTCCTGGGCTGCAGCTCCCAGGCTGAGGGGTTTGGTTTGTGGCCTGCTCCAGCTGTATCCTCCTTTTATTCCTGAACACCGCTTCTGACTGTAAGGGTGAATGCCATTCTGTAAACTTGCACCTTGCAGAATATTTTCTATTCCTTTCAAGAGTATCGACAAAACCTGTTACTCTTGGATATAAATTGTCATTGCACAACATTGGGGTGACTGAAGCAGATAGGGCCGGTCTTTAACTTTTTTATTGTTTCACAATCCTTATTTAATCCTGGCAATACAATGTCTGTAATTAGCAACAATGTTGTGGTTTTTTGTGCTTAGAAACTGTTAATTAGGCAACTGTAGGAGAAAAATAACTGAAAGTGTAGGAGGAAAGCAAAAGGATCATGACTCATGTTTTGGTGTGTTTGAGTCCTTCTCAGTAAACAGGTAGAGGAAAAGAAAGAGTAATATATGAAAAGAGTTTGTTTCCCAGTGGTTTCATTTGGATCTACTCAATAATAGGATTTCTTTGTACCCTTATGAAAGCTACAATAACAACTGCCCTCCTTTTTTAGCATGCTAATCATACACACAAAATATATTAATCTTGCTAAGCATTACAATGCCTAAGGGAAAATAAGAATAAGGTGGCCTGCTGTTAGATACTGCACAGCCCCTACCCGGATGTGTAAGGCAGACAGCGAGTGTGGGAAATGGATATCACACGGTGCCTGCTGTTAGGATCTAGTGGGAAAACTTCTGCTGCAGGATGGTAGTGGTGTGATTAGGACATGTTGGAGCAGGGCAGGGGAAAAAGATCAAACTGGAATCATTGTTTTTACTTTTTCTACACAAGAACTCTTTTGGAGTGGACTGATACCAGTCAGAAATTCACATCAAAGTCTTTAAGCTCTTTTTAGGAGAAACTCTTGGAAAACTTGAAAAAAGCTCATTTAGGCATTTTTAAGGCAGAACTTTTAGCACTTTTCGTGTTGAAGCAGTATCTTCTTTAGAGACAGACCTGAATTATATTTCTTTTAAAAAGCTTCAATGAAGCCACTTGATTTCGGTTCAAACCAGACATTTTGTTCAAACAACTCATTTAACTTTTGTTTTTCTGAACCCCCTCTATCTCTTTGCCCCCTACCCCCACTCCTCATTTGAAGTCGACTTTAAACTTTTTATTTCAGGTTATTTTCTTCATTCAGGAAACTTCTGGAAAAATCAGGTATTTTGCTTTATTCAGGAGACCTAGTTTGGTGTCCAGGTGAACGTCTGTTGATTAGTGCATTTCACATATCCTAATCTGTGGTTACAGCCATGCCATCAACACCCTCTTGAGCCTAGAAAGTGCACATGGAAATTGGTGATTCCTGCCCTGCTCTTGCTGGTGGGAGCTCCCAGCTTTCCATAGTGACTTCAACCCCTTGTGCATGAGTGCGTGAGGAGAACGTACCCTGGTTCAGATGGCAGAGATCTTTCATTTTACCTGTAGTTTAGTATAATCTTTAGCTGCAGACTAACAGAAATATGTCTCATGGATGGGTGATTCAGAATGAAAATGAAACTGCTGGCTTCAAATTACAGGAGAGTCGTGTCAGAGAAAGCTTTTTACCCTCACCACAGTAATGGATGACACAGACTCTTCAAAGACAACAGAATCTAGTGCATTTTCTCTACTGGTTCACAGTGCATGTTTGGAATCTCACTAATGAAGCATAACTGATGTGATCAAATAAATGAAAAACTGCTCAGCTGACAGGAATAAGGGGTTTGGAAACTGAGTTAATAATACTTGTTTTTTGAAATGTAACTTCTGTTTATAAAATGCTCTGCAGCTTTAAGATGAAAGCATGAGGTATTCTCAGTGAAAGAATACTGAGAAGATTGTCCCTTGGCGCTGTGCCATCAGAAGTATCTTGGTGCTGGTCGTTATCCCCAAGACCAAGTGTCACCAGCTGGGGTGGCCACACCTGCCATTCCCAGTTTGGATGTTGTGGTTGTTTGCAGCGTGGTACCAAATGTTCTCTCCCAGACATCTTCATTACTGTTTTTCTCTTACATCATCCTTGGAAAGAAGCTGTGGCAAATAATCTTCGCTCTGCTTCATTCCCTACACGTGGAACTGATTTGGGGGAGCGTGGTGTTTTCTTAGGACTTGATATCCTGGGCTGCCTGCTGTTTCTGGAAGCAGGACTGGCCTCCCTGCGTGTGACTGCCTTTGTTCTGGGGTGGGCTTGCTGGTGTCCCTGACACTGCTGTGCTGAGGGTGCTGCAGGCTGATCCTCTCTTGAAATGTCTCTGGTTTATCTTCTCTCTTTTAAATTGACTGCATACACAACATACAGACATCTGCACTCTTGGTTCTATAAAATTCATTATAGCATTGCCTGGAGGCTTCTGCCAGGTTTTGGACTCCATCAATCTATGAGGACTTATAAGTCCTATGAGGAGCAGCTGAGGGAGCTTGGGGTGTTTAGCCTGGAGAAAAGAAGGCTCGGGGGAGACCTTATCACTCTCTACAAGTCCCTGACAGGAAGCTGTAATGAGTTGGGGGTTGATCTCTTCTGCCAAATAAGAAGCAATAGGACAAGAGGAAATGGCCTCAGGTTGTGCCAGGGTAGGTTTAATTTGGATATTAGGAAAACTTTCTTCACTGAAAGGGTTATCAAGCACTAAAATTGGTGGAATCACCTTCCCTGGAGTTATTGAAAAGATGTGTAGATGTGGCACTTTGGGACAAGGTTCAGCAGTGGACTTGGCCGTGCTGAATTAGTGTTTGCTCTCAGTGATCTTAAAGCCTAAATGACTTTATGATGCTATGCTCTGCTCTAAGCCAAAGCTTGTGCCATGGCCCTGAGCTCAAGAAGAAAATCTCAGTTTTGAAAGTCAGACCCTAAATTTACTGGCATGTCAGCCAGCCTGAGATACGAGACTACCACTATTTTTTTCTTTTTTTTCTTTGCCTTTTTCTTGAATTCTCAGCATTAATAATATTGTGACTAAGGCTACAACAGCAAGTAAACATCCCATCACAAATGAATCAGCTGCACAGGGAATGGTGTGGGAAGTGGTGAGAGAGATTTGCAGTTTTGGAGGTGACAGGAGACAATTTTGCTTCCCCTGACCATTTAAAGATGCCCTGCCTTGCTTTGCCTTGCAGCGCAGGCTCCGAATGCAGCTGCCTTCCCCAGTCCTTGCTGGGAACAGAGGGCAAAGCAGCCTTGAACAGCAGCTCAAGTTTTGGTGCCATTGAGACAGAGCCTGCCAGCCCAGCCCGCCTGCTCTGGAGTGGTTCAGGCAGTCAGCCAGGCAGAGCTGCTGGTTCAGCTTTATTCTGTGTAATAAATGTGCTCTGGCACTGCACCAGCTGCCTTATCTGCTTGTAAGGACAGAATCCCTCGGGAGCCAGCCTCCAGGCCCAGCAAGCATTATGCTCAGCAGGCAAAGGGAGCCAGTTGTGATGCTCGGCACACCAGCTTTGCCTTTCTAAGTTCCACTCACTTTGAAAGAGAGTGTGACCAGATTTAGAAGAGAAAATTAGCCAAGGGAAGTCATCTTTTATCTGTCTTAATTAGGCATTAATAAAGCCTGTCATTGACTCTCCCCTGCAGTTATCAGTCAGTCAATGGTATATAGTATTTCAGTCAATCATCTGCCCCTCAGGGTCGCTGAAGGACTGTCCCAGTCTCACCAAAGGCAGTGAGAACCAGTTGCACGACAGCAGCTGGATTCTGGTGCTGTCGTGTCTGCAAAATACCTCCTGATTACATGGGCAGAAGCATTGCCTGCCAGCAAATCCTCTGAGATCAATGAAAAGGTTTTCTTGCATCATCCATGCACCAAGGCGCATCTGTGCCCAGAAACCAAACGACCCCACCTCTGTCTATAAATTCAGACCTTGAACCTGGCCCATCCCACCCATGCTCAGGAAGATTGGTCTCCTCCCTTGGGGAAACAGGACAGGGACTGAGACTTTAAGGGGTTAAATGAAGGATGAACGTGGGCCCACAAGAGCCAGAGCACAGCTTCTGTCATGTCAGTTCTGGCACTGGACAGCAAATGCAGACTTTAAGCTCAGGGTGGAGGGGGCAGATGGTGGGAAAAACATGAAAGCCAAGCATCCACAGACCTGGAGACGGATCTGGCTGCAGCTCCAGATCCAAAGGCATGTGGCCATTCCCATGGTGGTTTCCTGTGGGGTGCAGAACCTCAGCCTCTTCTGAACCAACTCAGGGAGGCAAAACTGCATGTGCAGAAGGAGCTGGGGGGCTGTGATAGTGCTTTTCTCTTAGGGCAGATGTGTACTAACCATTAAAATACATTGGATGTTTCTCATTAGGCAACTCAGACTATATATAGACAAGTAAATAAATACAGAAAAAACCCAAGGTTTAGGTGCTGTTTGAAAACAGTGAGTTTTGTACACCGTAAGTTTTATGCAAATGAATTTTTGCACATCCATACATGATCCATATACCATGTATTAATCCATATACCAGTTGGATTAAACCATTTTGTGAGCTTAGGAAACAAAGCTACTATTTGGGAGGTATCAGCATAGTTACACTGAAGAAGTCCAATCTCTTTATTTTCCCACTCCAGCTATGCTGTGAGAGGCAGGAGCAGCCTGGTCTGCAGGTGAGAGCAGAAGCAGAGAGGGGCTGAAACTCGTGTTTTTGCAGAGATTTTCAAACACAGCCTCACTTCCCAGCCACAGGAGCAAGCACATGACTGAGCCCTGCCCTGGCTGCCTGGCATTCCTTCCCGAAGCCTGTCTTGGTGCCACGTCTGGGATAGCCCAGGTGTGATTCCAGGGGTCAGCATTCCTGGCAGATGACAGTACTTTAGGTACCATCCTAAAGTAACCATCTGCACAAAAGGGAGATTTCATCCAGCATCACAGTGTAATTCCCTTCAAAACTGTGGCTAAAACCTCTTCTATCACTCTAAGCTGTTTGTTTAATTCTCCATATTACTTAATGTTCTATTAAAATTCTCTCTTCTCAAATGCTTATTGAAGCAAACCAGAAGCATATAAAACCAATGTAATTAGCAATAAAAATAATTCCAACCCCCAATTACTTCATTAATATGGAAAGAAGTGCAAATTGCACAGAAGCAACTTTGCCTACAGGTACAGAGCTGGCGCAGCACCATTAATGGTAATGGTACCACCAGGGACAGGGGCTCTTCTTGCTCCAACAGAGTTCACTTCATGAGAAGTATGTTCAGATTCTGCAGCAATTTTGTGCTCTTGTTTATTGTTCTTTTTTATTATTTTTGTTCCATAGTGCCCAAAATTTTTTACTATTTTTTTTTAACCAAATCTAAGATAGTGAAGTACCTGTAACATCCTGGCTTGACATTCATACATCCTTCCCACTGGTGCTTTGTACCCACAGTAACCTCCAGGAGATAATTCCTCTCCCTTTTCCTCCCCTTGAAGAAGCAATTCCTTCTTGTCAACTCCTCAAGCAGCACTTTTCAGCTGTGGCAGCATCCAGTAGCTAAGCAACAAACTGCATCCCCAAACACAAAATCAAGGTGCACAGGAGAAAAATCCCTGCTGCGCACATCATAGCACAATCCAGGGAAAACTGCTGCACCACGGATACTTTAGCTTTGTGCTAAAAAGGAATCAGCTGCCACATCTGGAAAATAAGCCACTGTCTGAAGTGTCAGGGTGCTTGTAACCTCCTTCTGCAGTAGCCATTGGCAGAGTTTTGGCCCTGGCTTAGTCCTCACAGACTGTCTGAGGAGTCATCTGGGCATGCAGGGCTGGGAGCACCACCTTGATTCCCATCATTTGCAAGTAGCAGAGAAGAACATTAGGACATGAGTGGAAAGGCCTTATGCCCAGTGGGTTATAGGCAAAGCTTGGGAGAGGAGAGCAAGGCTGTGAGAGCACTGCAGCCAGAGCTGGGATAGTTCCACAGCATTGGAGATACTTGGGGACTACTGCTCCCAAATGCCAAAATACCCTATCCCATCCTATCCCATCCCATCCCATCCTATCCTATCCTATCCTATCCTATCCTATCCTATCCTATCCTATCCCATCCCATCCTATCCTATCCTATCCTATCCTATCCTATCCCATCCTATCCCATCCCATCCTATCCTATCCTATCCTATCCTATCCTATCCTATCCTATCCCATCCTCCCTTTACTGGAAAACATTGCCAGTAGCTACAACCCAGTGTAGTTACCAGTACCAGACTTACAGTCATGGGTCTTTCGGATTGGTGGTTGGAGATTTTTTTTTAAGCTGTTTTTGCTTTTTGACCCCGCACTTAAAAAATGCTCTTCACATTGTTGGGCTAAAGCCAAGAGCCAACACCAACCTACTCAGCTGTGTCCTAAAACATCCCCTTTCACTTGTTTCTTTTTGCTGCTGCCATTTCCCTTTCCTCTCCCACGTACACTGCCTTGACAGAATGGACTGGAGCACAATTTCTTTTTAATAGGCAAATGACTTTTTGTTGGCCCCTGAGTAATGGCCTAACACGTGTTTCATTATACAAGCCATAAAACCTTTCCATATATTGTACATTTTGTTTCAACAGACTTATTAATGAGAAAACAAAGTTCATCACATTAACAGAGTTAAAGTAGCTAATGGGCACCTAATTCCTTGCATAACTGACTGGATTGATAGCTCAGCAAGGCTACTGTAACAAGCGAGTAATAAATGCATAATGAGCTGTTTCTGATCCTCAAATCAGGCTTGTTAAACCTATTCTAGAGAAGATATTCAGAATATTATTACTGTGAGCTGAAGCAAGGCTGTGTAAGAAGAGGATTGGAGCTGTGCAATCTCCTCTGCTGTTACATTTAGAAATTCACTGGGAGTATATTATTGGCTACAATTGATGAACAGGATGATCAATACATCAGCAACATTTAAACAGGATGCTGTGGGTCAACAAATAGACTTCACAGTCCACCAGGGATTGCTTGTTCAGCTGTAAACCTGAGCCTGAGAGCAAAAACCTCTGGTAAAAAGCATGCTTGGGATGGAGTTCGGTCAACAGAGCACATTAAATACCAATGCCCATCCAGAAAGAGAGAAAGGCCAGATGGAAAGCAGGAGAGCAAGGGTCCACCTGGATGTTTGTCCTATTCCTGCATGAAGGTCTTCATGAATTTAGAGGCAGCAAATTCCCATTCTGTCAAATGCTGCGATCATCTCCACAATCTCTTAGCGGGGACACTCACCCCAACACAACTGATGCCTTCTTGAACCAACAGAGGAGTTGTGTCCCTTTGGGCACAAGGAGGTGATCAAAAATATGTGGAAAGCTTTTTTTCACCGAGATATGCTGCTCTTACCTTCCAAAACACTGATGATGATGATGATGATGATGATGATGATGATGATGATGATGCTAATCCATGGCCTCATTCATGAGACCCCAGGGTCATACCAAAGGCAGGGTGGCCTTCAGGGATGGAGATGATCTATACAGCTGTGTTGAATCCTGAAATTAATAATAACCATAGAGAAATGGCTGGTAACCTTACTGTGAGGCTCCCACCTCACATGGAAGACCCTTGAGTTGCCATTCCTTTCTCAGGTTAAGGTATTTCAAGAAGTTCAAAGCATTTTGTTGCCTTAAGTTATGGGTGGAGGGGACTTCAGCTTATTTTTGGGCTCAGACTTGGCCCCAGCCAGATCATCAGTAGAGCTGTGGTGACTTACACCAGTTTGTCTTCTGGCTCCTGTACAGAAAACTCTGAAGAAGCAGCTATTTTCACTTTTTTCATCTTTACTTAAGGCTTTTCCACATCCCTGGGAAGCTGCCATTCCTGAATTTCCCTGGTCTTCAGCAGAGAAATAAGCTCATCCCTCCCTTACCAAGGTGCTAAGTAGCTTCTTACAGCAGCACTGGGGAAATCACAAATCCTCTGCATTGTCAGACTGTTTGGTTGACTGCATGGTGACGGCTTTGCCATCCTGATATTTTCCATGCCTCCTGCCAAACCACATTCCCTGCACCCCAGACCTGGCTGCTGCACTCCCGTGGTGTTTTCCTGACACTTTGCAACTCCACAGTCACAAGAACTACTTGGAGTTAAAACAGGGAGGGTTTATCTGGAAAATCACAGTGCAAAGATCAAATACACATAAATGGTAATTAAAAACACGTAACAGTGGCTGTTAACACACTTGCACCACACTGAAGGAGTATATACTCATTTACATTTTCGCTCTGTTCCTACAGCTCGAGTGAAGCTGCTCTTCCTGTTCACACAGATACTGAGCCCTTTGATTTCTGTGGCACTGTGATTTCATTGCTTTGTCCCTTGGAAACTTTTCCTGAATTTTTCTCTGCAGCTTAGCAACCTGAAACCACCTGTACAACACGAGTCTGTCTCAGGCATATAATTCTTTCCTCAATCCCCTTGCTCATTTTTAATTCATAATTTATTGGTTTTTTATGTGTAAGTGCTGACTGCTCCTTTGGACTGATGTGGAATTGGCTTTGCCTTTAGATTTTGCTGGACAAGATGTTCAGCAGGAGGTTGATATGGAAGTCTGTTCCATAGGGTCACAACTCAGGAAGTCAGACAGATGAAGCAGCTGGGATGGGACCTGCACCATGTACAGCAGCTACAGGGCTGCCTTCTGGGCTGTGGTGTTTGGCTCAGGAAAGAAGAATTGCCCTCAGGTGGTCTCAGTGTCTCCCAGGGATCACTGAGGGATCCTGACTGGACACCTAATTCCCAGACAGCTAAATTAGAGAGGATGGATCCCACTGAAAGCACCATGGAGCTTCAGGTGCTCTGTGGTAGAAGCAAGATGATTAATTGTGGAGCTTTCAGTGCTGAAACACCTCATTTCATGCCCTCATTGTGCCCTCAGCTGCAGCACCAAACATGAAGGATAGAGAGGTTAAGGCCAACAGACTCCAACCCGCAGGTCTAAAATTACAGAATTATGTATTTCTTCTTCAAAGGAGCTCCTGATCCTTCTCAGGGGTTGCACAGGCAGAGGGGCAGGTCTGGCATGACCACACCCCATGCCTTAGTGTCACCAAGGTGGAAAAGAGGGACACCTTCCAATGAGGGCAAAAAACAGGAGTTCCGCATATCAAGAAACTTCAGCTGCTTGTGCTTTAAAAATTGCTCTGCTGTTTCTAAGCTTCCCCCCTGCCCTCCACTCCCCCCCAAAAAAAAAGAAATCAGTCTGTTTTGGTAATGGGATTTTCTGGGAGGGGTATGGGAATGTCAGGCTGTGAGGATCCAACCCCATTTCCAGCCCTGGCAGGGCTCTCTGCAGCTCCCTGTAATCTATACAGCCATTTCCCCAGCTTTTCTAAAGCACCAACAACAGCATAACTTGCCTCCAGTAGTTCTGACACAGCTGCATGTACTGCTCTCCTCCAGCACTGCCCTGGCTCTCAGGAGCTGCTGTGGACAGGGTGACAGATGGAGGATCTCTGCCAACAACAGGGTTTTCTTCTCTCTGATTTTGTCTTGCTGACCATTTTGCGCTCTCCTGAGAAGCGTGTGCATGGGGGCAGAGGGGAAGTTGATGCTGATCTGGCTGGGAGAGTCACTGCTACTCCTTTCACCATGGTAACGAGGAGAAATTTGTATGCACTGGGGATGGGAAGGTCTGTAGTATTTTACCAGGGGCAGTGGAGACTTTTCTTGTGAAAACTCTTTGGTCAAGGGGAGCAGAGGAGGCAACTGCCTTTTTGGTAGATCCCTGCAGTTCCTTGCTTGGCAAAAGTAGGATCACGTTTCCCTCAGCAGATGCAGGATTCGGTCAGTGCTGAAATAATAACTCAGAGAAAGCAGCTACCCCTGTGAGATGGAGGACACCCCCTCCCTCCTCAGTTTGCTGTGTGTGGGCCACAGTGGTCAGACCTTAATTATGGTCTAGTGGGGTCTTCACCTTGTTTTCAGCCTATTCATTCATATCTCACACTCTTACACTCCCCACTTCTCATGTTCCTTCATTATTTTGAAATCTCCACACACTGCTGGAGCAAGGCTTGCCATCTGGAAAGGCTGCCAGGGCTGTGTGCCCATGGCAGCGTCTGGAGTAGGAGGCTGCATGGTGGCCCAGGACCCCCTGTCCCAGCCACCTTAACCTCAGAGGAGAAGGGGAGGTGCTCCCAGCACCCCTGGACTGGGATCTTTGGGAGCCCTGGCCTTGGAGAGCTGCAAATGGGGCCAGGATGGAGGCAGCAGGTGAGCTCACAGCTGGGCACTGCCCTTTTGGCTTTGCTTCCAGTACTAAAACATGGGGTAACCTTGGGAAGGAGGGTTAAACACAACATAACAAATGCTCTGTGGGGATCATCCCACTGGACTGCTGCAGAACAAGTCACCAGTGCCAGAACTGCCCCACAGTTTTCCTTCAGCCACTGCTGGCATAACCAGGGAGCATCGTGGAAAGGCCGAGGTGCTGCTCCCACTGGCTTTGTGCCAGACCAGCAATCCCAGGTGAGTTTAAAGTGCAATAAATCACAGCTTCTTCAAAGCATCCCCCTTCCTCCTGCTTTTGCTCAGTTTTGCTTCCCAGAGGTGCATCCTGCATGGTTCCCCTGCTCTGGCCGATGAGAGTACCCAGCTGCAAAGATTCATTAGCACAAGCACCTTCTACCTTCAAAAATGTGCCATTGGGTGGGACAGGGCTCTGTGCCCTGGGGAGAGCGCTGCCAGGCAGTCAGGCATTTGGTTTTACAAAAATTACAGCTACAGGTCCAAGCAGTTTCAGTTTTTACCACTCAGCTGTAATGCCCCCTTTACACCATTCGTCCTTTGGAGCTGGATAGAAATCGACTCTCTCCCTGGTCTGCAGCCATTCTTTTGTGTTGGCAGTGGCTGTAATTATGCACAAATTAACCTTAATTAAACCAATTCCTGTGTAACTGCACATGCAGACAATGCACTGAACAAATGGCCTGACAAATATTGTCACTTAAAAGGCATAAAACCACATCAAATCCTTCACTGGAAAGTCAGATTGTAAATTGCTGCAGATTTGTAGCCCTTTGTTCTTAAAATGACTGAACAGGAGTAGTGGCCAAATACCCTGAATGCTCCCAAAACCTTGGTTGAATTAATTCTCTCAGCTGCTGAGGCCAAAATACATTATTTGTGTAGGAAAAGGGGATGACGGAGCATCCTTAACTGTAACAATTGTCAGGCAGCTCTAGAGGGCATCAGGATAGTGAGCCCCAGTAGAGAGACCCCAAGTTCCCCATCTGGAGGTGGGTGGCTTTGAGCAAATTGCTGGATCATTTGGCGATCCCTGCTGCCCTTTGCCTGGCTGTTTGTGCAGAAAACGCTCCCTAAAGCTGGGACTGTCCCTCGTGTCATGCCATGGAGCTGCAGTTTTGCGGGAGTGGGCCGCAGCTTGTACCCTGTAAGCAGCAATGCAGCCAACAGATGGTGCTCGTACCCACGGCTGCTCCAGGTTCCTTCCCAAAATGCCACACAAGCTTTCTGCAGTTTGGGATGCGATTTTTATAATTTTTTTTTTTTTGTTAGGGAGCTGCTGCAAACAGCACAGTTTTTACTTCAATTTCTCTGAGCAGAATAAGCCTCTGGGACTGCTGGTGTGTGGGCAGAATTCTTGCCAAAGGGGTTTCATATCTCCAGTTTGGCCCTTTTACAAAGTTTGAGATAGAGGAAATAAGTTGGGCTAAGAAAAATTCCAGGCTCTGCATCACTTATTTGTCCTCCAGTGAAAAAAAAACCCAAAGACCTTGAGACTATTTTCAGCAGAGCAGCAAGATAAAAATTAATAACTAGCACTGAATTCAGAATTCTGTCTTCCCTGCTGTTTGTAAAATGTGTTTAGTTGCAGGGGCGGGGGGGAGCCTTTCAAATCCTTTAATATGTATTGACTTTCTGGTGGTTCAGCTTTATGCAGCTGAATGCTTCCCTTTCTGTAGCTAATCAAACAGGCTCTAGGCACAGAACTTCGTGGGAAAATATTCTGCCTTGTGAATACAGCAAATAAAAGCAGAGCTAATTAAGCATGTAAATCGTGCCCATATAAATTAGTTACTAACACGTTCCCTCGGCCACTGCCGCTGGCTGCGGTGGGGAGGGGGATTTGCAGGTTCCCTGTGCCTGTGCAAGGCGCCTGCTGTGAGGAATTGTGTGGGAAAGGACACGGACGGGGCTGTGGGATGATGGTGGGATGGTGGCTGGGAGCTGAGGGCGGGATGGAGGGTGGCAGATGCTAAAGCAGCTCAAGCCAGGGATGGGGACAAAGATTACCGGACACCACGTGGCTCCACTTACAAAGTGATGCGACCCCATCCATCACTTAGTGAAGCAGATGGGAGAACTTCACTGGAATATAATGGTTTGGGATGGGGTGCAGAGTGAATCCAGTAAAACAAGGCAGCTCTGGATTAAAACACACTCCCAGGAGGAGGAACAGAAGCTGCCCCACTTGCTCCTTGCAGTCCAGGCTCAGCCCTGCAGCCCTCTGAGACACCCAGAAGATATTGGGGGACTGCAGAGCGTTTGATGAAACTTTGTGGGAATGTTGAACGTGTCGCAGCAGGCATGGAAGCAAGCTGACCACACACTGGAGAAAACACCAGGGATTGGCCTGTTTGGGAGCAGAACTTGGGACAAGTGGCCTGGTGGGATGAAGAGAGAAAGCAGAATGAAGAACTTTTTGCAAATGAGATAACAAAAAATGTGTTTTGGCAGCTGGACAGGTCTGTGAAACCCCAGGCAAAATATAGATGGTCTAAAAATTGCTGCCAGCCTCAGGGGCAGTGCAGATCCAAGATGTGCCTGCAGAAACAAGATTTTTCCCCAGGAGTATTTTTTTTTTTTCTTCCAAGCCACCCATCAGCCTGGACTGGGTGGCATCCCTGCACATCCCTGGCATGTGCAGGAGGGCCCAGGGGAGGGCCTGTGAGCTGCCCTGGCTCTCCATCTCCCCCACATTCCCAGGAACCCTGCACAGACACAGCAAGACCTTGAAAAGCACCCAAGGGCATCCAACTCTCTTTTCATTAAGGAGAACAGAAGGAGCACCTGGATGGCTCCCAGGGGGGCCACAGGGATGGGAGCAGAAGGAAGAGTAGGCTCTGGGCTCCAGGGCCAGAGGAAGGTGCTTCTGGAGAGCAAAAGTTGGGTGGGAAGCCACAGACAGCTGGCTACAAAATGATAAATGCTGAGCTATTCCAGATTTTTTTTTTTAATTAAATATAAAATAAAAATTGTCCTCACCTCTTGCAAGATCTGGGACCATGAGGTTAAGGAGCGCATTTTATCACTCCCACCTGTTTGAGAGCAAGAGCCTGCAGGCATCTTCTGAGAGCAGGGCTCACTTTGCTCAACCTTTGCTGCATCAGGCCCAGGAATCTCCTGCTAACCAGGACTTGGGTCCAGGCTGTCTTCTGCAGCCAATGCTGTGCCCTTCTCTGCCTGGAAAGCACCTTCTTTGGCTCTGGTTGCAACTCATCTCCTCCTTCTTGGAGCTGGGCCAGTGGGCAGCCACAAACAGAAGTGGCCCCAAGACAAAGGAGGAGGAGGCTTGTGATGAAGTGGTTGGACCATTCCCCTGGCTGGCTTCAGTCTGTGCTGCCTGGACACTTCATTTGCTGTTTCACACCTCGCTGGCAGGGCAGGAGAGCTGATGGTCCCTGCTAGGACATGGTGTGAGCACTGGGGACAAGCTGCACTATAGCTATGAGTCTAAAATGAATTCTTCCCCCTTGTCTGCCATCAGTGACGGATTTTTTTATTACAAACTCTTGGGTACTAAGAGCCCATCTGGTAGCAGTGGAAGGAGTAGCAGAACAATTTCCAGTAGCTCTGGGCAAATTCATTTATATTAAAATTAAATAACCACAGGAGCTCGTTCAAAAATTTTTGCCAACTGAAGCTCAGAAGACACAAGGAAGAGACTCCCCAGAAACTTCCTTCAACCACAGGTCCCAGGAGAAGAGGATCCAGCCCTGCAGTGACAAGATCCATGCATCTGCGTGGGATTCAAATGGAGTCAACTTCATTGCAAATCAAGTTGTCAGGCAGGTCCCCCAGTATCTCTCTCCCTCCCACAGCACAGTCCCCACACTGTCATTACTGCAGGTGGCTCTACCCTTCCCACCTCCTGTTGGAGTCATTAAAGGAGTGCCAAACATGCCAGCACACACGTGTCACCCTCACCCTGCGCTGTCTGGCACCCTCAAAAACAATTCCTGGTGCCTTCAGCAGAATTCTATGGATGAGCAGAGAAGAGGAGCCTGGGGAAGGTACTGATGGGCTCTTTGGTGTTGTGTCCCAGACCAGGGATGTGCAGCCCACAGCTACCAACTGAAGGAAACACCTGAGGAGCAAATGTGTCTCCCAGAGGTACCTGCTGTTCACAGGTGGGTGGGAGCAATGCTCCTCTGGCTATGCCAAGACCTGAAATTCTCCTGTTCTGGAAGAGATATTTTGGGTCACCTTGAGGAAGGTACTTAATCTCCCCGTGTTTCCATTCCCCAAGTGAGAGACAGAAATAGCAGCACTGTCTTCCTTCCAGCAGAGTAAATGCATTAAAGATTGAGAGGTGATGGGAGTCCTGGAAGGGCCTCGATGGAAGAGATTCATTTGAATACATTTGTTGTGCATTACTCACTCAGCCCTGAGTTTTAATCTTCTCCTCCTCTCCATCATCGTAAGCGAAATTTCCTTGAGCTCTCTCACCAGAACTCAGTCCCAGTTTAATCCCCGCCTCGTTTGAGTGATTTCTCCAATTTCTCTGTTAGCAGATGATGAGGTTTATGTCAGCCCTCATCCCTCCTCTCAGTCTATCCCACGAGAGCTGCGAACGCTCCCTCCGCAGGGAGCACCAGTGCTTTATCTGGGAGCTCATGCAACTTCTCGGGATAATTCCTCTTCTGTTTTTCCAGTCTAGAGACTTGTGGTTCACAGCCTTTTCCAGACCTCCTGAACTGGGGGGTTGAAGAGAAGCTTTCCACCAAAGCATGGGCAGCCTGTCATTCCTCTTGGCTCCCTCGGGATGTTTTGGTCCAGGCAGAGGTGCCTGGGCACCCCGTGCTTGTGCAGGTAGGAGCCCTGTGTTTCACAGAGGTGCAGCTGGCAAGCTGGGAGAGCAGAATCACAGAATCAGGGAATGGGTTGGCTTGGGAGGGACCTTAAAAATCATCCTGCTTCAACCCTCATGGACAAGAAACCCTTCCCCTACACCAGGTTGCTCAGAGCCCCATCCAGCCTGGCCTTGAACACTTCCAGGGGTGGAGCATCCTTAATTTTAAGTGCTATGTTATTCTTCTTGGTTTGTTAACTTCCAGCTTTTCTGACTGTTTTTTCTAGCAGGATTATTTGTTGCTCTATTATCAAACAAATCCTGGCTCGCATGGGCAGAAATGTGCAGGAAGCATATAATTCCCAATTTATTAGCTTGGTTCACATGATGTTATCGAGAATTGATTGTAATGCTTAGTGGCATTAGCAGTGCCTTCCTATCATAACAGCGACATTTACTGCCAGGAACACTATTTGTGCAGCCGTTGTGTTACACCACAAATAATTATATTACTTACATTCAATTTGTATCATTACACATAACACAACTGCACCTGCTGCACCATCTCATACTTCATGAATGCCCGAGGCAGAACAGCCTCACATAAATACCCTCCTTGGCACTTTTCATGGGAAATTATATTCTACTTATTATTAAAGTGTAGATCAAAAATGACATTTCCCAACTATTAAAAATATAGAAAGAAAAGTCACTGCTGTATTAATAAAGAACACCAAATAAAATTTATTGCTCTGAAAATGTTTGCTCTACAAATTTAAAGAGATGCTGTCAGGTTTGGTAAACCCCAAATATGATGAATCTTATTTTCCTGCATTTCTCTGCCAATTTCCAGCAATTCTGTGTGTCCTTGCCTTGCTAAAAAGCACTAGCACAGGTGGCCTAGAGATGCTGTGCATGTTCCACCCCTGGAATTGTTCAAGGCCAGGCTGGATGGAGCTCTGAGCAACCTGGCCTGATGGAAGGTGTCCCTGCCCATGGCAGGGGGCCAGAACTGGATGAACTTTAAGGTCCCTTCCAACCCAAACCTTTCCATGATTCTATGAGAATGTCCCATGTAGCCTTCCAAGAGAAGCAGATATAATGGGACAAATAATATAACGGGACATCTCACCACATGAACGTCAAGTTTCTTTCACTTTGGAAGTCTTCTGGGTGGGATCTACCCCAGTAACAGAGCACAATCCTTGTAATTTCATCGAAGCTACAAAGACACTGTAGAGGAACATGCACGCATCTCCTAAAAGACTCAACAGTACAAAAATGCACCTCGACCCACACAGGCAGCCCTTGTCTGAGGAGGTCTCCATCCTCTTGAAAATAAACCTACCACGTGTCAAATTAAACGGATTTTTTTTTTTAAGCATTTAAGGGCACATTACATGACCTGTGCCATGCTGTGGGAAGGGATAGCAAAGAGGTTATTTGTAAAATAAGATACCAGGAGCTGAGGTCAATTCTCACCCCAGCTCGTGGTGACAAACTCCTGTTTTGTGTCAGCCAGTGAACAGGGATATCGAAGTCTAACCCCTGCAAGGATTAAAGGTAAAGTCCACTTAGCCTTGTGAGACAGCTGTATCTGGAAGTTTTGGGGCAATTCAGACAGCAGTGAGATGGATTTAAATAAATAAAAGGACTTTTGGGCACTTCCAGCAAGCAGGAACATTCTCAGCTTTCAGTACAGGATGAGGTGAGGAGGACAGAACATGGATTGGAAATATTTGCATATATGATATAAAAGCACACACAAATCACCTTTTTGTGAGACAGATACAAACAGACGAGACTTGGCCCATCTCTAACTTAGGACATAGTTAAAAAATAATAGAGATTTTTAACGTATTTTTGAAGAACTTTCTAAAACTAATGGCAGTTGAAAGCCAGATGAAGCAGCTATTTTAACTGGCAAGCTTCCATGCAAAATTTCCTGCTGATGCTGGCTCAGACAGATGGAGTTTTGAGAGGAGGGGGAAGAATGAAGTGCCACAGGGCATTATTGGATGAGCCTTGAAAGGTTTCTGCAAGCTTCTATTGCAAGGTTTATGAACCTCGTACTTGTTAACTTCAGTTTTGCTCAGTGTTTTAACCCTGCTTTATCTCCTGTGGTCCAGATGACACATTTACACATCTTTAGAAAATTTAGTGGGATGCTCTTCAAACAACGTGTGACTCTGCACCAGGGAGGGCAGAAACTTGATGGTTTTACCTCAATATATAGAAGTTTTCAGTATCGCTACAGAAAGTGCTTTTCTCTGAAATGTCTTCCTTGGTTAGGTCATGCAAATTTAGTGCTGGCTGGTGCTTCTGTAAGATGAAGAGTAAGAATAACTCATGAATATTTCATCATTTGTCTCTGCACTGGTCAGAAATGGTAATTTGAGCTCCAAACTGTAGAGATTTAGCAAAAAGAGTTGGACACTCAGAGGATAAAAATAGAAAAAAAGCTTTTGAAGGATTTTTCCTTGCTAGTGCTGGTATGTGGACAAGTTGCCTAAAGGGTATGAAACTGGAATAATCTATTGAGGGCACATATGTGGGTTGTGCTGCTGAAGCAACTCTTGATTTGCAGCGGATTTAAAACGATACTATTTTCTTTATTTACCCTTTTTTTCCCCTCAGAGAAAAGCTGAAAGCTCCATGTCACCCAAGATCTCTGGTAAAGTGTCATACAGACGACAGCCATGGTGCTCATCCACCTCAGGCTTGATGTGCACCAGCATCTCCCCATCTCCCTCAGGACTTGAGCACTGCCCTGGAAAAGCTGTGAAGGGGAAAGTGTCAGGAAAGGTGCATCAGCCTGGATTCTTCTTCATTTCTCTTTTGCCCTTACCTTTTGTAATGTCCACAGCCAGCTACCTTGCTCTCTTTCATGCAATCGGCCATCCCATGAGAGACCCTAAAAAATTTAAAACCAATATTCATGGAATCATAGAATCATGGAATGCTTTAGGTTGGAAGGAGCCTTAAAGAACATCTTGTTCCAATCCATTGCCATGGACAGGAACACCTTTCACTATTCCAGATTTCTCAGAGCCCCATCCAACCTGGTCTTGAATGCTTCCAGGGATCCAGGGGCAGCCACAGCTTCTCTGGGCAACCTGTGCCAGTGTTGTTTCCTGTAACCAGTGTGCACTAATAATTTGCTTCCACATTCCCCAAATACTAAGGGATCTGGGCTGGGCCATGTGATTTTTGGAGTGGAAAACACCCAGATTTCTCTACGTTCTGGCCTAGCACTAGCACTTGGAAAATGACTTTTTCCCTGTATTGAGGAGTTCAAGTGTTCTTTACTTTTTCTATTTTTTTTTTTTTAGGGAAATGGATGGGAATCTTGTCCTGCTGTTCACTCAACTCTGAAGCTCATGGAAATATTTTACAGCTCCAAGAAAATGAATGGTTACAAATTTTAAAACTACCATTTCTCCAAATTCCCAACTGGTTCCTTTCTCTGGTGCTTTCCTCTAGCAAGAGGAAGGGGAGAGATCAGCCCTAAGCAAACGAAGCCCTTTTCCCAGTAGCTCAGATGCCGACTCTCCCTCTCTTCAGCACCCAGAGCAGGCTGTCTGCTCTGGACTGAGAGTTGTCTCGTCAGACTCGCATTTCAGCCTTGCCACCTGACATGTTATGACAAGCTTTTAGCTTTGGAGCAGCGGTGCATGGAAACATGTCACTGCCTAGGGAGCAGCACGGCACAGGCTGCCAGATCCAGCTCCTGCCGCGGCGGTGTCAGCCCCTCCGAGCCACACACCCATCCCAGCCATTGCTCCCAGGGAGGGAACAACCCGGCATGCTTCAAATGGCCTAAGCAGACCCGGGGCAAATGTGTGACCTCCCACAAGTAAGAGATTGGGAGCTAAGAAGTGAAGCTGAGGGCATTTTTCAAGAATTAAGTGCTTGTAGTTTGCAGAACCAAGACTGTCTAAGAACCCAAAAAGAGGATGTTGGAACTGGAAACTTCCCATTGGGATCAGTTGGTTAACAGGGGACAGCACGGGCTCTGCTGATTTGTCTGTGCCTATTGCTACTGGTGGTGGAGGGAAAATAAAAGATAATTCTGGAAAAATTCCCAGAGATGAGTCTACACTTTAGAGGGCTCAGCTGGAGATAGCTGAGGAGCAGGAGCTGGTGCACATTTTACAGCCTCATTGGCTCGTTCTGTGTTTACACCCTCCCTGCTCTCTGTCCATTTAGGCACACCTGAGTGATGCCAAAAAAGGCTTTTCACAACAAACTGTCCCAGCTTTCCCAGCTGACCTGTGCACTGCTGCGGGGTTGTTGTGGCTGGTTCCTGACATTGCCAAGCACCCATCCATGCCGCCATTGCTTCATCACAAAAAGGGATTGCAGCAGGTGAAAGCAACCCTTTAACCAGCTCTGTGACTCCAGGGTGCTCTTGGGACATGACCCACCATGGCCCCTTCCAACCGTACCCATTCTGTGATTCTCTGCATTAATGAGCACTCAGTACCTCTGAAAACCTGCATTAATTAGCCTGTTTGACATTTTAAACAACCTTTGCCTTGACCTGAGAGTACAACTACAGTAATTACAGCAGGCCAGTGCTGAGGGAAAGCAGCGTGACCCAGCCAGCATCTTACAGCTGAGACCTCTTCACCTCTCCACCAGAGTGGTCTCACACACGTCTGACCACAGTCTGAGAGTGAGTTGGCACAGGCCAAATCCAGGCCAGGGAGTGCAAGACCAGCACTGGATGACCCCCAGACAGGTCTCATGTTCATGGGCATGTTCAGCACAAACGTGTTCTTGAAGATCAGGATGGGCTGTGGGGAGCAGTGTACTTCGCACCCCTCTAGCCGTGTGCAGCATGACAGGGGCGGGTTGGTCATGGCCAAATATCAGTGACAAACCACAGGAAAAATCTCACTGCCTTGTTGCTCTCTGAATTCTCAGGAAGGAAAAACCCTTAACTCTGGCTGCAGGTAAGGTTTAGCTTTGGAGCTCCTCTTGGGGCAACTCAGAGAATTACTTAGATGGAGTCAGCTCCAGAGCAACCAGGGTTGATCCCAGCTTGCCATTGACCATTTCATGGGCAGAGTGGGCAGATAAAATGCTGCAAAAGTAACAAGTGGCTCAGCTGCCACCATCAGCACTGAGAGCATTGGCTCTCCTGCTCTCCCTGTCCCACTCATGCTGTGTGGGCTCCTTGCTGCTCCTTCCCTCAGGCCCTTAGGAGGGAGGGACAGCTGACCTTGCTGGATGGCTCGCATGTCCTTGCATCAGGACAACGGCTGGTGTTACCCAGGAGGAGAAGTCATGCTGAAAAAAAGGGGAAAAATGAATTCCTACTCTCTCAGTGCTCCCAAATCCATCCTGCAGCAGCGGCTGCATTGCTGCAACACCGCTGGCTTCCTCACAGCCACTCAGTTATCTTCAGGTTTAATTGTATTGTGGGCTTTTCTGTGATTCATTTGTTTTAATTGAATATTCATTGGGTCTGGTTCAATTTTCCACCAACCGCAGTCCCAAAACAGCCCCTGGAGTCTTCTAATGAGGCCAAGAAGCGACTGAAATTCAGAGCAAATGGGAAAAAAGAAACGCTGGTGACAGGTCACTCATGATTTCAAAGAGCAAGAGCCATCCCTCCCTGGCAGGCTGCCCTTTTCTCCCTGTAATCTGTCCTACAAAGAGGATGGGAGATAACTCAGCAGCAGATTCCCTCTCCTGGACTGATAAAAGGGAGTTTAATTTACCAGCCTGGTCTTGGCACTGCAGCACAGCATTAGAATGATGAGTCCCCTCATGCTCAATGCACTTCCAAACCTTATTTATAAACTTTAAAAAAAGGACCTGAGGATTCATTATCCTTTGGATGAAAAACAAGAGAAACAGCACATATGTCTTGAAGTTGCACTTACTTAATACCCACAAATAGTTTGTCTGATGCACTATCTTCTGTCAAAAAAAAGTGTAATTTCCCTGAGGTTAGCCTCCAGTTTTCAGAGGAAAAGAAAAAAGAAAAAGGAAATTATCACCTCTGTAATGGGAAAGCAGAGGCACGAAGAGGGCAAGAGAACTGTTCTGCAGAGTTGGAAAAGATCACATAGCTGATTATCACAGTAGTAATTTGATCACAAGTCCTGTAAATTTGAGGGCGGACTAGCTAATGATGCAATTAGTAAGGAAAATATCCATATTGCTGCTTGAAATGAGCTGGGCAAATCTGTCACCTATTTTGTTATACATCTGTGTACCTACAGCAGGAGCCAAGTTTAGAAAATCCTTTTTGTCTACCCATGTCCTTTGAATTACAAGAAAACAAAAAATCTTCACTGGCTCTTTCCCTAAGCCCCAGCATTCAGGGCAGTGAAGGATGGATTTTGTTATCATGAGCACAGTAAAAAAATGCATACTTTTTAGTCTTATTCCCTGAAAGAAAACAATTGGCTCTTCATATAAGGTTGTTCTGCCTTTCTTTTTATCAGATTCTCCTTAAAAACTCCTGCATCCTTTGCCCAGTGTTTACCACTCTTGCTGGAAGCATTGAGCTCTCCGCAGTAATTACATGCATGAGTTTTGTGTCATTTAGCTGTAAATAGGAAAGGCAGGAGACAGTGCCTGCTGCAAGGAGCAAGCCTTGGGAAAAGCCTTTGGAACTGGGGAAAAGTAGGGAGGGTCTGGATGCAAAAAAAAGCCCCAAAGCCCTGAAACCAGAAACCCCCAGCATAGTGTCCATGGGTGGTTGGTGCTCTGGAAATTGGCTGAGAAGGGCTCACCAGCAATTCCTGGGAGTGGTCTGCTGGTGGGACATATCCATCTACTTCTCCAACCACACCAATTTTAAGAACCTATTAATGCTGGAAATTATTCAAGCTGAAGACAGGACAAACAAAAGTCAACCTTTTGTGTGATTTTGCTGGCTCCAATTTCAGAGTCAGAAAGGGAGGGATTTTGTAGGTGTACAAATCTTCTGCAAAACTTCTGAGGTCAGAGTGTTCCTCCTCTCTGTCTCCTGCAGGACCACAGATTGGAGAGAGGCAAGGAGAGATTTTTATTCGTGATGTTCTGCATTTAACCACAAGGGGAGGTGGTAGAAAGTGAGACTTGAAGGGTGGTGGCTCTTTGGCTGTGACTGAAGCTCTCTGACGGCTGCTAAACCCCCCATCACTGGGGTTTTGAATTGGGCCAGGGAAACAGATGCCTGTGTGCTGATCCTTTGAGAGAGTGAGGATTAGCCTGGGTATCTGCCAGCAGGAACCTGTTCCCCAGGCCTTGGTAGCACTGACTTCTCAGCCAAAGCTTCCCGCTGTGTACGAAGTATCCCATCACAGAGTCACAGAATATCCTGAGTTGGAAGGGACTCACAATGATCATCAAATGGCCCACACAGGATCAAACCCACAACCTTGGCATTTTTAGCACCATGTTCCAAGCAGTCTCAAGGTCATCACTGAGCCCACCAGCAGAGCAAGCTCTTCCCATGGTGCTGCCCAGATGGGCTCAAGCCGGTGATGGCACAGGCAGCATCAGC
This sequence comes from Corvus kubaryi, assembly GCF_017639235.1. Taxonomy (NCBI): domain Eukaryota; kingdom Metazoa; phylum Chordata; class Aves; order Passeriformes; family Corvidae; genus Corvus; species Corvus kubaryi. The sequence continues at coordinate 1,901,748 of NW_024582058.1, read as the reverse complement.
TCGCCCAAGTCACCATGTCATCGCTGCCAGCCCAGGCGTCAGAGCAAGGAGGAGAGAGCTCACTGTGTCCTCACCGCAGCCCTGCCTCGGGACTGACTGCCACAAGGGAGACATGCCATGCATGCCATCTTCCGCCCGGCACAGAGAGGACATGCAAACCCTCTGAGGAAACTGCTACCTCCTCCCTGAAGTCTCCCCTGGAAGCAGGGTCGTCGGCAGCCGCTCTGGGAAGACTGCATTTGCTGCCCGTCAGCTGCACTGTGTCTTACAGGAATTTAAATACCCCAGGTTTGGGTTGATCCTGAGCAGAGGGAAGCAAAGAGAAAGGGAGAAGCCTGTGCTGCAGAGCAGGTGGATCCAGGCAAAGCTGATCTGGGGAGCAGGCTTGTCTAACAGTATTTCATTTTCCACTACTAGAACTGCATGCCGACAGATTTCAAATATCTTCCTAAGTCCCAGTAGCCTGCTCAAAAGTGCTATGTCTTTATCATACCATTTATGGCCCTTCTGAAATGTGAGTCTCACTGGCTGCATCCAAAATTTGTGCTTGGAGAACATTCCTAATTAAAGCAGATTGGGCCTTTGGGGAAGGAGGGGCTGCAAAGCATTTCCTAAAGCACTTTCTACTCAAATTTCATGGTGAGAAAATACACCTGAAGGATGATGCAGGGATTAGGATTGAGACAAATGTGAGTTCGGTGGGTCAATTATACTTTGAGAGTATGAGAAACACGGGAAGCCCAAGTGATGAGCCTGAGGTAGCCAGAGGGTTTGACACAGAGGTTTCACCCTCCTGGAAATATAAGGGCCTTAAAGCTGCTGTTAATTTGCTGACATCTTTTTCTTTTAGAAATGCCTTAGAGCTGTTTTCTTCAATCATTTTGGAATGTGAGCTGAAACAAAGCCATCCAAGTTAACCCGAGGGATAACCTCCCCGTTTCCCCAGTGTAATAAATACCAGTTCAAATAGAAATGAAATCATCTCTCATCAGACAGGTCCTACAAATGTTGTGCCATAGACTTTCTGCTGCCTCCCACACAAGAAACCATTGGGCAGGAAATAAGGACATGAAAAACAGGTTTCTGCAGTAGTAAAGCAGAGCTGGTTTGATGGCTGACGCAGAATGACGCGAGCACTGAGCTCCGAGGAGGAAAGTGTAGATGGATCTGAGTCACCTTCCTCCTGGCACCATCAGCCTTAGCTTACACGTAAAATATTTTGCAGTTGTTGTTCCTGCTGCTAAGCTTCTTCCTCTGCAAAGATCTGGGCACATGTTTTTTGTAAATGCTATCAGCTGGGTTTGCACTGCTGCTGGGGAAGCACCTTCGGGTGGGGGATTTGCCTTGCCCAGGTGATGCTGCTGATTGGGGGTGGGGAGAGGGCCTCAGTTCCATGAAATGAATGCGCAGTGCCAGTTCTGCCCCAGAGCACCTTCTCATGTGAAACAGGAGTGTTCATAAACCAGCTCTGGGACATCCTTGGGCCAGCAGTGGAAGCCTGGCCAGAGGAGGCTGACTGTGGGAGCAGGGAGAGGGTGTGGATGGGGACTCAAATATTCCTGTGTCTGCACCAATTTACCTGAAAAATGACAGGGGCTCATGCAGATGAGCTGCCCTGAGTGTTGAAGAGGTCTAGTTCAGGCTGAGTGCAGAACAATGGGATAGCTGGAAGCCTTGAATGGTCATTAGGGTTAAAAACACCCCAAACCCCTCAGTTTGGTTGTTTAAATGTAGAGAATTTGCTGGGCAGCCTAAAATAACGTTTGTTGTGGTTTTGGCTGAATTGAGTGACTAAAGTGCAAAGCAGGTGGTGTAACAAGGTGGAGGATCTCATGCTTATCTGCACCTGCTGTGCATTTGGCCCACTGCAGTAATGATGAAAAGGATGAAATGTACTTTTTCCTGCTTTTCCTGCCCCTGTGGCTTTGGAATGCTTTAGTAGATGTACAATGAACAGCTGCGAAGCAAAGCATGTTTTTACCTGCCAGCCGCAGCAGCAAAGTTGTGAAGCTGATGTTTTATGAACGCCAAATTACCCCAAGCTGGGATAATCTGCAGGAGATACAGAACAGTGTTGAGCAGAAATAAAATACCACAAAGGTTGGGTGTGGAAAAAAAACAGTAATAACTTTTGGAGCCAGTCTGAGTCCTTCTCCAGTTTGTTTCTTGAATCTTGGCTTTCCTGGGATTGCCTGTGCCTCTGGTGAGAGTGTAATGGGATGTATGTGGTGGGAAGGTTGCATTTCTGAAGGCTCAGTTTTATCCACTTGATGAAAAATAAAAAAAGAATCTGAACCAGGGGCAAAGAAAAGTTAATGGGAATGATGTGGTTCGTGTGCTACTCTGCCTGCAGACTGGAACTCCCACCCAGAGCTATCTCCTGTGGTCACTTTACAGCAGGCACTGTGCTAAGCAGCCCGGTTATAGCACTTTCTCTTCATGGGAGAGCTTGATAAAGGATTGCCATCACAAAATGAGTTTTTCATCTCTGCTGAACATATCTGCTGACGAGAGAAAAGTAATGATCTGAGGTATCAACCGTCCCCCTCTGCTGCTGGCAATGTGCCTCATGCTTCTCCCATGTGACGTTCTCCCATGCTTTTCGTCTCAGGAGGATGAAAAATGTATCTAATGTTTTTTTAGGGAGAGCATAGTTTTTATTTAGGCTTGAAACAGCTGTTTCTGGAGCATGTCCTCTTTGACTTCTCAGTTCTCATGGGCCAGAAAACTAAAATTATCACTGGCACATCTTCACTGCCCTGGGATCCCCAGTGGGCTTTGCAGAGCTTAACTAATTATAAAGCCCAGTGCTTCCCAAAATGACATTTTTGGGCAGCCTTGGTATGGCACAAAGCTGGCAGTGCCATCTCCAGCTCTCAGAAGTGAGCGGAGCCTATAAATGACCTTTCTTTTCTGGGTCAGGGAGATGAGCTAGAAATTGGTTGAAATGCAGGGAATGATCCAGAAATATAAGGCTTCCAGCCTGCGGATACCCCTCCTTGGCCCTCTGCTTTCCAGAAATCAGTTGCTGGCTATCTCATTTGTGTACTTTAGCTCCTAACAAGAGCGAATCGTTCCCAATGTTTCTTTGTGCTGTCTTCTCTGACTCTTTTCCTTTATCTCGCTGTTTGTAACTGAATTTCTAGCTCAGGGTTCAGGGTAAGCAGATGTAGTACCTGATGAGGTAGGTTTGCTTTAGTCTGGTCAAACATCCAAGTACCACATCTTCCTCCCTTCGCCCAGCCCTAAAATAACAGTCAGGACTCACCAGACCTAAGAAAAGATCATCTTGTGTCAGCTCCCAGACACCAAGCTGAATTCAACTGCTTGGCAGCATCGTGCTCTGGGGATGCAGACCTGTCCCACTCCCTGAGCCCTGTGCCTCTCAGGCAAACATTAAGCTAATCCAAAAAAACAATCCTTGCTTCTTAACAAGCCAAGTATGCGGCACCTAGATGGAAATTTAATGAGAGGATGTAAGGAGCAAAGCTGACAAAGCAGTGACCTCTCCTGTGAGGTGAGCTGGCCCCAGTCCATCCCGAGGCACTGGGATTAATGAACATGTTGGTTCCAGCCCAAAGCAAATGGGCATTAGCTTTATCACAGGGCTGGCTTATTGGGATGCGAATTTCATAGCACTTAACTCTGGGCTCAAGAGAAGCCTTGAGCTGAGCCAGCACAAAGAATCATTGAATTATCTGCAATTTCTACCACAAGCACGCTCCAGGGTCAGGGCTGGAGCAATCTATCTGAGTGTGGGGTTGGCCACTTGATATGATTTAGCAAATAACTTATTGAAGAGGAGTGTGGGGTTTCTATATTTAGTCTGCTTTGAATTGAAAAGTAATCTGCATAAATTATCCTGGCTGCATCCAAAGCAGTGTGGGCAGCAGGCCGAGGAAGGGGATTCTGCCCTGCTCTGGTGAGATCCCATCTCGAGGGCTGCATCCAGCTCTGGGCTCCTCAGCATAGGAAGGATGTGGACATGTTGGAGTGGGTCCAGAGCAGGGTCATGGAGGTGAACAGAGGGAGGGAGTACCTCTATTATGAAGGCAGGATGAGAGAGCTGGAGCTGCTCAGCCTGGAGAAGAAAAGGATTCAGGGAGAACTTAGAGCACCTTCCAGTACCTAAAAGGGCTACAGGAGAGTTGGAAAGGGATTTTTACAAGGATGCGCAGTGATAGGATAAGGAGGAAAGACTTTAAACTGACAGAGGAAAGTTTTAAATTAGGCATTAGGAAGAAATTCCTCACCTTCCTGTGAGGGTGGTGAGGCTCTGGAACAGATTGCTCAGAGAAGTCGGACCTTGGTCCCTGTTGTTCTTGCCTTCTTCCAGCCATTCAGTGGTAGCTGGGATTAATTTCTTAAAATAATTTTAAAAATTGAATCTATGAGCTTGATGCATATTGAGTATTGGCCTTTCAAGCCTAAATTTTTTTTTTTTAATTATTATGTAGACCCTACTTGTCTGGCATTGACTTCCATTCCTGGGACACCCATACCAGAAAGGAGGTGACCCCTTGTCAAAGACCTGTCTTTTCAGGGTCAGATGTTCTTAGGAGTTTAAGATTAGCCTTTATTTACTGCAGACTGTTCAGACCTTGCTGGGAGATGGCAAGAGATCAGAAAAGAGTATCAGAATGGTCCCCTTTGGCCTATTTGTCTTTCTGTACAAGCAGTGATTACTTTTTCCATGAGCCCTTCTCGGCTTTAGGCTGGGTTTAAAAAAGAAATAAATCTCCCAAGCATCAAAGTTAATGAAATTAATAACGTATTTAAGAAATAAAATTTCTCGACATAGGGTCAAGTGAGACAGTATGGCACGTCCTGGTGGATGGGGAGGGAGGGAGGGAGACAGTGGGGATGCTCTGACACTCCTGTCCAGGCAATGCCTGGCCACAAAATCTGCTCCAGTATTTCTGAAAGGCACCGAAGTGTGTCCTGTACACAGCTCATGTTCTCACTGCCTAATCAAGCACAAGGTCCAAGGTTGTGTGGAGATGATCTACAAGTCTGTGTCTGAGTTGTACCACGTGCCCATTTCTGTTTTAGTTCCATAAATAAAGTCACTTTAGTTTTATACCTGGTAGAGGAAGTAATTTAGGTGCAGCAGGTCTCCGTGGCAGGAGCCAGGGGATGGTTTTGGGTCTAGAAAAGATTCATCTGTTCTCTTTAAGTGCTAATCCTTTCATCTAAGCTGATGTGAGAATCCTAAACACCTTTCTATTACACCCCATTACCCAGATACATAAATCTGGTCAGGAAAAATCGCCTTCCAGCAGTGGGAAGTGATTCATTTTTGGTGTGGGCAGAGTCCATGCAGGTTTGACACGAGGTTTCAGCAAGGTAGCAGGAATTAAAGGGCACATCTTGGGCTGATGAGACATTTGGTTATCAGGATGTTTAATGTCACAGTGTAAATAATCTCTCAGCACTCCATTAAATGAGAGGCTTCCAGGGCATGCAGCCATTGTTAATGATCGCCTCCTAACCCCGACTTTCACGGTGCGCTAATCCAAGGTCTCCCGGAGCTGTTTGCAGAACACAACTATTTTCCAGTTAGGACTGCCCAAGGAAAGGGATGCTGGGCTGAAATGCACAATGAGAGGCCAGTAGGGGAAGCGAATCCCTGTGGCCATCACTCAGGGGTGCTTATTTACCCAACTTGAAAATAAACCTGCTGCTGGGAGAAGGGGAAAAATCTTTTTCCAGGTTTAACTAGAAAGGAAGAGGAATGCACATTGCTAAAAGACAGAAATGTCTCCATTGTTGGCACAAAGCTGAGTCTAGGAGACCTTGATTTTTGGAAATACATTGATCTGCTCCTCTAATGACTTAATTTTAGATGCTATCAGCGCCCACAGTGAGGTTTTTTATTTTTTCTGTGGAAGGATTAAATAATTATGTAAAAACAAATTAAACCCAGCAAATATTTGCAGTGCTGTAATTCCTTGGGTAGTGCCATGACTGAAAGCAGTGCAACACTGGAAAAAAGCTGATAAATTATATTTAAACTTGCAATTAAAGAAAAAACCCAAACCCTCTTCATTTGATGCTTGGAAGGACTTCACACAGAGGCTCAAAACTGCCAGCACACCTTGAGGGTGTTCTTTGCCATGCAGTGACAATTGTGGGGCCCTCCCTGTTGAAAGGAGATGAGAACTTTATCCCCTCGTTGCACTAAGCTGAGACACTGCTTTTCACCTTTCAACAAGTCCAGCTCTTGCTGATGTGTGATATTAGGGCTGTGAAGGTGACCTCCCCTGACAGCAGCGCCAGGTGGATGCTCCTGAGCACTGGGCTCTGCAGGTTTGCACAGGAAACTGCTTACCCCTGAGCCTGCTTACTGGCTGAGAGGTTTTATTTGGATGTTTGTCAGTTAATTTCTGTGCTTCATGTATTTTAATTACTCAGATGATAAAGTAAATCTTTTATGATGTTCTAATGTGGAAGATAAAACCACTCTTCTAGTGCAGAGGTAGCAGCAATTTGCCAGCCCAGTTGCTGAGGTCCATCTTGGGGCTTGTGTCAATGTCCTGTGAGGGGATTTGTTTGCTGCTGGCCCTGCTGGCACAGAGACCTTGTCCTTTGCTGGGGCATTTAAAGGAAAGGGAGGAAGAAGGGCTCAGAGCCCATCTTGGATGAAGGTGCTCTTTCATGGATGTCAAAAGAAAGGGAATCTGCTGGCTTCATCTGCAAACCCCCAGATTACCAAGGATGGGAAGGGATGATGATGATGAACAAATGAAGATGCAGAACCCATATGTTTTGAGTGCTTTGAACCACAAGGAGTATCCTGACTGATGCACAAATTGCTCACCAAGTACAGAAATGAAGCTTATTCAGGCAGTTGTCTTTCCAGGGACAGCTGAGGAAAAGCTGTAGCAAAGCTGGCCTCTGCCACTCAGTTATGCATTTCAGGGGGGTTATAAGCAGTATTTCCTTTAAAACATCAGTCCAGGCCAGCATGCCTGGAGTCTGCAATTCCTGATGGATGTATAGCTGTTCTCTGCTTCCACTACTCTGGCCAGGTCTTGCTTATCCCTCCCCAGACACTCTGGGGAGACACAAAACCTATGTTTGTCTGAATGAAAATGTGCTGAGGGTGGAAAGAGTTTGCACTCCTGGCTTTTTCCAGCACAAGGCACAGAAATGTCCCTCTGTGCTCTCCACAAACAGCAACACTTGGAGGCTGCAGGAGTATGTGGAAGCAACATGGCTATGTTTGCTCTAGCCTTGTTTTTTTCCCTGAGGGAACTGCTTTTGGCTTTGCTAGAGGTTGGTGTTAGGGCTACATGAATGCTCAAGCAGCTTCAGCTCTTAAAGCCTTTGGGATGGATCTGGTTTTGGTAAGGATCTGCCTCGCTACAGCTATGAGCAGCCTCTTAAACAAAACCCTGCTGATCAGGGACAGACCTAGTGCCTTGTTTGTTCACTAGTGATGAAACAGCTCTGCACAAATTCCTGAATGCCTCTGTAAATAGCTCCTTACTGAGGTCCTGTCCTTCACACTTTGGTTGTGAAGGGTTGTGAAGTGGCTCTGAAGCAGACGCACCACCCTCTAATCTGTTGAAGTGTGGATAAAGCAAAGAAGTATCTGTAAGGTCCCTTCCAACCCAAACCACTCCATGATCCTTTGACCCGGAGGAAAGGGAGCACCCTGGCTGGAAAGAGCAAAAGGCACCTAAACCTTGTACGACCTGTGTTTGTGAAATCACCCAATGTGGTGTTTTACAACAGCCATGGGGACTTGGATCAGATGTGCCACAGAGTGCAGGACAGCTGGTCCAAGGGAGGGCAGCTGGAATATGGACGTGGACAAACACATCTCATATCACTGGATCAGCAAAGATCTCAAATATTGCATCCCCAGCAGTGTCTTATTGATACCTGCTGTTCAGGGGAGCTGAGCTTCCAGGGTAGACACAACAAGCCTTAGAGTGTGGCCTGGTTTTTATTCTAAAGGCTGTGCAGCTCTGCACTGAGCAGGAGGCTGTCAGGACCCATTTCTTGGTGTCTGTGTTTGTTTGGATCAGACCAGAGGTGCCAGCGTCGCGTGCGAGGCAGCAGGGGTTAGGTTTCCATCCTGTGCTTACAGTACCTGTGTCAAAACTGAAAAAAACACATCTATGTAGCAGGGACAAAGCACTACTGACCAATTTCTCAGCCTTGGTGATGCTTGTCTAGAGTGAACAGAAAGTCTAGAATCAATAAAACGCTTTATTTAGAAAGCTGAGGCCAGAGCAAGAAGAGCAAATGCTCTGCAAAAGGCACAAAGGGGTAGACAGAGCAATTATGAAAGACGGAAAATTACACTCACCCTTTAGAGACACAAATGGGGCCCTATGTCAGCATTTTAATCATGCATCCTATTTTCAGCACTGTGTTTGGATCAAAACCTCCCTCAATAATATGTCCTGGGTAAATAAGGCTGGGTCAGGGGCATATTTTCCTGCTCACTGAGTGAGACAAATAGAGAAAGATGTTTTTCACCTTTTGAGGAGAGCTTTTCCAAAGGAGGAGGAGTGGGAGCTCTGAGCCTGCTCGCAGATAGTATCTGTTGTGCACATTTCTCCCTCTGCCTTTTTTCCTTTCCTTTCTTTTTTTTTTCCTCCCCAAAGGATTTTTGAGCTTTTCTCTGCCGCATACTAACGTGAGGTCTCCTTTCTGTAGAGGCAGAGGCAGGGCTGTGCTGCAGCCTCCAGCTCTGGTGACAGGTTGGATAACTCATGGCAGCTCCCAGGAGGCAAAGGTTGTTTGAGGCTTGTGGGCTTCTAAACCCAGCCATGAATCCCTCCTTCCCTTACCTCGCAAAACACCCTCAGCTTTCCACCTTGATTGAAAAAAGAAAAGGAAAAAGTGTTCTGCTCTAATTTTGTGCTGTGCATTATAGTCAGGAGAAATATATAGGCTGGGAGAGGAGCCATCACCTTGCTAAAATCTGGTCTGTGCAAGTGAAAACCAAAGCCCTGCACGTGCCAGTCTGGGTAAACTTCATCTGCTACCTCAAAGCTCCAGACTGCCATTCCCTGGTTATTAGTGGTGTATATCAAGTAGAAATCGAGGATATAATGGAATGGTTTGGGTTGGAAGGGACCTTAAAGATCATCCAGTTCCAACCCCCCTGCCATGGGCAGGGACACCTTCCACCAGACCAGGTTGCTCAGAGCCCCATCCAACCTGGCCTTGAACACTTCCAGGGATCCAGGGGCAGCCACAGCTTCTCTGGGCAGCCTGTGCCAGGGCCTCAGCACCCTGACATCTTCTGACATTTCTTCCTAACATCTAATCCGATCCTGGCCTCTGGCAGTTTGAAGCCATTGCCCCTTGGCCTGTCACTCCAGGCCCTTGTCAAAAGTCCGTCTTGTAGCCACCTTCAGGTACTGGGAGGCCACAGTTAGGTCACTCCTGAGCCTTCTCTTTTCCAAGCTGAACAACCCAAATTCTTTCAGCCTCTTCTCAAGGAGAGCTGCTCCATCCCTCTGATCATCTTGGTGGCTTCCTCTGGACTCACTCTAACAGCTCCATGCCCATCCTGTGCTGCAGACCCCAGATCCTGGACACAGCACTGCAGGTGGGGTCACATTTGAGTGAGGCAGAGGGACAGAATCCCTTCTCTCACCTGCTGCCCACACTGCTTTGGATGCAGCCCAGGACAGAGGTGTTTTCTGTGCTCCCACTGCCCATTTCCAGGTCGTGTTGAACTTCTCATCCACCAACACCCCCAAGTCCTTCTCCTCGGGCTGCTCTCAATCCATTCTCTGCCCAGCCTGTATTTGTGCTTGGAACAAAGACAGCAGACCCAGATCAGCTGTCAGGATTCTCACTCTCATTTGTTTAACTGCAGGGGGAGGTACTTTGGGGTTTGGTTGTGCACTCTGACATTACCGTGCTAAAGCAGTGGTCAGCAGTGCCCGTGGAGGGGAGCAGCACTCCTCAGAGCTGCCTCAGGGAGAGCACCAGTAACGTCACCTCTCGAAAATTACTTTTTTCTTTCATCTCCCCTAAAGCCCACGGGCATGAGCTCTGCTTACACACAGCACAGCTGATGGAGCTAACCATGGGAATGCAGCAAAATGGGAAAACAGCGGACTTTCCTCTTGTAGCCTTCACTGGGGCCCCATCTTGGCTTATGCTCCCTTATGGCCTAGTCTGGCATGTTTTGAATAGCAGGAGGTTTTATTCAAACCTTTATTGACTGCAGTGTAAATCCTCTCTGACTGCTGCAGATATTTTTGAGATAAACAAAATGGAAGTGGATTTTGTTTAAATTAATTCCCCCGAGTGACTTAAGCAGTCACTCAAATCAGGATCAGTTTAATATTTATATTTAAATAGTCACAAAAACTTTTGAGAAATGAGAGTTTAGGAAATGAAGGGCAATTTTTCTTGAATACCTCGAAGTCTAAGTTTCAAAATTAGTTTCTTCCAGTTCTTGATAAGCAGCCTCTCAATGCAGTAAAACCACTGGGAGCCTGGACTCCACGGAATTGGTTTATATTTTCCAGTCATCCCCAGCTTCTCTTTGCTTTTTGGAATTCCAGATAAGAGCCTTAAGAGTTCTGGATGTCCAAAGTGCATTTTGGGTGCTGTCAGTATTTGAGAATTTTCTTTTATACATGTAAATTTAGATTTCAAAAATCTAAATCATTGTCTTTTGACCACGTTTTTCTGGAGCACTGATCCATAAGCTGTGTAAGAATCCAGTGTATAGATGCTCTTTCTGTGCAAGTTCTGGCTGGCTGCTTCCCCACAACAGAGTCCACACGTAGCTGCAACTACACCCTGTCACACGGTGGTGGCTTTTGGCTGGGGACATGGAGAACAGCAGGAATGTGAACAAACAGCAGTGTTCTGGTATTGAGAGCTTTTCAGACCAAGTTTCCTGTCCAGCTCCTGAGGGTGAGTTGTGTGGCCACCTGAAGAGGTCTGGGACTTATAGGTGGGGCCTGGGACCTCCTATTTAGATAGCAAAGGTTAGGCTGAGGTTGGTGGCTTCTTCCTTGGGAGACCTGTTGCCCACTGATGTAGAATAACTCTTAGAAAAGTATTGTCTTGTAATTAGCTGTAATTACAAGAGAAAAAGCTTGTCTGCTTTTTAAACCAGCAGGAGTTTCCAGGAGTGGCTTTGTGGCCATGTGCCTCCTCCTAGCTGGCAATAAACCACCTGGCATTGAAACATCAGTTATGCATCCTCCCAGACTTGGAGAGGAGTTTGGATGTGTCTTAGCTGAAGCACTGTAGTGTGGGGCTTTCTCTGCCTTCAGAATGCTCCCTCTGTCCTGGTACAGGAATATGACCTTCAGTGAGTCACCTTAGAGAAGGTGAATTGGGCTGGTGGACAGAGCAAAGACCAATGATGAGACTGGGTCAGGATCAGGGGCAGCAGGTACAAGTCCATTTTGCTGTTAATGCCTTCCTCTCTGGGAGTTTAATGACGAAAGAAATGAAATATTCAGGAAAACCAGTGTGAGCTGGTGGAGCACTGAAGTGAGCCGTTGTTTGTGCTGTCCCACAATGTCAGAGTTAAGGAAATTGAGTCACTCCTGTGCTCCTGAGCAAGGCCTTTCCATCCAGCTGACCACTGCAGCACCTTCCTGCAACAAGCACCTGCCTCCCTGATGCTGCCCAGACAGCACCATCCCACTTTCCTGGTCACACCATAATGGGAATTGGGAACTCACCGTGGGAGGTATCACATGTTTGCTCAGGAGCTGCTTTAGTAATGGTACTTTTATTTTCAGATAATGTGTCCTAAATATTCAGTACACACATTCCTGTCATGAAAGACAACAGCAACAAAAAAATCTGAACAGCTGTTCCTTTGTTGTTCAGCAAAAAAAAGAAAACCAAACTACAAAGCAGCGCTCCAAGGTCATGTTATTCCTTTACAGGGGGAAATGAAGAGGCTTGAAACATTTTAGTGAGCTTGAGAATTTACTGTGGTGAGTTTTGGGATATGAGCTTTGCTACCCTGAGATGAGAGTCTTGCTGAAGGACATGTAGCTGCACTATTGCTGCTTGAACTTCTCCACGGGAAGCACCCTGGCTCACCCAAACTGCAGAATGTCCTATAACTATGGAGGATCCCAGAGGAGATCCCAGGAAAGGAGAGACTGTCCTCTGTCCCCTCTCTGGATACAAGAGTGAGGCTCATCTTAATATCACTCCTTTAAAAATCATTCGCAACCTGTTTTCCATACAAAGCAATTGTGCCTCTTTACCTGATCTGTACTAAGAGGAAAATTCAGCCTCTGGGTTATGGGAGCAGTGGAGTGTGCTCATTGAGACATGCCATTCCTCAGACAGGTGAGAGGTCCAGAAATGCTTCCCAGGTGTTTTAAAAACCTATCAGCCTTCCACTGCCAATTCTGAAAGCTGCTGAAGGGAGAAACTGCTCCAAGGTGGATTGAGTCAGCTCATCAGATGTTTCCTTGCAGCAGAGTGGGGAAAATGAAATCTGCTGTTTAACAGGTGACATGCAGTCCTTTGATGTCAGTCTGCCTTCTGCCCAATGGGGAGATGCCCAATAGCTTCAATGCCCTGGCATATCTCAGTTTGCTTGACCTGCACCTGCTTCCGGGAGCGAAGGATCCAAGTCTGCTGCTGCATCTGCAGCAAACAAATGGTGCTCTCCCCAGCTGATCATTTCCCCACCACAGCTGATTATGTGTCCTGTTGCTTTGTTTTTTCATAAAATTAGGGTATCAGGCTGCTTCTCAATCATTTTTATGCTGTGTGTTTGCTGCCAACACTTCTGGCTCATCAGGAAGCCAGCCCTCCTAATACTCATTAGTGACCGGGAGAAAACCTCTCTGCCACTGCAGGCTTGTGTAGTCACCAGTTAGACAAAAAAAATGCCACTTATTTGATTTGGAGGACTCCAAAATTCCCATTGGAGAGATGAAAAGTTCAGTGGTTTGTTGAGATCAGAGTAAAGGTTGCTTTGGGGGTATAGGGAGCTTTGAAGTTGCAACAAGCTCTGACTGCAAACCTCAGTGTTTAAAAGAGACGTCCTATCGAGTCCTTTAGTCCTGTTGGCGTTTGGATGCTGACCATCCAAGGAGCATTAAGGGCAAGAGATGTCTTGTGGTTCAGTTCAGAAGAACTGTGAGATACTGACCCTTGTGCATGTGTTACTTGATAATTTGTCTTCTTTAGGGCTTCTGGGCAGAAGAAGAGGGGTCAGCCTGTTTTCTGGGTGCAGGTGTTGCTGGAACAGACGTGTGCAGTAAATGCAACACGCCTGAGACTCAGCCTGTGCACAGACCAGCTGTGAAATGCCTCTGCACGGAGTCTGACAGTCCTCAGAAGCAAATATTTATTGGTAGTGATGGGTGAATCTTCACAGATTTCTGTCAAAAATTTATTCCAAAATGGTCTTCTTGCATATCATGTCCAGGTCCTCAGACTGGTATATATGGATTTATAAGAATTTCTGGGTAAAGATCACCCTTACATGAACCTGTGGGGTCCTTATGTTTGAGCATCATTCTCTCTGTCACCCAAATGGTGACACACTGCGCAGTGGAGATGTGGTTTGTACAGAGATGGGGTCTCATTTCTGAACCCACTTGGGCAGACAGGCTCTTGCTGGAGTGTGCCTAATTGCTGAAGAAGATCCCCAGGGTTTACATTTGGAACAGTGCCTCAGGAACTGATGGGGATCGGCAGAGCTTCACAGCAAAATCTGCCCAGCACCCGTTTGCGTTTGTCTGCCTTTAGCAAAAGCTATCAAGTTAATGCTAATTTAAATTCTCACTTAGGCATCTGTAGGTATAATTGCATAAAGCACTGTGCATTAAATTACATCCACACATGGATTTGGATTCAGAGTCTTCAGAAAGACTACATATGTTAGCCTATTTCCAAAATACATTGGCCACTGAAGACCCAGTGCTGTTATGCACCCCCTTTTTGCTTGAAAACATAATGATCTAAACTTACCCTGGATTAATTGTACCCTGGTACCAGTTCAATTCCCACAGCTCTCCCTTGCCATTGGGAAGCAGCGCCCTTAATATTTTATGAACCATTTTACTGATGGCTCCCAAGTCCATGGAATGCACAAGCTGGTCATGGCAGGTAAATAAAAACCACAAATTCAACAGAAGCTTAAATCTCAGTTGTAACATGCTGTAATTAATCACTACAGCTGTGTAATGCCTGGAACCAGGCAGGATCCTGAAGGCAAAGCCAGCCTGAAACCTGCATGGAAAGCAGAGCCAGAGGGTAAGTCTCACCTGCATATACCTTGTTCTTAGGATGCCACAGTTGTTGGGGTTTTTAAAATTTTATTTTGCAAAGTGCAATCTTTAAAGTGTGCCTTTGAAGAGAAACAATTCCCATGACTTGGACAGGAGGACCTGGTGCAAGCGTGTCCCTTGATGGCACCAGCAGCATTCCAGTCCCCTGCCAAGGGGTGAGGAGCTCTGTCCTATGACACAGTTGAGTCTCAGGGGAACTTGTGTCTGCTGGACCAAAATTCAAGGGGGGGAGATTGCTGTCGTCATCGGAAACTTCACAACTTTGTCGTTGAAAAATTGCTAATACCTAGTTTTGGGTGTCACATAACTTCAGTGGCCTTCTGCTCAGCCTGTGCATGCTGCTCTCAGTGCTGAGCTGTCTTAACACTGCATTAATGTTTTCTCCTCTTTGTGCACGGGTAGAATTGAAATCCCTCTTGGGGAGGAAGCTTATTCCAAGTAAATTCCTAAACAATCAGCTGAAAAAAACCCCTGAAATGTTCTTTCACTTGATTTATTACTCCTGCCAAATGCATATGCATGCCAGGCCTTGAGCCTGGTACTGGAGCTGAGCCTTGAAGGAGGAATTGTCTATACAAGGCTTCTCCTTCAGTTCAGGGATCCAGTGCTGATTTCAACCAAGTCTGGTAGAGAGCAGTGATCATAAATACACCATGTTTCTGTGTGGCTCATGAAAAATAAAGAGCAGGTTTGGCCCAAGGTAGGTGTTCCGGTACCAAGCCAGATCCTGTCTGCTTGGCATGGGCTTTTGGGCTCTCTGGGGACCTCTCGTGTGGAGCAGGAGTCACGTTGCCAGCATCTCCTGCTGGGCTTCACTCCCAGATCCTCCATTAATGGATTTTGAGGGTTACCTGGCTTCACTGGCCAGAAATGCTCTGCTAGGCACATTCTCCTTCAATTCTTTCAGGTCCCATCAGGTTTCACAGCCTAATATATATTTTAAATCCTTTGACATTTGAAATTCTGTTCCCTGGCAAGTCCTTCTCCTAAATCCCAGCTCCTCAGAAGGCTCAAGGGGACAGTGTTTGCCAAGGGTGAAGCTGTTCTGGGTTTGTGGGTGGTGCCTTGTAGTGAACAGTGTGTTCAGAGATGCTCTGCTGGTTCTGCCTATCACTTTAATGGGGAAGGAGTGAAATGGGATATGATAAATCACTAAACCTTCACATCTAAATGCTGCTTGGGATGTAAACATTGTGTATAAACCCTCCTAAATGGTGTTAAATTTGTCTGCTATATTTCTTTCACCCCACCACTGCTGCTCTAAGTATGATCTCTTAGTAGCTCAGTCTTGTTTTGTGTTTCATTTGGATATTCATGCCCACTTTCCCCAAATCTCTGGGGGTACTTTTTAAAATTTTTATATTGATTTTTTCTTGGTTTAAAAAAAAAAAAACAAAACAAATACGCACACACAAAAAAAAAGCAGGTGCCCACACATGGCTCAGCCCTGAGTGGTATGGGAAGAGCAATGGCTGGTTTGTGGCGCTGGAGAAGGTCTCTGCAAGGCTGAAAGGAGCATCCCATTTCCATAGACGGCTTTTTTTTTTTTTTTTTTTTTTAATGGGTTATGGCGCTGGGAGGATGTGGAAAGAGGGCAAATCCCTCCTCCCAGGTTGGATGTCCTGTTCTTAAAAATGTGCTCTTTCAGCTCTTGGAGGGTGTAGTTTCAGATTTATCCTCGCATTCTCCAGTCTTGCTGGTTCTGTTGACTTTTTATTTACCTCCCCTTCTGCTCCCTTTTCCCTGCCCTCTCTCCCCTGATGGCTGCAGGGGACGCATTCAGGCGCTCGTCACCGCGCTGTGACTTCTGCACGGAGGTAAAACCGGCCGGGTCTTTCGCCCTTCTCTGATAGCAGTGCTGCAGAGTGAGGCACGTGGCAGGGCAGGGGTTTCATCTGCTCGTCTGGTTTGATGTTTAATACATGAGGCAGAACCCCAAGCACTTGATCAGGATGTCAGGCTCGGGCGCAGCGGAGCACGCTGACAGCAGCACAGAATCGATCTGAGAGAAGGAAGGGTTTAAAATCTCTGGCAGTCACACCGCGACTGAGCTGAGCCCAGCCTGGGCCTAACTTAATCCCTGATCTGTGTAAACCCCTCTGTGCTTTCCAGAGGCTGGGACAGCTGGAGAGGCTGCTCTCCATGAGCACAGGATGGCAGCTGTGTGCTAAAACTTGCTGAGCTGCCTCCCCAGTAAGCGATGGGGTGGTGAGGGATTTAAAAGAAAAACCACTACAATGTCTTTGTCAGTCTTCCTGAAATAAATCAGGAGAGGCTCACTTAAGCTGGCTGTTGATGATTTGTGGCTTTTTTTTTCAATAAAAGCCAAATGCCTTCACTTTAGAAATAAATGTGCTATGAAGAGGGTTTCAAAGGAAAGATGAGTAGTTACTATTCCACTGTTGCTAATTCATCAGTGGATGGTGCATATACTGCATTGTTTAATGTCACTGATACCTGATACAGACCATTCCCAAGCTGTTTGATAATTATTTATCAGCCATCTGCGTGAGGAGGGGATTTGTACAATGACACCCCCAAAAGCAGGAAGGAGAGAAAGGAGTTAAGCTGTAGGCAGGAAACCAAGCAGCAAACAATTGGCACCTGGGCTCCATTGAAGACTAAAAGTGGAAAAAAATGGCTTAATTGAAAAATCTGCCTATTGTGTGTGACTGCAGCCTCCAAGGGAAACAAACAAACCCATTCAAAGGAAGGAAAAAAAAAAAAAGCAAAGAATTAAAAAATCCTGTGCAGACTTGGGGGGTTTTAACTCTTCCCACTCCAGGGCAGAAATATTTCTATAACCAAATTATTTCCCTTCTTAAAATACTTAGTTGGATTGAGTAATTTCTTAACTCCTCCTGGCATCTTGCATCACCAGCTGGAGCTGCTTGGGACTCCTAGGACAGCATTGGATGTATTGAAAACCCTGATCGTGGTGGGATGAGTGTGGGGATGATTCTTGATTTCTTTTCTGTTTCACAGGTACCATAGAAATACAGATCTCAGTTTTCTCTCTCACTTCAGTGGTGTTTGGGAGGTCTCCCTAAGTTTCCTAGAAGAGTGTTCAGTATATTTCTGCTTTAATTTTAGTAATAACTTTCTCTGGAGTTCACTGGCTGCAGTAGGTTTTCACTACGCAGTAAGACAATTGGGGCTTTTTTCCTTCTCAAACACAGCTTTCTTTTTTTCAACTCAGCACTGAGTTGCTGAGAACCCCTGAAAACAGTCTGGGGACTCTCATATATTATTCCTGGACCTGATCCATAGTGAGGAGGGCTCAAAGCACCAAACCTGGGGCTCTCTGGTCTGTGGCATACATCCCTGTATTGGATTATCAGCTAGGAATGACCCCTTATTTACACGGGGTTTGCCAGAACTGCTGCTTTGATAAATACTGGGTAAGCTGGCCCAGTCCCAGCTTCTTTGGACAAGCAGCTTTTGAGCAAGTGTTCCTAATAGTGCTGGGTGGATGCATGGTGTAATTTCACTGAATTATCATATCCACTTGTATTTTGCAGAGCACACAGGTGCTTCAACCCAGTTGTCTGCCACAAGAAATGCCACGGCCCTGATGGCACTGGCAAGCATTACCTTGAGCACTGCAAGCTCTGGACTTCAGCAGGCAAAATGCTGTCTGCAGTGAGATATGGGGCCCGAGTCCTCCAGGAGGTCAGTTCTTCCCGTAACACTGCAGATCTCCCTTGTGCTCTTTGTTCTGCCTCTTAATTTTTTATTAATCTGGTTGCTGAGTTGCTACTTGTGCCCTTTTGTGAAGTTATGTTTGACTATGACTGATTTGCAGGCTTTTTAAATCAGAGAACTATAGAAGAGTGTGGGCTGGAAGGGACCTTAAGCTTCGTCTAATTCCATTCCTTTTGCCATGGGCAGGGACACCTTCCTCTAGAGCAGGTTGCTCAGAGCCCCATCCAACCTGGCCTTGAACACTTCCAGGGGGTCTCTCCATGTTTAACCTTGCTGTTGAGAAAAGCTTAATGTGGGCAGTGTCAAAGGCTGAGGATGGAATTAATTTTAGGTCATTTATAGTTGAAACCAGAAGACTTACCCTTCCAAATGTGGCCAAATGAACATAAGGATTTGGTTGGTGTGCTTTAAGGTACCTCCAGCAATGACTTCATTAAGCAGTAAATTCCCTTGTCATTTATTTACTATAATTCCTTTGAGGGCACGGTATTTTTTTTTTAATATTTTAATATGCATTTTGGTAGCATGAATTATTGTTTCTGAGAGCTTTTGCGACAGAAAGTAGAAGAGATTCTTTTATTTCACTTTTTCCTCTTCGATTTGTCCTCGGCACTGCTAAAGCAGTTGTACTGGTTCTGAGGTTTTAGGGCATGGAACAGCAGTGGTGGAGGGTTGCTGTTGCATTGAACTTCTTTAGCTGTGCCTGGAGCTGCTGCAGCACCTTGGTGACACGCAGGTTTTTGTCTTAATTATGTTCTATTAAGCTTGCAAGCCATGCTGTAGTTTCAGGGGATCAGGAATCTCTGTGCAGATGCACCAAAGGGCCCAACCCATACCTGAGCCCCAAAAATATCTTCACAATCCTGACCAGGGGTGGTGGTGCTGCTGCTAAATCCTTTTGTTACCGTGAGGCCTCTGTTGGTTTGAGCATTCCCCAGAAACTCAGAAGCTCTGGATCTCAGGTTTGCTTTATGTTTTGGGTTTTTTTGAAACATTTTGCACAGTATCATTATATCTTGGAGCTATCTATGGTGCCCCAAAGCTGCAGCACCTTGTGCATATTTTCCCTCTCTTTGTGGTGTAACAAACCCTTAATTGAGCTATAAAAAATGGCAAAGCTCAAACAGCAGAGTCTTCTCCTACCCCAAATGCTCTGAAGCTTGGGGTGGAGGGGTGGAAGTTCCCCACGAGGTTTCTGCTGGGGTCTCCCCTGCTCTGGGTGATGTCCTGATGACTGGGCTGGGTTGCTGGAGTTTTCTGTCCTCTAAACAAGCTTATAAAGGTGTCCTGCCTGTTCACCTGGAGATGTCCATACTGAGATGCAGGTGTGGGAGCAGGGAATGAGCACAAAGGAGGTCTTTAGGGACAAGAAATGCTCTTCCACAGAGAGGAGCTTGGCTAACTAGACGACTAGAGGAGCTAGTTTTTGGCAGTCCTACTCCAAGGGGACTTTTTCTCATCTACCTTTAACAGAAGCACATGCACCAGAAGCTTGACTGGCTGCATTATAGAGATAAGTCCCCTGCAGGTGATCAGAGTGCCCTTTGCAGACCAGCCCCAGGCCCCGCTCTCACATTACCATCTTTCATATTGTTAACAAAAGTAATAGCACCAGCATGCCAGGAGTTCAGCTGTCTGGCTAAAAGCAGCCTGCAGAGCCATGGTGTATTCCTGCCTTTTCACTTTGAGGCTTTCAGCAGCGTTGAATCATCAAAGTACAGCTGGCAGAGGCAGCAGAGCAAGGCTGTCACGGAGCTGGTGTCTCCAGAATTGTGGATTTAATGCCTCTGTGTGTCACACACAGAGTGGGTTCAAAATCAGGTCTGTAACTACGTATCTCCATTGTGAAGTTGCTCCATGTTTGGGAAAGTGGGGAAGAAGCCTGGGTGTGGGAGTGCAGGAGGGGCAGGGGCTGCAGTGCCTGGGCACAGCTGGGAAGGGGAGAGGGTTTTAGTTGTTGGCTGTAGCATCCACCTGCCCTCTGCTTCACTCTGGCTGCACCTTCAGTCCTTTATCAGCCAAGGTTTTACCCCAATCTTGCAGAAAGACACCCCGTCAGGAGGATGATGGTATTAGAAAAGGCTTTTAGCTAATTATATTTGAGCTTACGGACTCCATGAGAAAAAGAACTTCAAAAATTCACATCTGCTTTGGTGTCAGACACAGCTCACCCCTGGTGCCACACTACGGAGCAGCTCCAGCAGGGAACAGCCACCTCCTCAAGGAGTAGAGCAGGAATGAGCTCGGTGTGGAGGCAGCGATGGCACTGCCAGCACAGCAGCTGATTAATATTTCAGAGGACACGAGTGAGAGGTGACTTTGTGGCAGATTATACCAGCCAACGTCCCATGTGCTCCTGTAATGTTTGTGCATCTGCTTCCTTTGCTAATCCGCTGCTCCTCTCAAAACCAAAATGAATGGGAAAATGTATCAATTTGCTATCATACTTACTTGCATTAAAAGTAAGGGATTCTCTGTTAGGAGGCAAGGTTGGGCACAGCGTGTGGTCTGAGCCTGTATTATTAACACCATCTATTTGGTTACAGCTCTAGAAAGCAACATGGAGAGAGTTAGGGTTGAGCTTATGGGTAAAGCACACCACAGGGAGGCTCCAGCCCCAAGAAAACACACACTTGGGAAGTTGAATTCAAATCTCAATTTAAGTTACATTTTAGAGAGAAGCCCAAAGTTGTTAAGATGTAGAAATGCAAAAATAAGCATCCAAGTCACCTTAATTCTTCCCTGAATTAATGTTTTAGGTGGAAATGTTAATTTGGGATTTTTCTCTTTCATTATTTAGTCTCCAACTAAATTGACTTA
Source organism: Corvus kubaryi (assembly GCF_017639235.1). NCBI lineage: Eukaryota > Metazoa > Chordata > Aves > Passeriformes > Corvidae > Corvus > Corvus kubaryi. The sequence goes on along the minus strand of NW_024582058.1, from coordinate 1,880,956 downwards.
GTCATGGTTACTTGTCTAATTAGTGATGAAGGAAGAATTAGGGCTGTCAGCTTCAATAAGGAAATTAAAATAAATGTTGTTTCCATCCTCAAATACCTGAGAACAAGCTGTCTTTCCAGATCATGGGGCCTGCTCGCTCTTATTCATTCCTCTCCCCAATGTTATATTACCCCTGATGCTCTCTTTCTCTTTTATGACACTTTCTGGCATGCTAGTACTTATTAAAGAAAAAAATGAAAAATTCATACACAGAGGATTCTGAGACATAAAATTGTTATGGATAACAGTGCAATAGTTGTCTCTTCTTTTTTCTGCTTTTGGCGTTTTTATAGCATGCCGAGGTTTAGGGAGCTGTTTTGTCTTTAGCGCATTCAGTAGACAGGCAGAAGACTTATGCTGCCTGCATTGCTTCCCAGAGCTTTTCAATTTGCTCTGCTGTCCTCTAGGTGCGAAATGAAGGTCTGTTTGCTCTGCAAGGCCACTGTCTGGAGCGTGTCACAGCAAGGTGACCAGCCCTAACCCTCCCCAGGCACTCTGCCAGGGAGCCGGGCTGCGCTCTCTGCAGCGGAATCGGAGCTGAGAGCCACAGATACTCATTCCATAGGGCTTAGGAAGCAGACAAGTCTGCTGTTTCTCATCAAGCTTCTCATAAAGCTTGACACAATCAAGCTTCAAAGGCCTTTTGCTTCCCATATTCCCATATTTATATAATTCAAGGTGCTGTGTAAGTAGAAAAGCCCCTTAAGAGTCAGACAGCTGATCCGACTTGCTTTTGGACCAGTCAGAGTCAAAACACAAGGTGAGTATTCAAAATTTGCTTGGCACAAGAAAGCAGGAGACTCTTTCCACCTTGTGGTTCGTCCCTGTCCCTGGAAGTGCTCAAGGCCGGGTTAGACTGGGATTTGAGCAACCTGGTCTAGTGGAAGGTTTCCCTGCCTATGGCAGCAGGATTGGAACCAGATGGTCTTTTCGGTTCCTTCCAAAAGAAACCAGTCCATTATTCTGTGCTCCCTGCACTGAAGCCTGTGGGCAGGAATAGAGCTCTCTTCCCTCAACCCCTAAGAGGTCCATAGCCTAAAGTGTTTTACCTGTCTGTTAATCCTCATGAGATTTCCAAGTGCTTGTGCAGTCTGAGTGTTACTCCTGAATCTAAGTGAGCACCTACGTGCTGGCATCCTCGTGAAGGGAGGCCCTGGCTCTTCTCCCCAGCTCAGCTGGCTGGAGCTAACAACCATGGTTGTGAGTACAGGCCATTCATTTAAGAGTTGGACTCACTGATCTTTGTGGGTGCCTTCCAACTCAGAATATTCTGTGATTCTGAGATCTCCTCTTGCCTCTTTTTGAATGCGGCTCAAACTAGGGCCATTTAAAGACACTTCCTTTATGCTGGAAGAGAGAGTGAACAACCAGTGCCTTCACCTGCTCTGTGCTACTCAGGGCTGTGAGTTGATAAGGTCTGAGGAAAGACTTAGACCTCGGTGCTAAAGGAAAATGGGCAGCCTTTGCCTTTGACCTTTCATTGTTCTCCTCAAGGAGCTACAGCTGTGGGAATTAACAAGTTGGGCTATAGCATTTCAACAGCTGCTGTTGACAGGGCTAATAAATGTGATTTTTAACTGCTTCCTGGTAAAAGCCAAAATGTGTGTCATACAGGATGTGATGCACAAAATGTGGTTTCCTTGAAAAATCCATGACTGTAATATGGAAGTTAAACTTAACAATGTGATTGTGAGACGGAAAAGTTTTATTCGTGGTTTAAGTGCAAAGCTTCAATACAGAATTAAGTGGGGCACTACTAGAATATCTCCCTGCATCTGGTAAGTGAAAGAAAGATATCCAATAGCAAAAGCAGAAAGATGTAATTTTTTAGGTACTCAATAAGTTCTTAGTAAGAATATAGTGTTTTAATTCTGAAATAAGGAGACTAGTGTCAGTTCATCCTCCTTAAGGTACAAGCTTACTACTTACTTACTTACTACTTACTACTACTACAAGGAACTACAAGTTTCATGAGACCCTCAGTTTTCCTTTTTTTTAGGTTTGTTTTTTTTTTTAAGATTTGCAAGTTTCAGGATTTGTAGGAAAGAAGCTGCAAATGCAACCCAAATGTATGCTTGGAAGTCTGGAGCATGTCAGAACAAATAAAAGGCAATTCAGTTGGTTATTTCCATTTAAGTCGAAGTACTTTTGGAGGCTTGTTTTGGCACGATCAATTAGCTCCTCTGTGCTTTTTCACCTTCCGCTGAAGCAGTGGGAGCTTTACAAGTACTGTTTTATAATCCTCAAACAACCTACTAATGCTTTCATTTCCCATCAGTTTGTTGCCAGGCACAAAGGGGTTTAATAACAAAATGATTGATGACTCTATTTAAGCAGCCCATTAGCCTAATGACGTATGAAAGCGTAGCAGAGTTGTTAGCTTGTGTACAAATGCGCTCCTCAAAGAGCGGCTGCGGGTGCCTGGTCCGGTGTCCGAATCGGTTTGCTGATCTCCCTGCAGATTCCTCCTTCCTATCAATCTGCTGCTGATGGACACTCATCAGGCACAGGGCAAGCGCTTGCTCCATGCCCATGGCCATTCCCAGCATCTTGGGAGACACAAGGATGGTGGGTGGCAGCGGGATGCCCACATTAAAGGGGATGAACTGCCCACGCTGTCAGGGCAGCCTGTGTTGCTCCTTCCTGCCACAAGAAGCTGCTCCATCTCGAAGCTCATGAGGCTGCATCTTTGAAATCTTCCTGAACACTGCCATATCTGAATTATATTGTGATTTTTTTTTTTTCCAAGAACAAGTGAGTGTTTATCTTATCCAGTGTTTTTCTTCAAAACACCAGTAATTAAGAGCCAAAAGCACAGTGGAAGCATTTAGAAATGTGGCCAGCAAACACTCTCCAGCAGGTGCTGTGCATGCAGTGTATGACCCCAGTGTTTTCAGACCACCCAGCTCCTAGGGACTGGCTAAACCAGCTGGCTGCAGCCACATCCTGCTTAAGCCCTGCAGAGCATCCACTTTACATCTAGGAATCAAGTCCTGGATTATTTTTACTCCCAGAGGCTCAAGCTGGAAAACTCATGAAGGGTGAGCAATACATGAAAACAATATTGAGCTCCAACACCAGCACTACAGCAATCACAGTGTTTGGCAGTTTGATGTCCTCTACTCAAGAGCATGACTTAGTGTTGTGGCTGGGTTGTGCTTGGCAGCACCATGGACATCCGGCTGTCATAACCACTGCCAGTCAGCAGCCATCAGCACATGCCTTGATCCTCCACAAGGCTTTGTATTTTCTACTGGTCCCTGACACACAGCTATCACTTTGGTGCCACCTTTCACCCTTCCCAGAACAGAAGTTGGTTTGATGATCCTTGTGGGTCCCTCCCAGCTCAGGATATTCCTTGATTCTAGGGTAGCTCCCATAGCAGCAAGTTCTTGAGCAAAGGACTTGGCTAACAGGACCATGCCATTGCTGTGGATACATAAGGGGTTGTCTCAGGGATATCAGGATTTGCATTGTAAGCTCAGGCTCATATCCAAAGCAGCTGGGACAGCAAAGCTGCTGTTGAGCCCTGTGTCTGCTGTCTTTAATGGGACATGTTCCATTAAAGGCTCCTAGCTGTGGCGGAATTAATCTTCCCCTGAACCAGAACTCACCTGACCTTCATCTGAAACTTCTGGTACTTTTCCATTTCACACACATGGAGGAAACCAGTTTTCTTAGCCAGTGCATTTATAAAGGTTATGCAGGCTACACCACTATTTTAGAAAAGGTTTTCACTGCATTTATTTTTCTTCATTTCTTCAATGAGTATTTGGCCAAGGAAAGCTCCAGCTCCCTTTCAAATGCTCCTTGTCCTTGGGTGACCAGTTAGGAAATACTTCACCAGTTATCTCTGTCTTCACCCTAAATGCCTCACTCTGCAGGATGAAAGGGTCTCTCCTGGTACTGATCCACTGATCCCCATGTATCCTGACAAGTCCATCCAGCCCGGATACCTGATGACAAATGAAGTAAGACTGATATTCCTCTTATACCCAGCAGCCACTAACCCTGCTGGAGTTGTTCTGTCACACTGGAGACTATGGGAAGGAAGGTCTGCACGTCTTTTATATCTAAAACACAGCTATTTATAGCCTGAATACTGTGCAGGAATGATGGGAAGTGAATCATCAAAGATGTTTTGGTTACATGAATAAAACTCAGTTTCAAGTTTATCCTAATGATGAAAATACTCTTTCCTGGAGATGCACGTGTTGTCTTCTGCCACACTGGCAGCTGTACACAGTAGGGCTTTGCCCTTTTCAGATCTGGCTAATTTAGGAGAAGAACCTTATCAAGGATGAGGTGGGAGACCTCTAAGCCAAACTTGGCATAAGGGAGTAACTCATTATGTCATGTATTTTTCTAACTGAATTCATACCAAACCTGCAGATCTTGGTCTCCAGGAAGGAAGTCACTCCTCAGCTGGCTGGAGTTGTCATCCATGGGCAGAGGCAGCTTATAATGGCAAGGCTCCAACACTTCCCTCAGTTCTGCTTCTTCCCTGCTCCCAGCATCTTTTATCATCTTTCACCTCAGTTTCCTACCTGCAGTCTGGACCTGGTGACTGGGTCCTGTGCAGCAGATGTTAGCTGATGGTGTTCTTTACTATTATTTATTGCACCCTTTGCAACAGATTAATAAGACCCTACTATGAGAAGAGACCAAAAATTGGCTGCTTTAACATGCACCAGGATGAATATTTGTGGAGAAATCTTCAAAATGCGAAAGAGATACGCATGATTATCAGAGGAGCTTCTCCTTTGCCGACCATCTATAAATAGCCCGACACTGGGAGCTAAGGAGGGAGTTTTCAATAAAATAGAATTGTTATAAAATCATCAAAAACATAAGTTTGGACCTACTGATGCTCTCTAGTATTTTCTGCCATTGTTCTGGATCTCAGTCATCTTTAAGCTTTAAAAATTTTAAGATACTTCTGACAGAAACATGGAAAGACAGGTAACTAATTTTCTATATGTTCCAGGTGGGACACGTTATATTATGCATATATAGTGGGAAAATAGCTTGAAATGAAGGCCCTGCCATGCCAGGAAAACATCTGTGAGGAATTATGTCTGTCCTGGTTTCAGCTAGGGTAGAGTTAATTTCTTCTCAGGTAGGTCCACGATACAAATCAATGGCATTTCTACAGATGAGGAAACATTTCTATTGAATGCGAGTTTGGGGGTTTTTTCCCACATCTCTGTGGCACCATGCTCTTTATCATGCAGGCTGCCAGAGGGTGATTAGCCCAGCTCCATGCTAAGAAAAGCTGTTCTGGTGGTAACATTCTTCTGCCTGCCTGCATAGAAAAAAAAAATCCATTTTTTTTTTTACTTGGAGAATTGAAAATCAATGTTAGCTTTTACTGTCTGGGGCTCAGCTATAGCAAAACTTGGGCCAAAATCTCTGCAGGTGTAAAACAGTATAGCTGCTCTGGCTGGTGGGTGCTCGAGCTAGCTGAGCCAGATGGGGTTTATTTCTTATTTGAACAAATTAAAGGATATTTGTATCTCACACCGAATCTGACAAAGAGGTTTGTAACAGGAGCATTAAGGATGATAAAAGTCATGCATACAGCCACTTATTATTAAATAATAAATTAGGCTTGCATTGCCAGCACAGCACCCCCAGGCTGAAGCTGACCCCAAGACCTGTCCTGCTCCCAGCTAGATAAAGTAGAGCTGATAACTGCATAGTGTGAGCAGAGATCACCCTAAAAACTGAGAGAGGCCCCACTGTTTGCACCAGCAAAGAGCCTGCCCCATCTTCTCCAGTGGTTTCCAGTCCTGTAAAACCCTGGGAGCACACTGATTGTGGGGACCAGGCAGTCCAAGAGATGGGAGACTGTCCTGAGCGAGGAGGCATGTTCCCTGTGGGTATCAGTCCAGCCAAAGACCGTGGGGATCCTTATTCCCACGGTTTCTCATGCACCTGCAGAAAAACAGCTCAATTTCTTCCATTAAACCCAGATGAGCAAACTGGACTTTTCATCATATCCTTGAAACACCACATAAAAATTGCAATATATCTGTCTGCAGGTGATGAGTACAATTATATCCCCCCTGCTGGTTTTGTGTTTTGCCTTTTTTTTCCTAAAGGAAAAAGCATCTTTCACTGCAGAAAAGCCTGTCCTTCATTTAGGGAAGACAGCAGCTGTCAGGAGAGGAAAGCTGAAGATTGACAGAGGAAAGACACAGCAAAAGTGCTCCCAGAACATTGAACAAAAAAGATAATCTTAAGATGTTGACCTCTTACAGAAGTGTGTATAATCAAAGAAAAAAACAGCAATATAATGTCCTGGTTATTCCCTAAACTGAAGAACTGTATATGCTGCAATGCCTATCTGAGAGCCTGCAGCTATAGTTTTCTTGTGATTTTTCCTTCAGAACAAGAAATCTGGTGTGTTTAGAGGTTGGTCCTCTTATTTCTGAATCTCCTGCTCTTTTTTTTTTCCCATCTCCTTGGCCATATTCTGGCCCAGTTTTATCAAATTGCTTTCGGCAAGGGAATGGTGCAGTTGTATTAAAATTCTGACCATGAGAAAACACACATGGTATCATTATAAACCAAATAACAATAATAATAATAGTAACAATAATTTGTTCCATCTCCTCTCCTTTAGTTCTTATAGTCTTTGAATTTTTCCTCCTTTAGTATTCTGTCTATAATCCCGTTTTCTTCCAGACCCTGCTGTTCAGCTGTTACTGAAACATCGTCTGCAAAAACACCGAGCGGGGAAATGTTGATTTGTTTTGATCTCAGGGGAAATAATGTAACTCGGCGACAAGCCCACCAGCAGCAACTCTTAATACACAGCAAGGCAACTCACAGAGAAATCACCTTGCTCTTGGGCTGCATACACATATTTAATTGCATTTAATTCTTGAGTGCTCGTGCAACTCAGTTCAGACCCATAAATAATGGGGAGTTTTGGTTCACTGGCTGAACCAGAGGAGACTGGAGGAAAAAAAAGCCCCATAAACCACTCGGTTTAATTTTCAGGTTTGTTAACCCTCTTTGCTACGTGGCCTTTTAAAACTAATTTTGTGGGGTTTATTACGAGATGAACAAAAAAGGTGGTCGCCCCTCTTCCCCCCAAGCAGGGGCTGGTGGCAGCGTCCTCCACCACGTACTGGTAGTGCTATGGCAGGACCATCACATTCAAAGCATTTGCCACCCAGTGGCTTCCCAAATCAGGAGGAGAGAAGAGGGGAACAGAGAGTGGAGGACTTGAAGGGCTGTGGCCCAAAGACGTGAGCTGTCAGCAGGTTCAGGGACCCTGGAGCAGCTTGCTACAAAGTGAGACAAACAAGGATACTGTAACAATAATATTAACAGAAGAACGCTGTGATGCAAGGATAACCAATACAAGAATAAAAATACAAACAAGAAAGGCATTGAGGACAGGCTGGAACGTGCCCAGAGAAGGGCAGTGGAGCTGGTGAAGGGTCTGGAGCACAAATCTTGTGAGGAGCAGCTGAAGGAGGTGAAGGTGTTCAGCCTGGAGAAAAGGATGCCCAGGGGAGCCCTCCTCACTCTCTACAACTGCCTGAAAATGAGTCTGCCTCTCCTTCCAGGCAACAACTCATAGGACAAGAGGAAAAGGCCTCAAGTTGTACGAGGGGAGGATAAGATTAGATATTGGGGAAAATTTCTTCACCAAAAGGGTTGCTAAGCATGGAACACACTACTGGGGAGAGCGGTGGAGTCACCATCCCCGGAGGGATTTAAAAGACACGTAGATGTGGAGCTTGGGAACATGGCTGAGTGGTGGGCTTGGCCATATTAGGTTAGTAGCTGGACTTTAAGGTCTTCTCATAAAGGTCTTTTCCAACCTAAATGATTCATGATTCTATGAATAAAAATCTTGATTGATTTTAATTAATGGTTTTTTTTAATGTCATGCACTAAATTTAAAAAAAAATCCATCCTCAATCACCATCATCTTTTTTCTTTTTCTTTTTTTTTAATTAGGAGTTTTTGCTACACTAATTGTTGCATTTGTCCATTTCCATCAAATCAAGTCAAACTAATGACAGCCAGATGGTCACAGCTCTCAAGATGCCTCACTCAGGGCTAATCCATCCCTCTTGCACAGAATCAAGGAGCAGAGGGAGCCTGTCCTCTTCCTCCAGGCACCACAAGGACAGGATTAAAAAACACACACTTACTCAGCAGGAGGCAAAGCCAGTGAATATCACTGCTACCAGCTCTCTCCATGGAGCTGAGGTCAGACTGCCCACCCCACTAATACACCGTCATTGAAAAACATGCAAAGGGATGGATGGGGAAGAGTGAGTGAGTATCTCTGGCAGAGAAACGAGGCACATATGATCTCCTCAAGTCACTTTGTAGGAGGTTAAGATTCACCCATGCCCCCTCCCACACACTGTGTAGATGCTGTGTGCACCCTCTTGCACACCCTCTGCCTCCTGCTTGGTTCATGGCCCACGTGCACAAAATTACCAAGGGCAAGATTTCTGCGTGAGTCTTTTGCTCTGAAGTAAGAGACTTGAGCTGTTGTTTCCGGCAGCTCCTGATAATACAGGACTATTCATAATTACAGCATTTTATTTAAGAAAAGGTGGGTCAAACTTGTGATCACTTGAATGATACTTGAAAATTATTACGGGCCGCACCCATTGTAAGTTGGGATAATTAAGGCGGCTGGTGCTACTAACACTCTGCCCTTCCCTATCACTGGTTTAATTTCCTCAAACATTTTTACATCCTACTCCTCATGCTGCCTCGGGGTTTTGCAGTAAAATTCAATAATCATTTTCCTTTCTAGTTTTTCTATTAAGCACCAGCTTATTTCATCATCAGAGCTCAGAAGCAAGTTAAGCTTCCGTGGGCTGGACCAGCCAGAAACTGGGGGAACTTGTGCAGCTCTTTCATCACATCCTGCAAGCAGCTGCTTGCGGAGACCCTCCCAGTTATTAAGAGTATTTCCAAGGACTTTGAGGCAGGCTTGAACACCCACAGATTTTGGGAGGTGACATTCATCAAGGACTGGAGATGACATCTCAATTCTCTGTGTTCCCAAGGTCAGGGGGAAAACCACAGGTCTGCTGCAGCCCATCCATACCTGGAAAACCTCAGGTTCCCATCTTTTCCTTTTTGATGGACAACCCTGCTAGAAAGGAAAAAAACATGACCACAGATTGTGGTTCCTTGATCGTGGCAACAACAAAAAAGAAAAGTTTATCATCTTTTTATTTATACTTTTTACTGACAGAAGCAGAGGTTTGTTCACCTGGCATTCAGACAATGGTGTCTCTCTGTAATTTGGATGGTTGATATGAAGCTTCAAGTTCAGGGAAGCTTTCCTGCATACTTTTTAGTCTCTGGGGACATAAAGGCTCCCTCTGAGACAGGCTTTGAGCTCTGTCTCCAAAAGACAATGCTGAAAAGCAGCTCTTTTGGCTTTTGGACCCCTCACACCAAATGCCTTAGTCTGGCATGTACAGATGCTCCTGAAGTTACTACAGGGACCTCAGCTCTTTCTCAAGCTCTCTAGCTTTGGCTAAAGACAGCAGGAATCAGTCTTCATGCTGTCTAAAAGCAAGTATTGGTAGCAAGGCTGTGATGGGATTTTCTCTGTGGTCAGGCTAAGCTGACCATCTCCATGAGCAGCCAGTTTTGGGACAGCTCCCAAAAGGCTTTTTTCCATGTCTGAAACTGTTCTACAGGTCACAGGGGCCAACACTTTTGCATCCAGACACCAAAAGAAGTGACACTGCACTCACCAAATAGACAGGCAGCACCTCTGGCTGCCACAGGAATCACGGACCCTTCTGAGATAGATGAGAAAAGGTTAAAAAGCACCTGGACTGTTGCACCTCGGGCCTAAGGATGACAAATTCCAGCTATAAGGGCTGCAGGAGAAGCACAAGCTCTTGTAATGGAGTCTAGGAACTTGTTACAGAAACTGTGGCTGGCACAAAAGGGCTGGTGAGAACTGACTGTGCTACTGAAAGTGATTTTTTGGGGGGATGGGGAAAGAGCTGAGTGTGTGTGGTGAGAGAGGCTGGACAGTGCTTGATAGGAGATGTCAGCTCTCACATAGGAGTGAGGCAACACCCCTCTGCTAATATAACACTTTCCTCCCTCGTAATAGACACTGGCACCCACTTGTCCATGTATTTTATTTTGGAAAGGTTAATGACCGTTTGGTTAAGCCTGAAAGGGTTTCTGCCCCAACTCTTGGCAGGAGGGCAGGACTGGGAAAGATGAGGAAAATCACCCGTGTCAATACACTGGACTGGAAATCAGCATCTTCTGGCTGCACTTTCACAGCCTGCGTGACCTGACCTTATGGGTCAAGGGGCAGACAAAATTCAACACCATCTGCTATTAGTTAGTTAATACTTAACCAAAAAATTGGGGTCAGCAGCCTCAATGAGCTACAGCTGGAGATAACGGGTTTGGCTTTGAAAGGCATCCGATGCCTGAATCAGCCCAGGGGATGTTATAACCCCACTGGGGATATTTGGGATGGTGCTGAGCTGCTCCCCCCGGCTCTGCTTCATGCAAATGTCCTGTGGCCTTGGGATGTCGATACATCTCCCTCCAGCTGGTCCCAGTTTGGGTGCCCAGTTTCCAGCCTATATAGTTGCAAAACACCTGGGTGCTTAGCCACATGCTTCAAGGATCTCATCCTGCCTGCCAAAAGCTTCCAGCAGCTGCACAGGCTAATTTTACAAGTCAGGTGTTTGCCTTTGACAGGCAACTCTTCATATCTTTATGACTAGACATTATTATATTGTTCTTTCATTTGATAACTGCTCCAGTAATGGCTTCCATTTGCAGTAAATCTCGTGTGCTGTCTTTTTCCCCACTATTAAACATAAGATGATAACCTGTGTGGGAGGCTGTGCACAGAAATTCAGTGAAGCTTTAAGAGGTTGGGGAGGAGGGGAGATGTGGAGGGGAAATGTGGTCAGCGCTAGCAAAGTGTCTGGTAGGAAGATGCTTTTGGAGGAACTAATTATACCCTGGAGCACTTGGAAGAACCTACCCAGCATGCAAGTTCAGCTGGGAAATGAATATTTAAACGGCTCTTCAAGTTAGTAAGCCTTTGGAAAGCACTGCTCAATACCTGGAAAATAGACCCATGACACAAGAACGGATGAGTCTGAATGTGACTCAGTACAAGCACTTGGCTTTTTTTACCACCACCATAGAGCAGAACTTATCCCAGTTAAATGGCTCTGGAAACACCAGCTAAAATCCTTTGATCAGCTCTCCCCAACATGCAATTTGTTCAGTTTTACCTTCCCTGGCAGTGCAGCCCTTGGTTTGCCATAGGCAATGCTGGATCTTGTCCAGAAACCTGGGATGAGGCAAGACCCCAAAGCCATGAAGGAGTGCCCCAAAGACCTTCTCTGCAGCTGCTCTTGGGCTATGGCTCCTCTTCCTCCTAAGCTGTTTCATACATATTTTATATATATAGTCACCCTGGGGGGTGACAGCACAAGGAGATATCAAACACTCAGCAGCACCATGAGCTTGGCACTTTAACTCCTCTAGTGGAAGATGGTTTTGGTGGCCCAGTGCTGCAGCTCTGGCCAGGTCTGGCTTATTTGGTGGCTCATTTGCTCTGGAGCTGAGCTGAAACTTGTCAGCAAACTGCAGTGCTTGGAGCTAAAGACATCCCCGAGAAACGCAGTGAGGTGTGTTTAACCCAGACAGGTCTGTGTGCTCAGAAGCAGGGAACGACTACTGGGTGCGCAAGTGCAGGAGGAAGAGGAGAGACCGCAGCTCCAAACATCAGCACTTTGGTGCCAGCGCTGTGAGGGTGTGTTTGAGCCAGACCACGCAGACAAGGAGCAACGTCACCTGTCATCCCGTGTCCGTAAGTCCCTGCCAGGGAAAAGGGCCGAGAATGGGCTGGAACTGGTGCTCCAGTGCTGTGTACAGTGTCCTGCACCTTCAGCCCAGTGTGCCAAGTCTGCTCCAGGGTGGTGGTGGCTGCTTGAGTTTAATTCCATGTGGATACTGGTATTAAACCAGGGCCTGGAGCTCTCCGGGGGAAGCTAGGTAGTCATGGTCCAAACCCCTCTGCGCAGCCAAAACAACTGGGCTGGAAATGCAGGAGGAGCCCAGAAAAAAGCAAAACCAATGTTATTAAGTGGAGGCCCCAATCTGGGCAGCCCCTGACTGCCTCTCAATTAGAAGTGTATATGCAGAAAAATCATAGAGCCATAGAAAGGCTTGGGTTGGAAGAGACCTTAAAGATTATCTTGTTCTAAAACTTCACCTTTTAGCCCCTGTGTGTGCTGAGATTAAAGCCAGAATTTGTTTTCCTACCATGGCATTTTGAATTCAGCCTGCAGAATAACCTCCTCTAACCTGCAGGAAAAGGTTTCTCCCCACAACTTGCCCACCTTGCAAAAGGGCCTTTTACCTTCAGTCTGCAAAAAGGATGGAAAATTGCAGTGTTTTTCTACAGCATGTTTAAGTTCACTTCAGACAACGATTATTTTGTTGGCTTCCCAAGCCCCAGTTAAATGATCATTTACACACTGTAATTTAAAGCGTGTGATTTGCTGGTAAAACCCGTAACAGCTATGAAGTGTGTATGTGTGTACAGTCATTATTGTTGCTGTTTGGTTTCTTCTCTATTTTAATAGCAAAAATATTAAAATGGGAAAAGCAAAGCGCTGATTATCCACAGATATGCCTAATTTCACATTGTGAAGGTATCTGCTAGAATAATGTGTATATAATATAGGTAATGAGTGTTCACGGGAGACTAAAGCTGGAACACAGCAGCAATTCCAGAAATAATTGTTTCTTCAGAGGGAAAATAATAAAAAAAAAACCAAACCCAAACTTGCCCTAGAGCTTCAAGCAAAGCCTTTTGCTATGCTTTTAAAAATAAATGCTAGCAATGCATTTTAATTTCCCACGTGGCTACATACGCTGGCATTATGAGAAATCCCTTATTTATGAAGCTCCTGGATAATCCTGGGTGCTGGTCCTGAAAATGCTCCATCCCTCTTGGTTATTTCTTCAGCAGCTAAGAAAGAAAAAGTTTTGGTGTTTGGGGTTGGGTTTTTTGGTTGGTTTTCGTGTTTTGGGTTTTTTTCACCTGGACACCCTATGAGCAGCAGGAGCAAGGAAGGCTGTATGGCACTAATCTCCTCTTGTGTGATTGAGTTTATTTGGGAAAAACAAATAAATGTGAGGGGGAAGGGTGTTTCTTCCCTCTGGCTGCCTGTTGCTGGCCCTGAGATGAAACGTGGCTGCTGCAGCCTGGGGAATTTCTCTTGTAAGCTGTTGGGTTTGGGGGTTGTTTGATTGTATTTGTTTGGGGTTTGTTTTGTTTGTTTGTTTGTCTGGGGGGGTTTTAGTGGTTTTGGTTTCGTTTTTTTTTGCTTGGAGGTTGTGAATAAGAGTGGATGAAAGAGCGCAAAGGTTTCAACTACCAAATAGTTTTCCTTATAACTTTTAATCTACCAAAACTGCTGTCTAAAGGGAAGGGTGAGCTCTCTTTTTCAGAGATACTGGTACGTGCACCAAAAACCATCACTTTTTTTCTTAGAGGGCAAATCCTCAAACAGGTTGGTTGCAATAAGCCGTGAAATGCTTGAACTCTAATGAGATTCCTAATTTTAAAAAAAAATATATTTCTAATTTATTTTGTTTTTTAAAAAAGATATTGTTAGGTTGTGTCCCAACTTATTTCATCTCGTATGCGCAGTGTGAATATGTTTCGACTTCAGGCACTAGCAGAATTTTAAAATTTTTTTTTAAAGCGCTTTTTGTCTTTTTTTTTAGGTGTAGGTAGTTGTCTCCCATCTTATTCCGGAGGTGAAATCATAAGTCTGGGCTGTACGAAGATGGTACAACTTCGGGCACTAACATGATTTCTCATTGGG